>NC_143395.1:267315628-267958128 GCF_052110815.1 Crocodylus siamensis | reverse complement strand
TGTTTGTGCTTCTATTAAACTGCTCAAGCCCAGGCTCTGTTGTATAGGTGGCTGTTGATATACAAGTAACATATAAGCTGAAGCACATGACTGCATAAACTAGAGAGTGGAATAGGCAGGAGCTAAAAATAAAGATATAGAAAGAAGCTAGCTTCACAAAAGTCCTTTATAAATTGGAAATACTAAGATGATGAAGTGACTTAAGTTCTATGCATAAATATTTGGAGGATCAGAGTCTAAATTCTGATAATTCCTGGGTGGGAGAACAGTTCCATTTGTGTTTCATTTCTGATTTGATGTACTTTCAAAATCTTTTTATATATTATTCGGTTTTTTATTGCCCAGACACTGGATTGTAAAAAGGTGACTGGTAAACCACTTTTTTTCCCCAATGCTAGCTCTACCTGAGAGATAACTAACAGTTTTATATAATGTGAAAGAAACAAAAATTGAGCAAAGTGTATTTTTTTTACTATCCATATATCTCAACAATAGCATCCAGCAAAAAAGAGCAAAATGAAATGTAGCAGTCAAGTGGGTACGTTTCATTCTTGACAATGACCCACATAAAGTGATGTACAGGTTAACTAAAACTTTGCTCTGGTTTCTGAATATTATCTTGTACTTTGTTTTATCTGTTAAGATGTAACATTGATAAGATCAGATAGAGTTGACACTGAACAATTGCAGTTTACCAGGCTGTGCGTCTTCTTATGTACAGACCTTGTGTGACGGGGGACAATCTCCCAGGCCCGGTCACAGTATGTGCCTGCCTGCTGTCAAGGGCAGTGCGCCCGGTCTCACCTGCCATGCCTGTGATGTAAAGTAAAATTATGTTACAATAAGCAGGCTGTTCACTGAAGACCCTGATGGCTAGGGGTTTATACATGACTCTGACCTTCCCTTATCATGTCCCATGCCTCTCAAATGTCATCCTTGGGTTGCTCTATGCTCTAGTTTGAGGCCAAGCCAAACTCAGCCCCTTGCTAGGCCTCACACATGCATTCTTTCTCTCTGTTCCAGTGGGCCTCATTCTTAGCAAGCCTCTAGCACTCTGTCCACTCTCACTGGGCTTCTTACTCACTGATCACACTGGGCCACACTCAGCTTGCCCTGCTTCCTTGAGTGGCTCTCATAGGACATCAGGCTTGCCTACTCACACTCATTGGTCAGCCAATGTGCAGCCTCTTGAGCCATTTTGCAACCCTCATCTGCATGGTGGCTAGCCAATTTGCCTTGCTCTGAGCAGATTTCTGACCTAAGCTCTTTTCCAGGTAACTCATCACTCTTACTACTTGATTAGGGCCAATTACTTGCCCACTTGGCCTAGGGCCCACTTGTAGCCTTAGGCATCCAACGACTTACCTGGGACCTTTCCTGGGGCTTCTCTCCACACTGCTACAACTGCCCCTTCAATGAGACCAACTCCACAACTGCACCTTCTCTGGGGTCTTGCACCCCCTTTGGCTCAGGTGCCTCCTTACAGGTGTGCCTGGCACTTATTCTTAATTGGCTCCTTTGCTTGGACCTGCAACATTACCACTGCCCCTCCCTGGGGCCACCGGGGTCTTATGCTTCCACATAAGAGCTTATGTGGGAGCATAAGACCCCGGTACATTGCGGAGACCAACTGGCGGCTACAGGAATGGTGCTTTGAGGAGGGCTTTGGCTTCCTCAGCCATGACCGGCACATCACGACAAGAGACATGCTGGGATGGGACGGGCTCCACCTTTCCCCTAAAGGTAAGCGTGTCTTCTCTTCTAGGTTGGTGGACCTCCTCCGGCGGGCTTTAAACTAGGCTCACTGGGGGAAGGGGAAGATGAGGGCAGAGGAAATATCAGACTGCCAGACCACAACTACAGCCCAGCCCAGACCGATGAGCGAAGCAATCAAACAGGTAAGAAAGAGGGGCCAGGGTAACGTTGGGACTAGGGGGTCAGTATACACACCACAGGAGGCCTCAAATGCCTCTACACAAACGCTTGTAGTATGGGCAACAAGCAGGAGGAACTCAACTTCCTGCTGGCTGACACCAGCCCGGACATAGTGGGGATTACAGAAACGTGGTGGGACGAAACGCATGATTGGGTGGTCAATGTCAAGGGCTATAGGCTGTACAGGAGGGACAGGATAGGAAAGAGGGGTGGGGGCGTGGTGCTCTATATTAAGGAGGAATACACATCCTCATTAATTAGCAAGGAGCCAGGGGAGGGGCACTCTGAAGTGCTTTGGGTTAGAGTACAAGGTAGTCGAGGGGAAAGGGACTTAATGGTGGGAGTCTACTACAGACCTCCAAACCAGGAAGAAGAGCTTGACCAGGAATTCTTGGGTCAGCTCACAGAGGTAGTGAAGGCTAAGGATGTGGTTGTCATAGGGGACCTGAATTTCCCGGATATCTGCTGGGAAGAACAGTCAGCCAGGTCTGAAAGCTCACGTAGGTTCTTGGCCAGAGTGCAGGACCTCCATCTAACCCAGGAGGTGCACAGCCCCACCAGGGGGGACTCCTTGTTGGACCTAGTGGTGGCCACAGGTGATGACCTGGTGAGGGGGCTGCGAGTGCTCAACCACCTGGGCAACAGCGATCATCGCCTTCTGGAATTCACCATCCAGCGCAAGGTGGCAAAGGCATGCAGTAAGGCAGCGGCCCTAGACTTTAGGAGGGCAGACTTCAATGGGCTAAGGAAGATAGTTGGAGAAGTGCTGAGGTCCTGGAGGGTAGGGGAGCCAGGTGTCCAAGGAGAGTGGTCGCTCCTTAAGGAGATGATCCTCCAAGCCCAAAGGAAGGTAATGCCAACAAGGATCAAAGGGAGCAGGAGAGCACACAAGCCTCTGTGTCTCACCAAAAGAATCCGGGAATGTCTCCTTGCTAAAAAGGAGGCTTATACCCAGTGGAAAGAAGGGGTCATCACTAGGGAGGGCTATTCTGTAGTTGCTCGGGGATGTAGGGGGGAAGTTGGGAAGGCCAAGGCAGAGGTGGAACTGGGACTAGCTTCCCAGATTAAGGACAATAAGAAGTCTTTTTTTAAATATGTAGGGGATAAAAAGAAGGTCCTGGGTAATGTGGGGCCCTTGCAGGACAACATGTGTAACTTGGTCGTCACACCAGATGACAAAGCTAACATGTTTAATGATTTCTTTGCCTCCGTCTTCCTAAGTAGGGACCAGAACAGCCACCTCCCTGCTGGGCCCCCCTCGGGCCCACCTGGGCCACGGGTTAGTGAGGATTTAGTTAAGGAGCTTCTGGAGGGGTTGGACGTATTCAAGTCAGCCGGCCCGGATGATCTCCACCCTAGAGTTCTAAAGGAACTGACAGAGGTCATTGCAAGTCCCTTGGCACAACTTTATGAGCTCTCGTGGTGCTCTGGTGAGGTACCGGAGGACTGGAAGAGGGCCAACGTGGTCCCCATCTTCAAAAAAGGCAGGAAGGAGGACCCGGGAAACTATAGGCCGGTTAGTCTCACCTCGATCCTAGGCAAGCTGTTCGAGAAAATTATGCTGGCACACATCCAGGAGGGGCCAGCAGGAGACTGCATGCTTAGGGGCAAACAACATGGGTTCATCCATGGCAGGTCCTGTCAGACCAACCTGGTGGCCTTTTACAATCAGATCACCAGATCATTAGACGCAGGGGTAGCAGTGGATATAATCTTCCTGGACTTCCAGAAGGCTTTTGACACTGTCTCTCACCCTGTTCTCATTAAGAAACTGGGGGGCTGTGGTGTAGACACCCACACCGTCAAATGGGTTGCCAACTGGCTGGAGGGCCGCAACCAGAGGGTGGTAGTAGATGGGTCCTTCTCAACCTGGAAGGACGTGGGCAGTGGGGTTCCGCAGGGCTCAGTCCTCCGGCCCGCACTGTTCAACTTCTTCATCAGTGATTTGGATGAGGGGGTAAAAAGTACCCTGTTCAAATTTGCTGATGTCACTAAGATATGCGGGGACGTGGGTACATTGGAAGGATGCAACAGGCTACAATCAGACCTAGACAGGTTACAAGGGTGGGTGGACGAGAATAGGATGGGTTTCAACACAGACAAGTGCAAGGTGATGCACCTGGGGAGGAACAACTGGCACCATACCTACAGGTTGGGGAACTCCTCTCTTATCAGCATGGAGGCAGAAAGGGATCTGGGGGTCATCGTTGACTCCAAGATGAACATGGGACAGCAGTGTGGAGAGGCAAGAAGGAAGGCCAACCGCACCTTGTCATGCATCCACAGATGCATCTCGAGCAGGTCCAAGAAGGTGATCCTCCCCCTCTATGCAGCACTGGTTCAGCCCGCAGCTGGAGTACTGGGTCCAGTTCTGGGTGCCACACTTCAAGAGGGATGTCGACAGCATGGAGAGGGTCCAGAGGAGGGCCACTCGTATTATCAGGGGACAACAGGGCAGGCCCTATGAGGACAGGCTGCGGGACCTGAACCTGTTCAGCCTCCACAAGAGAAGGCTGAGGGGGGATCTAGTGGCCTGTTATAAACTAGTCAGGGGGGATCAGCAGGCATTAGGGAAGTCACTGTTCCCCCGAGCACTGCCAGGAGTGACCAGGAATAACGGTCACAAGCTGGCAGAGGGTAGGTTTAGGTTAGATATCAGGAGGTGCTACTTCATGGTCAGGGCAGCTAGGGTCTGGAACCAGCTTCCAAGAGAAGTGGTGCTGGCCCCTACCCTGGGGGTGTTTAAGAGGAGGTTAGATGAACATCTTGCTGGGGTCATTTGACCCCAGTATTCTTTCCTGCCATGGCAGGGGGTCGGACTAGATGATCTGCTCAGGTCCCTTCCGACCCTAGATACTATGAAACTATGAAACTACTATGGGGCTCAGGTGCTTCTTGACAAGTGTACCTACCCCCCCACACACACTCTCATGCTGGGCTCATGTGCCTCCCCTTAGGTGGTCCTGGCCTCCTACTCACTCTGGGCTCAGGTGCCTCCCGTTAGGCATGCCTGGCTCTACTATCCTTCCATGTTAACCTGATAGTGGGGACTGGGGTTTAAGGAACCCCTACCAACCTTTCACAGGGGACATAACTGACCTGGAATTTCTGGGGGACTGCCCTGCCATGAACAGCCCCAAGAGACCATCCTTCCCTGGCAGGGTGCAGTTTTCAGTCTTACCCAGGATCATGCAGCTCTACATGACCTGGTCTAGTTTCCTCATTAGGGTTCCTGGAAGATGTCCTTGGGCACTCTCTCTCTCATTGGGCCTAGCTCTCACTCTGACCCCATTCTGATATTATAACAACCTGCATGCTGGCCTACTCCTACACTCTTCAGCTGTGATGTCTGTCCCCATCAAAAGGACCTTTAGTCCATGTGGGCTTTGGCCCCGACTCCAGGCCAGTCAGGGTGCCAGATCGCTCACTTTGGCCCTGCCCTGCCCCTAGCACTGGGCATAACTGTCTTTTGACCTTCCAGCTCTGGCCCTGTTGCATTGACCAGTGCAAGGAATCAGAAAGTCAGCCTAACAGCTGCTCACCACTATATTCCAGAGGGGTCCCTCCTGGGTCTCACTAGAGAACTCTCTTGTACTCTGGGGCTTGCCTCGCCCCCTTGTAGGCCTCCCAGCTGTTAGCCCCATGCCTAGGCTGGACCTTATTCTTAGTAGGCTGAAGCCTTCTTCCTGGGGCTCTGGACCCCACTGAGCTGGTAGGAACCTCCTGCCATCTCCATAGTTCCTCCCTTACCACCAAAGTGTTCTGTGAGCAGCAGCTCAGCCGGGTGTTGCTGTTCCTTCACGTGCTTGCAGTCAACTTCTCCTTCTGCCCTGAGATCCCGGATCTAAAATGGCTGCCTCATCAGGGCTGGCCTGCATTTGTCAGCTTTCAGCCCTTAAAGTGCTCTCAGCCCTTGTGAATCAAATTTCCTTTAGCTTCATCTATACGGGTTTATGCATTAACTATGGTGATCCTGGGTTCAGTTTCTGGTGACAATATAACTATACACTATACACCCTTGATTTTAATGAATCAACAATAATCAACAATAATCCAAAATACGATCTTGAATTATAAACTAATACTTGTTCTACATTCTTTTGGATCATCCAGAATACTAATTGAGATTCTTGGGGAAAAGGAGAAGCAACTCCTTTGCAACAGGGAATAGCTTAAATTAGTGGTCGACATCTCACATATGATACCAAAGTTGCACAGCATTCACTTGCACACAAAAATATGCTGTAAACCAATATGTTCTACTTGTCTTTAAAGCTATACTCCAGAAATATTAATTTATTTTAAACTTGGCTTTAATAACAGAATCTGTTTCAGGATGTTTGAACAGATAGCAGGTCTTTCATTTATTGTTTAGTTCTATAGAAGGATAGTTGCCATGCAACAACTATGGTATTTTTATCTTATAAACATGTTGGAGGGCCATAGGAGAGAAAGTAGAACCACAGGAATGCTTCAATATAAGTCTATAAATGGGTAGCTTTTTCAGATATTAGATGTTGAAATGGTTATTGAAAATTGTATTAATATATGTCTCTATCTGGTGCCCTACCTGGTGCCTACATCTGTGTTCATACAATTTTCAGCAGATCGTGCTCCTAGTGCCAACTGGAATCTCCAGATGCCATGGCAAAACAAATGATAAAATCTTACAAATATTAATAGTTTCTGACATAATATCATAAATGTAAAGAACATTTGTGTTGTGTTCAGCTGTTCAAAATATTTTTAATATTGGGGAGATTTTTTTCTGATAAACAATAGTATTTCTCTGAACTTTATATTTTATACATGATCACTCTTTGTATCTACAATCTAAATTACTCTGCTCATCCTAGTTTTATTTCTATTGCTGTGTTGTTGTTATGTCTACTAATACCGTAGGGATACTATTTTTTAATTCTTTCAGATGCCACTAATTACCCTGGTGGGCAGCATGTGGTCATAAAGATGATGTAGAATGGTGGAGGGCTTAAACAGCTTTTCAAAATTAGTCACTCCATGTTCTGGTGCTTTCTATACCCATGGTTAAATTATGCAAGTGAGCCTTTTGATATCTAAGTGTTTTGGAGAAACTTACATTCCTACTTGTTTCTCAGCAGCACATGTAGAAAGGTACTAGAATCAGAAACTACTCTGCCTGTTGATAATGGAATGATTAAAGTAACGATGACCACAGGAACAGCTGTGAGAGTCTGCAATGCCTTTGATGACTGCTTTGTATCATCATACTGTTTCTAATATCTTTTTGTGCTTTAAGGTTTACTCAGTGGAAACTGGCATGCTTAATGTCAGTCCTTCCCTGTACTCATGTTTTAAAGGGAAGAGCTGTTGTACTCTTTCCCAAGGTTTTTGTTGCAACTTAGCTTTAATTTTATATATATTACAAAATCATATCAAATATTGGATTCCTCCAAAGCAATGGCAGAGATTCTTGGAAATAATAATAATAATAATCACTTAAGGTTTTCCAAGTCCTTTGCCATGCCAGGAATTCTATTTTTCTTCTTTCCAAATGCACTGGAAGAATTGTTTGGTTAATAGGGTACGTTGAGATGTGAGCCATTTCTTGGGAGAAATCTTTAGTATTAAATTAAATGTAAATTACCTGGATCCTCTTCCCCATCAGATCTAGTTACTTAATACCCGCTATAAATATTTGATGATAGTTAAATTTAGGGAGGGAACAAACTAAGATATAACACTTTTTTCAGCAGGCAAATTGACAGAGGTAGAAATAGGAAGCCTCCGGTCTGTATGGCCATCAGGAGATTAGGAAGACATTTTCACCACAGTGGGTGTTCTGTAATATCTCTTTTAGTTCAAAGTGTGCATAAGGGTGAATAAGATTGGCTGATGCTGTGTCTCATTTTCACTGACAGTATCTCAGAGTTCTTAATCCCAGGTGTAAAATTTTTGTCCTTCTACAATGTTAGAATGCCTTTCAGACTTTGGTTGTGCTAAATCGCTGCTTTTATAGCACATTCCAACTTTTGTGTTCCATATGAATTTAATTAACAGGCTGAAATTATGTTCTCAATTAAAATAGCCAGAGTGGGGTGACAAAGTTTCTGGACAATACTAGTTTCCTTGGTATTCTTTGTTCCTCTTTGTGAGTTGAAGTGGATTTGCCATTTTTCATAAGAGTTCATTTGGCTGTATCAAAGGTTTCCATCAAATGTCTTTTGACGTCCTTTTAAAATCCTTTTATTGTTACTGTTACTATATACTGTTGCATGGTGGAGTGTCTGACCAGCAGGGACCCATTACTGTGACTTTTTTAGAGTGCCACTTAACACAAATTGATGTTGACAGTTGTTAACTTAATGACAGCTCAGTTTTTCAGGCTGTATTTTGCTTTCTTTGCTCAGGGTTAAAATGGTGTGTGTGTGTGTGTGTGTGTGTCTGTGTCTGTGTGTGTATGCGTGCACATGCAATTTTAGTACTTTTGAGATGACTGGTAGAAGAATTAACTTCAAGCTTAACAAATATTTTTCGTTGCTGAAAAAAAGATACCACCCATATTTTTCTGTATTTTATTAGAAAGTATCTCAGAGAAATGTTCTAAGAGGGTAAATTTTCTTGTCAAATTCATTGAGATAATATTCCCAGAGTGCATTCATTATTTTGTATCTGAAATGGAAAGATCCCCCTTTACAATATATTTTATAAATCAGGAGATACAGAAAAAATATCCATGTCCTATTTATTTTCATAACTGCAGCTGGTCCATAGGTACAGTTAGCAAAATAAAAATAATTGTATAGATAGTTTTTATGGTTAATTAATACGCAAGTACTAATGTCCCTTATTTACATTTTTCCTTTAAACCCTGACTCTTCCCTGTATTTTTAATTATTTCAGTTCGTTTATTTATGCTGAAGGCAGCCTCACTGGCTTATAGTTTTTCATGATCGCTCCCACTGTGATTATCTAATCATAGGTACAACACTTGCTACCCTCTAGTTTTCTGGTGCAGTAGTTGATTGTAATTAGAAATTGCATATTTTGGTAGCAACTCAGCTGGTTCATTCTTAAGCTCCTTCAACCCCCTTGGATTCTATTGATTCCTAGTGATTTCTTACAATTTGAGGACAATACTCTTTCTTGGCAAGTCACACTCTGTACAGGTTTTGGCTCCTGTTTCAGTGAACAAACTCAAAATCACGGTTTCTTTTTGCTCAAACCACACTGTCATCTGAGCAGTGATAAATGCATTTGATACACAGATGAAAAGAAATACAGCATTCACCACCTGAACTGAAGTGAAAACGTCATCACAGTAAAAGTTCTGTGATGTCACCATTATATCTGGAAAGTCAAAAAGTCCGATTAAGACTTTCATTTATATTAAATGAGAGGCACGGATTTCTTATAGTGATACCTTGTACTGGACTGAGGAAGAATGTCTTGCATTTGAAAGTTTGTCTAACACTATCCCAACCACATAGTCCAATAAAAGATATCACTTTAAGAAGTCCTTGTCTGTTGCCTAATTTCTGGACCATCATGGCTACAACATCACTCTTATACTTCCATTTATACTGGATGATATGTTTTTGCATTATAGTACTTAGATGGGTCCTGTCCTGCTAAAATAATAAATATCTATAGATATTTCTACAATAAGCAAACAGACTTCTCTTACCCTCAGGAAAGGTAGCTCTGACTCAGGCTACATGAGTGTGTTATACTTTGAAGATAGCTAAGGAGCCTCCTCCCCATCAGCAAAGATTCTGCAATTTTCATGAGAGCACTAGGAATGGTCAATTAGCTATGCCACCTATATCACAGTAATCTGCTGTCAGGGTTCATATCCACTTAATAATACATTACTGCCAGTTGTACATACTAACTACTGGTCCAGACAGCTTTTATTTGAAAGGGAAATGCAGTGGGTCCAGCAGCACAGTGTGATATTTCCCTTAGGAATTTGTCCTATAGCTAAAGGACAGCAGATTTGTTTCCCATGCCCCACTGTAAGACTAATTGAGGTAAAAGGGAAGGTTTTACTAGGATAGCTCCTCCTGGCCCCTGAATCACCTCTCCCCAACCCCAGAATTGCTCCCTCTGCCCAATCAGCTCCTCCACCCCCACATCACCCCCAGCCACCCAAACTCCCCAACACCCAGATCACTTCCCTGACACTCTGAACACCCTCTTCCTGCTGAATTGCACACCCCCACCCCCCAAATCACCCTTCTCCACCAGCTCCTTCACCCTTAGGTTGCTGCCTTGCCACACCAATTAGCCTAAGAGTGGTGGTGGCAACAGGATGGCATTCCCTGTTCCTGCCTGTACCTGGGCTCCCTGCAGCCTGTGCCACCCCCACATGGCGAAATCCAGCCCTTGTAGAAGGGGAAGAGAAGCACAGGGAACAGGAGGTGAGGGGAAAAGGAGTTTCTGGGCAATTGCAGGGCTCATCAGGAGATGGATTTTTTTGCACAGGGGCAGCATGGACTGCAGCAAGCCTAGAAGCAGTCAGAGAGGGGGGATTTTCTCTGCTGACACCACTGCTGTACTGCTGTCAGGCTGCTCAGGGGTAGCAGGGCAGTGATCTGGGGGAGGAGAAGGCAATTAAGGCAACAAGGTGGCAGTGATCCTGCAGCAGTGGAGGATTAGGACAGAAGAGCAGTGGCTGGGGAGGTAATCTGGAGTTGATCAGAGGCATAGGTAGCAATTTCTGAAGGCAGAGGAGGCAGCAGCCTGGCAGCTTCCCCTTCCCCTGTCTCTCCCTCTTCCTCCTCCAGCCTTGCCTCCACTTTCCCTGCCTCGCCCTCCCCATTCACCCTTGCCCCCCTTCCTTCCCACTTATGTGCTGCTTTTCTGTCCTCCAATATTCCTGTTCACAGTGCCTCTTGGAATACTGGAGGACTGCACATTAGTGGTTTTATCTCAGTTGAACAGCCAAAAGTTAACTTAAATTGGGTAGCACAACTAAAAGGCAACCTTCATTTCAAGTGGCATAACTTTAAGACTTCTAAAGGGCACTTAGCATTTGTTAATAAGCCTTAATATGTGATTGTTTTCATCTTAAATATTCTCAATATAGTAATTGTAACCTGTATCTTCACCATAATTTTAAACTTTTTAGCAGTCCTATTGATTTTAGTCCAACCAGTCACATGGTTAAGTTTAAATATTAAAGGTGTGCAAAGCAGGCCCTATTCAGGGACAGTGATTTGATTTGTTGACTTGGATCACTGGCCCTGATTTGATTCAGCCAAATCTGAATCTCAAGATTCGATACTGATTGAGAAAATCAGTGATTTGGACATAGACATAGCTTTTAAAAAAAATTCTACATACCTTGAGGTAGCAGGCACGGCTCATGATTGCTGTGATGCTGGGGTACATGAAGCATCCCACAGGAGCACAGGGGGGCCTTCTACTTGCTCAGCGGCAGACCCGGAAGTTGACTGGTAGTACTTCCAGCTCACTTCTGGGTCTGCTGCAAAGCACATGGCCTCCCCACACCTTCTGGCTTAGCGATTGGCTGCAGGGGGGACCCCGGGTGACCCCCCAGACCTGGGAGGCACCAGTCACTGATCCGGGAGGGTGCAGGGGGCCCCCCTGCAAACTCCTTGGCAGACCTGGAAGTGGACTGTGAGTGCTTCTGGTCCACTTCTGGGTCTGCTGCCGAGTGCCCTGGGGAGCCTCCTGTACTTCTGTAGGACATTCCATGCACCCCAGCATTGCAGCACTCATGAGGAGGAGGAACCAGAGGAGGAATAAATAGACCATTTCACTATAACTACTAAAGAAAATGAAGTCTCAGCATGGGTGTTCTGGACAGACTGCATCCCAAATCATAAAATTATACTTATTCTTTTTATCTAAATCTTATATAATAAGATAAGCTTGGAGATCTGCTTCCAAACACTGCTTTCATAAATATGGCAGTATCCTGAAAAGCTTCCGTTACTTATTCATTATTTTATATGACATCATTGCCATTTTATTATAGATAAAAGGTACATTTGCAATGCACCTTTCCATGCTGAGGACTGCAAAACACATCTGGGCAGCTCTTATAGTAGAGCATATAAACAATGTTTATGGTGTAGCATGAGCACAACACAGCAGTTACATTTTATTATATGATATTTCAGACTGGCAATATAAGTTTTCTCCTTAGTTTGGACATAACTTGCATTATAAAATACTAGGGAAACTTTGTTGCTGTAAAGCAAATTCATAAAAAATGCTGTTTTATAAATGTTGTCATGACACAGCTTTTAGCCAGAGGATAGGCAGTCTTTTCTCTTCAGCGTCATGCTAAACATATGCAGTACTGTGCTTTCATCTGGATGATTCAGATTAATTTGTCAGTCCCATTACATCAGCAGGAACAATACAATAATCACTGTGGATGCTAAATCAACACTTCATTTCCTGTAAGGAATGGAAAATTCTATGAAAAGAGTATGAGTATTTAAGGAGTTGAACACAGTTCCTCCTGATTGAGGAGAAATTTTAGGTCTCTTGTTCCTAGAGGCCCCAGGCAGATGTTACACTGAAGATGTGATTAAACAGTTACTTGGGTCTTATACTGTAAACTGGTCACAGGTTCAGGGGATTACTGGCATAATGAGGCTTGAACCCTGGTGCAGTCCCAGTCAGCTGTTTGTTGGCTGGCATGGACAACCCTGGGTCTCAAATCCTAGTCCTTGCCAGGTGATGGGATGTTGGGACAGTTTGGGATTTGAGTCCTGGAAGTGTCCTGATTCTGCTGATTATCGGATGTCATGATTATCTGGGGTCAAGACCTCCCCTGTAACAGTAATACAGCGCAACTGGGATCTGATTCCCAATCTCAAAATCACACTTCTTGCCACGCATGTGTGGTCTTTAGGTGAACATCTGCCAGGGACCACAGAACGTGCAGTTCAGATGCTTGAATTTAGGGAAAGTATAAGCAGTTTCTTGTCAGAGAAGCATGAGATCCTCAGAGAAAATACTACCTGTAAACAATCCCACAAGGCTAATTTCAGGGAGGGGCACAGGCTAAAGTGTAATGCTGTAATCTTCTATGCTGTTCTTTCCCTCAAAAATTCAATATGATTTGATTTCCTCCATCAATTATTGATGTTTCTATCTAGCTAGGTATTTAGATGGGGCTTATCACTGAAGTGTCTGAGAGCCATTCAGGTATTTAAAAAAGAAAGAAGCCTTGCTTTTTTGGAAGGTAGAAAGACAAATGGTTTTGATTGCTTTTTTTCTTTTTTAAGTATTATTTTCATGTTAAGGACTTATGGAGGAAAAATAAGAACAAAAAAATGAGAAGATGGTGACGGGTAGGTTTTCTGCAAGAGCATGTGGTGATGTATGTATACTGGAGTGTCTTCAGCCTCTGTTACTGCGTGGTTTTACGTAGGTATTGAATAAGAATGTGAAAAAGGGGTGAGACATAAGAATGCACAGATTAAGAGTTGTGAAAGAGAAGTCCTGAACAACACTGAATCTGATTTAAGAGGAGAGAATTAGGATAATTCTATACATAGGTGTGTAAGCTCATGGAAGCAGAAGTCTGGCAGAAGTCTGCTGTCCAGTAGAGCTGTACAAAATTTTGCCACCCATTTTGTTTCGACCTCAAAACAACAATGTTGTAACAGAACAGGCAGGCTCAAAACAGGGTCAAAACAAAACAGAACAGGTCGAAATGTTTCAAAAAATTCAAAATGTTTCAAGTTTTGCCTGGGAAGCTGGGCTTACCTTCAATGGCTTCCCTGCAGGGAAAGAGAAAGTAAAGTTAGAGAAGGGAGAGGGAGGAGGGGGGAAGGTGAGGGAGAAGGAGTGCTCTCGTTATTGATGTGTAGCTGGCCAGTGACTGTCACCCTTCCCTGAGGTCCCTTCCAACCCCAGTGCTCTGGGGGGAAGGACAGAAAAACTGCATAGAAGGCAGCATTTTTAAAACTGCCTAGCTTTCTGCTTTGGAGTCACTTACTGGAGCTGTCTGTTCTAGCAGCTCACCATCAGATCACTACGGCTAGCAACACGGATTTTCTAAAGGACTCCCTGCTTGCTACGCTAGCAAGAAGGATTTCAGAATATCCTTTTCTTGTAGGTGCTTTTATTTTCTTATTATATTAATTGATTTATTCTTTTGAATTTTATACTTCTACTGGATAGGTTTACTATATAATTTACTTTATATAGGAATTTACTATTTTTTTTTTTCATACGTTCATTCTTTGGACCACACCAATGCTATTGAGTTTATATACACACAGATATATTTCTATCACATTGATAAATCTCGTCACAGAACCACACCTAGTTTTCAGTTTATGTAGGAATGCAAATACATTTGTGTATTTCTAGAAAAGGAAGATATGAAACACATCATGAAGCATGGTAGAAAGGCAGGTGGCCATACTGGCCAGCCTTCAGGGAGGGGTGGAAGAAATAGTAGAGGGAGACCTGTAAGTTTCGCCTCCACCAAACTGAGATGCAGCCTTTTTCCTCCAGCTAAAAGGGATGAGGCTGCTACAAGCAGCAAGGAGAGGGGACCAGCACCAGCACAGCAGCCTACTCAACCATATGTCACTTTCCATGCTGAGTCTTTTAGTGCCAGAAGAAGAGCTCGCACTGGAGCTGGATCTCAGTGCCCTAGCAAAGGAAATTCTGGGGAAGTACGGGGAATCAGCTGAGTTTGTGCTCAACACCCCTCAAGTTTCCCTTTGAGCCAGGTCTCCTTCACCAGAAGGCACTTCAGAGGAAGTTGATGTAGAGGTGGAGGGAAACAGATTACCTGAGTCCATTCATCCACTTGCTGTGCCTCTGCCTGCTGAGGAAAGAGAAAGTTCAGCAGCATCCACAGATTCACCCGCACCCCAGAAGCGAGTGGGTAGTGTGGTCTGGGATCATTTTGAGCTGGCAGATGATCACATGTATGCTATCTGCCTGCACTGCCAAGCCAAAATCAGCTGGGGCAAGGGAACAAAACATATGAGCACCATGGGGATGCTGATGCATCTCTGCAGGCACCACCCCCTTGCCCTTGCTCCTCCTCAGCCTGGCACAAGTGGAAGCATGCCCAAAGGGAAGTCCCCCACTCACTCCAAAGCTCTCATCCCCCCAAAGCAGAGGCAGGCCATGCTGAACCAGTGGGAAAAAGGTGAACAGAAAGGGGGGAGCATTACAAAGGCGAGTGAACTCACCCAGAGCACTGGGGAGATGCTTGCTATCAATGGCCAGCTGTCCCGTCCCACTCAGTGGGGTGAAGGGAGAGGTGCTTTTGCAATCCTCTGTGTGGCGTGGTTAGGCAACACTCTCAAAGTAAACAATTAATGGTTTTATTTTGGTTAACTCAATAATAACTTTAAAACCCTTGGTCAAGATTCACTACTAGAAACATTCACATGAGGCAAGGAGAAGGGAGAACTTGAGAGAAAAAGAGAAAAGAAGAGAGAGAGAGAGAGAGAGAGATCACCACCCCTGGATCCTGTGTTGTCGATGCGTGTCTCTGTCGCTGGCGCTTCTTTCTTGATCCGTGGGTGATGGGTCAACGAGCACGCGTTTTCCTGTCCGCCTTTTATCTTCTTTCCTCATGATGGCTCCGCCTCTGGCTGTCACTCACTCGGACTTGCGCAATTTAGAGTTCTAGAAGCTTCCCCATTTGAGTCAGTGGGCTCATTGGGGGTTTCTGGTGGTAGCTGAGTTGACCGAAATGTGACCTTTGTTTTGCACATGCTCAGATCAGCAAACAACCAACTTTACACAAGCTGCAGCTTAAGGAGGCTGTTACAGTGCACTGATCTGCATTGCTTCCCACTTTCCCCAGCACTTGTTACTAGAGTCAGCATTTGCAGCAATGTGCTTGCTTACAATGTTTGAGACAAACCTTTTAACTTCAGGCTGTCCCCAGGTTATTTCAAATGTTCAGGCAACTTTTAAAATAATTCAACTCCGGGTTATCACACCACCCCGTGGCTCAAACATTGTCCTTTAGGTCCTCTTCGAGGGTGGTGATTCTCACATATCGGACAGAAGGAGTGAAAAGAGAAGAAACAGTAGAAAGGAGACGAGTTATCATACAACGTACTATAACAAGACCAATCATCAAAAATAGAAATTCGATTAATACTGTTATTCCAATTTGTATTAACCACTCTCCCCACCCTGTGAGTCCCAATGACTGCAGGAAGGAAGTAAACCAAGAATGTGGTGAGAATCCGTTGAACCAGTCTTTTGGTTGAAGGGACTGAAATAGTTCAGCAGTTTGATCGGCGATTTCCTTCATTTTAGCACGAGCTTCCTCAATAGAAGTAGTGGCATTATGGATGGTTATACAACATTCTCCATCAGTCAAATTTAACATACCGCACACACCTTGTTCCTTAAGTAACATCATATCTAAGGCTAACCTGTTTTGTAAAGCCATTTTTGATACTTGTTGGACTTGCAAATTTAATTCCCCAAAGACATACCTAGTCCAATTAGACAGCACATGGACCTGCCAGGTTATATTCTCTAAAGCCCACTGATGCACTTCCAATAGTCCTGATGGGGCAAAAAAAGCTTCCAATTCAAAAGCCAGTTTCATCCCAAAAGTCCAATAATCAGGTTTTCTTATGCTTAATATCCAATTTCTAGCATGGGAGGGAGCATCTATAGATCACCTCTTCAGTTGATGGGGTTTACTAAAATTAAATATCCGATTTGGACAGAGGGAGGGTAAAACAAGTCCACATTGCAACTCTGCATGTTGAACCAAATTTAATGATGAGTAAAACTTCCCATCAGAGCAGCCCCAAGCTAGATTAAAAGGAGCAGGGTAGAAACTAGTCTGGCAAGTCCATGTGTCAGTATAATTCAAGAGGATAAGATCAGGAGTTGATGGGAGAGGTGAGCTTTTTAAAGAGTAATGGGTATGGGGTACACCACAGTACCGAGCTCGGTTATAGTGTGTGTCATAAGATGCATTACAATAAGGGTCTCGGTTCATATATCCTCGCGAGGAGTATACATATCCCGTATTAAAACTCTTATCCCTTCTATAAACCATGTTTCAGGGGTATTTCCAGGTCCTGTACTACAATTGAGGACTTGATTACATGCAAAGCGTACAGATCGATCATGTAGTATGGTGTTGACATATTTTAGAGGTTTAAGAAGGGGGCTAGTTGTTGACCACATCCACTGTATGTGAGATAGGTTCTGGTGCTCCATACCAGTATTATTAGGGAGCTGTATACACCATGGGAGGGTTAGATTTTGCGAAAATTCAGCTTCATAGTAATCTGGTTGTTTTAAGGGATGAAAAAGAGGGTCAAAAGGAAAATCGCTACAAGAAAGAGGATAGGGTCCAGCACGAGTCATACTATAGGTTCCTGGAAGAACTACTCAATTCACCCCCATGATACTATGAGAAATTCCAATTTGGTGTGAGTGTAGGGTGAACCTCATGTCTGGGTGAGATGCATTACAAATGTTTTGCTGTATGAATTTTTTACTGGATGGATTATAAAAAATGAAGTAAGTATCGTTCTGTCCCAGAGAACGGTTATTCCAAGAGGGGTGGAAAGTAATCTCCCTGTGAGCATTTGTAAGAAGGTGGTGAGCATTCCATTTAACATAGGAGTTGTTTTCAAACCTCCATGTAATGGCTAGCAGGACATAGGTTCGTTTTATAGTCTGACTTTTATTTAGGTTTAAGGTTATGTTAACAGGTGTAACAAAGAACCTTAATCCTTGTTCAGCTGATTGGGGAAGGGCTATGCATATTCCTTGATCAGTTTGGTTCCACACTTTTACAAAACCTTGAATTAATTCCCACGCAAGATTCAGAGAATTATGCTTTCTATCCCTCCCCTCTCCTCCAGATCTGGAGAAGAGGGTGAGGACCACCCACAATGAAAAGCACAAATGCATAGCAAACATACAATTAAAGCCACAAGCAAAACTATTAGAGACAAACTAAAAAACAACAGCATGGGATTCCACCGAGGTAGGGTCTTCAGGTTGGCAACGTCGAATGTTCCCTTTTACCTAGAAGAGAAAAGAAAAAAGACCTCGGTTCTGTCTGGAACTGGTATCAGAAAGAAGGCACAATCCAACGGGTGTTAATTTTGTGCTTTTTCCCATGAGCATCTATAGCAACCCATGCAAAGTTATTAATGGGCGTCTCTAAAACTAATGGTACTTTTCCCACCGTGGGCAGGTCGACAAGGACAGGTTGCCCCAGGTAATGGAGAGGAATCCTTGAGTCCCTTTTTTCTCAACTCCCAGGGATGAGAGAGGGAGGCTTTGGACAGAAAGCGATAAGTCGAGGGCATCCATTTATTCCCCATCCATCGTTCACCCTGGTCACTGCTTCCCAGAGACGGTCGGACCAGCCTGGTTCATGGGGCTTAAGAAAACATTTCAAAAGTCCATTTGTTCTCTCAACAATTCCATTAGCTTGGGGATAGTAGGGCGTATGAAATACCCATTGTATTCCTTCTGTTTTTGCCCATTCTTGAACCACCCCGGCAGCAAAGTGGCTCCCATTATCTGACTGTATGGTTTTGGGTTTAGGAAGGTAACTAAACCAGGACTGTAGGCTCTCTACTGTGTTATTTCCTGTTGCTCGTGATACTGCTTTTGCTTGGGTCACACCCGAAATTACTTCAACCCCTGCTAACACATAGCATTTACCCCCTGAAAGTCAGAAAGGACCTACACAGTCTACCTGCCAAGTGTCCCATAAACCTTTTCCCTCTCTTAAATGAAGTGGGGAATCTTGTAAAGGGTGTCTTTCTAATTTTGTGCGACATATACCACAAGCAGAAATTATGGTGCTGCACATTTCCCAGGTTACAGGCCATCCTCGGCTTCCTGCCTCTCTAAAGAGATCCTTAACTCCTGAGTGACCACGCTTGACATGTAGCCATTCTAATAAATGCTCCCATTTTTCCTCTTCTGCTGTAGCTAATGCTGCTAAGCGTGTAAGAAAATCAACTTGATTGTTTAAAACCTGAGCTGGCTGGGTCCCCTTTTGGTGGGCAGCAACCCATCCTACCAATATGGGTTTTTCCTTGGCTCTATCCAATATTTCTATCCATTTTTCCTTTTGCCATACCAGTACTCGGTTCACCTCCCACTGATTCTGTTCCCAAAAGGGGAGCCATTTTGTGCACCCCTTGAATACTGCATAAGAGTCAGTGTAAACATATATGGGATCGGTATTATCTTTCCCTGCATGATTGCACTCCAAACAGCTATTAACTCCCCCACTTGGGCACTGCCCTCACCCTCAGTAATTACTTGTTTTCCTGAATCAATGTGTAGAGCAATTGCCCTATATTTCCATATTTTTCCTTCTCTACAGGAAGAAGCATCTGTGAACCAAACGTTCTTTAGCTCCGAGCTATATGGAGGTGCTTCCTTAATATAAGAGGTTGTGACATCCTTCTCAGGGGAGATGGAAGACTGCTCTTGTATTTGTAGCAGCTTAGGTGCGCCCTCCTCTATTTTATAAGTATGATAATAATGATCTAATTGAGCATACCATTTTCTAACTGTCTCTCGCTGTGCCACCCCAACAGGAGGTGGTGTGCCAGCTATTACAGGTTTTAAAACTTTGAAGGGCCCCCGTAAAATGAGTGACTGTTGTTGAATAGTCCGTTCTGCTTCCTGCAGGGCTAAGCAGACTACAAAAAGGCCTTTTTCCCAAGTGGAATATCGCTTTTCAGCATCTTTGAAACTATGCGAATAAAATCCAATAGGGCGTGTTGGTCCTTCTGGCCCTCGCTGCCACATATGTACTGAGACTCCATGAATTGCAAAACCCCATTCAATGTGGAGCGGGTCACTTGGATGTATTGGACCTAGAGCCTGATATGCTCCTGCTTCAAAAATCAATAACTTCAGAGCCTCCTCATGCAAAGGGGTCCAGTCCCAGATAACCCTTTTCTTTGTTAGGTCATATAAAGGACAAGCTACAATTGAAAAATCAGGGATATGCTTTCTCCAAAATATCAGCAGGCCAAGGGCATGCTGCAGTTCCTTTTTATTTGCAGGGATTTTAATCTGTTCTAAGACAGTTAAGGTTTCCAGGGGAATACACGCTGTTCCTCCCTTCTACCATATGCCTAAAAATTTTACCTCTGTGGAGGGGGCTTGCCTTTTTTCTAATGGGATTTTGAGTCCTAATTTCTCTAAGCGATTGATTATTTTAATTTGGGTCTTTTTTACGGCATCAACATCGTGACCACCGATCAGCACATCATCAACGTACTGATAGATTTTTACCCCATTCTCAGGAGTAATTTTATCAAGTTCCTGAGCTAATGCATGATGAGCTAAAGTAGGGGAATGACGGTACCCTTGGGGCAGTCGGGTAAAGGTGTATTGGATTCCTTTCCATGTAAAGGCAAATTTGCTTTGATCACTTTCTTGCAGGGGTACCATGAAAAACATATCCTTCACATCTATAGTGGCTAAAACTGGGTGCGCCTGTTCCTGTATGACAGCTACTAGCTCAGCTATGTTTGGCACTGCCGCTATTAAAGGGCCAGTGTTAGCGTTCAGGCGTTGGTAATCTATAGTTAATCGCCATTTTTCATTTGGTTTTCGTACTGGCCATACAGGGGAATTATATGGAGAGTGAGTCTGTATAATCACTCCATCCTTCAATAATTCTTTAATGACTGGAGTAATCCCTTCCTTCGCCCCGAGGGGTAAGGAATAAGGTTTTACATTTACTATTTTGGAGGGGAGGGAGTGGTGGCGCAGTCTGCAAAAGTCTAATTAGAGGGGCTGGGAAGCCAAACTTCCACTCTTGTCCCTGAGAATCTGTCCAGGCCTTTCCCTTTAATAGATCTAATCCTAAGATGTTGGTGGGAAGGGTGCCTACAATCATAACAGTATTTGTTGGAGTTGCATCACCAGGCAACCAACATTTTACTCGGGCAGTGGGTTGGGGCTTAGAATTCCCAAAAACATCTGTAACCTGTATGTATTTTTTATCTAATATTATTCCACTTTGATCTGCCATATCTTTGCTTAATGCTGACATTTGAGCTTCTGTATCTACAAGAAAGGTAACTGGGGTTTTGTTAGGACCCAAGGGGAAGGTTACTAAGAGGTCCCCTTTTTTATTTTCTGTGAGCCTTCTAAGATATACCCACAAGCCATCCCGCTGCTCACCTACTGGGGATGGCGGAAAGGGTTTCCCTGGTGGGAGAGGGGATGACTGCCCGGAGTGGTTTTTTTGGGAGGGGCTGAGGGAGCAACTACTACTTCAAAATTAGGTCTGGTAAGAGGTAATCCTTCTCTGGGGGGGCGCTTCTTTTCTACTTGCCACATTTTCACTAATAACTGTAAATTTGGGAGCGGCAACCCATCCATTAACTGTTTAGGAATCCCTTTCTTCATCCCTTCTCTCCATAATTGGTTACGTGAAATCTTTAAAGGGAAGCGAGGGAGAGGGGGTTGAGCATGAAGCTCAGCCCTACGAAGGACTGTCTGGCTTTTTGATTCCTTGTCTGTTATTCCCATTCTCCGACCATAATTAATCAATTCTTGGGCCACCTCTCCCCAGGTGAGGCGAGGTCCCGCTTTACGAGCCCCTGGTGTTACTACTCTAAGATGGTCCTGGAGCTGTACAGCATACAATTTTAAAGAATCAGGCAGTCCCCTAATCAAAGGGGTTAATCGATCAGGGTCAGCAAACATCAACATAGGCGAAGGATGTCGGGGTATCAAGCTCCGATTGTGCATTAATTGAAGGCATGCAGCCTTTTGAATACTTTCGGTAAGTTGATTAATTCCAGGTGTGGGAATGGCAAGGGGGTCCCCTCGCTCTAGGGGATCAAGATCACCAGCCCAATATGCTGCCCTTTGGGTCAAGGACCATGGTTCATGTCCAATACTGACTGTTAAAAACACTCCAGGTCCCCAGTAGCCCTGAGCCTCTTCCTCTGACAGTCTAATCCTATCTCCCCCCGTTAAAGAAACCCTCCATACATATTCTGTCTCAGATTCTTTACCCAATCTACTATATTTCTCCTGCAGTTTAGCTAATTCTGTTGCACTATAAGGAATTTGTTTAGTAGTGACAGCAGGTGGTATCTCCTCATCCCCTTCCTCATATTCAATCTCCGTCTTTATGAGGGGACGAAGTTTTTTATCCATATCTGATTCAACCCTAGCCTCATCCATTTCGTCCCAAGGATAAAGAGGGATTACTTCACTCGCTACTGGATATTCTTTGCATTGTTGGGTTAATGACACTCTCAGCTCCTTTTCCCTTTCAAAAGCTTCTTTAAGATTGCACTGTAACTTTCCAACTGTCAGTCTCTCATTAGCTAAGGCTAGCCTCTCATTTGCTAAAACCACCTCAGCTTGGCTACGTTTCTCCTTCTCTGCTGCCAACTCAGCTTGCAGGTTTCTCACTAACTCCTGCAAGGATTCAGTCACCTCCCTTTCTGCTTGTTTGACAACAAGCCTGTCCTTCTGGGCAGCTAACAAAGCTGCTCCCAGCACCCCACAAACTAAAGCCTTTCCTTTTCCTCGCTTCTGTTTCTGTTCCTTGGCCGAGGTTTTTATTCGTTCAGCCACGGTGTCTGGGGATTGCCAATTCTCCTCAGCCCACTGATGCCCGGCTGGAGCTGGACATGCTTTATATTCTTTCAATAGTTCCAGAAGAGGGAAGCAGTTCAGGTCGGGCTTTTCTGGGGTTGCCATGACCTTCCTGCCGGAGGTTTCAAACTCAGTCGAAAATCAGTCCTCCTTTCTTAGCACTCAGGCTAATATCCCCTGATTACTAACCACCAGCTGCTGCACACAGAGGATCCTGTTCGTGATGCCAATTAAATGTCCCTTCCCACTCAGTGGGGTGAAGGGAGAGGTGCTTTTGCAATCCTCTGTGTGGCGTGGTTAGGCAACACTCTCAAAGTAAACAATTAATGGTTTTATTTTGGTTAACTCAATAATAACTTTAAAAACCTTGGTCAAGATTCACTACTAGAAACATTCACATGAGGCAAGGAGAAGGGAGAACTTGAGAGAAAAAGAGAAAAGAAGAGAGAGAGAGAGAGAGAGAGAGAGATCACCACCCCTGGATCCTGTGTTGTCGGCGCGTGTCTCTGTCGCTGGCGCTTCTTTCTTGATCCGTGGGTGATGGGTTGACGAGCGCGCATTTTCCTGTCCGCCTTTTATCTTCTTTCCTCATGATGGCTCCGCCTCTGGCTGTCACTCACTCGGACTTGCGCAATTTAGAGTTCTAGAAGCTTCCCCATTTGAGTCAGTGGGCTCATTGGGGGTTTCTGGTGGTAGCTGAGTTGACTGAAATGTGACCTTTGTTTTGCACATGCTCAGATTAGCAAACAACCAACTTTACACAAGCTGCAGCTTAAGGAGGCTGTTACAGTGCACTGATCTGCATTGCTTCCCACTTTCCCCAGCACTTGTTACTACAGAGTCAGCATTTGCGGCAATGTGCTTGCTTACAATGTTTGAGACAAACCTTTTAACTTCAGGCTGTCCCAAGGTTATTTCAAACGTTTAGGCAACTTTTAAAACAATTCAACTCCGGGTTATCACACCAGCCCTTCTACTTCATTGAGTGGCCAGGGTTCAGGCAACTCATGGTGCTCACAGTCCCATCATATCAAGTGCCCGCGTGCACCACCGTCAGTAGGATGGTAGTGCCTTCCCTGTATGAAGCATGCACAGAGTTCTTGAAGGAGGAGCTGCAAAAGGCAGGTTCACAGGTGGCCTTACACTTCACCTCAGACATTTGGAGAAGCTAGGGTGGAGATCATGCCTACCTCTCCCTCACAAGGCACCTTGTTGTCAGGGACACCTTGGAGGAGAACAGGGCTGTGGGTGATGGTGTTGCCACTACCAGCAAGCTAATTTGAAAATGCAGGAAGGTGGCAGGCTACTTCCACCACAGCATCAAGGGGGGCAAGATGCTATGGGATAAACAAAAAGAGCTGAACATCCTGCAGCACAAAATCATGCAGGATGTGGAGACTCGGTGCAACTCCACATACCTGATGCTTGAGAGACTGGTGGAGCAAGATAAGGCCATCCATGAGATGGCCTTGCTTGGGGAGATCAGTATGAGCGACCCCCTGAACAGAGATGAGTGGGATACCATCTCCCAGATCTTGGTGGTCCTTAAGCTCTTCCTTGAGGTGACTGAGAGTCTCTGTGCTGCTGATGCTGTCCTTAGTCAGGTGATCCCCACAGTGAGGGAACTTCAGAGCCAAATGGAGAGCTTCCAGGGGATCACTGTTCCTGGCTGGGGCAGGCCGCTGTCATCAGACGTGCAGGCACTGGTGAAGTGGCTGAAGGAGGGCATCAAGATATGGCTTGATCCCTTGCTGTCCAGTACAGTCCATGTGCTGGCCACCATGTGTGACCCAAGGGTACAGGGCACCATATCTGGCACCATAAAATAAATCAGTGGGTGGAGGGGCAGGTAAAGAAAGTCAGGGAGGCAGAATGGTGGTGGGGGGGGACGTGGAACAGAGGGATCCACTGTCTCATGCTAGCACACCATCCATGAGCCAGTCTTGTCCTCTACCACAGGTGCTGCCACTATGAGTTAGGGGCATGGCTTCTATGGTGGGATTCAGAGCCACCAGACCACAGCATCAGGCAGATAGTACTCTGAGGACGTGGAACTGCTCCTGTGTGACCCCTTGGCCTACTGGGCAAGCTGCATCCCAGAGTGGCTAGATCTGGCCACAGTTGCCTGAGAACACCTCTCCTGTTCACTGACCAGTGTGCCAAGTGAGAGGTGTACAGCATCACTGGAGATGTAGTGACACCCCACTGCACCTGCTGGTTTGGTTGAGCAGCTGGTGTTCCTGAAGGCAAACCTCCTGATGCTGGGGTTCTCCAAGCTCCAGGTGCAGACAGACTGCATGCCACCCTCCTCACTCCATCCGCACCTATTTCCTTTTTTCATTTTTTTAAAAACCAGGTAATGCCCCACTTTCAGCTGGAGGGGGCACTCACTGCATCACCAGCCAGCAGGGGAAGAACATCTCTCTGCTGTGCTTATTCCCCTGCCAAGATGAACTTGGAGGTATGGGCTGGGGCTATGGGGAAAGAGCAGACCCCAGGTTCTAGGTATAGTTACTAAAACCGCACCCTGCCAGGGTGCGGAGGCCTGGTGAGACTTCTGGTGGTCAGGCAGCCCTGTAAATGCCAGGACTAATGAAAGGTAGGTAGGAGGTGTCATAACTTCCAGTTAATGCATGCACACACACACAGTTCTTGCTGGGGAAAGTCCAAACCTGTCATGTCTTTGACAGGCATGATGCTTGCTTGTTGCAGTGCACTTGTGAGTTTCCTGGTGTGCTCGGCTTAGCTGCCCAGGATGCCAGATTTCAGGTTGAAATTCTCTTTGTCAGGCTTAGGAAGCTCCTGCAGGTGGTGTGTCTCCTGGCCCTGGATGGAAGGAATAGTAAAGAAGCCAGAGAGTGGCCTCCATTTCTACTCCATTTCCATTTTCACTGACTGGCTTTCTTGCTTGCATTGCATGCCAAGAAAGGCTCTGTGACAATTTATTTTGGCTACCTTAGATGCTGCTGGTGCTACTGGTGCTATTGCTGTTGAGCCAGCTATGTTACTTTCACCTACCATCATTTACAGTGGTGGACTGGGATGAGACTGTAGAGGAGGAGCCATCACTGAGGCACACTGCCTTGTTGTGCAGAGGCCCCAGAGCCAGGAAGGAACACACACAAAGTGTCACCCACCCATGTCACATGTTTTGCTTCCCTGTGGCCAGAGGTGCAGGGCCCCAAAACCCAGAGTTCTGCTGTACCTATCTTATTGAGACCTGGAAGGCTTTTTGGACACAGCAGAGCCTAGCAGCCAGGCCTGCAGTGGTCCCCCCCACCCTCAGCCCCAAGACAGACACAGTTGTACAAGTACCCATGTTATGAGTTTTGCCTGCCTGCGGCCAGAGGTGCAGGGCCCCAGAAACCTGAATCCTGTTGCACCTATCTCATTGAGACCTGGCAGGCTTTGTGACCTCAGCAGCAGTAGCAGGTCTGCAGTTTTGACCTCACTGTAGCTTCACACATACAAGTGACAGGAGTTTTGCTCTCAAGATTTTGGGGTGTCGTTTCTCTGAACCCCCTGTGCCTATCTCCTTGGAACTTGGCATGCTTCATGTCCTCAGAAGGGGCTACCATTCCTGTAGGTCTAATGAAAATCAGGCCAGAAATGATAAAGTTATAGCCTGTTTTGTCCTTCCCCATTATATCATATGTCGAAAGTGCGAAATGTCGAAAAAGGCTTGAAACATGAAAATGTTTTGATGGAACGATACAGAACAGCTGTTTTGACTGAAAACAAAAGTTGAAACAAAATGATGTTCCATCAAACTGTCAAAGTTGTGGTCAAAATGGAACACTTCCATTTTGCACAGCCCTATTCTCCAGGCATCTCTGCTTTCTGGGGACTGTTGCTGAGATTTTTTGTTTTCTACTGAGCTTTGGGAAGGGTCTGATTTGTTGCTTGCCATATGCCTAAATTATAGACGGTTGATTTGACATACTAATAATCATACTCTGATTGGTTTTATTTACATTCTTTGATTGTAATTGGTTTTGTTACATTCAATTGATCTTGTTAGATCAGTTTTCAGGTTGAAACCCCTTTGTCAGGCTGAGGAAGCTCCTGCAGTTGGTGTGTGTGTGTTGTTCTTGGATTGAAGGACTAATAAAGAAGCCAGAGAGTGGCCTGGCATGCAATGCAGGCAAAAAAGCCAGTCAGTGAAAATGGAAATGGAGGCATCAGTGTGTGAGGGACAGGCTGGGGGGGGGGGGCAAGTAAGAGCTCAGGTAAAAGTGGAGGGGTATCTGGGGAGTCAGACGTCTGTCAGGTTGTAGCATGTCATAAATCCAATGTCTATATTGAGTCCAATGGTTTCTGTGCCTAGGAGGCTGATGATGTGAAGTTCATAGGCCTGGCTGTGAAAAGTGGTTTATAAATTCAAACAAGCACTGAACCTTGCTAACCTAACCTCATCACCATAAGCAAACTTACTACAGCCCAAAACCTGCCAACAATCTCCATTACCCCCAAGAAATGCACACCAGAATCTATCAAAGACAACAATACCCAACTACTTGTGGAGGCACAAAAAACCCCACACTTTTTCTCCAGTTTCTCAGACCTGATCCTGAAAGGGGATTTACAAACTGCTTTTCACAAATAAGCCTATGAACTGCAGTTCATCAGCCTTCTAGGGATCCTAGGTAGTAGGTACAGCAAGTCATGGACTCAATATAGAAACTGGAATTCTGAGACACTACAAGCCAGATGTGTGACTCCCCAGGTACTTCTTCAGTTTTACCTGCGCTGCTACATCCCACTTCCCCCCCTTGACCCTAGCCTGTCACTCACCCCCTGATGCCTCCATTTTTATTTTCACTGACTGGCTTTCTTGCCTGCACTGTATGTCAGCCTCTGGATTTTTTACTATTCCTTCCATCCAGGAACAGCACACACACACACACATCAACTGCAGGTGCTTCCTCATCCTCAGCCCCAAATCTGGTAACCCAGGCAGCTAATCTGAGCTCACCTGGAGCCTCAGAATTCCACTGAAGCCAGCAAGCCTCAGGCCTGTCAAAGATGTGATGTGTCTGGGATTTCCCCACCAAAGACTCTGTGTGCATGTGTGGTAGCTGGAGTTTATGGCACCTCCTACCCACCTTTCACCAGGGGGATCCTCAGTCATGGCATTTCATGGAGCTGCCACACTGCTGGCAGTCCCATCAGACCTCCCTGACCCTGGCAGAATGCAGTTTTAGTGGTCCAGGTCCTGGAGTCTGCTCCTTCCCCATAGCCCCAGCCCACACCTCCAAGTTCATCCTGGCATGGAAGCTCAGCAGGGAGATGTTCTTCCCCTGCTGGCTGGTGATGCAGTGAGTGCCCCCTCCAGCTCTGAGAGCAGGGCATTAAATGGCTTTTAAAAAATGAAAAAGGAAATAGGAGTGGATGGAGTGAGGAGGCTGGCATTCATTCCATCTGCTTCTGGAACTTGGGGAACCCCAGCAGTGGGAGGTTCACCTTCAGGACCCCAGCTGCTCCACCAAACCAGGATCCAAGCAGGTGCACTAGGGTGTCACTACATCCCCAGAATTGCTGGACACCCTCCCGCTTGGAACACTGGTCGGACAGGACAGGTGTTTACAGGTGACTGTGGCCAAATCCAGCCATAACTGGCTGCAGGTTGCCCAGTAGGTCAAGGGGTCACACAAGGACTCCACGTCCTTGGCAAGATAGGTCTCCACTAAGGCCTGAGTGCTACCTGCCTGATGGTGGGGTCTGGTGCCTTTGGAACCCACTATGGAAGTCAGGCCCACTTTGGCAGTGCATGTTGTGAAGGAGGAGACTGGTTGGTGGATGGCGTGCTAGTACAGAACAGTGGATCCCTCTCTTCCACGTCTCCCCACCTCAAATGTTCTGCCTCCATGACTCTTCACCAGCACCTCTGTCCACAGATTCAGGCTTTGGCTGCTGCATACACTGCTGATCACCCTCTGGTCACATGTGGTGGCCAGCACATGAAACATACTGGACCACAAGAGTTCAAGCCATTTCTTGATTCCCTCCTTCAGCCATTTCAGCAGTGCTTGGATGTCTGGTGTCAGTGGCTTGCACCAGCCAGGAGCACTGATCCTCTGGAAGCTCTACATTTGGGTCTGAAGTTCTCTCACTATGGGGATTACCTGGCTAAGTGCTGAGGGTCTCAGTGACCTTGGAGAAGGGCTTGAGGACCACCAAGATCTGGGAGATGGTATGCTACTCAGCTCTGTTAAGGGGGATGCTGATCCCAATCTCCCTGAGCAAGGCCATCTCATGGATGGCCTTCTGTTATTCCACCAGTGTCTTGAGCATCAGGTATATGGAGTTCCACCGAGTCTCCACATCCTGCACAATTTTGTGCTGTGGGATGTTCAGCTCTTTTTGTTTGTCCTGTAGCATCTTTCCCCCCCTGGATGCTCTGGTTCAAGTAGCCTGCCACTTTCTTGCATTTGGAAATGAGCTTGCTGGTGGTTCTGGTGTCATCACCAGCAGCCCTGCCCACCTCCAAGGCATCTCTGACAATGAGTTGGAACTTGTGTCCCTCCCTGAAGGCTTGCCAGCTGCCTTTCCACGGTGCTTTATGGTGGAATATGTTTCATATTGTCTTATTTTTATACAAGTATATAAATGTATCTGCATTCCCATATACATTCTATAAGATGTGTAGTCTATGCCACAAGGTATAAATGTATATAAATAAAATGTATCTACCTTCCTATATAAATTAAATTCTACAGTGTAATACCCAATATCATTATAAAATTGAAAAGAATAAGACAATGACTATAATAATAAAATAAAAGAAGGTCTAGAAGAAAGCAAAGGGCATTGTGGAATCCCTCTTGCTAGGCTAGGCTAGGCTAGCAAGTAAGAAATAATTCAGACCAATGCTAGTAGTAGCCTTTGTGGTCTAACATTACTGAGCTGCTGGAAGACACAGCTGAGTAACTGTCAGGCCCCAAGGCAGAAAGCAGGCCAATTCAAACAATGCTGCCTTTCATGCTGTTTTTCCAACCCTCCCCCCAAGCACTGGGATTTGAAGGGACCTCAGGGAAATATCACAGTCCCTGGGCAGCTACACAGTCTATATGAAAGCGTTGTTCTCCACTTTCCATCCCCGCTTCCCCCTCCCTCTCCTTACTTTCTGTTTTCCTATGGGCAAGCCCAACCTTGGAATGTCTCAAAACTTTCAAAAATGTTTTGACTGCCCTTTTTTCATTTCAAGGCTGTTTCAGAGCCCTTAATTTCCTTTCAAGTTTGCTGTTTCAATCTGGAAACAATTTGAAACAGTGTCAAAATGAAACAGCCTGCAAAATTTTGCACAGCCCTACAAGATAACTAGTAATGCATTTGGTCACCATAGTTATTAATGTCTTAGGATGCAACTGTAATACAGAGTACTTAAGATACAGGTCCTTGACTTACTGGTCAGTCATATTTCTGCAGCTTTGACTTGGGTTCCCTGAAAATGGGGCTACACCAGGAAAGTTCCCTAACCAAGAAGATGTGGGGTGAGCCATCTCTCCTGTTTAAGATGAACCATAGTATGGACATGGAAGCATCCTGGCATGAAAACAAGCAAGCAAGAGGAGCCTAATTCATTTAACCCCATGAGGAAGTCACCCCTCTTGGAGTGAATTAATTTTGTATTCTGGCACATGCTCTTGGAACTTCTTATATACCTTGGATGCTGGCTAACATGCATAAACATCTTTGGGGGCAAGAACCCAGGACTACACTGGAGTACAAAATGAGGCCATATCCTTCTTATTATCTCTAACATTATGACACTTGCAATAATCTAGTTTGAAGTGGAAGAGTAGAGCAACACCCCAACCTAACCTCGTCCCTAGATTGGTAATTTGGTAGTTAGAATGCTTTCCTGAAACAGTAGATTTAAGTTTGAACCAATTATAACTGAGTAGGACCCAAAACTTAGGTCTTTTTCTTTCTGGTCAAGTGTTCTAAGCGCAAGCCTATTGTGCAGAAACTGGGCAGCACTACCACTCTATTTTTCTATGTAAGAAGGCATGGGCACCAACCTCAATAGCATTTGTTCATCAGGGGAGATTGGCACAGAGACATTAGTATGTGGCTATCAAACAAAAGGGGGTGGAATGTAGATGCTGAGATAAATAAGCTATCAACCAACATGGCATCAGCTCTGAGCCTGCACAGTAGCTGACTTTTAGGATCTTAAGTGTTTTTTTCCCCTGAAAAATTATTCACATAAGGAAAGTTGGTCACCTAAGATGGTTAAGTAGGATTTTTGTGAAATTGTCTCTTAAACTTGGAGAACTAGGGTCATTTTAACTTTCATAACATGGTACAAGTTCCATAGCAAATCTTACCCCTAGTACAAGACAGTATATGGATGTTGTCCCATGTTGAACTTAACACTTACTAAGTGCAGTAATTTTTTTTTTTAAACCTGCACATTAAAGTATTTTAGCACATGTTCAGTTTTCTTCCAGCGCTGGAAAGTTGTTCCCTATCAGCCAAGTGTTATCTTCCAATATATACTAACTTTAATAGGTCACTAGGTTTCATCGATTTTCATTTATCACAGATGAACATGTGAAAAGGCCCATTTTATCTTTAGCCAATGAATAATCATGAAACATAATTCTGATCTCAGACAGGCAGAAGAAAAAAAACAAATCTGGAATGTATTCTTTAAAGACTAAATTTCAAGTCATTCTAATTTCAATTAGATTAAATATTTTTCATAAATAGCAATTTGACTAAGTGCAACAGGGTCAAGTTTTCAAGCCCGGGGCAAGCACTGGCCTACCTCCTGCCTATGGGCCAGCCACCGACCTAACTCAACTGCCATGCCTTGATATAATAGTATTGTGATGTTAATCAGGTGGGAGACTGCCCATTTTGAACCCTGATGTTTCAGGAAATCTCTGCAGCTCCATTCCATCCCTACACTGTGGCCCAAGCCTCCCAGATAGCATCTCAGGCAGCTGAATTCAGCTGTACCTTTTACCCCATTAGCTGTGGTCCCCTCGCTGGGACCTTTGGCTCCCCCTTAGGCCCTGGCCCCATCTCAGATCAGTCAAGACCCTGTTAGAAATATTATTAAAAATGCATTATCAATAGCTGTTAGCTCCCATCAATAGTGTTGTCCTCTGAATAAGCACGGCTGCCAGCTCTCCTTGTCTCCTTAATGAGAGAGGGAAGGCGGGGTTGGAAACTGAAGGAAAAACTCCAAGAGCTCTTTGTACTAAGGTATCACTCTCTCTTTGTTCTGCAAATTTACTATCTCTTTGTTACACTAAATCACACTTTCTTTCATGGCTCCCACATTCTTAGGCTAAGATAAGAATAATTGCAATCTTAGCCTTGAAGTTAAACCCTTCATAACCTCGAGTGCTTTCTGGGCAAGCGCAATAACCTAATACATATTAAGCCTATCCGCCCCGCATACTTAAGTAGTTAATTATAATACACATGGGATGCATGATCTGACGTATTCACATGCATGTTTGTATGAACCGGAAATGAGTTGTAAGAGTTCCTGCTTCTGTACACGTGCCAGAAGAGAGGGGATAAAAGCCTGCTAATGATTGTGCCCAGGGGCAGAGGGTTTTGATCTTTTGTCTTCTCTCTCTGACCCTATTTGCAAATATATACCCTTTTGTATCACCAACAATGTGTGCCTGAAGGATCATTAATATTCATTGAGCCTCCAAAGAAACGAACCGAGAGAGAGTTTTTTTTACCTCAACCCTGAGCTTCTTTGTTCTATGGGCATCCCTTGTGGTGGGCCCCTTCCTCTTTTGACCCCTCTCTGGGTCCTGGCCCCAGCATGGGCCAGTCAAAGTCCCTCAGGACAAGCCTAATCTGCCTGGCTGCTTTTACCCTCAAAAATCTGCTGGCAAGTGCACCTCAGGCCTTTCTACGCTCTCATAAGTCTGGGCATTACCCAGCTAGGACTGTGCGGAAGCTGAAGGTTATTAGGTGCCCCCGATCCACCTTTCACCAGGCAGGTTTTCAGTCCTGGCATTTCATAGGGCTGCCATACCACCAGCTACCCCACCAGGCCTCCTTACCCTGTCAGGGTGCAGCTTTAGGTCATGCCCAGGACCTGGAGACTCTTCTAGTCCCATAACACCAGCCCATAGACCTCCAAAATGTTCCTGACCTTCAGCTCAGCCAACTGATGTCTCTCTCATGGCTGCTAGCAGAAAACTGCTGCTTCACCCTATTTATAGCCTGCTCTCAAAATGGACACCAAAATCAAGCACCTGGTTGCTGCCTGCTCTGGCCCTTAAAATGGTAGGCATGCCCTGCCACACTAAGATAAGCCACTATGAATTGATGTATTGCATGCATGTAAACTGTTGCTAGGATTTGGTTTACAGTATAACACTGCAAACATTTGATTCCATCACAGTGTTTTCTACTGTGATTCAATAGGATTACTCATTGAAGGTAATACACGTTACACTTGACAGTTCTGGTACTACTTGCTCATTTCTATAACCAGCTGATTCTACATAACTATTGCTTTCCCTAGATGTAGGTCAAAGCATGAACATAGCCAGCTGTCATCTTTTCCATAAGAAGGTCTCTTCTCAGACACGCAATTTGAAAAATAAGTTCCTGGTGGCATAAATACAATTTTTGGTGCCCAAACTTCATATGTAAGCCATGTTATTGTGGAGATAAGCACTTCTAGCCAACTTTACCCTGAGCCAGTGGAGATCAGAATGTAGTACACTTCAGTAATGAACATTGTGTAATGGGATTATAGTAAGAATTATGTGTTCTATAAATGTTGTCATGTCATAAATCTCAGTTTATTCATAGAAATGTTACTTATCATTCAGACTGATAAAGTGATAGCCATGTTAGAAAAAAGTCTAATCCAAATAATAATTACTATGCTTTGACTGTCACATACTAAAAAACATTTGTTAGAGGTGAACAAGTTAGGGAGCACACCTAGTATTATGGTACCTTTACCTAGTTTGGAAACAAGCCTGAGAAAAAGTAGGCTTTTTACATTTAATAATGCTGATAAATAGCAAACAAAAAAATTTTTAAAAGAGGTTTAATGAATAAAACACATTATTTAAAAACATAACGTTTGGACATTTTCCTTGAATAAAAATAACGGTTTAGATAAGAACAGTAAAGTTAACACATTCTTGATACAAGGCTTTTCCGTTATGCATTACAAAATGCTTTATAAATGGTTCTGGGTACTCCTTTGCCTATTTTATTTGAGTTAACTTTGGATCAGGCCTTTGCTGAATCTGGGTACCCCTCCTTATTTTAGATAGAGAAACTGAGGCACACATAACTGACTTGACTGTCTCACATTCAAAAAAGTAGCAGAGCTGGGAAGAAAACCCAGGTCTGTCTTTTGACAAGGACAGTGGGATACTCCTAAAATACAGGGGAAAAAGTGCAAATACTTTTGAAATGTGTAGAAAGGTGTGAGAGATTATTTTCTGCTATCACTATATTTACTATTTTTATTATCTAGTAAACAGGAGGTTATTTTAACTTATTTTCTAATATGCATTAATACTATGCTTTAGGATAGGGATATGCATCTGAATGTGTGAAAATTAGTGGGTCAAAATGTTAACACACAACTTGTGATTTCTTAGTATCACTGGAGCACTGCAACAACATTTTGAAATGTTAGAGTAATGCATTTACCAGTAGAAGGAACCAGCGGACAGTCTGAGGAGTTGTGATGGTTAATGTGAACTGCACCTCCCAGAAACCCCCAGGGGCTGGGTGGCAAGGGAAAAAAGAAGGGGAAGCTTGAGGCTGGAGTAAGGAGAAGAGAGACCAGCGTGTGAATGGAACCTGGTCAGCCCTAGACAAAGGAGTGCAGAGTGGACTGGGGTTCTCACTGGCTTGGTCAGCCAGGACTGTGGACTGAAGGAAGTGGACTCGGACTTGGGGGCAGCTATAAGCACTGTAGGGACTAAATGCTTTTTAGGGGACACTTCTGGAGGAAGGAGGGGGTATGTAGGATTACCATATTTCCAGCAGCAAAGAAGAGGACACCTGTGGAGGGCAGGAATGGGAGAAAAGGGGGGGCATATGACTGTGCCAGTGATATGCCTGTGCCCTGCCTCTGCCCCTCACTCATAAGCCCATTCTCCCCCATCCATGTCAGCCTCCCTCAGTCTCAACCCACAGGCCCCTGCTGCCCAGCCCTGCTGGTGCTCCTTACTTCTGCCCCCCCTAGCCCTGCTGGTGCCCCTCACTCCTGACCTGCAGGCCCCTGGTCCCCCAGCCCTGCTGGCCAAGCAGCATGCACGTGCGCAAGCGCGCAGGCACACACACACACACGCGCGTGCGCGCACACACAGTGTCTCTTTACCTGACTTGCCAGGGCCCAAATGGGGAGCACATGATCCCTGACAGCCAGTCACTTTGCCCACATCTCCCAGTCTGCAACAGACAGCCTGGTAGTGTAGAGGGAAGAGCAAAAAACCCAGACATTTGCTCTTATTTTAAAAACCTTCCCACATGCAGGACAGGGGGGCGAAAAAAGAGGACATATCCATGAAAACCCACATGTATGGTAACCGGGGGGTGGGGAGGTGAATTAAGATACTGAGTATGCTACCACAGTGTTTATGTTTCTTTACCTTTTACTGGTTCCTTCCTGTGGCCCATTGTCTTGTGCCCTAATACCTATAATATTCTATATAAAAGTTGGAAGTCCCCCTTGCTTCTTATGCCACTTTAGGGGGCTACAGCATTGGCACAATATTAGAAGTAATAAATTTCATATGCCTGAATTGTTGTAAAGGTAGAAGAAAGAGCAAACACTAATGTTAGTCTGTTATATTTATGGTGTGGTAACCATGACAACTCAGCTTGCTTCTCTTTTAATTTATAAAACAAATATGAGAGTTTGTACAAATATTCATAAAATGTGCTCATATAATGTTGATAACATACACATGATTTAAAATAAACCTTTGTTTGTGTCCCTTATTTTCTTATATTTTATGCATTCACATTCTTCACAGTTGTCAGGACTTAAATTATGTACTTGTCATTTTGATATTTTCCAGAATTAAGGTAGCTTATTTTGATATAATTTATTTTTATTTTATTTTATTTTGCCTACTTTTTCATTTTCTTTTGCTTTTCCTTCTTTAATTCTTTAGTTTTTTCCCTTTTTCTTTTTCCCTTAGTTTAGTTAATTATTTAGTTTCCCCCCCTTTTTATTTCTCATGCCCCTACGTTTTCCTGAAATGTTAATAGTTTCCATTAAAAACAAACACTAAAAGCTTATTGATTTATTGCATTTGGTTGTGTGAGTTGGCTTGCCAGCCCTGTGGAGAATTTCAAAATAGAAATTTCCTGATGAGCTAGCATCCAAAACAATTTAGCCTGAAGCTCTTAGCATCATCTCCATTTCTTCACAGCAGTACTGTTGAGTGTAGGGTTAGAAAGTTAACATTTTTAATATGTAGTATTTTAAAGTCTGAAGGCTGTGAGCAAAACTAACTAGAAGAACATATGTACTGAGTCCCTAGCTATGAGTTACCTGCATTTACCTGCTGATTGACTGAGATTTTTCATCATTGCTTCATTAATGGCCAATTTTAAAATAAGTGGGTCCTCCCATTGGAATCATTACGAATATATGCATGAGTAAAGCAAGCAAAGATTGGCCTGAGGGGTGGTATTTGCTGAAAGTGACACTACAGTGTCTGGCAATCAACACTTTCAGGTTATATAGCTTTTTAAAGAATCATTAAGGTTCTTTCCATCCCAAAAAAGTGTTTGAAATTCTGGCTGTGTCCCCAAGGGTTCTATATTAGCCAACTTACAAAGGGAATGTAATTTAGAAAGCATTTCTTTTACAGTGTTCACAAGTAAATCTCAGAAATTTGTGGGTCACCCCCCACTTAACTAGAGAGATAAATACTCTTTTGACACCTGTGAAGGACTTTTAGATTTCCTTCTTTGGACATTGTTTTGTATCATTTCTACTTTGTGGTCCTTAGCAGTTTCCAGCTTATTTCTCTATCTTTATCATCTCCTAATATTCTCATCACCTGCTAATATATGATGGGTTTTTACATACACTGCCTGCTTTTACTTTTGTTAAAATCTTCTATGTTAGAAGATCGTATTTTAAAGTGTACATGTATTATATACCCATGGCACTAAAGGATCACTAAAGCATAATCAGCCCAGAGTGAACATAGAATACATCTCACACAATTCAACTTGACTAAAATATAAATTTCATAGATTTCATAGACATTAGGGCTGGAAGGGACCTCGGGAGATCATCAAGTCCAGCCCCCTGCCCAAAGGGCAGGAAGTCAGCTCGGCTCATATGATCCCAGCAAGATAAGCATCCAATTTACTCTTGAAGGTGTTCAATGTAGGTGCTTGAACCACCTCTGCTGGCAGACTGTTCCAGACCTTGGGGGCTCGGACAGTAAAAAAATTCTTCCTTATGTCCAGCCTGAAACGGTCTTGCAGGAGTTTGTGACCGTTTGACCTCGTCATCCCTTGGGGCGCTCTGGTGAACAAACGTTCGCCCAGATCCTGGTGGTCACCCTTGATAAATTTATAGGTGGCCATCAGATCACCCCTGAGCCTACGCTTTTCCAGGCTAAAGAGTCCCATGGCTTTCAGCCTCTCGTCGTAAGATCTGTTTTCCTGACCTCTGATCATGCGCGTGGCTCTCCTCTGGACTCTATCAAGCTTCTCCTCATTGTTTTTGAATTGTGGAGCCCAAAACTGGACGCAGTACTCCAGCTGCGGCCTCACCAAGGCCAAGTACAAGGGGAGAATGACGTCCCGGGATTTGCTCGAGAAGCATCTATGGATGCAAGCCAGCGTTTTGGTTGCTTTACTAGCTGCAGCATCGCATTGCAGGCTCATGTTCATCTTGTGGTCAATGATGACCCCCAAGTCTCTTTCTTCTGTAGTGCTATCTAACGTAGCACTGCCGAGCCTATAAGGATGCTGCAGGTTTTTCCTCCCAAGGTGGAGGACCTTGCATTTTTTGGTGTTAAACACCATCAGGTTCTCGTCTGCCCATTTGCTGAGCTTGTCCAGGTCAGCCTGGATCACCCGCCTGTCCTCTGGCGTGGATGCTTTGCCCCAAAGTTTGTTGTCATCGGCGAACTTGGCCAGTCCACTCCTGACTCCAATGTCCACATCGTTAATGAAGATGTTGAACAGTATGGGTCCCAGGACAGAGCCTTGAGGGACCCCACTGGTGACAGGGCACCACGATGAGTGACTGCCATCAATCACAACCCTCTGGGTCCGACCACTGAGCCAATTTCCCAGCCAGTGGATTGTGGTGGAGCCAAGGCCACAGCTGGCCAGTTTGGCCAAGAGGTGATCATGGGATACCAGATCAAAAGCTTTTTTGAAGTCAAGATATATGACATCAACCTCTTCTCCCTTGTCCAGGTGATAGGTCACCTGGTCATAGAAGGAAATCAGATTGGTCAAACAAGACCTACCTGCAACAAACCCATGCTGGCTGTCCCTTAGAATGTTAGCCTGGGCCAGTCCCTCAAGGATGGCCTCCTTAATAAACTTTTCTAGGATCTTCCCCAGGATAGAAGTCAGGCTAATGGACCTGTAGTTAGCCGGATCCACTCTCCTCCCTTTTTTGAAGGTCAGCACCACATTGGCCTTCTTCCAGTCTTCAGGCACTATACCAGAGCGCCAGGAGTTTTCAAAGATCCATGCCAGGGGCTGGGCTATGATGCTCGCCAGCTCCTTGAGTACCCTGGGGTGCAGATTGTCAGGGCCAGCTGACTTGAAGGTATCCAGCTTCTCAAGGTGTTCCTTCACGAGGTCAGCATTTATGGAGGGGAGGGTAGGAAATCTCACCCAGATTTCCCTGTCCCATAGCAGGCATGGGCATCCCATGTGACTGATGAAAGACTGACGCAAAGTACCTATTTAATTTATTAATACATTAATAGTTTCTACATAGAGAGAGACAGAGAGAAACACTTAGTTCAATGGTCTCACCCCATCCCAGATGTTACTTCACTTCACAGAAAAAATGGCCAATCCATTCCTCAAAGTAGAAGGTGGTCGTCTGTGGGCAATGGTTGTTTTCTGGTCCAGATGTTGTTGGATTGTGATATGCACCCAGTTTCCTTGTTACCCTTTTTACGCTTCTTAACTTTACTCCTCCAATGACTGTTCATTTCTGGATACTGTTGATTGGTTTCCCTGTGATCACTGTTCATGTTTTTATCCTGTCAGCATATTTCTTTGTTTCAACAGACCCATCACATGCACACATCTTAATTCGGTCATTTACCAGTGTCTTAATTTGGGCATGGCCTGGACTCCTAATTTTATCTGACTCCTAATTTTGTCTGAAAACTAGAAATTCCAAGGGCTCTGAAGTTGGACACTGTCCGGTTGGTCCCCTTTTATCAACTTTTAATAACATATCCAATCATGTCATCTTTTTTATTTTGTCATTTGTGACAAGTTCAGTTAATTTGAGCTAGTAATATGGGTCACTCTATACACAGCTATGTTGATAATGTTAAAACATAAGTTGCCTTTCTCACATTGATAGAAAAGAAACAATGTGAGTGTGAACTCAAGGCTATGGCTGACCATGCAAATACCAAAAGCAGAAAAAGTAAAGAAGTTCAAACAATATTGTAATTCACCACTCAAGTGGGTGCAACTAAAGCTAAATGTGACAAGCTACCCTAACACATGGGCACATCTACATGTGCAAATAATCTAGAAGTTTACTCCCAAATGAACTATTTGAGAGTAAACTCTCTCCAGCATGTGTCTACACATGAAGGAACTTGGGAAAAGATTTGCTGCTCCTAGCAGCAGACTGATCCCACTCCCTGCAGCTCTTCATTAGCCAGGAGGAGCTCTAAGTACAGATGTCTCTTGGTGGGGGCTGGGACATTGCTTCCTGTGACCACAGAGCTGGGCTGGGAGATAAGGATATTCCAGTCCAAGGCCTGTGACTTCGGAGCTTAGGCTAGGAGATAAGAATCTCCCAGCGTGAGTCCCATAATGGCAGTAAGTGTCTGCACATGTAGACATGGACACCTACTGTGCAGTAATTAGCTGTACTGTGAAGTAAAGCATGTAGACAGGCCCCATGTAGACAGGGCCCATGCCATCTAAATTAGATCTGCTGAAATCTGTTACTAAGAATGTATTAGAACTATGAGTAGTAGGAAGTAACTATTTTACCCACCTTGGAGAAAGTGCACCCACAATGTACAGTTTACATTTTTTTAGCTTCTTGTCAGTAGGTAGCAGATATTAATCATTTCAATAAAAAAATAGGAGAATTATGAAGATTGTAGGTATTTTGGGGTAATAGTCTTCTTTTTGTTTTGTGTTTATGCACAGTTCAAGGCAAACAAGACTTGTAGTAGAGATGGTATATTTTATTAAACCAACAATGTTTTTGCAAAAAAAATATTTATGTGATAGAAACGCGCAGTTCATACACTTTTAGTTCATAATCTATGATTAGAGTTCTAGGTTCTAGTCTGAAACTAATAATGTTATCAAGGCATTTGGGAACCTTATTCTTCCCAGTCAATGTAAATGTCATTCAGCTCTGCAGAAAAGAGATTACAGTAGGCAGTAAGCTGAATTTGAGCCAACAGAGTGCCCTTGTTGTGAAGAAAGCTAATGGCATACTGGGCTGCATTAGTAGGAGACTGAGAAGAGTGATTGTTCCCTTCTATTTGGCACTGGTGAGGCCACATCTGGAATACTATGTGCAATTTTGGGCTCCCCACTACAGAAAGGATGTAGACAAATTGGAGACTGTCAATCAGAGGGCAACAAAAATGATTAGGGGCCTGGGGCACATGACTTCTGAGGAGAGGCTGAGGGAACTTGGTTTATTTAGTCTGGAGGAGAGAAGACTGACAGGGGATTTAATAGAAGCCTTCAATTGCCTGAAGGATGGTTCCAAAGAGGATGGAGCTAAACTGTTCTGAGTGGTGGCAGGTGACAGAACAAGGAGCAAAGGTTAGATACTAGGGAAAAGGATAGTAAAGCACTGGAACAAGTTACCCAGAAAGGTTGTAGAATCTCCATCCTTGGAGATTTTTAAGACCTGGCTCAACAAAACTTTGGCTGATATGATCAAGTTGGGGATGACCCTGATTTGAGCAGGGGTTGGAGCAGATGACCTTGAGTTTCCTTTCAACTTTAATTTTCCATTATTCTATTCTTTAGATGTAGAATTCTTGAAACCCTTTTCACTAGGAGTTTCTATTTTTTTTTCAGACCTGGATTCTAAGCTCACTGAAGTCAATGAGATGCTTTCAATTTATTTGAGTGAACTTTGCATCAGGCCTGTGCTTAATAACCATGACTGGTACCCTGTCATTTAGCATTTACCAAGAAAAGGAAGCCTACAAAAGGTGCCATTCATTCCCAAAAAGCAGCAGCACTATTCTATAACACCTAAGCTTTGAAAATTAAAAAGAGGTACTTCTGTTAAAGGGTAATTTCTTCTGCCTGCCACATTTTCTGCTATACAGGATTTCAAAAACAAGTGAAGAATGGAGTTTCATTTCTTAAACTGGCATCCATGAAAATATTTATGTGAAGTGGAAACAAAGTAAGCTCACCTATGTTGAAATATTTTTCTAGTAATTATGTTAAGGTCATTTACATATATTAGAGCCTACCACCTATCACTTAAAGTTTTATATTATTCTGCTCTAATTTATAGTTCTTATTTTTCAGAATAAATGTTTCCCTACTCCCCAGAAACTGGTATTTTATACTTACTTACATTAGCTTGACCTTTTTTCCTGAAAACAATGCTATGTTCTCAACTTTCTCTCCTCTTTGGACCCTTAGAAATAATTTCAAATTGCATAGTTCAATGAGGAATAGGTGTTTGGCTGGAACACAAATTTGGTGTGAATTTTTTCTATACTATATACTTGTAACTTGAGCATAAAATGTTTGTGTATCCAACAACTTGCTAGAATTATTAGATCCCTTTATGTGTATCTGTAGATGCAATGAGTGCTGATAATGTGACTTGCATGGAGTAATAGCAATGGGATGATACATGAGCAACCTGGGTGCAACTTTTAATTAAGCACTAACAGAGTTTTTTGCTTCTGATTTCTTGTAGATAAAATAACTAGTCTGTGCAAATTAGTGCGTATTTTCTGAGTTTTATGTAGCTTCCACTGATGTACTTTTTCAGCCTGAATTTAGTTTACTGGTATGTGGAAACACATAGTGATTGCTCTTAAACCTTATCTTTTAAAATAGTTTCTGGTTACCTATATTCTCCAATATTTGATTGCTATTATCCATCAATTCCAGCTAGTTAGAAACATTTTTGGGTGGGTACTCAAGCTCCACCAGATATCTTTCCATATTTACAACATGAAGAGAAGCTGAGAAGTGTTATGCAAGGGCATAGGAACACTAAATGCCTGTGGTCACAGCTGTGGGTTCAGTGATTTATGTTGTATCAGATATTATGTGGTAACTGCCCATGTGCATGCTCTTATCCTATTGTAATTGAAAGTTAATCAATGTACCTTATACCTTACCCATCAATGAGACATAAATGAAATAGGGTAAATGATTGCAACTTAGCTTATTTTGCTCTAGGGTAAAAAATGCACACAGCAGATGCCACAGAGAAGCCAGTGAACCACAAATCCCTACCTTTATCTCCCTTACAATAATGCATTGTGTTGTACCCCAAGTGTACTTTTTGTGTGAATAGGTATGTTTGAATAGACAATTCAGGACCCTTTCAGATACTCTTCTATTTTAAATATGTTAAAATATGTAAATAGATTATGATCCAATAGCACTCATCATTTTATTCTTACACAATTTAAGTAAACTCTACTGTAAAATTGGAAGATACATGAGACTGAGAAATCTGAAATCTGATTGAAAGTCATCGAGGTGGAGGTATACAGGAAGGGTGTTTCAAATAAAAAAGGTGGGTGGGACAGTGACAGAGAAACAATCTCAGACTAAAAGTAGAAAAACAGAAGATGTCTTTAGAAGAGTGCTGGAAAGAAAAACATATAGTAAAGTTTAAAGAGACCTTTGTTGAAGGTAAGACTGAGTCCATGCAGATTTCTAGAAGACATGCAGTCATTCATCATTGCTGGGAGCAGTTCAGGCAGCTTTAAGTAAGTAGATTGAGATTGGGGGGATGAGAAGTTTAGTCAAGGGGAGTTCATGTGTCCATGGGTGTGTCGGGGGGGGAGGAGGGGGTTGGGGTTTGCCTGGTCTAAGTGGAGGTAGAAAAGGGGCTAAAAACAACCCAGTCATGGTTGGGGGTGGTAGGGTGGGAAGGGGCACAGTGTTGGTAAGAACAGTATAGTCCCAGAGATGGGGTGAGTGGCTGGGTTTTCCTAGCCCAAGGGTTGTGCTGTGAACACATACAGGTGTTTGCTAGATCAGGTCAACCCTTCATAAATTGGATGAACCATTTCTCAATCTAAACTTAGCTTGCCTCCTGCATTGACCTAAATTAGATCCGGTGCCACAATTTGGGGGCTATTTAAGCCTTGAAAGTGCCTGCATGATGAGGCATTTAGATTGACCTAACCTTAGTCGATGATTGTACATGGCCTAAGAAACCACAAAGGTTATTGGATCCTGAGAAAAATATGAAAAGTTGAGTTAGTCTGCTGAGAATATTGGTGACATAGCCATCAATCTTTCTAAGTGTGACAGAATTCATAAGTTTTATATGGCAATGAATTTGTGATTATTGATTTTCTTGTAGAAGTGAGAACACTTGAATCAAGAAAATTAGATTGAGTTTAAACTAATAAAACACAACTCTTCCTTGAAGATTGTTGTAATTATTATAGCCCACAAAACTCCCCTTGGCCTGTATTGTATTTTGAACTAAAAATTAGATGGAGAATCTTGTTTTTGGAAGAACAAGTTTGATATCGGGGTTCAATTCAGTCTGCTCAAGGCAATAGAAAATCTGAGGTCAAGAAATGTGGTTATAGATTGTGTTTCAGGGTGGTAAAAATCTGAAACCATTAAACTCCAAAGGGTAGTTATATTTATAAAATGATTTACTTGTATCAGTACTGCTTCTAATCCTCTAGCCAAAATGTACCATTTCATTTTGCACTGTGTCCCACTTTTAGGCAGGTCAAGAATTGATTGTGTTTTCTTTCCTTCATTTTCTGGATAGAGCAGATTTAGTGGTCAGTGAGAAAAAACTTATGATGTATGTTGTACAGGTCAGTATAATCCTTCAGTAGCTTCAACTGTTAATTTGTCATATTTCATAGGTGCATTTTTTTCTTAAACTTATGTAGCTATCATATATGATATTTTATTTTGTAAAACATTCTAGGAAGGAAAAAAGGAAAACAACTAGGAACACTGGCTGATTTAGCTCATATAGAAATCAACTCAGTCCTAATGAAACCAATTGGCCCACATATGGTTCAACATATACCAAAACATTTGCAGGCCTAGAGCCTAAAACAAAAGACTCTGAACAAAATATGACTTCTTACTACTGGGATTAAGAGCAATAATGATAAAGTTTGTATGTTACTGGGTGTATCTACACAAGATGCTTTACTGTGCAGTAGCATAGTTTACTGCACAGTAAGCATTCTGGTCTACACATGCACATTCTTACTGCACAGTAAATTTTGTTACAAGACTCATACTGTGGGAGGGCCCTCCCTGGCCCTGGCCCTAGCCCTGGCACCAGCCCTGAACCTGGCTTGGTCATGCTACCCTGGCTCCCAGGCTCCCTCCTTACAGCATATTGGGAGGCAAGAGATAGTGCAAAACTTTATTCAGTAGCCCATGCCTCCACAGCGAGGTGAGTAGGGGCATCTCACAAGCCAAGGAACACATCGATGCTGGTGGTGATGTCCTCCTCAGCTGTGGAGGACAGGGAGATGTAGTACAGCCACAGATAGCTTTCCAGGCAGCAGAGAAGGTTGCAGAGCAGCCCAAGCTTGCATCTCCACACTGTCAAAGCTCAGGGTTCTGTGCCAGGTGCACAGATGTACCCAAGGTACCACAGCCAAAAGAAGTACCAGAGCATAGTGGATCAAGCTCCCCTTGGTCTATGCAAACACCTCCTTGTATAGCACCCAAGACACATGCAGAAGGGGCACACTTGGGGCACAGCCTCAGTGCAGGTGAGGGCTGGTCCCAGGGCACTTCCCTGGAGCTGCCACCTGTGGAAAGGGTGTGGTACAGGCAACTCCTCATTCCAGTTATCTGGGAGCCCCATACCTGGGTGCTGTGGCCTTGGTGGCAGCATAGGAAACTGGTGGGCCTGCAGGAGAAGAAGAGAGGCCATGGAGTTGGAATCCATGCCATCATGCCATCAGGTGTTGTCAGGAGCATAGCCTGTCCTGGGCTGGGAACAGGGTGAAGGAATCAGGCTGCCTTCAACCAGCACCCAGCAGCACATTGGACCCTGAGGAGTGAGTGGGGATGTGGGGCTCAGCAAGCAGTTGCCTTGACCTGGGCCTGTCTGGCCAACTTACCATGGTCCCTGGGCACCCAGGCATGCCCAACCACCAATCTGAAGTACTGAACAGCTCCTCCTACAGAGCATCTCATTTCAGAAATGTTGCAAACTCTCATAAGCAGCTTCTTTCTCATGGCTCTTCAGGGCCTGCAATTGCATGCAGGGGAGAGGCTGCAGTTGGCAGCCAGGATGCAGCCTCAGGGTCATTACTTCCTACAGCAGGAGGACCACATAGGATCAGGCCCTCTTCCTGGATTGGTTGATGATGGCTATGAAGAACCGGAAGATGGATGTGTGAATATGGTGGGCAGAGGTCATTGCCTTGCAGGACAGGTGGTGGGCAGAGAAGGTCACCCACAAGGACACGTGGGACTGGGTGGACCAGGAGTTCAGGGCACAGTTTCTGACCCTGGAGTGTGAGGATGTAGAGGACCAGTGGGTACAATGTGCAGTCATGACCAGGGCAGTGCAGTACAAGCCACAGAGGGGGACCAACAGGTGCTGGACACTGTCTTGACCCTAGCTGTTTCCTTCTTGCAGCTTGCTACCCCACCCCAACCCTAGCCCCACCTCCCCCTGGCAGCTGCCTATCTCCCAACAGTATGCTCTTTCATGGGCCTGGATGGAGGTCTAGTGATACCCCCATGAGCCAGATGCGTTTGTCACAACCCCTACACCTGGTCCCCACTCATTCATCCCCCTGGCCTAAGCCAAGTACCACTGCTTGCCCCAGATCCACATGTATGCAGAGCCAGATTTGCCAGTGGAGAAGCCACCTGTGCCTGGGGGATCAGCAGCTGCCATCACCCCGGGTGATCCCTCTGCCCACTGGAGATCTGGCACCCCTGGTGTGAAATCAGGGCTGACAGGGAGAAGTTCCAAAATATGTAAACAACATGAGCACTGCCTGCCCAGCCAGCACTCACATTGGTGAAGACACTGCAGTGGCCAACAATCACATGTAGCACAATGGAGTGAAAGCCACACTGGATGTAGCAGGGGTGGTCCTAATGGGGCAGACAAGTAAAGGAAATGTGGGTCCCATCAAGGGCCCTGATGCACTGGGGGAATCCCAGGGTATGGAACCCTGCCACCACCTCCAGGGGGTCAAACACATAGAGCATAGTGTGCTCCAGTGTATCCTGAAGGGCATTGCACACCTGCAGGATGGTCACCCCAGTGGTCAACTTGCCACGTCCAAGAGGAAGCCCATGTATCAGAGGCTAGTGGGCAGAGCCAGCTTCAGCAGGGTGATGGCAAGCCAGGTGTCTGTGGATAGGCACTGCTGCATGCTGATGTACTGCCACTCCAGGTGCAGGCAGAGCTTCTCCAGGAGACCCAGGAAGGTGGCCTGGGTCATGTAGAATGCCTCCAGCCTTTGCTCATTGTCCCAGGTTTGCTGGACAATGTGCAGCCACCAATCCTGGCTGGCCTGGTAGGCCAAGAGGTAGTGGGGCCAGAGGCCCAGGAGGGCAAGTGCAGCCCTGGCAATGGCATCCTAGAGCCTGTCATTATCATTCCTGCCATGATTTGGCCAATCAGATGGGGTCCAGGCAACAGCTGCATGGTGGTCACAGCCCTTAGCCACAGGACCTTGGCCACTGTGTGTGGGGGAGATGGCCATGAGTAAACCAGTGGGCCATCAGGACCAGCACAGTGGCCAGGGGGAGCCTGGGGCTCTGGGTGTCACTGCCAGAGGCAGAGGCTAGAGGACCTATGGTGCAGGGAGGCAGATGCTGCAGTGTGAGATTTGCCATGTGCTGCCTCCATGCTTTGCACACTGCTGCTAACCAGAAACACAGCTGACCAGGTAGCAAGAAGTGGGGCTGCCTTTTAAACATGGCCTCTGGCCCTAGGCAACTTCAGCTGGAGCCTGCCATTCCCCCTGGTGGCAGTAGGGGCCTGTTGTAGGGCCACAGGAAGTGGGAACAGTTTGTTGCCATGTTCCTGTATGTGTAGATGCATGCCGGGTGTATTTACTCACAAAGAAACTGGCCCAGGGTTAAATGCATATGTAGACACACCCATTTACATTGGAACAATATAAAATTCCAATATACAAATAGTGTGTTTGCTGCTCTGTATCCAGGAGAAATTGAGTGTGATAATTGTGGCAGCTACTTTTTCAAAACTATGTACTTATCTGAAAGTTCACATCATGCAGTTTTCTCTACTACCATTCATTGTATATTTACAGGCAATCTGATTAGTCTGTATTCTCAGCCATCATTGTCCCCTGACTAATTATAATTATTCTACTACCAATCAAATAGATATCTGTATCTATTGTAAGTATGATCAATCAATTCCATATACAATTCCTCCCTGGAATAGATTCTTTATGATCAATGAAAAAAATATGTCATTGCTTACAGTCCATCATACCTCTCCAGGTCCTTTTCTGTGGTACTACAGCCTATCCATTGATTCCCCAGTCTGTATTTGTACATGAAGTTATTCTGTCCCAAGTGCATGTTGAATTTCATCTCATTCATTGTGAACCATTTCTCCAGTCTATACAGGTCGTTCTGGATCCTAGCCCTGCCCTGGAGTGTCTGCAACATGGTGGGATCTGCAAATTTGCTAAGTATACACTTGATTCTGTCATCCAAATCATTAATGAAGATGTTGAACAATACCACACCCTGGGAAAGCCCACTTGATACTTCCTCCCAATTAAACATTGAGCCATTGAGGACTGTTCATTTAGTATGATGTTCCAATGAGTTATGCATCCACCTTACAGTGCTGTAGTGTAGTCTATGTGTTCTTAGCTTGTTAATGAGAATATTGTGCGAGACTGTTGAAAGCCTTGCTAAAGTCAAGGTATACCGATTTCACTGCTCTCCCCTCATCCACAAAGGTTGTCACTTTATCATAAAAGGAAGTAAGATTGATCAGGCAGAACTTGCTCTTGGTGAATCTATGCTGACTACTCCTGATCACCTTTTTCTCCTCTAGGTGCTTCACAATGGATTTCTGGAGGACCTACTCCATGTTCTTTTCAGGTATTGAGGTCAAGCTGACTTGTCTGCAGTTCCCCAAGTCTTTCTTCTATATTTGCATTTTTCCAGTCATATGGAACCTCAGCCAACCTCTATGACTTTTCAAGTAGGATAGCCAGTGATTCCAGAGTTATTTCAGGCAATTCCTTCAGTAACCTTGCATGCAGCCCATCTACATCTACTAACTTGAAAGCATCTAGCTTCTCCAAATAGTAGATGTGGGTGGGATGCATGCAAGGTTATTGAAGGAATTGCCTGAAGATGTCTTCCACAGAACTATAGTTTCTCTGGTCTTCCTTTTATTTTTGACATACCTGTAAAATTCCTTTTTATTGCCTTTCATGTCCCTTGTCAGCTGCCTCTCAAATTCTGGCTTGAGTTTCCTAATTTTTCCCCTATATGACTGTGTTATACTTACATATTTTTCCTTAGTACTATGACCAGCTTTCCACTTATTATAGGATTCCTTTGTGAGTTTCAACTCCTTGAACAGATTTCTGTCTAGCCAGGTTACCCCCCTGTGCCCTTAAGAGAGCCTCCTTAAAGTACAGCCAGATCTCCTGGACTCCTTTTCCCCTCAAAGTTGCCTCCCAAGAGATCCTGTTCACTTGATTCCCCAAGTTTTTTAAAATTTGCTCTTCTGAAGTCCAGTGTCCTCATTTTTTGGCTCTTCTTCATTCCTCTCCTAGGCAACTTGAACTTTGTTATTTTGTGGTCACTGTCCCCAAGATACATTCCACCTTCACATTCTCAACCAATTTCTACCTGGTTCTGCACAGTAAATCAAGAGCTTCCTTTCTCATTTTTTTCTATTGTCTGATTCAAAAGACTGATCCCCAACACACACCAAACCCTTGCTGGACTGCTTGTACACTGTTCTTGTTCCCTCTCAGTAGATGTCCTGATAATTATAGTTCCCCATGAGAATCTAGTCCTGCAATTTGGAAACGTCCATCATATGTTTAAAGAAGGTCTTGTCCACCTCCTCCTCTTGGTTTGGAGGTCTGTATCATACTCCCCATTACATCACCCCTCTGACCTTTATCCAGAAGTTTTCACCAGGCCTGTCTTCTACTTTGTATTGTATCTTCAAAACCATGTAAATAGCTTTTATATATATATAACAACACCTCTTCATTTCCCATCCCCCCATCTATCTTTCCTGAAAAAGCTATACCTAACTATGACCATGCTCTAGTCATGTGATCTATCCCCCCACACCTCTATTACATCATAATTATGTGACTGTACAAGGATCTCCTGTGATTGTACTTCCTGTTGGTTCTCCATACTTCTCACATTAGTATAAAAAATGTCAAGTGTCTGACTGTTCTAACCTCTCCCTTAGAGCATTGCCAAAGTTTTCATTATTTCCAAGCCTGTTTATAAGTTTTCCAAGGCTTTTATCCAGGCTTCCAAGTTTTTATCCAGGTCTCAAAGCTCCTTACTTACCTCCTGGCTTTGGCCTTCACCCCCAAGTGAAACTAGCTTGAAGCACTCCTCACAAGGTTAGCAAGCCACTACTCAAAGACAATCTTCTCTCTCTTCATCAGGTAGACCCTATCTCCCCACAGTAGTCCATATTCCTGGAACACCACCCCATGGTCAAAGAACACAAAGCCCTGGGAGCAACACCATTTACACATCCATGTGTGGATCTCTAGAATACATCTAGAGATTGATCCATTAACATTTGTTAATGGATCCAGCTCTTATGAAAAGGGAAAGCCCTTTACAGATTATGCAGCAGTCAATGTGAAAAAGGAGGAAGTTCAGAGTGGGAAGTGTGTTCTGCATTCAATGCAGGTAGCAAAAATCATGACAATAGCTGCAATATTGACTGGAATATTGACTGGAATGACTGACTAAAATATCACATGGGCCCCGTCTCCTTCACCTTTGCACCCAGAGCAGAAAGGCAATTTGCCATTAGATTAGAATATGGACAACAAAAATTTGCTATGAAGCCCTTAGAAAAAATAAAAATCCTGGAGTAAACTCTTTAAAAGAGCTATATACTATAGTAAATTTGGCCTTTTTTTGCACTTTTAAAAATGCAAAATATTCAAAGATGTAATCAACCTGGGCCACCACCCTCAGCAATCCATGGCTCCTGACAACTCAATGGGTGATTTAATGGTTCCCTTGTCTCTATGCGGTCTTCAGACTCATGTTCGCCAGGCCTTGATGGTATTTCAGAATTCTTGAGTTCACAGGTTTTCAACAAACATAGGGCCACTTCTTCCATGGTGTTTCAGCGTGGTGCTCAATTCCCCAGGCCTCACAGTGTTAGTGTCTATGTAACAGGTCACCTTTCTGTGGCAAGTACTTCACTTGAAACTGCAAAGGCAAGAATTGTAATCTCCTGCCTCCCCTATAGTCATTCCCATGCCTAGTGGGTGTTATCGAATATTGCCACTCCAGAGTTCTTCATCTTAATATTCCATGGCTGTGTCCACATGAGCATGGATGTTTGGTTTCCTAGGGACAAGTAGCAGTGGGACACCTTGTGCTGGTGCTAGTCATCCCCTGGGAACACCTGTACCACACACCCTTTGGTGCATGGCAGGTTATCCTGGATGGGGTAGGGGAGGTTTGTAGTGCCCGAGTGTTTGGAGCTTCCAATGTCTAAAATACAAAGACCCCCTATTGCACTTAATTGAACCAAATTTCAAACCTAGTGCTTTATGAATTGACACAACACTCAGTTCATAAATAGCAGAAAGGTTTGTTTTAATAACTACTAACAAGTTACAGCACTAAATGACAGAAGAATACTCTTTCCCAATATAAAATGAGCTATATTACCACACAGTCCTTGTATTATTAGCTGCAGGAGGCTGTCTTCATGAAGGCAGGAAGTAGTTCTTGTATAGCCTCACAGTGTGGATCCTTCACTTTTGGCTGGGTGGTAAAGAATGGCTTCTTGGGTTTTCCCTGGACTGCACACACCTTGCTGACAGTTCTGTTTTGCCTTTTATACTGTTTTAATTGTATAGCTACAAAGCATTCCTTCTTGATAGCTAATTAATCAGAGTCTGAACAAAGCAGGCAAAGATGGAATTAACATATTACAATTGTATTATGTTTGTGTGCGTGTTTATGAAGTTTGCAAGCTTTTGATCAGTTTTGGAATTAAATGGGGTGGGTATTGATTGAATGAGATAGCTTTTGGAAATTGATTACAGATTACTACTTTTCCATAGTTATTTTAACAATGGAGCTGTATTAAATAGTTTATGACAGACATTTGACATACATGGAATGCCTGTTTTGAGAGATATGTCTTGATTGTATGGTATACCTTTATTAGACCAAAGCAGGTTTATTAAAATGTAAATGGAGGTAATACATAATAAACATTTAGAGACTAACCACCTATTCTGCAAGTGCAAGGTGAGGATCAAAGGACACTGGGGACAATGAAGATGAGTTACTTTTGGGTTACATGAAATTAGACGGATTTCTGCATAACATTTTAGACAGATATTGGATGTGTATTTGGGAAATAGGTCTTAATCAAAGCGGGGATGTGTTAACCAGGATATATTTACAGTCATGTCTTTAATGCACCTTTGCTTTTGTTTCTTACAGTCTTTGCTTTGAAGTGGATATTTTAGTTCTTTTGTTTTCTTTAGTGGCACTTAGCTTAATTGATATGTAGATGTAATTTGTAGGTTTCTCCTACAGAAAGCCACTTTAGCTTTCTGGCTTGTTCTGAGTTTTGTTACATTTATGCAATGAGTGTGTAAGGTCTCCGACAATACTTTTAACTATACTTCTCAGGTGTGGTAGAAAGTTAAGGACTGTTATTATCTTATGGAATGGCTCTGGTATTGGGTATTGCAAGCACACCACCCTTGTTTATGTCTAATGAGCCATTAGTGGAGTTTGATTGTGGAAGGCTTCTTACCTCAACCCAGTCTTGCCCCAGCCACTGTCTTGAATTTTTGTGCAAGAGACACTGTCCAAGCTTTCACAATTTTCATATGCAGCACCCGAAGCTTCTGCATGGCTCCAGGACAGCTTACTTGTCCAGCCTGCTGGGTCTCTCCCTCTTTCCTCATGCCTGGGCTTAGAAGTTTATGGGCCCCTTTTGGCTAGCCAGTTGCCTGTCTCCTCGCATTATCCCTAGGAGTGACTCATCTCCTGATCATCAGGGACCCTGGTTTTCTCTGATAACCCCGCTCCCCCAATTTTGTATTAAAAGAAATAACCCAAAATCTACATTTTCCATGATTAAAATGAAACACCACTAATAATATATATATTATGTTTTTATTAGTCATGTTTTATTATGATCATGGAAATATGTGGAAAACCAGGACCCCTGCTGATTAGCAAGTGACCTGTGTGCTGGTTGATGTGTCCTCTTAAAGAGGCAGTGCCCCTTGACTCCCTGACATAGACCTATCCCCTGTATATCCCCAGCACTGAGCCCTATTTCTGCCTTTCTCTTCTCCTCTTGGATTAAGGTCCCTGTTACAACAGGTGATAGCAGCCATTGCTGGTGAGTCACTGTGGTTTTCAGTATTAGATCTATTGAATGCTTTCTCTTCCATACTATTATACTCTGACTTATGATACAAATTCATATTCACCGTTAGAGGGGGGCCTTATACTACTTACATATGTAGCAGATGTACCTTTTAAGCTCTGGATAATTCCTGGGCTCAAGATTTTGCAATTCCAATTGGTGGAGTCCATTTGCCAATCAGAAGCAGCCAGGTGTCGCAGAGCACTCAGGTGCCCTGCGCCTGAGAACAGAAAAAAACAGCTTGGAAGAGAACCCTAGTGGCAAAAAGATGGAGGTCCAGCTGGCAGCCAGAGTAACAGGTGCTGGTTGCCGGGACAACTGATGGGGGACCAGCTGACAGGAAGGGGCAGGGCTTGGCCCATATAAGCCCAGGCAGAAGTCCAGGAGGGCAGTTCCCCTCTGGTGACTGAGGGAGGAGGAGCTCAGCTAGTACAAATGAAGGGGAGAACTCTGACTGTGTGAGCATCCCCTGGCCACTGCTGGGGTTGGAGTGTTTTCCTGGTAAAGATTGAATGTTGTTTGGCCGGAAAGTCTAGCTTTTTATGTTATAGCCCAGGGCCTTTGTGTTTTTGTGTTTACTGTTTTAACTGGAGGACTGGGTGAGGCTATTAGGGGTTGGAGGAGGCCTCACAGGGGCTCCACGATAGCGTAGGAACCCTGGTGCCAGAGAGGGTGTAATGTTTGGCATGCATTGATCCCAGTCCCAGGGCAAGGGGGGACTGTGAGAAGCCCCAAAGCAAGGAGGGGGGGGGGCTGTGAGAAGCTGCAAGGAGGTAAAGGAGAGGGCCAAGTCACAACAGGGCTCAGGTCAAAACCATGTCAGTACCACTGTGAGGCATGGGCTGTAGAATAGAGGAGGAAAAGGAGCCGCAGGTAGCACCCCCTTGGTACCAGGGTGCATAAGGTAGGCAGCCTCCTACTAATTACATCAATCAATTAATCAAATAAGATCAAGGCATGGCAGATGAGTAAGCAGGCGGTTGGCCCATAACAGGAGGGCAGAGTCACCCCTAGAAAGGCTCCAGTAGTGATATTCCTGTCACACCAGGGTAAGCTAGGCCATGCCTTTTCCCCAAAGGGAGGGGGCAAGGAGCAGTCTGGACCTCGTTTGAGACTGAGTGCTGCCAGGTTCAGAGAACTTTGGGGATGGAGACCCTAAAGCATATTAAAAAAGTGTGCTCAGCACATTTGGGGTAGAGGAGTGGTGAGGGATGGCAAGGAGAGAGGAGCTCCAGAGATGACTGTCCTCAGGACCCCACCTGAGCCTTGATGGTGCATGGATCAGTGCATGGTGATCAGGCTTTAGGAGCTGCTTGAGGTGGCTTGAACTTGTAAACCCAGCAGTGGTTGGCTAGGTGGTGCATGGATTGGGACATGGACAACCAGCCCTGGGAACAGCTCAAGGATGCTTGGGACCCACACGGTGCACAGATCGATGCATGGAGAGCTGGCCCTGGGAGCAGCTTAAGGCTGCTCAAGTTAGTCATAGCTCTAGGACAAGTAACTAGAGCCCTGCAGTATGGATCTGCATTAAACTAAAAGAGCCCCAGTGCCCAGAGCAGGGCCCAGGAAAGGAAAGGACCCCTGGTGTCAGGCCTGGGAACTGGAGGCAGTAAGGCTCAGCTTCCATGGGAGCACCCTGAGTTCACAGTGTAGGACACCAGGCCATTGAGAGGAGCTGGAAGCACCACCAGAGAATGGCCCTTGTGGGACTGGCCACAAGGAGATAAGCGTTGGCTGCTTCAGAGCAGGAGTGGGAGTTTCTGGGGAAGCAGGTCCCACAGGGGAGGTGGGCTTGGGAGAGGAGCATCTGCCACCTCCCCCCTCCTCCATTTTGGGAGGAGGCATGTCCACATCCTGGGGCCCTAAAGAGGAGGGGCTCCAGGGAACACCCCATGGGGTGCTGAGTGCACCCCCATATTTTATTACTGTTGTTGTTTCATATTGTAGAGGTTAATATAGCTATGGGTACTCCTTAAGGGAGTTTATATGGGTTTATCTGTCTTCCTGGTCTATATGTGTTTATTGCCTATTATCAGAACTTACCTGTATTGTTGCCTGGGTGTATCTATGGTTTTGCTACCTCAGCTTACCTGGGTTATCTAAGTTGATACTCATATGTGTTTGTGTTGATGCTTAACTTACCTGTGTCAGAGTGTTAATGCTTATTCTGTTCAGGGGAGTTATTATTGCATATTCTGTAAATGACCCACTTCATGTTTTTGCAGTCTATCAAAGCGGTGCATTATGTTGATTCCAGGTTATTGTATATGGTGTCACATGCTAAGTTTACTGTAAATATTTGATGCTTCTTATTCATATGTATTTATTGTAGCAATAAATATTATATAGTTAAGTGCTGGTCTTGGCCTGGCTATGTAAAAAGAGAGGGAACTGCTCCCAGGTGGCAGGCCCCTCTCTCAGCACTCTTGCCTGACTACCCCTTCCACTGGCAGACAGGGCACACCCCTGGGTATATCCTGGCTATACACAGGTACTGTAAGAATTTCACAATGGTCATGAAATCTGCCACATGCATGTAATGATGATGTGGGATAAATTACTGAATAAGGATAAAGTTATGTGTTATGTAGAAACTAGTACACACCAAAACTAACACGGAAAACTTAGTAGCATTAGATCAAGTATTGGATTTGATTGAGTGCACTGGATTTAAGATAAGTCCACTCAAAGTGCAGCTATATAATCAAGAAGTCTCTTCCTTAGGAGTTATCTTAAACAAAAGGGAGAAAAAATTCCAACCAGCAAGGAATGGACCTTCTCAGTAAATTGCCTGTTCTCAGAAACATTATGACTTTGAAGTCCTTTTTAGTACTGACAGGATTCTGAAGAGATTTTATTGAGGGATATGTAGAAAAGACTATCCCATTGCATAGGTTGTTAAAAAAGGGGAAGGTTTTGGGAATGAAGCCCTAAACAGGCAGTGGTGGTGAAAGAATTAAAGGAATCTTAATGCAGGCTCCTGCATTAGCATATCCTGAGGTGGGTACTCCCTTTGGGCTACAGCTAGCTGCCACAGAGGTTGCTTATATGAGGTTGGTTATATGGTTAAACCAAGGATTGAGTTAAACCAGTAAGATAGTACCCAAGAAGTTTAACAAAAGTAAAAAACAAACAAACAAACAAAAAATTCTCCCTGGTTAAAAAAAAAAAAAAAAAAAGGCTCTGACATTGACAATATTTAATTGAAACTGTCCCCATAGTCCTTTGCATGACTCATACACCTGGCAAATATGTTTTAACTAGAAACATTAATGGCAGCTATGTCTCTAACCCCAGATTAGCTAAATGGACCTTAGGACTGTTAAAAAGGTATAGGTAACAATTTGTAATTCATTTTCTCTGGTCCCACATGGCTTTCTTACTGAAGGAAAAACATGAATGCCCCTTAGTGAGAGAAGTAAACCACAGGAAAAGTGGTTTGAAGGGAGTATGCATGTATGTAGGGGGGCGGGGATAGCACTTGGAAAAGTAAAAGAGGAACCCATGTGGATATGATTTGTTAATGAATCCAGATCTTATGAAAAAGGAAAGCCCTTTACAGGTTATGCAACAGTCAGTTTGAAAAACGAGGAAGTTCAGAGTAGGAAGTGTGTTCTACATTCAATGCAGGTAGCAAAAGTCATGGCAATAGCTGCAGCATTTGGGAGGAAAAAAAATCTCCTGTAAAAAAAAACAAACAATGTGACCATTTACTAAGAGCCAGACTGAGTTGTCAGAGCCTTCACAGACTGGCTTCCTGCGTGGCAGACATAATGTATGAATACCAGTGATGGAAAATCAGTAGTACATGCTAGCAAATTAATGCAAGTTTGGCCATTAGCTCAGGAGAGACAAAAATACATAAAATTAGTAAAGGTTAAAGCTCATAAGAAAGGGACTGAGAGAGCCCATTTGAATAATCAGACTGATATTAAGGCTAAGCAGGGAGTCGAGGAATAAGAAATGTAGCAAATAGCACATAAAGCAGTAGTGGATGCATTTAAAAAAAAAGGTCATCAAAGGATAATCATCAATAGATTTGGTTAGCTTACAACAAGCTGATTAGGAGGTAATTCAGCTTGCTGAGAAACAGGAACACCAAGAGCGGAAAATTTGGTGAGATACATCAGGAGTGATAATGACCAAAAGCAAAGGGCCACCCCTTACATCCTGTATGGATGGGGCCTATCAAAATTGTAAACAAAACATCCCCCACAGTGTATCAAGTAGAAATCCAACAAAAAGCAGCAACCTATACATAGATAATTTCATTCATTGCATTTAAAGACATGAAAAGTTGGGTGATGAGATCCTCTCCTTTGTTTTACAGGAGTACCAGAGTCTAGACAAGATGTGAATTCTCTTTATAATGGTAGAAGCAACACAACTGCTTTGTACAGTCCAGAGACAACCAGTAGGGGAGATCACTGCTTCAAGGCCAAGGCTAATGGCGGCAAGAATATGGTGTAAAGATACAAATATCCATTGAAAGATGCGAGCAATGTCTCTTTATACTATAAGGTAACATGCAATTATAGTGGATAGTGGAGGTGAAAACTGCACCTGTTGGCCCAATGATTTGAAAGCTTTTTATAGCCACAAACTTTCCAGGAGACTATCAATGTGTATTACAGACCAGTGGTGGACTCAAATTGATGGAGGAATATGCCAACATGTTTCCCTTTGCTTGAAAGCCACTTCTTATTTTAAATGAATTAGTATTTCCAATCCCAGCAGTTTTAAATGGACTGTAAAACTGCAAACTTATAATGTGTCAAATATATAAATTTAAGTAATTTGAATGTTAGTAACATTACTAGTTTTTAGCTTAAATGTTATTGGCCATAGCTATGTTTATGTTACGTTATATGCATTGCTTGTATAATCACCTGAAAATGTTAATGATCAGGCAAGTCATGATGGAAGACCTTCTGCATAGAGGGTAATGACCAGGGAAAGAATGGTTTGAGATAACAAGAATGCCACAAAGAAGATCAGTCTCTGCTAATGCTTGCAACCCATTAAGTATAGAGATAGTGGAGTTCGTGCCCAGTACAAGACCTGTTCCATAGGATGGTAACTGGCTAGCTCTAAAAGAGCTTGCTGTTAAGGAGGGGATTGTAGGCCATATGTAAGCCTGTGCAGCATGGGCTATACATAACAGGCTGTGTTGTGTTACAAACTGAATTAGGTGTAACTCACAAAATAAGTTATGCATGCATAGTAATAAGGTGCATTAGCTTAACACAAGGAAGTGGAAAAGGATAACCAAACTGGGAAAAAACTCTACTAGGTGTCAAATGGAAAAGGACTGGCTGAGCACCAAAGCACAACCAAAATATGGAAAACTCTGTATTAAATGTGTACTTTGATTAAACAAAGAAACTTCAGAATTCTCTGAAACTCAGCAAGAAAGAGGAACCAAATCAGTGAGAAGCCTGCACAGTAGACCAGTTTTCCCCTTGAATCCAAGGCTACATTAAATTTGTCTTTTTAATACAAATAAGTCTTTGCTATTGTGTATCCTAATAAAACATTTTTGAGTTGTGACCAGAACAGTCTTACTGGTCATCAGTCTCACCCTCTACCCATTAAAATTTGGAGTAATAGCAGTGATAGAGGCTTTGGCATTTAAATGCTTTCCAGCCACTCTGTTGGTTTTTTCTTCTACCTCCTCCTTTTGCTGCTATGGTTTGAAAAAAATTCTTCTTCCTCTATCACCTGCTTCCACTCAGCAAGCTTACAGAGAAAGAAAGTACTGGGCAAACTTCCCAGTGAACTCCAAACTCCCCTGTTTGCTGGCCTATTGGCTGGTCCTGTGTCATTGGCTCTTGTATCACAGTGATCTGCACTCCTAGACTTTACTCTTAGGCAAGCCCCAAGTCCTTGCTAACACTTCAGTCAGTCCCAGGCAGCCACAATCATCCACAACCAGGCACAATCAGATTCTTCTTCCAAACAAGCCTACAATGGGTCTCCTAAGCTAAAGTTATATCACCAAGCCCAAGCCAGAAGACATTCTTATTCACTGGCACTCATTAGCCCTCTCTGCAGGCAGCCACAGCTTCATCTCCCCAGCCTAACTCCCCCTAAGACTCCTCTCTTTTCTGGCCTGTTTACTGGTACTGACTCCTATGTTTGCCACAAAGGCATAACTGCTAGGGTTTGTGCCCTGGGTAAACCTTGCTGAAGGGCACAAGGGGGATGGAGGAGGAAACTTATCTGCACTGGAAACTCAAAAACTTCTCCAGCTGGTGCTGTCATGGTGCAGTCTGCCTGCCCTAATTATTGCTGCCAGGGCTTCAGTATGGTGACCCCACACTTGGATGCTTTTGCCAGAGTAGTGGTATTGGGTTACTGCTACTGCTGAAACATCAATTTAATGGGGAGTGCTGTTATTTGGACACCTCTACCAAGTTGGCACCTGGGATTAGTGCCCCTGCACCTCCTGTAAGTGACATCACTGTTTTGTCATTAGAGTTCAAGACTTCAGTTAAAATTCTAGAGGATATCTGAGGAAATTGTCATGGAGTATTATTGTTGTACTATTTCCATGTCTTCCCTCAGAATTAAGATTCTACAGAAATTTTGTTTTTATTTATTTATTTTTTAAAAAAAAACCTCCATTACCTATTACATTTGAACAAAATTAAGCACTGCTGTGGACTGACTTAACTTCTGTTTTAAAGGACTACTAGGAGTTACCCCATCCTTAGTCATTGCCTCTGTTGAACGAGCGTTCAAGTTAATAAGAGGACCCTTCATTTAAATGTTTACTATTCATCAAGATAAGAACCAGCTGTATTTCCACATAATCCAATAATGTAAGTACAGTGTTCAGAATGGAAGATGTATATTATATTATTAGTATAATAATAATGATAATAATAATTATTATTACAATTATTATTATTATCATTATTATTATTAATTAAAGAGAATAACTACATAGTATATTGAATTAGTCCATGATCATTAACCTCTGGAATCACAGTGCTACAATCCTCTTCCAGCTAAAGTAATTCTAAAACATGCTAATTTCACTTCAAATGAGCCCAGTAAATTAACTAAGGTGAACTAAAGTTTGCAATCTAGTTACACAATCTCTTTTCATTACTATTTAAAAAGAAATGCAAAAACACCCTACCAGGATGGCAAGCTGAGTAGTGTAATATGTTAAAGTATCTCTATAAATACACTCTGGATACTAAATTTAAAAAACCCAAAACCTGGGTATTTAAGTCAATGGTATTTTGATGAATAAAATCAGAAATTGTTGGAATGTGACATCAATTATTTGTCTAATAGTCCTACGATTTCATGGCACTTTTCCTCCATTTCTCAATTATAGGAAAGTTTAACTAGTGGATCAGATTCCTATCATTTTAACTGTGATCTGGCTATGATATATTCTTTTCCCGGTAGACACCAATTCATTTACTTTTAGTATTTATATATAATAAATTTAGTTTCTCAAATCTTTTATTTCAATTCATGGCATTTTATCTTTGAAATCCATCATTAACTGTTCAACATGATAAAATTTTGCAAAAAAGTGGCTTTGATGTTTCTTCAACTCAAGTATTTCAAGGTACTGTAGCAGTGAGTTACATTTTCATAAAACAGCATGGTATATATACACATCATTATATCTCTATCTATTGGATAGACAACAAAACAGAAATTCAGGGCAGGAAATGAAGGATTTTCAATCTAGTTTAAACTGAACTTTAATTAAAATTGGAAACCTACAGGGAACCAGGGGACACTGTGAACTAAAACAGATGCAAGTCTGATAGGCTTCTACTATTTTGCAATCCTTTCTGCCAAGCTTAGTTTTTACAGTTCTCCAAAACCTTATACAAATTAGACTTGAGACTACTAAAAATCCTTTTCTATGGCTTGGGAAAGCTCTCATTATCCTCCATTGTCAGGGCCATCAAAAAACCCCCATGAAGATCAAGGAGATCCTTGGCTTCCAAGACTGATACGTCTGAGGTAAAGGGAATCCAGAAGACTTGGCTTTCCTGATGCAGGACATAGCTAGAGAAATACTGAGCATTAAAATTACAATGGTTAAGATACAGAATTTTGTTATGAATGTTCAGGCTTTGTTGAATACCTCGGTGAAGCAGGTTCCAGGACTGGAGGCCGGAGTTCCTGCCAGTGAGGATTGGGTTGTGGCCAGGCAGACAAGCTCGAGCTGCAGGGTCTGAATGGAAAAATGCTGGACTTGGAAGGCATATCCAGAGGATAACTTCTCCATTGTTGGAATGCCTGAGGGGTCCCCAAAAGGTAATTCCACCATGTTTTTGAACAGTATCATTGTCACATGTTTAAACTGTGCTATGTAGCTCATAGCCCAGCAAAAGACAGGAAGACTTCTTGCTCTGAAAAGGGTTTTATTACCGCACCATGGCTGGTCTACTGGGGTGAACTAGGCTGGGCCAGGCCAGTGAGGTGATGGGGGCTCTGATCCACTCCCCCCTCCAACTCAAACTGGGCAAAACCCAGCCGCCAGCTTACCACTGCTTGCTTCCTTTCCCATGTCCATCCCCTTTCTCTTCCTGCATCAGTACAGCCCCAAACACATGAGAAATTAACCCTAGGCAACACAAATTCCCTAAGGTGCTCTAAATCACTTTCATCTGATACCTCATTTTGTGCAATCATCCACTTGAAAAATACTCATCAGCCATACGTGTGTGTCACAGCATGGTTATAGAGTGCTTTCAGGGGCCTGATAATGCAAAAAAATATAACTACTGTCTGAGCCCTTGGTGTAGTTAACATATATGGAACTGCAGCAGTTCCTAGGCATATCTTATATTCACCTGAAATTTGTCCAAGACCTGAAAAGATGGATGGGTATTTGGTTTTCTCATGCTGCTCCAAGGGCTGCTAGTCCACTATTTCATTCAGTCAATGGATAAACTGTACTGCCTATATGGCACAGCAGAATTACAGATGGTATAGATTTCCTGGTCGATCGTGCTCTGCCTCAATATCATTTTGCCCTGAAGAATCCCAGTGCTTTGAGGATAATGTCATCTGGTCCCTGTAACCTTTTACTAGGAGAAAGGAGGACCCCATCCCAAAGTTGATTGTAGTCAGTATCAGATATACCTGAAACTGCTGTTTCTGTATCAATTTAAAATGGAATTAACTGCCCATTGAATGCTATTTTGGTCATCCAGACTCCTGCATCTGAGAAAGACTGTAAGTTCTTCTAATAACACCTTACAAGCCCTCTGAGTCTTATTCTGTGACTTTATAGATTCCTGTGGCTAAGCAACAAACTAAAGCATAGTGACCTTTCTTTTTGTATCATTTGACATCTCTTTCTTAGCAGGACACTTAGCCTAACCATGTCCAGGGATTTTACCCCACCTACAGTATTGGCCCCCTTTCCCACGTGGTTGTTTTTGTGGGAGCCAGTGGAACCCCTCCCTTTGTTCATTGGGCATGTCAATTCTATTTATTTTTGGTTGTAGTTTCTTGACAATGTGCATTGCACCCATATTAGCTGACTCCTCGGTGATAGGGCCTGGAATTCTGAGTTCACTTTGTTGTTGCTTAGCTAACTCTTTTTGGCAGGCATAGGTGACATGTAGGGGGGGCACAGGAGGGCATGCCCCCCCTTGAGATTAGCCCTCATTGGCTGGGGAGTGGGGTCACCAAGAAAAGCTCTGGAAGCATTTCTGGTTTTACTACTGATGCTTCCAGGGTAAGCAGTCAGCCACTGGGGGACCCCCTCCCACTAGTCAACAATCAGCTTCTGGTGCCCCCACAGACTCAGGAGGCACCAGTCACCCATGTTAGCAGGGTTTGTGTAACAGCCTTCTGGAGCATTAAATCAAAGTCCCACTGTAGCCTTTGTGAGAACTCTTCATCGTGAAGACCCACAACTAAGCAGGCCTTAATTAGTTCTTCCTTAAACTGCATATTGGCAAAATGTAGCCAATGTATACAAAGTTGTAATAAAGCTGCCCATACTTTCTGAAGGCTCCTGTTTACAGAGACTGAATCTAGCTCCTTTATAAATGAAATTTCATCTGCCCTAAAAAATGTTCAGTTAGTGCCTATACCACATCAGCATATATCCTTTTCTCTGCAGTGACATCAGAATTTCAGTGGCCTGATTCCCCATTAAGTAGTTTGAGAGTACTCAGACTTTTTCTCCAGACCTGAAACTTATCTGAAGTGGTTAAAACATCTGATCCTTCTAGACCATATTCTAGGGCAGGGGTAGGCAACACTGTTTGGTGTGAGTGCTAAAAAACCCATAATGTCTACTTTGGAAGGTGCCAGAGTGCCGACACACTGGAGACCAGAGCAGCTCTTTGCAGCCTCCCAGCTGCAGCCGGCCCATGGAGCCCAGTCTGCTTGCAGTGGGGCTTGCAGGCTTCCAGCTTTCCGCTGGGAGCGGCCTGGGCTCTGTGGCCGGCAGCAGCTTCTTAGAGTCCGAGCTGGGGGTGGTGTGCTGAGCAAAATGGCCTTGTGTGCCATGCTCGGCATGTGTGCTGGGAGTTGCTGACCCCTGATCTAGGGGATTGGAGAACACACTGTTCTGGTGGTGTAACTTTACCTGCTTGTCTTGTCTCTGTGAACAGCCTATGCCCTTAGCTGGACTCAGCTTGTTCTGCAGGTTCGTCAGTCTGATTGCTGACTGATGTTTGTTAGTAGCAGGATTTGGCCAGTTCTGCCACCATGTGCTATCTCATAGTTCAGGAAAAAGCAAGGAGACTTCTTGCTCTAAAAAGGGCTTTATTGCAACTGCTAACACACACAAAAAGATGGCTGACAACTTCCTGTTGAAGTAATCATGCCAGCCTAATCTTCCTACTACAAAAATCACTCGGACACCAATTTGAAGATAGAGACAGCCCACAGTTCTAACTGTAGAAAGTCTGGTTTTTGAGATAAAACTAGAGCCTTCATAGCCAAGTTCCTGAAAGTTTCCATCATAAAGAGAGTCACAGGGAATTAGGAAATCTGACATAGAGGAATCTGGTGTTCATATACTGCTATTTCTGATCTTCTGTGTCAGGTGGTTGAAAAGCAGGATCTGTTCAAACCAGCAAAACTACAGGCCAGATGCAGGCAGCTGAGATTGGTGAGATCCCTCATGACTTTTCTGAACCTGATTAGGGAAGCAGAAACCTTTAGTACAGCAGATGTTTGGGGAAAAAAAGGGGGAGTTTTAGATGTTAAACACTGCCTATCAATGAGTAGTATTCACATTACTTTTGTTAATGTCTTTATTTTTGCAGAGTGGTATATCCCTTTGGGTTACATCTGGTGAGTAATAGTAAATTTTCTGTTAGCATTTCTTGTACTTCATTTCTTGTACTTTATATTTATTTTATTTTTATTTTTCCCTTTACCTCTTCTTCCTCATAATCTTTTAGAAGTATGATTGAGAGTGCTTATTATGAACTCTAAATATGTGGGAGAATGTCAGTAATCCAAGTGATGGCAGTATAGAGATAAATGTTGTATTCACTCAAAGTTCCCATATTAGTGCCACACAGGATAATATTATTGTATTGGAAGAGTAGAACATCTATAAAGCTCAAAATCTGCTATAATGAGATGGCACAGCTGTCGTCTGCAGAAAGAGTCAATTTTAGTAGGCTTAACAGCTTTGAAAAGTTTATTGGAATTTGGAAAGAATTATTAGATTAATTTAGTAATTAAGTGCACCTATAAACATGCAGTGAGGTTGCTCTGATGTACTGAAATTATAGCGCATTGGAACAGACTTAATTAATCTAGTCTGGTATCAGCATCCCTGCACTGAGACATAGCAACGGGTGCACTTTAACTGAAGTTTGTTCAACGAGCTTCAGTTAAAGCATCCCTTCTGCCATTTTTCAGCATGGGGGTTGCTGATACACATGCCACTCTGGGCGTCTTAATTAGAGTGGCTCTCAGAGCTGCTCTAATTAAAGTACCTCCCAGCTCCCCATTCCTGGAGTATATGTATAACATGTTTTTTTTTATCCCCCCTCTTTCCTTCTCCTTTTTTCTTAGTTCACCCCCCCCCACCATCTTATCCCTTATTACTGATTGTAAGGCATGTACATAGTATCATAGTAGCTAGCATCAGAAAGGATATCAATAGATCATCAGGTCCGACCACCTGTCTTGGGCAGGAATGGATGCTGGGGTCATATGACCCCAGTCAGGTGTCTATCCAGCCTCCTCTTAAAGACCCCCAAGGTAAAAGTGAGCACAACTTACCTTGGAAGTTGGTTCCAGGTCCTAGCTGTGCTAACCATAAAGTAATGCCTCCTGTTATCTATCCTGAACCTGCTCTCTATCAACTTGTGGCTGTTATTCCTAGTTACCCTGGGTGATGCCTGGGGGAACAGGACATCTCCTAATCCCTCCTGATCCCCCTTGGTGAATTTGTAGATGACCACCAGATCCCATCTCAACCTTCTTTTGTGGAGGCTGAATAGGTTCAGGCCCTCTAATCTCTCCTCATATGGTCTGCCCTGCTGCCCCCTGATCATGTGAGTGGTCCTTCTCTGGACTCTCTCAGTGCTGTCCACACCTCTCTTGAAGTGCAGCCTCCAAGACTGGATGCAGTTCTCCAACTTCAGCCTGGCCAATGCTGCATAGAGGGGGAGGATCACCTCCCTGGACTTCCCTGTGATGCATCTATGGATGCATTACAAGGTGCGGTTAGCCTTAGCTTCCTCGCACTGGCGGCTTATGTTCAACCTGGAGTTGACAATGACTCCAAGATCCCTTCCTGCCTCTGTGCTGATGAGAAGGGTGTTCCCCAGCCTATAGGTATACTGCTGGTTCCTTCTCCCTAGATGCAGTACCTTGCACTTGTCCGTGTTAAATTCTACCCCATCCTCTGCCCATCTACATAGTTCATCTATAGTTGATATATAAGCACATATGCATATATAAATATTTCTGATTTTTGTATTGCATATTAAATAAGTTAAAAAGAAGAGAAAAACATAGAAACTTACTAGCACCACTAGAAGTATTGGTAGGTTGTTCCGCAGTAAAGAATACTAGCTACTGAATTACCATTTTTAAATCTCTTATAACAACGAATTTGATCTGTCTAAATTCTAAGTGGCCAGGGATTGTACTATGTATGGTCTGCACCAGGGTGAGCCTTGGACCCCAAGGCTGAATGCCGTGGATGCTTCTGCCACTGCACTTGGGACCTGCAGAGGCCTCCCGCCCTGCTGCTACACCGTGCACATGCTTGGTCCCAGAATCAAGCTTCACTCCCCATATGACACGCTGCACTCTCCCAGTCCCTGGGGTAGGGACAAGAAACAACAGCCAGTGAAGGGAAGGGAAGATTGGAGCCCCCAGTTGGTGTTGCAGCCTGAGTCATAGGGGGAAAGAGCTCCTGAACAGAAATCTGGAGGCCACAGCTTAATCCCTATGTGCTTGTAGCTGGACAGTCCCATGTTACAAAAACGGGCACTTACAATGTTGTGTGTATACGATCATGCCAATAGCCATGGTGTTTATACAATTTCTTTTTGGCATGATCCTTTAAAAGAGTCTTTGAAAACAATGACTATATCTACAAGATGATACAAGCAATATACTTATGTATTATGGGAGAGTTTAAAAGTAAGACAGTATGAAATGTCTGAAGATAAACATCATCGTGGCCTAAAATCTTGTGAAACAATGTCACCATGAATAAATATAAATGGTAAATATTCAGAATAAAATGTGCCAAATTACATATCATCCCATGTTGCGTAACTAATTTTGGCTAAAACCTAATGATGATGGAGTACTGAACATCTATATGGTTCTTAATATATTTTTTTTAAGTTTGAAAAATTTAAATAAACTACCTTCACAAAGCAGCTGGGTCTGAACTTGAGAAGTTTTGTACACTCACAATTTATGTTGAAGATAGTGGTGGTTGTAAAAGCTTGAGACCTCTAAAATTCAAGTCCAAGGTTTTCTCATACTGAAAGCCCCAACAAAATTAGATGCCATTTACTATTTTTTTAGTATATATGACATAAGAAAGTTAATTACATTCTGGGTTTAGAACACAGGAATCCCTGGTTTATACCATAGATCATGAATCTATGAACCTAGCCCCAGTTCAGTGTGGGCTGGGGTGCTTTGGCAGCATGTCAGCAGTAGCATTTTTGCCTGCACCAATGCTGAGGTCAGATGCTGCCACAGCTTCACCCATCCCCCTTTGCTGATCATGTCCCCTGGCTCAGGCACAAAGTCTAGCTGCCAGCTGGTAGGGAACTGTGTCAGATCTGCAGCTGGGCAGCTGAGAGCTGTGCTAGTGCTCCCACTGCTTCACTCTAGCCTCTGGCTGAAGCACAGTAGGAAAACTCACACTAAAAATTCTCCAAATCTCAGTTCCCCACTTTCTGAAAGCTGTACCCATACTGTAGTTGTAGCTGGGAAGTGAGGGGAGATGAGAAGCAGTGGTGATGCAGACAAAGCTTTCAGCTGCCCAGTCCTAGTGCAGGTCCTCCCTGTTCATTTGTATCATGGGTGTAGGCAAAGGCAAAGTCCTCTGAAACTATAGGTCAGATCTAGTGACTCTGAGGGCTGGATCTGGCTAAGCCCTGCCATAGACCACGCTTCTTTTTTCAGACTGACTTTATACACAAAACTTAACCAACTTTCTGGTATGTATAAACAAAACAAGTTTGCAGAATCATATTTCCAGAATAAGCGTCTGCGGTGGTAAATATCCATTCCAATGAGATATGGAAGATAAGTAGAGAAAATGCTCTATATGTTTATTTCTAAATGTCCTCGGCAGTGAGAAATGATAAAAATCTATCTTTACAGTACTGAAAGATACTTATCAAACAAGAAACCTCATCCTGTTTGGAATGCTGGGAAATTGTGAAAGTGAGAATGTAACATGCAAAATTTTTACAAGTTTTTCTATGAAAATCAGCAAAATAAATGCAGCCATTAAATATTGATTTACAACTAGTGCAGCCAAACAGCAATTCTGTAATATGTGACAAAATATTACCCTGAAAATGAATATTTTGCAGAATGAAAGCTACATATTCAGCATATCATCTTAATTTCTGTAAGGAGTGGGAGGCACATAACAATATATATAATAACATCCAAGAAAGCTGGAGGAGGTATTCAGACATTTTAAAAAGGAATTTGACTGTATTTTGCTTTTTACTAGAGAAAGCTGCACTATTTCAGAGTGTTTAAAATATTTCAAAGAAAATAAAGACTGATTTTTTTTTATTAGTTCCTAGTCAGAATTGCCATAATAATTTGTCAGACTCTATTGGAAATATGAAGCAGATATCACATTCCATTAGCAATACTAATGCCAATAATTATAACGTAAGGGCCAATTCAAAGACCACAATATAAAGACTCTTATTAACTCTAATACACCTGGGACCAAGCCCTTAGCACTCATGAAAACTACTGGATTTACAGTAGATGTAGAGTCCTGGGACTCTGTATCTGTAGAGTAGGCAGGAAGAAGCACAACAAAAATCTCTCCAGTGTACCCAAAATGGAAAGCTTGGCTACCTAAAAGGCGAAAAAGGATAGTTAAAATGTTCATGCTCATTTAATTATTGGGTTCTCTGTTGAACTGCCAAAAACATACCAGTTACGTCCAGCCTATTGACCGTTGTATGCATGAGAATGAAACAAGGAACAACTTGTGATTAAACTAAGGCTACAACTTATTAACTCAGTGAACCACATACAATTAAATCACCTCCTCAGTTACTCCACAAACTAATCTGTGGAGTCATGCAATTAAATTGTCACATGTGCATGGCAGATTATGCAATTCATGGAACATTTCTCAGACCCCCATTTTGTGACTACCAGCTGTGTGGAGGGGGGATGGGGAAGCTCCTGAATCTCCAGATTGGGAAGCTTCCTTCTTCCTGGCTGCATCCCCTCACAAATATGGATCAGAAGCTGCGGAACTGGGCACTCCCCACTGTCCAGTTCCCACTTCTACTGGTGCCCAGAAACATTGAAAACCAGGCATACAGCAGGGGTTTTCAGTTGTACACCCACTTTTTAAAGGTCCAGATTGCAGTGAACCCAATATTGGGGCTTACTGTGACCTGGACGTTTAAAAAATAGGCATATAGCTGGGAGTCCCAGCTGAACATAAGCCCATTGTTTTTCATTCCTTGGGCACTGTACGCCCAACACTGGGGAAAAACTCTCCAGTGTCAGGCTCACAGTGCCCCTCACTGTGCAACTAGGGATAAAGGAGTTCCCCCACCCTCCACTGCAAGCAAGAGTTTAAAGAGGTCCCTATACAACATCCAGGGATGGAAAATTTCCCTTATTCCTCAGATTCTAGCAGTGGGTGGCTCTTGAAATAATCAAATATAGCTGGAGATGGTGAAGATTTCTCTATTCAACTACACATGTTGGGCACCTCTTTAAAAGAGCGGGAGAAGCCTGGGATAAAAGAAGCTTCCCAATCCCCAGTTGTGCACCTGGAATCCTTCAGAGATAGAGTAGGGGGGATCTGGGTTTGGTACCTGGAGCTACCCCCAGCCTGATCCCATAAAGGGGACTAGGGGGGAAAGGGTTGTCCCAGACCCCAGGGCTGCTTGGTGCTGAATACAGTTCAGCTGGATACAGAAACAGGGATCTCCCTGTCCCTTCCTGAAGATCAGGCAGGGAAGGGATGTATGCCAGATGCCAGAGCTGCCCCGTGCGCTGAGGCTCGCTGGGACACAGCTCCTGAAAGAGCCTTACACATGGGGGCTGCAGGGCATGGTTCTTTAAGATGCTGGGTCTTGGTAAGAAAACCAGAATTGCCAGCATCAGAAGTAGGACAACCCCCAGTGAGGTTCCAGACCAGCTGCCTAACTTCCAATGCTGACAATCAGCTGATGGTCAGCATCAGAATGATGGGGCATGCCATATGTTTAATTTGTGGTGCCATACAAACCACCATAAACACCTTACACCGTTTTTGAATAATTTCTTCGGGGGTGGTCTGCCATTTTATGTTACCATAAATTCAAAGAATGTGTGACATATTATTTCTGCTGCAATTAGCACATTCATTGCACTGGAAGTATAACATATAGCAGGGGCCATGAATGCCACATGCCCCCAGAGCCGGGAGGGGCACAGCAACTGCCGACAGATGGCGGTGGTGGCAGTGGCAGGGGTGTGGTGGCAACAAATGGGAAGCTCCCACAGACAGGTGAGGCAGTGTCAGCAGCAGGGGGGGATGGTGAGCACTGACCAATGGGCAGCAATCACTCGCAGATGCCACCAGCAGTAATGACAGCAGCCAGTGGCTATTGGAGACTGCCCACAAATGCCCCGGTAGTGTTGATGGTGAGGACAGGTGGGGGTGGTAAGCGGCAGCTGCCTGCAGATGCCACCAGCAGCACTTTTTTCAGGGGGTGCACCACCAAGCTCAGGAGGTGCACATGCACCTGCGTGAACCCCTTGTGCATTGCCAATGGCAGGGGCCATTATATCAAAGGGGTTTAATCAGTTAAAACTGGGGAAGACTTTTTTTCCACTTCAATCAACCTTGAATTTATGTTGCTGCAAATAGTCAGGTTACGTACCATTTAATCAAAAAGCAAAATAAATATCACCGCCCCCCCGCCATTACTAGCATGCTCTATATCAAGGTAAACTCAAAAAGTTTCATTCATGTTATAGTAACCTTGTTCAAAGTACTTTAAAATGAAGTGACTTCATGTTTTCAAGCTGATTTCATAACTGTATCTAACTATTCATAGCTATACAGAGACTGCATGCAAATACTATAGTATTTTACCATATTATAACCAAACTGTTTGCAAATAGTTCTGTGAAAATAATATGTAATAAAAAATTAATGGAAAAATCATTTTTGGATTGAAAATTTGTTTTTCTTTTTAAACCAATGAGTAAAAATTATTGAAAAAAAAATAAGGTTAATAAAAAGCCAGGGGGAAAAAATCATTTCATATTGAATGAAAGCTTATATTTACTCCCTCCCTAAAAAAAAAAAAGTTATTTTCATGAGTTTATAATAATGTTAAAGAAAGGGATTCACAAATTGCAGGAGGTTTTAGAAGTCCTATTTTTATGGGGCAGGAAGTGTATTTAAGTGCGGGTCTCTGACTTTCTATGCCTGATCAGTGACTGATCACCTTTCTGTAGGTTATTTTGACATGTGTCTTTCTTGGTCTTATTACTTGGAGTTTTTTTCATTTTATATAAACCACTGAACTAGTCAGTGGATCTCAGGTTAGGGGACCAGGGCACATACCTATGAGATGAGATATCTAGGTTCCCATGTGTACACCAAACAATATGGAATTATTTATACATAGGGTGACCCAGTATTTTGAAGGAAATCTTGATCAGGGTAAGGAAATCTGGGATGGCAGGCACAATACACACACACCTGACCCCATGCACATACTAGTACATGTGCTCACACTGCTGAATCCTGTGGCTGCCAAAAGCCCTGATGGTGGACTAGGGCAGGACAAGACAAGGTGGAGGTCTGTACCCATCCTCCATCCCCTCTACATGGAGGCTGAACCCGACTGGGAGCAGCCCCTGCGTGGTGCCCTCTGTTTCTACCAGCCCACACACTGCACAGCCACACATGTGTTTTTGTAGCACCATTAGTTTGGGCCTGGGTAGTGGCAGAACATGGGGCTGCCAGTGGTACTACCCCAAGCACGTGCCCAAGCTCTGGCCCCAGTCCAGCACTGACCCAGCCTTGGCCCTGCCTCAGCCAATCCTCACCCCAGGCTGGAATAGTGGTGCTCAGCCCAGCCCTCCAGCCTCAGAGGGAGCTGAGGTGGGCACATACAGGCAGGGTGGTGCCACCAATCCAGGATTTTTTTTCAATTTTCACCAACCACCTGAGATGCCAGGATAGCCTATGAAATCCAGGGCTGTCTTGGCCAAACCAGGAAGTATGGTCATCCTATTCATTCAAAATGGAAGAATGACACTAAAAAAGATTATGATCTCTACTCCGCCTACTGCAAGAGAAAGTGAAGAGAGGTGAGAGAGAGGAAGGAGAAAATGAAAATCTCCTGAATCTTAGGAAAGTGATACAACTATTGGGCTTCTGGATATAAGTGGAGGGTGACCATCCTGTCCTTGCAGAGTTTGAGAGTAAAATCTAAATTTAGTCTTTAATTTCCTTTTTCATTGTTGTTTTTGTTAAAAGTCTCTCAAACAGGAACAAAATTGTTCAGTCATCCTGTATTACTTTTTCTGTTTCTATTTTAGAGAAAAATAATTTCAATCTAGCTGCCATCCCCCCCTCAGCAAACATCACACTTATTTGCATAGTATTAGGATTCAGTACAGCAGTAAAACTTTTATGCTATCCCTTCCTCATGGGAGTTACAGAGGCATATGAAAAGAAATCTTTATCTTTAGAGACCTCATTGAGAGATTGAAGAATAATAGACTGAAGCTTTTTTGGCATTTCAGGAAATTCAGCCACATAATACCAAAAGCAATAAGAATGTAGTATGTGATGAAGTGTGAAGCTCTGGTACTGAATGGTGATAGAAAAAGAATGAAAAAAAACAAGGGAATGGAGAGCAACAACTCCAAATAACAAATCAAAGACCAAAAGGAAGAACAACTCCAAGGAAAGCTTACTAATATCTATGCTAAAGTATGGACTAGCCATCTGATAGCTCTGCTTGCTCTCCCCATTGACTCTATAGATTGCAATTAAGAATGGTCTATAGTAGATGGCAGTGATAAAAAACAGCTGCATCCCCAACTGGCCAGTTGAACCCCCTACTCTGGCATGTTGGTTCATCTTTTCACATATCAAAAACTACCAAACAAGCTTCAGGATTTCATTTCTTTTCCTCATGATCCAGGGTCTGGAGTTGAACTAGACACAGGGAAAATGCTATACACCCAGTAACCAGAACCCCAGTAGTTTAGTTCCTTGTGGACACATCTACACATGCGCTTCACTGTGAAGTAAAGCATTACCATGTACATGTGCATGGCACTTGGGTCAGAATAGGCTAATTTATAGCACTGTTAGTTAGTCCCATCAGACACAGGTAATATTCAACAGCACAATAAGTTACTGCACTTAAACTAGGGGTGGGCAAAGTCACCAATGACAGACTCCATTTCCCAGAAGGCCCTGAGTTGGGAGGTTTTTTTGGCTGCTGCCACCAGACCCAGTCCATCTGCCCCACGTTCACCACCAAAGTGGGACCTGTGCAGGCAGGGCGCACAGTTGGGTGGCTGGGATAAGGCTGCAGCCAGGATCAAGACAGGTGGGCGGGGCTTGGGAGACCCCAAGATATCTTGTGGCTTTGACAGCAGGCAGTGGCGGGGGGCAGGGAGGGGGGAGGTCATGGGACTGTGGCAAAGCCATGATCCACTGCTGCTTACACCCCAGTGATGAATGTGGGCTCCATAGGTAGGAGTGTGCAGGGAGAAGATCACAGATCACAGCTCTGCTTCATCCCTGTACTGTTACTGCCACAAAATCCTGGTCCTGGAGCAGCTCCCTGCCCAGCTACACACCCTGCCTGGCTGGTCTATATATATGATAGATATGCATTCCCTTCCCTTCCCCAATTATTTCTGCCTTTCCTTTCTCTCCCTCTCTATTCCCTATAGACAAGCATAAGCAAGCTCAGACTTAGGATAAGCGTTAACATTTTTATTTTGGTAGTAAGTTTTTGGTTTTGGATATTCACTGTTTGACATTGTATTACTATTAGGTTTGTATTGATTTTTACTGTTGTATATTGAATTATTATAATTTCCGTATTGATTTTTATTGTTTCATATGGATATTGTATGGTTTAGACCTGTGTTTGTAAGTGAACCAAAGTAATGTCAAGTTTCCATTTTGTATGTCAAGTTTCCATCTTGTGTCCTCTGCCTGGGCATCCCCTGTGTTACAACTGTATGATCCCTCCCATGTAAATTGGTTCCCGGATGAATCATAGTGATTGGAAATGATTGAAATACAATGGTAGCAGGCCTCTGCTGAATGGCCTGTAATTACCAGGCCATCATCTCGCCTTGATTCATCCAGGAACCATGGACCTCACCCAGGAACAGAGACAAGACCAGCATTTGAAAGACAAAAGACCCTGCAAAACCAGAAACTCTACCATTGTACCCCCCCATTACAGACACCCAAAACTTCACATCCCTGCATGGAGCATACATGCTCAGTAAGCCAGGGGCTGACCCTTGCCTGAGCATGCCTCCTGTCACTAGGGTCACACAAGGTCTGCCCTTATAAAAAGGGGCAATGAAAACAGACCCAGTGGGATGACCTCTCCATCTGGACCAGCACCATGCCACACCACCTATCCACCCAGAGGCCCTGCCGGCACCCCCCCTTTGGACAACATCTACTGGACAAGGACCCCTTTCCAACCTGGATAGGTAGCTATCACCCCTACTCCCTCTTCAGCCAAAGACTTGGATTCTGCTTCTCTTCCGTACCTAGACTCCAGCCCTTCCACTGAGTCTCTTTCTCCTGCTGCCACTGTGACTGCTTGTGTGTGTATGAACCAATAAATTCACAGGGCTGTGCATTGTGTTGTCTGTGTAATGAAACTGTTATTTGGACTCTTAAGTTGGGTTTTGCTTTACTATGGTTTAGCCCTGCTCCAATCTCTGCTCCTCGCCCCTCTAACTTCTGTCTCATTTCTCCCTCTCCCGCTTCTGGCTCACTGCCACCTCCAACACCTATCCTGAGCTCCCCTCTGCCTCCAACCCCCCTGTTTCTTTGCCACTGTCTTATCCCCTCTGCCTTTTCCTTTTTCCCTGAGCAACCAGGTTTCTGCTTCAGTTACTTTCCTGGCTATCTTCTTCTTGCCAACACTTATCTGTCCCCTCCCACCCCAATATCTCAGCTTCAGTTTCCAGCCCCAGTCTACCTTAAGTAAACCCAAGCCTTGGTTCCTCAGCCAGTTTCTCTGTAGTCTACTGGTTCTAATCCCGGTTCTAGCAAATTTCACTCCCTATGCTTTAACTCTCTCTCTCACCTGAACCTTCCCCCAGGTACCCCAAGCACCCACATACACACTGTACCATCCAAGTTAGGATCTTACCTGTGTGTATGTGTAGGTAGGTTGTGTGTGTGTGTATATATATATATATATATATGGCATTGTGAGCATGATATATGAATTAGTGATCTGTGTCTAACTTTTGGGCTGTTTAGTGTATGTGCTTGAACTGGTGATAGGTATGCATGTGCCTAGGCTGGTTTGGATGTCTATGTGCATGAGCTGGTAGTGTGTGTGTGCATGCACCTAACTGATTTGTGTGTTTGTATATATGCAATTGTGTCACACCCTCCTGTCTAACAGTGCAATATTGAGATCCTGAGAGTTGGCCTGACCGCACAGGACTACACTAGAATACAGAGAGACCTAGATAAATTAGAGGATTAGATAAAAAAAATCACATAAAGTTCAATAAGGAGAAATGCAAAGTCCTGCACTAAGGCTATAACAATCCCATGCACCGGTATGGGCTGGGGACTGACTGTCTGTGCAGCAGCTTTGCAAAAATGGACCTTTGGGTTAGAACAGACAATAAGCTGAATATGAGCCAACAGTGCACTCTTGTTGCTAAGAAGGCAAACAACACAGTGGACTACAGTAGTAGGAGTGTTGCCAGCAGATTGAGGGAAGTGATTCTTCCCCTCAATTCAGCACTAGTGAGGCCACATCTGGAGTACTGTGTTCAGTTTTGGGCCCTCCACTACAGGAGGGATGCAAACAAATTGGAAAGAGTCCAGCAGAGGGCAACAAAAATGGTTGGAGGGATCAGGGAACATGACTTCTAAGGAGAGGCTGAGGGAACTGGGCCTATTTGGTTTGAAGAACAGAAAATTGAAGTGGGATTTAATACCAGCCTTCAATTACTTTAAGGGTGGTTACAAAGAGGATGGAACTAGAGACTGTTCTTAGTGGTGGCAGATGACAGAACAAGGAGCAATGCTCTCAAGTTGCAGCAAGGGAAGTTCAAGTTAAATATTAGTAAAATCTCTCTTAGCTGGAAGGTAGGGAAGTACTGGAACAGGTTACCCAGTAAAGTTGTAGAATCTCCATGCTTAGAGGTTTTTAAGACCTGGCTAGACAAAACATTGGTTGGCATGATCTAGTTGGTGATGGTCCTGCTTTGCGTGGGACTAGATGACCTCCTGAGAACCCTACTTTTCTATGATTCTATGAACAAAGTCAAGGACCACTGATGTACAACATAAACTGCATCTCTGTGGCCATGAAAAATATTTTTAAAAAGTATAGACTTTATATCAGCATTCAAAATGGAAATAAACAATTGGATAGGAAAACCTAGGATACACTAAGCCAAGAAAAGACTAGATTTTATTCCTTAACTAGTAAGGATTTCACCTTTAAGATACGAAGTTTTATTAACATGAAGGCTTATTATGAGTTTTTTATTGCTATTTTAAATGTTTGGTCGGTATTTTTCAAAACTTTTCTAATTTCTTTTATAACTTTATTTATCCAAGAGAAATGCCATATTTACCCAAATACAAGATGATCCTGGATTTCAGATGACACTCTCAATAATTAGATTATATAAATGGAACATTTATAAATTTGTTATAATTATCCATGTATGGAACTTAACAATTGGGAGATGAATTTAAGATGATCCTTCAACTACTGCAGGCAGTAGGGGTGTGGCATGATGGGAGGGGCAGTACTGGGGCAGGCACAGAGTGGGCGACAGGCAGTGGAAGTAGCCGTGGGGAACAGAGTAGGGGGCAGGCAGTGTGGAGGCAGTAGGACAGGCAGACACCTTGCTGCCTGTTTGCCCCACCCCCTACACTCATCCTCACTGTGCTTCTCTTCTTGCGCCTTAGGGTGCCCTGATTCCTTTTCCCCTATTCCCCCCTTTCCCCTTCCAAACCACTTCTACCTCCTTCCAACGTAAGGCTCCAACTTGAGCCCCCCTAGATTTTCTCTTTCCTGCCTGCTCCTCCAAACCTCCCTTTTCTTTGTTCCATGCCAGACAGCCTTTCTGCAGCCTCAGACATGGAGCATGGCTTTAGCCTGGTCCCCATAGCAGTGGTGCAGAGATGGTACTGCTGCTACAGGGCTGGACAGGAGCACACCCTCCAGGTTCCAGGCATGACAGAGCCTGCTGGCACATAGCAAAGGTAAGGGGGTGATGTGACACAAAAGGCAGACTGGGGAATGCAGGAGTGTAGTGGCTAGGTATGCAGAGGCATTGTGGGGCAGGTGGCAGCTATGTCTCAGGGTCTAGCCCTAATCCCTAGCCCCCACTGCCTTGTACTCTGTTGTAAGGGGCTTCCCCCTCCCAGCACCCTCCACGTTAAATTGTTGAGGGGGAACCTCATCTTCTAAGCTAGAAAATACAGTATTGATTTACAGCAATAAGGACTTCCTGGCTCATTCAGTGATCCACAAAATAAGTTGCACTTTTGTATTGAGATGTTTTGTCACAAAAATAAACACCGTATTAGAGTGAAGAAAGATGTAAAAGCAGTTGCCTGTTAGACATGCTAAGGAATGATCTGATAACATTCTGAAAAGTTTGTTTAATTTTGGCTGAGATTTGTAAAGATGGCTAGAGCTTGGTATTTGATATTACCCAAATTACTTTATGAAAATTACACATAACAGCTGAACTTTAACTCTTCTGGATCTCCTCCTACATTTGTTCTCAACCTGCCCCTCCTTATAACTACATTCTTTCACTTTACATTAAAATAGCTATAGTTACAATTATATCATCACTACTTCATGCAGTCACTTCTTTTTCTATGCCTTCTCCATTTTTTTCTGTGAATCCCTATACATTTGCATTCTCTCTGTCCCCTCTTATTTTTCTTCCTACTCTCTTTTCATCACAGATTTTAAGGAGAATATGTAGACTGACTAACTTATAAGATCAAAAACTTGAGGAGAAATAAGAAAGCCAGTGAAAAAAAAATCCTTATACTTATATGCATTATTCTGAAGTGATGTTGTATTTCAGTGCAGAACATATGTAAAACCTTTATATTATTGACAATAAAAGGTCTAAGCATGTTGTAAACACTGGCACTGCAAGTATAACTACCAATCAATCACATTTTGAAATAGTTATTTTATGTATTAAATACCTATTGTAATACTTTTGGTATTACTACCACTGAATTTGAATAGGGAAGCCATCCTACACCACTAGTATTTTGATTAGATAGGTTTATCGGAAACTATTGTGAAATTGAATCTAAACATTAGTCTCTTAGCATTCTTTAGCAGGTTGACTTCTGGTAAAGATTTAAAGTAAAGCGCACAAAGTTTCATTCATAAAATTGTTGGGTTTTGCAAGTTTAAAGTCAAGGCAACTGAATAACATAATGTTAAGACATAAAAAGGGATAACATGAATAAACCAGAATTGAATTGGGTCAAAATCATTTTGAGGAAAAACATTAAAAACTTTCCTCTGGAGTACTCCTATGAATCTCCTACAGACTTCCAAAAACAGATTTGAATCTGGATTGAGATCTCTGTAATTTTAAAAATAAAAACACGTAGATACTGCTAGTATTAGGGTTGACTTGTTTAACTTTTCTGATATAAAAATGTGAGAAAAAATTATTCTAATAGTGGTAGTATCCAGTCCTGTACATGCTAACTGAGAAATCCCTTCAAAAATAGTTCCTGAATTAACACAACTAAGAAAAGTATTTTTTTTTTAACTTGATAAATAATAAAGATTATGAGGATAGACTTTGGGGCTGGTCTAGAATTATGGGGCATGAGCACTGGAGTGGAGGGTTAGAATATCATACAGAAGAATTGGAGGAACAAAAACAGGATTAAAATTAATATTATGAAGTGGAAGTTCATTCATTTAGGAACTACAGTAAGAATTTCTGCTGCAAGCCTGGAGCAATGCAGTGAAAAAAGAGAAGAGAAATATGAGAATGCATTAGGCAATTGCAGGATAACTATATGCCACTAGTGATGCAACTCCAAAAAAGGCACGTGCATTCTTAGGAACAGGTATAAAGGAGGATTAGGGAATAATAGAAGTATCTACACATACTATTAATCTGACTGAATAGACTCTAGTGCGGTTCTCCCTGGAATTTATTGCTCCCAGGCACTATGTGTACATGTGCATCTGGGACTACGGCAAGTTGAGCTGAGTCAGAACAGCTGGCAGGAGGTCCGGGGGGTCAGCCTGCCAGCCCAGGGCTCCTCTGACCTGGATCAACATGCTGCAGACGTGTTGACTGGGACATAAGGATGTTTTAGTGTGCAGCTAGCCAGCAGGCAGCCCCCACTGAAGCACCTTCATGCCCCAGCCAGGCCCAACAGCATCCGTACATGCGCTGTGGTTGAGTAAATAAGTATTATCCTGTGGTGCTGGTATGTTGACAAGTACAACCCTATGGCAGCATTTATTATTTTACTACAACCTAATAGGGCCACATGTGTAGGTTCTGAGACTAATTGAGCAACTCCACAGTAAAAATCTCATGTAGATGCTCCCAAGAATCCTATCACATAGAAGGAATGTAGCTTGCTTAGCCTAACAAAAAAAGACTGACAAAGGATTTGGTTTTTCTGGGGTACAAGCAGGGAGAAAAAGGACTAGTTCGGCTAAAGAACATTGTTGGCACAAAAAATAAATGGGTATAACTTCACTTTCAATAAATTTGGGCCTGAATTGAGAGGAAGATTTCACTTCAGAAATGAAGTTCTGATAGAGACCTACAAAATAATGCCACAAAACCCCTAAGTAAATTCAAGACAGTGGGTGCCTATATACAAGCATCAAAGTTGCTGCAGTAAGCTGGAATTCCAGTGCAACGGAGCAGACTTGATTAATTGATTAATCAGTCAATCAATTGATTAACCAAGTCTGCTGGAGTGCCACGCTGCTGCAGCCTGCTGCGTCTTGCGTATCAGCATCCCCATGTGGGGGTACTGGTACAGGAGATGCAGTGAGACTTTAATTAGAGCAGCGTCCCAGATTTCACATTGTCCCATATGGTTTCCCTAACCTGAACCAACATCTCAGAGTTTTAGGCATGTATCCTAGCTGTTAGACCCTCTTTTATCCATATACGCTGCTATATGAAGACAAATACCATAGCAGATCTATAACAGAAGTATAGAACATTTTCTCAAAAGGGTTCTGGAATAAAGATTTGAGCACCTAAAACAAAAATAGAGTCCAGATTAAAGAAGATTGAACAAAACTTGTAGTTTTTGACACATGCATGCATTTCATTTCTGGTATATCTCTGTTGAAAAAACTACAGAGAACTTACGTATATTTTTAGAGCGTGGGTCTAAAGTCTATGGAATATGCAGGTGAAATAAAAACCGTAGGCAGCAAACATTTTCAGAAGTTAGCTAATGTGAGAATTCTAGATACCCTCTAAGTGGCTTGCACAGCATCAGGCCTCAGTAGCCATCTGGCATTACCAGTGCACCTTCAGCATGGAACTGCATTTAACACAATCCTTTTGGAGATGTTATGTTACCCAAACGAGTAACATAACAAATGTGCCAAATGCTTTGGAAAATAAACTGTGAGACTAGTAGGGATGCAAATCTCATTTAAAACCTTTCAGACCCCCCCCCCTCTCCCCCCCCCCCGCCCCACAAACAAACAAACAAACAAGCAAGCAAAAAAACCTCAAAAGACCCGGAAGGTGAAATAGAAGGCAGCTCTCCATGCTTCACTGCATCACACCTGAATCAAACAGAGTAGCAGTCTCCAGAAAAATGATACATCTGGGACTTCCAAATCTCCAATAAGTCCGTAGTGAGTCTGGGATGAAAGGACTAACACCTGAAAAATGTAAATATCCAAGTACCTAATTCTCACAGAGCTCCTGCCGTTCAAGAATTTCATTCTTGCTGCATTTAATGAATGAAGATATTCAAGGTTTATCACATACAACTGTCATTGGACTTGAGGTTGTGGGGAAGGGGCAAAAAAAAATCTGACTATTTTTCATACTGCTTATTTATAGAGCTTCCTATTTCTCTAGTGCATCTCATATTTCACCTCAGCAGCACAGGGGGCCATTATAACAACTTGCCAGGATCATAAACACTAGGCATAGCTGACTTTCATGCAGACAAAACTATATGGTTGCCTTCCTTCCTCCTCCACCCCCTTTCCCTCTGCATCTTATTTATACTGTACCTTAAGTCCTTTCTCTCACTCTTCCTTTTTTCCATCTCTTTCTATTAGTCTTTCCTAATTCAAACATCTCTGTCTCCTTTATCTAGGCAAAGGATTTTCTTTTGTTAAAAACTCACTGTTCATCTAAAAGAGAGAAGTCTCAGGGGGCTGATATTACTTGTATGGTCCTCTTCAGTTCGGCCCCAAATAAGGACAGGACATTTTGGAAAAGTCAAATGTTGCATTTCATTTTCATCCCCCTTCCCTCAACCCATGATAATTCAGTGCATCCTTGCTTTAAAATGGATTTTTTGTTTCCATGTAGACCTCAATTTATGGAAGGGAAATGTTGAAGATGTATAATAAAATTAAGCCAAATGTTTTGTTTCAGGCATTATGAACCATTTTGGTTCAATGCAGATTTTATTTATTTTGGCTACTGATCCAAAAACTATTATTCTCAAAACTGTGTTCATTAAAATTAGGTAATAATTTGTGAATTGGTGGGAGGGTTAAATAAAAAGAGGTTTTAGGCTTACTGCACAAAAGTGATATCCTTTAATATTTACAAGGTGATGAGAAATGATCTTTCAGCATAGTTACATACTAATTATCACCCTAGACCTCACAAAGCTCATAAGAAAGTTTATCACTCTGACAGAGGTGCATCTAGGAACCTTGGTGCCTTTTTCAGAGATCTTCAGGGAGAAACTGGATGGAGAGGGAGGGATACTGGATAATTTCCACATGGGCAGTGCTGCTGCTGCTACTGCAGCATAGGTTGCTGCTGTCCAAGGACGACTGCTGTCACAGTACAGGCCTCTTTTCAGTCTGGCATTCTGATGCCCTCTAATTTGGCATCTGGGGCTGGTTTCCCACCACCTAATCTCACACCAGGGCTCTCCTGGCAGTCACTCAGCTCCTTCTCTGAATGAGTACGAGTATGGAAGCCAAGAGAAAAACTAATATTGAATTAACCCCTTGATCAAATAGTGACACTGTGTCACACAGTGCTTTAATGCAGAAGTTGGAAGCTTTTCACTTCCATGGGCAGCTTCTTACAACCTACGCCCTGGCAGTTCCTGCTACAAAGAGATTATGAGGCAGGGGTTTAAGAATCAATGGAAATTATGTACACCAACATGTTCTTGGAAACTCCCACAAGGGTATTTATCTATATTTTTAGGTGTTTGAATGTTTTTAAGAGATTGCAGCTACTCTTCATTCAGCAGCCAAATTACTTGTCTCACTGAAGCCTTCTGTTTCCACACAGTAGGTGTGATTCTCATAGCTACCAGGCAGAGTCCACCTCCAGTTGCCCTCTTGGTCTATGTGAGGCTGCAGCAAGTTCATGTGTGTGCTCTAGCACCTGGTCAGACCTACCTGCCACATTATCCACTTCCTCCTTACCTCCAGTCTTTCATCTGCCACACTTTCAATGTCATTGTCGATATACTGTAGAGGTAGTCTCTGGAGGTTGGGAGAAGCTTCTGTGCTTCTCCCCGCTTGGCCTTCTCCATCCAAACTCAGTCCCAGGCTCTCTATGCTTCCCTAGGGATGCTTTTCTTTTAAGGCTGCCTGCTGCCCCCCCCCGTCCCCCCAACACACACCCCTCAGGACTTAAAAAAAAACATCCCACCAACATACCACATTGGTTGGTGTTTCATCCATCCCAATCTTGGGCCCTTTTCTTTGGCCAAGCCCTCAGTCCAAGTCTACTGCCTTTGACCTCAGCTCCCAGGCCCCATCTCATTATATCCAAGCCCAGAGCAAGTCTCATCTTGTGGCAGGCACCTAGCACCCTGCCACATGGCCTTCCAACCTCCCTAATAGCCACTGCCCAAACCACCAGTTAAATGTGAAGACAAAACACCAACCTAAATGGTTTCAACTTAAACATAAGCCCCTCCTTGAGCCTCTGTATCTTCTAGTCCTCCTAACTAGGGCAGGCTTGTTACCCCAGCAGCTCACCTGCTCCCAAATGTACCTTATGTGGGCTGCCCACACTCCTGCCTGAAGTCAGTTTTATTCAGAGCTCCTTACCCTGTAGCAGCCAAGATAAGAACTCCCATCTGTGTTCAGGGTCTGGGCATATATACCCCAAGCCCAACCACTTTTCTTTTATCTGACCTGGTTCCCTGCTCCCAGGACCCAGATACTGTTAAGTCCCTTATCACCAACCTGGCCTTCTGTAGCCAGTGGCTCATCTGATGCCAGCAGCTCATCCTGCTGCCCCTTGCTGTCAGGCTTTTTGCAATTTGCCCCAGCTATGCTCCCCCAACCCAGTAACAACGGTAGGGGTCACAGCTACCCCCGCCCTGCCCCACTTAAAAAAAATAACAAACTTATTTTTTGTTTAATTTGCGTGTTGTTTTCTTTTATCCATTAAGTCAAAAATTAGAAATGAAAACACCATTTTGAAACAAAAATATCATTTTTTTAATGGCATAATGACTTGTGTTGGTGCTTTGGGATATTTAAAAATATACCTGTAGCTACTCAATGAGTTTGATCCAAAATTGTGAAATTACAAATTAAGTAAACCTACCCTAAACCTCTTTTTTTATGCAGATAAACTACTCACTGAAGGAAAATCTAGTCACAAAAATAAGGAGTGGTCATAATTAGTTATGCCTTGACAACTCAGTGTAAGGGTAAATTGGCATAATTTACATATTGAAAGACTAGAACAAAACAGCTTTCTTTGTACATAAACCCTTCCCCCTTCTTGAATACTTTTGAATTAATAGTACATTGCACATTTGGAAGGAGATCATAAGCCCAGTTCTTTAGTCCAGACAAATAGCATTCTAAAGAAGACCTGAAATGGAGCAGGGGAAAGTTGCTTTTTCCCCAATCAGGGGGAACCCTCATTTGCACTTTCCACGTCTCAGATATTAGAGGATTTGGCTAGCGATGCAATTTTCATCTCAACAGTTATGGTCACAACACTATATTTAATGCCTACATTTTTACTAAACAGTTAGTAAAAAATGAGGTGGTTCAAATGTGAATGGTCAGATCTACAAGCGGAATTAAAGACATCATAAAGGAGAATTCTGACTAGCCATGACCGAAGAATGCATGTTATAGATCAATATATTTCCCTATATAATTGTTAATATTATAATTTATAATTTCCCATATATTTTTTTTAAATAAGAGAGAGGTTATTCTTCATTATTTAGACTCAAAGGCTATAAACAATCTTCTATCACTGTTATCAGGGAGGAAAAAACAGGTCCTGCCTATCAATATAAGAGAAACTGACAGTCTACTGACACCTATAAGTATCCTATCAAAAACAATCATTTTAAATTGTTACTTCTAAAATGTCACTTTTTTGTGCTTTTTATATTGATATTATATATTCAGTTTGGAGAATAATGCAATCCTGGTATTTATAAATACTATACAAAATTTTCCCCAGGGCTTAAGGGTTTTGTTCTGGTTCATACACCAATCAAACTGAACTCTGGCCTATGATTTCAGCAGAATCATAAGATTAAATTACAGATTTGATTTCACAACAGGGGTCCTATTTCCTTGTGTATAATTTGATCCTAATACTTTTCGAAAATTATCAGTAGACTAGCAGCTACCAGCTATATGATGACTGCCAAAACCAAGGTATTCCACAAACTTCCAACACTTTTGTGTCATTTTTCCTGTGGGAAATTAGTTTAAAGTTTTCACTTCAAGATTTTAATGATATATCCAAAGCACTTATTGTAATAGAAGAAAAGCACTTAAGATAGAACAATTTTTTCATATGATCTGTGTCATTTTATAAATATCTCCATTTTGTGTTTGAATTCTCAGCAAAAGTGCTCTACCAGCTCTATCTTCTTTGAACTGATCCAGCTACTAAATAACTCATTAAGCATTCTTTAAATTCTGCAAGAATTGGAAAGATGGATTAACAAATTAAATCTAAATAAAATAGCATCCTGTAATGCGCTTTATGTAGTTGAAAGGAATATAAACATGTACCTTATTTAAACAATTGAGTATTGGAAAACTAGCCCAGGTAAAAAATCAGACATTCCTCTGTGTTTGATTATAAGCATTTCAAAGCACTTCCTTTCAGGAGTAGAACACTGAGGTATTGCATGATTAAAAGAGATTTCAGACTTGTGTAGAATTATTAAATCTGATAGACATAATTTGGAAAGGCCAATACAACCTCACCATCTTATGTAAATGTCATTATAAAAACAACTCAAATCTTTTTATAAGTTTTTCTGGCTGTTTATTTTAAAAGGTTTCTTGTCTTTTTTTATATCCTTTCTAATGGAAGCTTATTGCATCTGGCTAGCATTAGTAAAGATGTTATAAGTCAACTCCACTTTACATTATTTCAATGGCTTTGTTTCTTTGGGGTTTAGTGGGTGTTGTGATGTGGATAGCTTGTGGTAGCATGCATAACCAGTCTAATGCTGTGCAATTTAAGTTGCCATCTGTTTAAAGAAGACTTTTTATATTAAAAAAATGTTTTTAAAAGATGTTGCATTAATAAATGAATTCCAGGAAAATAAGCAGTCAAATGATACTTGAATGAAAGATCTGTTGACAATACAATATATATGAAAATGTACATATACTGGAACGAATAGTTCACAAAGAATAATTTGAGTAAATTCAGTTTTCTATCTCCGTATCTGTATTAATTTATCATTCATAATTGTTTGAATGTTTTGTATGGATATTTCACAGTCGTGATTTGTTTATTAACTGTTTGGTAAGAACGTTCATTATTCATTCTTCACAAAGGAGAATTTTGCCCCTCTGAATGTGGCTTATGTACAAGACATGAACAGTTTAACTCCTGCTTAAATGAGTGCTTAAATGGGACTTAAAGTGTAAATAGTTCATTATATATAAGGTAAATTTCACCTACTGTGTTGTTAGTCACTTACATCATGTGTTTTTCTTTTCTTTTCATGGATTGGAGGAGCCAAACTTTATAATACAAAAACTATTAAAGAAAACAATGAGGCCTTGAATATGTAAGAGGATGAAAACATGTTGAGGAGTGAGACAGAATAAACAAGAGGTAGGCCCAGAGATTCATAAAACATTTAAAATATTTTCCCAATTTTCTTTAGCAGAATAAATATATAAAATATAGATAATACAGTGTTTCCTAACCTTTTCCATAGCACAGCACACTTAAATAAATAAATAAATACATAATTGAGGCACACTGCCCCTTCCCCCTGCCCGCAACAGATAACATGGCCGCCACTGCCATGCGCTGTGCGCTGCTGCTGCTCTGCTGAGTGGAAGGGGCAGGCTGCGGCACTGGCACTGGCCATGCCCCCGCAAAAACATTACAGAGCATGTGTTCATGCATTTGTGTGGCTTTTCCAAAATTCCATGGCACACCTGTTCATGTCTGATGGCACACCAGCTGGGAAACTCTGGTATAATATACAGTATATATGTCTGTGTATATATACATTTGTGCATATATGTATGTGTATATGTATGTATGAGTATCTGTGTGTTGTGACAGGGTGCTATCACGTCAGCTAGCTCATCTCCCACTTGGCTTCGACACTCCCCAAAATGCATCGGGGTGGGGGGGATTCCTCCAAGCTGTTCCTTTTCCAGAGCTCCTGCTCCTCTTCACCCTGGTCCATCACTCACCCATGATAGTTATCATTCTTGCTGTTTAGTGTTCACCCTCTTTATTCTCTTTCTTATTGGCTCAAGGGTTTCCCCCAAGTTGGCCCTAGTCAAGTGAAAATCCCCAAATACAAGTTCCGCAAATTAAATCCACTACTCAGTCTTTTCCTAGACTTCTTCAGTGGCTCCTGTATCACAACTCAAAATGGGCCCACTGGCCTCATGGTTCTCCAGGCCTTTATCTCAGTCCTGAGATTCTTACCCTCTCTTAAGTCCACATGTGGAGCTGGTGGTTGTCTCAACAAGTCCCCTGAATAGCTCCTGTACTACCAGGACTCCTTTAATTTACTCTTCACTCTTTATGTTAAGTGGGGCTTGTCTCTTCCCAAGTCTTTCCGGTGTTGACCCAATATGGTTGTGATTAGTTAACCCCCTCAGTTGTATAGAAGTCAGTCTTTATATAACCTAATCCAATGATCCTTCAGAGATTTATAATATTATTGTTAAAGGTCTGATGAGGGTGGAGTGACTAGCATGCCTTTCTCCAATTTCCTCATTATGACCGAATTATTCTGACTGGATTATTCTTTTTCTTTTTTTTTCCTGGGACAGGGTCACACTTAGACACCAAACTTCAAACAGAGCAGCTGTACTCCTCTGAGGGTCCAGGCCACTTTCTTACCACAAGGACATTTCTCTGGTGACTACAACCAGCCCTTCTGGACTTATGGATCTGATCTGCGCCTCCATGCAGACTTTCCCAGGTAAGTCTACATGGTCCTTCCCCTTGCCCAGGGGACTGGTTAGTCCTTCTTACAAGGGGGAGTATGTATTCCTTCCTCAAAACCTCTTTCATGAGCTATCACTCTCCTACTGGATTACAATGGAGTTCCTTGCCTCAGTGTCCTTCACTGTCTCAGTGCCATGGTAATGACAGGATTTCTTCCCCCATTTCTCTGCAGTGAGCAATCCACAGCTCCATGCTGGTAGCCTGCACTGTTCCCTGTCTTGTCCCTTTCCAGGGGAATTCTCCCTCTTCTCTCTTCCGCTGTTCTTTTCCTCCCAGCAGCCCAGAACTCCTGGGGTCTTCTGGGATTCTTCTTTTCCCTCACTGGATGGATTTAAAGGGCCTGATGGCAGATTTAAAGGGCCTTTGTCCATGGCAGTGGCTCTTTACCACCAGACTTCTGGGTCAGGCTTGGTAATGGAGGCAAGCATAGTGGGGCCAGAACCCGGCTCCCTGCTACATACATACCTACATACATATGTGTGTGTAGATGTATATAATACACACACACACTTTGCTTGTATACCAAGGATCTGGGTTTTGAGTGAACTTTGTTTTCATTCATAATGAAGAAGCAATGAAGACATATATCTAGCAGAAATGGTATTCAGTTTATCTTTTACATTCACATCAACTATTTGCCTACATGTCCTACTTGTAAATATTAAGCAATTTGACCATAAGAGTCAACCAGAGTTTGTCTATGTAGCAGGACACTAGCCATGGGATTTCAGGACCTACGTCTTTTGCTCACCTCATAAATAACAGTAGAACACACACTAACATATTTATGTACAAAGGGCATAGATTAAGTTCACTTATTTTCATTATTCTACTAGTAATAATCATCCTAGCCTAGTCATTAGTCCTATGTACAGCAAAATGCCAGATGTCAAAGGTGCATTCACCTAACCTTTATCTCACTCATTTAAAAGTGTCAGAGCACTGACCAGAGTTTCAGGGGAAATTTTTATGTCTCTGACTCAAAGGCAGACAAAATTCTTTGGGTAAATGTGGTATTTTTTATTAGACCATCTAAATAATTGGAAAAATTGTTGTTGCAAGCTTTCAGGTACAAACATCCTTCTTCAACCACAGGCAGTTTGTTTTTTATTTGTGTGCTCTCCTGACTTAAATACATCTAAATATTTCCAATATATTCCTCTCAGTATACAGTAATAGATTTTTGTCATCTAGTGTACTAGATATTGGACACAAGAGATGCTTTGCCACACAGTAGACTAATTGCCTGTGTGGTAAAGCATCACCATCAAAATGTGCAGGCACTTACCGCACAGTCAATTAGTCTACTACTCTACATAGTCATAGTTACTACACAGTAGTACATGTGCAGATGCTGACGACGAGCAAATTTGTTCCCAGTCAGCCCCACCACCAGGAGGCCACCCTCAGGCTATCCCCAGGGCCATGGGCTTGGATATTCTCAAGTCCCAGGGCTGGGCTGGCTCTTTGCCTGCCCCAGCCAGGCCTTTAAACTACTGTAATTACCCCAGGGCCTGTACTACCTACTGCCTGCCTCTGGCCACTGGGCCAGCGCCAGCAGCTTGCACAGACTCCAGCGCTAGTCCTCTACTTGCCTCATGCCATGATCCTGTGCTGTGTTCTGCAGGCATCTGCCCAGGCTGAGCAAACCCAGACTCTTACCAGCAGCCCCTGAGTGCCATCAAGGGAGCAAGGCTCACATTGTCCTCAATACCACATGCCCTGTTTCAGGGACCTAATTAGTCCTAGGATGAGATTGTGGACCTTGTGGAGTGAGGCTGAGGTCCAGAGCAAATTTGCCCAGAGCGGGTGCTCCAGTGACCATATCTAAGAGGACCTGACAGGCCACATGTAGTAGTGAGGGCACATCCAGTCTGTGCATCAGGTCCAGTCTGTGCTAGGGTGGCCATTGGTCCTTTTTTATATCTGACCATCCTATTTTAAGTCCTTTGTCCCCTATCAGTTCCTAAATGAGGAGCAGACTGCAAAAAGTTCTGTTTTTCTGTTCACTGGTGGAAATACATGTCAGTCTTTTGTCCTTGTGATTCTAGAGGTAGGATGATACAAAACCAGGAGAAGCAAGGTTCTGAGCCAGCCAGGGAGGGAGGAAGGGAGGTGTTTTTTTTGTGGTGGCCCCACCTCTTGCTCTAATTGGCCAAGGGATCAGGTGGCCTCAACTCATGCTGATGATTGACCATGGGCTCCAGTGATCCTCTACCCTCACCAAGGGGAAGTCCTGTATTCTAGAGATAAATCAATAGCCACCATAATCTGTGCCTGCCAAACTGACCTATCTTAGCTCTTTGAAAACATATGAGAGAGGCCTAGTATGAGCTCTAGTAGCCTAAGTTTGTCCTTTCCATTCAGGATTTCTGTGAGTGTTAGTCCACAAAAACAACAACAGTCTATCATGATGGCATAATACAACTGAATAAAGGATATCAACAGCTGAAAAAGGCCTTTCTAAATATATTGAATTATACAGTGAAGTAGACTAAGATAACACATGTTAAATGAAGGAGAAAAAGGGAACTTACTAGAGCTGGTAGAATGAAGGCAAATTGCTTTTAAGGTGATAGGAAGACATGCAGTTATGCTGGGAGGTCTGTGCCTTTTTATATAGCATCAGTCTGGAACCCATCACAGAGCAATATGGGAGGAAATCACTGAACTGAGTTTTTCTGCTGTTACCAATTATTATGCTGTGCCCCTGTATGCAACTGGATCAGGTATATGCAATCACATTAGCAGGTGAATTTTTGTTTTTTAAATTTAGAGGTTTTTCACTTGACAGTTGTCTAATATCAGAAAGTAAAACACTAGGGACAAAAAATGAACACCGATACAGAATTTCAAAATCCTCATTAATGTTGATTTTAAAACTTGCATTGACTTCAAGGGGAACAGACTTAGGTCATCACTGGGTGCATCTACACATTCATTAAGGCATCTTAGATACTGAACATTTAGCTTACTAAAGTACTGACTAAAGGTACAGTACCTAAAGTTACCACGCAGTAGGCTATTAGCACATTTTTTTGCCGTGACACACTACTATGTAGTGTTATTAGGTTAATGCACAGTAAACATCTCCTGTAGACATGCCCATTAATCACTTTTGAAAATCAGATCTTAAAACTGCTTTCAAGTCTTGTACCTATATTTTGTTCTCATTTATACTAACAACATACTAAACAAGTGACTTTAGTAGAGTTCTACAGGTGTTACTGACTGCAGAATTTTACTTGAGAGTAGTGAGCAGGAATTGGATTGAAAGACTACTTCATACTACTCCTGTCTCCTCAGTATCTTGTCCACCTACTCAGGTTTCTTTTTTTAGGGAATCCATATGCATACAAGTTGTCTTTTTCTCTTTGAAAAAGTTTTACCTAGTATTGTTCTAAGTAACACCTAAAATTATTATAAGTCAAAGTCAGATGAGGGAGAACATAGCTCCTTTTTGTTCAGGTTATCTTCTTAGTGCATTTTACAGTGCTTTCTGTACAGCTGGTTTCACTCTGTATAATCAGTTCCCTTCTATGATGGTCTGCATTTTTACAAAGCAACAGGGAAGGGAAAAGCATTTTTTTTAAAGAAAGTATAGCTATAAAACTACAGAAACTAGCAGGAAAACTTAGGGAAAACATACTGCCTCCAACTACTTCTAATTAATAGGTTGAAATAAACTGGAATTTAGGAGGGTGGCACTGCCTTTTTAAACTTTAAAGCTTATTCCTTATTTAAAATATCTCCAAATAGGAGTCTCCAGGCAATATGAGAGAGCACAGAATTGGATGAATGGCAAGAGGCTGTGATTTGAATTGTATTCCAAGGGTGACCAGACTGCAAATAACAAGTGATCCAGGAAGTCATTCCCTACTAGCAGGTAAGGGATGAGCTATGTACACAAGATGGGATCTTGTTTAAAGATGGCAGCTGTAATCCCTGGCAATTTGAGACAGGACATCATGGAAAGAATACAACCTTCAACACCTGGGAATAGAGGGATGGCTAAAGTGAGATCAGGAGTATATCTAGTGGCTAGGCATGAATACCCAGATGAGACCAACAATGAAGCAGTGTGAAGTATGCATTAAACATAGAGACAGGCAAAAGAAGTTGCTGCAGCTTCATAAGAGCCCAGCACAACCTAGGGAAAAGGCTAGAACAGATCTGTTAGTGTTCAGTGATAGAAATTGTATGGTCACTGTAGATTGTTATTCCAATTTTTGGGAAGTGGACTATCTAGAGGAAACTTAAAGAACAGTAATCAGGAAGCTGAAGGCACACTTGGATAGGTATGGTATACCCAATATCCTATACCAATACACTAAATATGTTTGGATAATTCTGCAAGAGCTCCAAACACATCATAGCTGCAAGGAGCAGCACTGAGCATGTGACACTCCAAATAAAGAGTGAATTTGTTGTGGTCTGTGGCAGGGAGCAGAGTATGAGCAGGGGAGCCTGAAAATCAGCAGGGTAAGCAAGCCTGGGGATGAACAAACAGGGACTGGGAAATAGCCCTAGCCCCACCCAGTTAAGGAAGGACACTTGGCCAGACTGATTAGCAGCCACCCCAGGGGCTGTTTTGGAAGCACTGCCAGATTAAGAGAGTCCCATTCTGCAGAAAAGAAACTGTTAAGAAGACAGCCAAGAGGCTTGAGTGCCCAAGCTGGACAGGAAAAGGCCTGGGAAGATCCCAGCTTACAGGAGCAGTGTGCCTTAACTGTCTGAGGCAAAACAGAAGTACCTTTTCTTGAATTGGTAAGGGGGCCAGAAGGGCCTGATTTTTATTTACTCATAAAGGATTGGGGGGATGAAAAAGGGGATGAAGAGGAGGTCCCCACAGGAACCTGGGTAGGCTCAACTTCAAAGCAAGAAAATGACTGAATCATAAAGAATATGGAGCTAGTGAGCAGAAGCCCAATAGGCAACTGGGACAGGGTCCACCTAGAGAGGCAGGGCACAGCCAGGTCCCACTGATAAGGATGAGAACTCTGAAGACAGGGATGCCACCAAGTTCATAGCCCATGTTCTACACTAGAGGAATAAGGGGTCTACAGAGCAAGAGACACAGCTGAATCCCCAGATAACATCCTCATGAATGGTGAGTAGCCTCCCTTCCCAAATTACCATTTTAACTGAACCAAAACCACATGGCAGACAATGGTTCAGGGCAATGGCAAGGGTTAATTGATTTCTGACAAAGATCCTTCAAGGCCCATTGTATTTGACACAGGCAAGCAGATAGCAAACATAGAGGCTTGGAAATTGAAGATCTGTACCATACTCTCCCATAACAGAGACAAGGGACTGTGTAGCATTGAAACCAGGTCACAGTGCCCAAGTCCAGAGCCCTAGGGATTTCTGGTTTTGGTAGATAGACAAAATTAGGAGGACACTCAAGAGAACCAAATTAGGTTGTGTGCATGTGATGGGTTTGTGAAACAAGGATATATGCCGATAGGACAGAATGTGGACAGTATGATAACCACAGAGAAGCCAATCAGTGATGCCCAAAGATGAAGAGTCATCAGAGGAGAGAAAGAATACAAAAGCAGGGATTTTAGAGCAGCTAACAGTCCCCAAAAGGGGAACCCAAGGCCATCCTGGGTAGAGGGTATACCACCAACCTATCTCACCCACCCTTGGCTGCTGCCATTTGACATTAAAGAGAGAACCCCAGAGTGAAGCTTGAGTACTGGCCAGAAGTACCTGACTCTGTGAACCCTGGGACTGGTAGATATAGAATTGCTTGCATTATTCTTATCTGCTATCACTATGTATCAAGAAAATTCACCTATTATTGAATGGAGAGGTTCTAATTGGTCTGAGGGTTTAGGTCTGTCTGGAACAAACTATCTGGGTCATGAATCCAGTGCCAACAGTGGGAAGGCCAAGCAAGGACCCTGCCATCTTATGATGCAGTCTCAATAGATTCCTTCTATTACATATAGTACTATGCATGAAAGAGCAGTGTGTGTGTGGGGGGGGGTTCCTCTTCCTGCACCTGCTCGCTTATACTCCCTTCCCCAACACCCCTTACTGCCTGGGAGCAGGTGCTGGAAGGAGGACCCCCCCCCACCACACACACACACACACACACACACACACACACACACACACACACACACACACTGTTGCTGCTGGCCCTGTATAACACAGAGATGTGAGGAGTTACAGAACCAGAGCCATGCCTGCCCTTCTCCAGGCATGGGCTGCAGAAAGCAACTGTATAGATTCCTGCAGGCAGCTGGAAACAGCACTGCGCACAGCTGCACAGTGCTGGGAACAGTGTTAATGGCTGGGAGTTGTTCCTCCTTGGGTAGGGTGAGTGAAAGGCAGGCTTAGGAGGGAGGAACATGCATGCTAATGCCACTGTCCCTGACTGAGCCCAGAGCTCTATGTAGCTGTTCCCATAGCCACCCCTCTATCCATCAAGAGAGAGACAGCTCTAGGGCTCCTCCCACACAAATGGATTATTAGGAGATGGCAGTGGTGAGGGATAGGTGTCCCCTTCATGGAGCTTCTTCTGCCTGCCTCATCCTCCAGTGTCAATAAAATGAAACATCTAGATTCAGGTCAACTTGACCAATATAAAAGTTTTCCTCTCAATTTTCCCCTGGAAAAAAGTAGATTTTGTAAAGGTTACCAAAGAGCTCTGGTTAGATGGACTTTACAAGGAGAAGGAGAAAATGTACACTTGATACCTTGTCCTGCCACTTAAAGTGTAAGTTAGTGGTAATCAACAATTAAGCAGTTGGGAAGAATTTTTCCTGATCCTCTTCTCCCCATTTTTATTTGTGATTAAAATTTTAAGATAATCGCTTCCAGTCACTAACTCCAGATCTGGGTCTCCCAGCCACCTACTCACTGAGTGGTTGTCTTGTATTTAATTCTACTCTCTCTGACTTTGTTGAGATACTTAAGCCATATTGTCATGAACAAGGTACTTTAGCATATCTCAGAGATGAATTCAACCATATAACTAGCCTCGCCTGTGTATGTGACTCTCTTACTACTGTTTCCTTTACTGGGACATTTTTTTCATTTACTTTGCCGGAAAATTGACCCCCCCCCCCCCACACACACACACCCTTAGAGGCTTGATGGGTTATGTGTTTAGTTTAGTGAAGGGAAAGTCAAAGAAGCATGCCTTCCATTTGAAATTGATATAAAACATGCTTTCTTTGATGTTTTGAATTGTTAAACTTTGCCTTTTATTTATGTTATTTGATAATTAATACTAAATGCTAATAGAATGCATATAAAAGCATAATTAAATTCTCTTTCACAATAAGAAGTAGGAAGAGGGTGTTTGTTTTTCTGTGAAATTGTTTGTGTCAGACTTTTATATTGTTAGAAGATCCTGACTCACAGAGAACGTCTCTGCCTCCCTCTGATCTGAGGGTCACTCCGATTTTGAAGCTTCAGGGAGTCCTGGATATTGTTGCAAGGGAGGAGGGTGGTTCAGTACTTCAGGCTTTGGCTTGATTTTGGGATACCTGGGTTCACTTAGCTGGTCTACCACAGACTTCTTTCATAAGCATGGAAAATCATTTAGGGACAGATCCTCCAAAAGAGTCGTGCCTCAGCTCCCATTGATGCCTGCTGTGATTTATTTCTGGTTTAGCAAAATAGAGACAATAAGTTTTCCCTATCTCGCAAGGGTCTTTGAAAAATAGGTTACTAGGGACTGTGAGGTAGAGAGATTCTACCATAGCAGTAGACCTATATTTTTAGAACTTGTTCTAAAAAATGTCAGACTGATAACTTTGGATGAGCTTTGAAAAAAAATCTAAGTCCTGAAATCAGTTCTAAATTGGCTGCACTGAGGACAGAATTAACACAGCACTGAACAACTTTTTTCTTTTCTAATTCCCTCTTTTCCCCTAGCAAGTGATCCCTTTCCATCTGCTATTTTGAACTGATGTCTGCCACAACAATAATAGTCATCTGTACATGACATGTACATTATAGATTTTTCACTCAACTTCCTTCTTTGATCTTGATCCATTTATGTTCAATTCCTGCATTTGTGGGGCCATAATTCATCGCCATGGAATCTATTGTGATATTACAAATGGTAAATTGTGATATCACAAGATGTATCAGCCAGAATAGGAGCCTGCTTATAAATAGAAAAGTATTTTCTAAAAAACAATTTAGTGAATGATGGTGTGAAATTTGTCAAAATATAAGTGTTAGAGTCTTAATTATTTTAAAAGAAAGTTTTATTTTTAAAAGTTTGTTGGAGTATGGTGGTGGTTCTTTACATTAACCAACTGTCAGTCTTTCTCAGCTGACAGTAATAGAGTTTTTAAATAGTTTTATAGTGACAGTACCATATGCTGCGTTTAATAGAAAAATGAAAGTTCTTTATAATTTTCTATGTAAGGGTAAGCAGAGGGAGTTATGCAGTTGTCTATATTGATGTAACTTTTGATATAATTAGATTATAAGAACACTATAAATATCTTTCTGCCTCAAGTTATATGTTTTGTTTGTAATTTCCCTTAAGCAATAAATGGTTCTATCTCCTTCATTTGTATCTTTGCCACATGCTTTCATTATTTTTCTTTTTCTAGCTCCCTCTTCCTCTAACTTTCCCCAAAATATCAATAAAATGTCTCTTTTCCATCCATACTCTTATTATATGCCATCATGTATTTTTGCAGGCATTAAGTGCATATCCTTAAGCTTCAGATGACTACAGCTTTCTTCATAAATTTCCTTTTTGCCTAATGGGCTACAAATCCACTGTATGCCAAAAGACTCAAAACCTCAACTCTTCTATCCTACATTTCTTACTATATTTATGCGCAGTATACTTTTTCTATAATTGGACTTGGACAAGAGGGTAGATGACAATAGGAATGGCTACCAGCTCAACTTTTGACAAATTACTACTACCTTTAGCTATAAAGGATGAAATAGCACATAGTGTTTTGTTCATTATTACATACTGAGAGTAAGAAGCACATCTGAAGCAAGATTGTCAGCAGAGGCAGTTAAACCTGGTTGAAATTTTACTGAAAATTTGAGGGTTAAATAATCTATTTATTGCCTGGTCCTAATTAATTATAGTTGCTAGGGGCAAACTGAGAACCCAATGAGTGCTAAAGAAATGTTACTTAACTTTGTAGTCAATGGACTGGACTCTCTACCACATTCCACCGCATAAAAAATGGACCGAAGAGCTTACAGATGCTAATTCTTCACTCATTTTACCCTCCAAAATAATGTTCACTTTTAGAAAGTGTATAAGGGTATAAATTTAATGTGGGTGTAAAACTGAAGAATTTCAATTTTGTGTTCACTTTATACAGTTGCAGCCACCTATGAAAACACACAGCCATGGTGAATAAAGTCTTGTCTGTGCTTAGCCTATGACAGCAACCAAAAAGCATGATGCTCTTGACTTACTCCTACTGTGTACATGCCAAGTGCCCAAAAGTGAGGCAATGTAACTACATCAGCATGTTGATGGAGGGACTTGTTAAATCTCTCTCTGTCTCAGGTGTGCTCACTGGCATGCATTCCAGACCAAAGTACTTCATTTCCAAGATTTGATGCATAAAGCCTGGGAATGAGTGGGTGAGGTGTGCATCTTGGCAGTGCTCCCAGGCTCACCATGGAGGCAATATAGACATGCCAACTCATTATGCCTTCTTTGCACCTGATGGTTTATAGAGTGAGTCTGCAGCAGTGTAAAGTCAACTTAAAGTGCATTTATATTTACAGGAAATAAAGCCAGCTGTAAAGAGAGTGAGAAGAGAAAAAGTTTCCCTGTCTTTTGGAAAAGAGATTATAGCCTATGAAATATCTGCATGTGCTGAAAATCAAGAGAAATGTATGCTAACCATAACACATGGAAGGAAATTTAAGCTGTGTAAAGGCTGAAACATTTTCAGAACAAGATAGCAAATTTTTATGTAGTATTGCAGCATCTAAAGAGAAATAGTTACCAAACACACAATGCATTGGGTGCTCCAGATAACTCAGGAATATATTTGTGCACTATAGTGTTGACAGGTTTGGACTGGAGTAATAAAACTAATCATATCATATCTTATCCCTAGACCAGACAACCATATAAATCATAGAAACACATGTATGGGAAGCTGGAAGTCACCTGAAACAGATTGGATACAGGTATGCTGACCACAAATGTTCACACACTTTTCATGATGTTCACTTTGGTATCTCACTTGAAAAATGGAAGTATCACTGGGGTATCAGGATAATTAATTGATCTTTGGGTGGTATAATTTCAGTTCTGATACCCGTGCATATAAAATACTTCAGGATAGTTTTGCATGAGATTGGGCTTCTAGTGCCTTTTTTCTGCTGGAGCCCTATAACCATCAAGTGAGGTAATTCCATATACCCTGGGTGATAAAATGAGGTACTTTTTTTTCTTCTTGTGTGGTAATAGAAAGAATGCAAAAAAGGAAACCCACTGAAAAGCACATTTCATGAATATTCTTAGGCTTCAAATAGCCATTCAGTTTCTTTTAGAAGAGTCACGGCTCTCCCACAAGAAACCACAAGTGTACAGATGTTCAGACTTTTTCCTTCCAGAATAAAAATGGGCACTCCAGGAGAAAAATAACATGGGAACAACCAGGGTTAAATCACTTCCAGGGGAGTTTCTCCTGGGACAGAGAACATGATGAGACTTCTCTCAGAAACCATAGTCCTCCAGCATTCTACCACCTCCTTTCTCAGGGAGACAGTGTGTGACTTGCAGGACTCTGATTCAGGGAGCAGAACACACTTCCTTCACAATACCCATGTTGTGCTTCAGAGAAACACAGACTGACCATGGGCAGTCTGAGTCAGCCATTCAGGGCTGTCCTTTATACTGCTGCCATCCGTCCCAAGTCAGACTAAGGGAACCTGCACAGCAGGTTGAAATGATGCTCCCCTGTGGCTATGTAGGTTTAGCACTGGTAGGTGCTGATCTTACAGTACAATCCATGGGTTTGTGTCCTCTAAAAAAAGATACATGCCTGAAAAACAGATATACCTGAAAGTCCATTCTTCCTCTTTTAGAATATGAAGTTTTATATCACCTTAAATATTTGCTGACACTTACCAGTCTCATCAGTGTGTAGTATGTAGGAAGAAACAGATAATGTGTGGCATTTGTCCATGTTGTGCATTTCTCTGATTTGTACTATTTTCTCCATAGATATGGAAAGGTATTACAGTAAAATGTTATTATACAATCCCTTTTAATAGGTTATATAACTAATAATTAACTACTTTGTTATCATCATAACTCATTAATGCACCTGCCTCTTTGCCCTGCAATTTAGGCCATTACGCATTACCACATGTAACAAAGAATGAGGTAACATTATTTTGAGTCTAACAAAGTACACATTTTCTTGGACATTAACATCATAAGTGTTTCTACTTTAAAACTGGAATAGACAAGGAAGTAAGGGCATGTGTATATGATAAGCAGGGATTTTGGTTTTCTCTGATTTAAAAAAATCTCCATTTTTCACTAAAAGAGTAACTCCATATCCACAATTTTTCATGATTTAAATGAAATACCACACCACTAAATATTGATACCAATATCAATATAGATATTAATGGTGTGGTTTAAATCACATGTTTAAATCACAGAAAAATGTGGATTTGGGGTTACTTTTTTTTTTAAACCAAAAATTGAGGATTTTTTTTAAATCAGAGAAAACCAGGATCCCTGATGATAAGCTTACCGATTCTGGAAGTGGTGCCATCAATATTTGGAACTACTCCATCTTGGCTGTTTCTATACAGTGCCTGGGGTAAGCTGAGTAGCAGTACTGAGTGCCAGTGCAAAATAAACTGGCCTCAATTCGAGAGGCTGTCCATTCAAGAAGAGCAACATTCATGAGACCACCACCTTGAGACACATAGACATAACTTAACTGTGTAGACATAGGTAAAAATCCACCACTGCATGAAATCCAATGACATAAAGCAGCAATCTCAGCAGGCATTGTAAACTCTGAACAGTGCTGAGGTAGAGCTCCTGCAGATGAAGAACAGATTTTAGAGCACAGGATTTCATTGTGTGGCATATAAGCATGTTTCTGAAAATTAGGATCTATTTCATTGTTAGACCAGAAGGATTAAATCTTAAAAAAAATTAAAATGTGTTTGAGTACAGTTCAGCCTGCTTTTCATTCCCTTTTATATGTGTTCATAAATAATGCAAATAAAACAATGATTCTTGATATATTATATCATGCCTCTGATATTATTTCATCTAGAATTTGTTTTTCAGTTGAATAAAGAAAAATTCCATAGGGTTTCCTCACTAGGTACTCATCCCCATTTTATCATTTATCCTTATTTAATCATTAATTTCTCCAGAGAATAAGAGTACATATGGATCACTTGCAGAAGATGTTTTTATCATGTGACTAAAATGAACAAGATTTGAAGGATAAATACGTATTCTGTGAAATCAATTTTCAGGTTACTAGAAAACAATTTAGGGTTTTGCAAGTGTTAACAGGAAACTGGCAAAATAAGTGTTCAAAACAGTCCAGTGCACCACTCATTCATATATCATACAATCATACAAATGTAGTGGTGGAAGGGGCCTCATGAGATCATTTAATCCATGTAGGATGTAGAATCACTGATACCTAGACAACTTTTGACAGATATTTGTCCAATCATTTTTCAAAACCTTCAATTAACAGATTCTACAATCTCCCCAGGTCACCTGTTCAAGTGTTTTGCTGTTTCTTTTGTTTATCTTTTTCCTAGTATCTCATTTAAATATATATTTCTGCAAATTAAACAACAGCATATTCTTCCCCTTCCCCCAAGTGGACATAGTGAGAAATTGCTCAATATATAACAACCATAATTGAAAGATTAAAATCATTTCCACCCTATGTCTTCTCTTTTTTACAATTAAGCAAACCCATTTGCTTCAACTTTTCCCTATAGATAATATTTCCCATCTCTAATCATTTGTATTACTTTACCCCTGACTCTCTGATTTATCTGTCTCTTTCTTAAAATGTGGCGCATAAACTGGATACAGCATTTGAGTTTAGGTCTGATTAGCGTCAAAGAGAACAAAAAAATGCCTCCCATGCCTTTTATATGATACTCCTGATATATTAATATTTTCCTGTCTCAAAACAGAATCACCATCTTGAATTTATTTTGTGAAACACCCCAGCCCTCAGATCCCTTTCTACAGTGCTGCTACTAGTGAGTAATTCCCAATTTTATAGCTCTACTTTTGATTTAACATCTCTACATAAGTGCCATCTTGCATTTTGTATCTTTTTCATTTTTTTGTCATCCAGAAATCTTACAAATAAGAGGTCTTATTCAAGATAGGTGGAAAGAGTACTTTGAGGCACTGTTGAACCATGAGTCAACTTTGGTGGATTCCACCCTGGAATGCATACCTTGAAAAAGGATCCCACACCGACCCAAGAATAATGAGGCTACTGGACTGGATGGCATACCTGCGGAAATCTACAAGGCTGGTGGCAAGAAACTGGTACTGAGACTCCATGAATTTATTCTCTCATTTGGAACAACAAAGAGATTCTTGGGGACCTGGGGAATGCCAACATCATGACTATCTTCAAGAAAGGAGTTAATTCTGTCTGTGTGAACTATTGAGGTATTGCTCCCCTTTCTACAGCAGGGGAAATCTTCTCCCTCATCCTTCTGAACATTCTTCTACCTCTTCTTGAGGAAGTCCTTCCAGAATCTCAGTGTTTCAGACCATCATATGTGGCAATTGGCATGACCTTTTTTTCCTGCCAAGTCCAAGAAAAGATCAGAACCAACACCAGAACCTGTATGTGGCCTTCAATGACATCAATAAGACCTTTGATCCCACCAATTGCAAAGTCTTGTGAAAAGTATTGACCAGATTTGGATGTCCTGAAAATTATATCAGTATCCTGAGGCTTCCCCATTGTGATTGTCCTCTGTAGCAAATCAGAGACTGATTCATTTATAATCCAAACTGGGGTCAAGCAAGTGCGTGAAATCACCATAACTCTGTTCTCCATTTTTTTGACAGCCATATTGGTTCTCATTAGGGATTGTCTTCCTTCTGGAACTGACATAGAATACTGAATCTCTCTTCAATCTGAGATTTTTTCGGTTCAAGACCAAAGTACTTAAAACAAGCATCTTTGACCGTTAATATGTCAGTGACTACACCTTCTTCTCATAGACTGAGGAAAACCTCAGACCATGCTGGATCTTTTTGGATAAGCCTATTGAACTTTGGTCCTCTCTCTCAAGATTGAGAAAACTAAAGTGCTCCATCAGCCCACCCCAGGCCATAACTATGACACCCCACCCCCAAACTGCTACTAAGAGAAGGACCCTGGAGGTAGTTGAGCACTTCACCTCGGTAACCACCTCTCTCAGAGACTGAATATTGATGAGAAGATCCAGCACAAGTGCCTCCTTTGGGAAATTGCTTCAGCATGTCTTTATTTGTCATGATCTCAGGAAAGTTACCAGGATCCAGATCTACAATGAAGTCATCATCTCACTCTACTCTACAGATCTGAAACATGGGTGAATCACTGTAGTCATCTCAAGAACCTGGAGAATTATCACCAACAATGCCTCTGAAAAATCTTCCACATCAAATGGTAAAGTTGCCACACAAATACCAGCATCCTTGCTGAAGTCAATGTTACCAGCACTGAGTCAGTGATCTTCAAGTGCCAGCTTCACTGTAACAAACATTATATGTGGATGTCTGACTCTAGACTCCCAAAAAAGTGTAATACTTCCAGCTTACAAAGCTTGGCCTGAAATCTAACGATGGCCAAGGGAGACACTACAAGGAGGCACAGAAGGCATACCTCAAGAAAAGAGATGTTGAAGTCAAGACTTTGAAGGAGCTGGCTGCTGACCACCTTCAATGGCCCAGAAGATTCCTGTTTTGAGGTAAAGCTTCTCACCCTCAAAGCACAGAATAGAGATGAGAGAAAGGAAAAGGAGAGAAATCCTGGACTATAGTCTACTGTCACAGGGGCACTGAGGTGCCCTGTTCCTAGGCAGGAATAAGGGCAGCTGCCAATTATAAGGGTAGCTCAGGTGCTGGTTGCTGGGGCAACCATGCTGGTCAGGTGACCAGAAGGGGGCAGGGCCAGGCCTTTATTAACAGCCCAGGCCAAAGCCTAGCTAGCAGTTCCCTGCTGACAGCTGGAGATGCAAGAGCTCTGCAGTAGAGCCAAGCAGAGCAGAGGCGAGCGGTTCAGCCTGTTCACCTAGGCTGCTGCATCATGGAAAGGGGGAGAGAACCCTGACTGGGAAGCTTAAAGGTGGGATATAGTGGCCATAAGGGCACGGCACTTAAGTTCTAGCCAGGAGGCTTATTTTTGGTTATAGCCAGTTGGCTCACGGCTTTACACTTCTTGTTTGTTATTGCTACATACCGGAGGACCGGGTGAGGCTGTAGGGGTGTGAGGAGGCCTCACGGGAGCTCCCCAGCAACCTGAGGGTTCCTGGTGCCCTGTGGGGTACAGCGAGCGGTGCTGGGTAGGCATAGCTGTTCACGCCGGTGTGACGCGGTGTTGAGGGATGTTGACCCCAGCCCTGTGGGGCGATAAGCGGAGAAGCCCAAGTAGGACGAAAGACCCTGACGGTGGTCTAGGGGGCCAGGCATGGCTACGGCCACTTGAGCCCCAACCGTGAGAAGGACCTGAGAAGCCCCGAAAGGGGAATAAGCTTATTGAGAACCCTGATGAGTGCTAGGAGTGCTTAAGCATGAAGAGACTGGCCCGAAAGGACGCAGTCTGTACGAGGGAATCCCCAGGAGCGGGCACATGTACTGAGGGAAGCCCCAGTAGAGGTGCGGACTGGAAAGGGTCCCAGAGGGGCGCCACAGTGGTGGGGACTCCAAAGGGTCAAAGGGGCCAGGTAAGGCTCAGGCCGCCATAGCCCAACTGGGAAAAGTACTGTCAGTAAGCCCGAGAGAGCTAACGGATAGAGGGGTGCCGGTTGCGTGACAAGCCCAGGGGCGCCGGGCAGGGCACAGAAAAGAAAAGGACCTGATAATGTCTGGAAGAGCTGCGAGGCTTGGGGTGTGCTAAAGGGGAGGTAGGAGGCACACATAGCCCATAAGGCTGGGGGGTGCACCAGGTCACTCCATACAGAACAGGGGGACAGTATAAGCATAGCATGGTGTCCAGGGCGACAAGAGGCAGCCTCTCTTCTAGAACCATATAACAACAAGACGTGGCGGGTGAGTAAGAAAGTGCTGGATCACCTAATTGGCACAGCAGGGGGTGCTCCTAGGCCCCACCCCATGACATCTACCTTACCCTGAAGAAAGACCTGCAACTTCTATGGACAGGTCTGTGGCTCAAAGATTTGACTCATAAGCCACCTCAAGCCCCATCAATGAGCTGTGGTAAATATCATCCTCAAATTGAAGGATACCCATTACCACTAACAAAGTTATCTTCTATTCAGGTGTTTAAGTTACTACTAAAAATATTGTATATTGTTTCATCTACAGAACTTCTTGGTTCTCCTTGAAATTATGTCTCAGTTTGATTTTAAAAAAAGGATAAATATGATTTGACTATGTAATCCAACTTATTTATGTATCCAAACATTTGTGTGTTTTTGACAATGTATGTCAGTAAAGAAAATATCCTCCAAAGAATCCTCTGAAGTCCAGGTATATCCTATTTCCTCATCATTTTCTTGGCTAATTATCATGTATAGAGAAGGTAACTGGGTTGGTTTGACAAGATTTGTTCTTAGCAAATCACTGTTGGCTCTTTTTTCACATTATTACTCTCAGTGCTTATAAACACTTAAAAATTTGTTCCAGTATTTTTCTGGGAATGGAAGTTAGGCTGACTGGTCTTTAATTCCCTAGGTCATCCTCCTTTCCATTTTAAAGATCAATACAGTCTTTGTTCTTCTCTTTGCCTCTGGGATGTCTTTCATATACCAGGAAAACCATTAATGGTTCAGAAATTTCATTGGTGCATTTTTTAAATATTCGCAAGCGTAGATTTCACCAGATAAACTTGAATAAATCTGACTTGTCTAGATATTCTTTAACCTTATCTTTCCCTGTTCTTATCTGTGCTTATATTCCTCTGTTAAAACCAATTACATTAAATATCTAGTCATAATTCACTTCATTTGTGTAGACTGAAGCAAAGAAGGCATTGTAACTTTAGCCTTTTCTGTGTCTTCAATTATTTGCTTTTATCTATTTGATAATAGTTCATTTGTCAGTGAATTATTAGCATAGATTAACATTCCTCATGTCTTCAGAATGCCCACTTTCAATATAAATATTTATATTCTAGCTGAACTGGATTTTCTGCTTTGATTGTCAGAAATGTCAGTGGGATTCCAAAATAAGTTTACCAACTAAGGATTCTGATGATCTGCTAAATGTCATGACTCTTTTCACAATGGCATTTATATTAATGCTATACCTAGGTGAACAATTGGAAAAACAACTTACTGTTCAACTGATTGCACTTTCTTTGTGTTCTGTAGATTATATTTCTGGCAAAGTAGAGTAAATGTGTTTTGAGAGATGCTCCCTTTCAGGAGGTGAGGTCATTACTCCCAACAGTTCTTATAAGTGCTATTCTATTGCTAAAGTTGTCAGGTAGGATATTTAGTATGCAACATAGGAATTATTTTTTGGAGTGTTTGGGAAATGCCTGAGGGCATGGGGGGTGGAAGAGGGGGCAATTTTCTGGAGGTAAAAAGGGATACACTAATCTGTGCTTGAGATGACAAAACAGTTATACAGTTTATCTGTTGAGGTTGTGAGCACAGCAGAAGAATACCAGGTTGGGAAGATAACCTACTTAATCTCATCACATTTTTATTTTCATATACTGTGTGTTTTGTAGGGAAGTGGATATTTATTTTTTTAAATGTGCTTAAAGTTAATATTTCTGGGTTCTTTGGTTAATGAATATAAGCAAATCAGACTACATGTAATCCATCGAGGACATGGATATCTTAACTTTATCATTCCAACATACACACAATAGAGTTTACTAAAATTAAGCTGAGGTTCTAGTCCAGTGGCAACACATAAGGGTTGTGCAGGGCTGCACGTGCACTCCCTGAGAGTGCTAGTGCACCCCTTAACAGGCAGTGTTCCCCACTTAGGTGGTGGGCTGGGGGGGCAGGTGAGAGCAATGGTCCCCCTGCTGGGGTGGGGAGTGGCAGTGCCAGGAGAAGTGATCCCTGCGGTCCCCCTATAGCCAATTGTGCTGACTAGGTGGGGGGAGTTCCCTGAAACTGATTGTGGTGACCTGGAAGTGCCAGCAGCATGCCCAGAAGTGTCAGGGTCAGTGCAATTGGCCATGGTGGGACCCCTCCCGGTCAGCATGATCAGCTGCTGGGTGACCCCCTTGGTCACTGATTGGCTGCTGGGAGGGATAACTGCCCCCCCGACTCAGGAGGCACCAGTCACCCATGTTCTAGTCCATGAAACTTAGTATTTTTTTCCAGTATAAAAAGGTGAGGTAAGAACTGGAATGCTGAAGGTGATGATAATGAGCCATCAGGAACATGTCACAATTATTCTTAGCTTTCAAGCATTTCAAGAACTGGTAAGTATGCTGCTAAGTTCTGTAAAGTAAAATGAACAAGCAGACGCTTAAGATATGCTGAAAAGTAAGGCATAAATGCAGATTATCTTTTCAGCAACTCATTAAAAAGATACTGAAGCAGTTTTAAGATTTTTTTTTCCTCTTAGAAACATATGGGGGGAAAAATAGACTTAGATGTAAATGAGATTCCCTAGAGTTATCATCACTATTACAGAGATAGAAACAGTCCTGAGTATATGGGAAATTATCATGTAGAAAAGACTGATACATTTATGAACATTTTGCTGAATCATGCCTTGATGACTTATTTCTCATTACGTGTACAACAATATTACAACACTTACACTAATCAATTATATGTCATGGTCATAACTTTCCTTTTTTCTTTGCAAAGCTTTAAATTTCATTGTAATATCAGTTTTAGCTTCACTTTAATTTCTTTACCATATAAGGAACGTTAAGTGGCCAAGCAGAGTTTCACACATTCTAGACCTGAATTTAGATCTGGATGTTAATGATTTGGGAATCAAGCAGGGGATGTGATTCTAAAGAACTACAGAAGCTAAAAAAAAGTTTGTATTACTGGAAAAAAAATTGGCCAGAGAATTAGCTGGTGTAAATAAGAATCTTTGCATTCTTATGAGCAGGCACACCAATTTAAAGCAAGCTGGGAGTCTGTCTCACTATTTCCAGAAATGTAATAATTTTTATCGAAATTCAAAATGGACAGGTGTTGCCTACTGTGGTATCATATATTACAGGTATTAGAGAAACATTGACTAGACTTTGATAGTGTGCCCAGGTTGGCTGATCTCCCCCAGCAGGCTTTAAACTAGGCACATTGGGGGAGGGGCAGGGGAAGAGGGAGGAAGAGGACAAAAGGAGCCACAGAACACCAAACCAAGAGACACCCACAAGAACAGCCCAGTCAAGTCAGGCAATGAGCACAAGAAATACCCAGGTAAGAAACAGGGGCCAGGACAGTCCGGGGATTGCAGAAAAGTGCATACAACCTCAGGAGGCCTTAAATGCCTCTATACTAATGCTTGCAGTATGGGGAACAAGCAGGAGGAACTTGCCCTCCTGCTAGCTAACACAAAAACCAGACATAGTGGGGCTCATTGAAACTTGGTTGGATCCAACACATGACTAGGTGGTAAACATCAAGGCAGGCTAGAACAGGGAGGAAAGGTGGGGGTTTGGCACTCTACATCAAAGAACAGTACACATCCTCTGCACTGCTCTGCACATTCAGCACTGGGTCTGAAGTAGGGCAGCTGAGATGCTCTGGGTCAGAATACAAGGGGGCTGGAGGGAATGGGACCTAATGGTGGGGGTCTACTACAGGCTACCAAACCAGGGAGAAAAGCTGGACTGGGAATTCTCAGGTCATCTCACAGAGGCAGTTAAGTCAAGGGACATGATCATCATGGGTAACCTAAACTACCCGGACTTCTGCTGGGAAGAGCAGTCAGCCAGGTCTGACCACTCACATAGGTTCCTAGCTGAGATACAGGACCTCCACCTAACCCAGGAGGTTCACAATTCCACCAGGGGAAATGCCTTGTTGGACCTGGTCCTGGCCACGGGTGAGGGGACTGTGGGTGCTCAACCACCTGGTCATTAGCAACCATTGCCTACTGGAATTTACCATCCAGCACAGGGTATCAAAGGCCTGCAGCAAGGTAATAGCCCTGGACTTCAGGAGGGTGAATTTCAATGAGGTAAAGAAACTAGTCAGGGAGGCACTGAGGTTCTGGAGGGGAGGGAAGTTGGGAGTCCAAGAAGAGTGGTCATTCTTTAAGGAAATATTCCTCCAAGCCCAAAGTGTGACAATCTCTACACAGATCAAAGGGGGCAAGAGTGCTCAAAAGCCCCCATGGCTCACCAAAAACATACATGAATACCTCAAAGACAAAAAGGAGGTGTACAACCAATGGAATGGAGTGGCTATCACCAACGATGATTATACCTCCTTGGCTTGAGATTGTAGGGGGGCTATTAGGAAGGCTAAGGCAGAGATGGTACTGGATTAGTGATCTGGATCAAAGATATCAAGAAGTCCTTTTTTAAATACATAGGGGGTAAAAAGAAGGTACCAAATAATGTGAGGCCTCCACAGGACATGTTTGGTAATCTGGTGGTAGCACCAGATGACAAAGCTAATCTCTTTAACAGATTCTTTGCTTCCATTTTTCTGAGCAGGGACAGGGGCATCCCCCCATTGGGATCCCATATGGACCCAGCAGAGGTGCAGCCAGGCCCAGGGTCAGTGAGGACCTAGTCAGGGAACTTCTGGAGGGACTAGACGTGTTCAAATCAGCAGGTCCTTATGATCTCCACCCCAGAGTGCTTAGGGAGTTGGCAGAGGTCATTGCAGGACACCTGGCACAGCTTTATGGGACTCATGGTGGTCTGGTGAGGTACCTGATGACTGGAAAAGGGCCAATGTGGTCCCCATTTTCAAAAAAGGGAGGAAAGAGGACCCAGGAAAATTAGGCATCTGTGGTGTCGACACCTACACAGTCAGATGGGTCTCAAATTGGCTGGAGGGCCACACCCAGAGAGTGGTGGTGGATGGGTCATTTTTGACCTGGAGAAATGTGGGAAGTGGGGTTCCTCGGGGATGCACTGTTCAATATCTTCATTGGCGATTTTGGACAAGGGGGTGAAAAGCACCTTGTTCAAGTTCACAGATGACACTAAGATGTGGGGAGAAGTGAGCACGCTAGAAGAGAAGGACAGGCCACAGCTAGATCTGGACAGGTTATAGAAGTGGGCAGATGAGAATAGGATGGGTTTCAATATGGACAAGTGCAAGGTGTTGCACCTGGGGAAGAAGAACCAGCAGCATACTTACATGCTGGGGAACTCCCTTCTTGTCAGCACAAAGGCAAAGAAGGGTCTTCGAATCACTATTGTTTCCAAGATGAACATAGACCGCCAATGTGGGGATGAAGTCAGGAAGGCTAACTGCACTTCATCATACATCCATAGATGCATCATGAGCAGGTCCAAGGATGTGATCCTCCCCCTCTATATGACATTTGTCAGGCCACAGTTGGAGTACTGCATCCAGTTCTGGGTGCAACACTTCAGGAGGGATGTGGACAGCACTGAGAGGGTCCAGAGGAGAGACAGTTGCATGATCAGGGGGCAGCGGGGCAGGCCCTATGATGAGAGGCTATGGGACTTGAACCTGTTCAGCCTCCACAAAAGAAGGCTGAGAGGGGATATGGTGGCTGCCTATAAACTTGCCAAGGGGGACCAGCAGGCAATGGGAGAATCCCTCTTCCCCCAAGCACTGCCTGGGTTAACAAGGAACAGCAGCCATAAGTTGACTGAGAGTAGCTTCAGGCGTGATATCAGGAGGCGCTACTTCACTATCAGGGTGGGTAGGATCTGGAACCAACTTCCAAGGAAAGTGGTGCTCGCCCCTACCCTGGGAGGTCTTCAAAAGGAGGCTAGACAGTCACCTAGCTGGAGTCATTTGACCTCAGGATCCTTTTCTGCCCATGGCAGGGGGTCAGGGTAGATGAGCTTCTTACATCCCTTCTGACACTACCAAACATTGAAACTATGAAACTATGTTGAACAGTGTGGGCCCAAGGATGGAGCCCTGGGGGACCCCACTGCCCGCATCCCTCCATGTAAAAAATGACCCACCCACCATCACTCTTGTCAGTAGATAAGTGGTCTCTAACCTTTTAAAGGTGAAGATCACACTTGAAGTAAAGGGGCAACCCAGGACCTACTGCCACCCTCTCTGCCCAGGGATGCATGGGGGGAGGGTCCAGCTGTGGGACCCCCCCCATGTGGCCCTGGATGAGCTGATCATCCTTGCACCTGTGCCCAGCAGCTCTCAGGGCAGATGGTGGCTTTGGAGGGAGGCAGTAACTGCAGCCACCTGACCCCCTCCTCCCAGCACTGCTGGGAGTCGCTCCTAGCACAGTGTGCTCCAGGCCCCACCAGGAAGAGCCTGGCACAGCCCCAGCCCCAGCCTACAGTGGCAGCTCACCCTGCTACACATGTAGTTGCAAGGGCACACACCCTCTGTGCCCTCCTGAGGTGCAGCCCCACCCCCTGGGCTCAGTCCACCCACCCCCCAGAGCCTCACTTACGTGACCCCTTGCTCCTGCCTCTGCCTAACTCCTTCTCTCACTGTGGAGATATCAATCTGGTTTCCGACCCTTCTCTCCCCACCTGCTGGGCTGGAGGGGCTGGGGCTCAGCCTCCCCTAGCCTCAGATTGACACTCTGAGTCTCCAGAATCGACCAGTTGATCACAATTGACTGGTTGGTGACCACTGGTGTAAATGCACCCGTTGGGTGTGTCTACATGGGCATCTGCTGTGACACCAGTTTACTCATGAGTAAATTGCTCATTAGTAAATGGTGCTGAGCAAGTGTCTACATATGCAGGGAAGTGGAAGCAGATTTTCTGCCAATCTGCTCCCATTTTCTGCTCCCATTTTATGTATTGAACCCCTGGCTGCTGCTGGGAGGAGCTCCAGGCTCCAAATGCAGTTGCCAGCAGCCAGCAGCAACCCTCTTCAAAAGGCATACCTGCTTGCTGCTCTCTGGGTGGGAGTAGTATGCCCAGTGCAGGGAGAGCATGCAGCAGCACTGTCCTTGCTATCTCTGTCTCCCTGTGCTATGGCTCCTCCAGACCCTGCCCCTGGCAACTATAACCAGTGTCTTGGGCTCCTGCTGGCCTCCATTCTGGCCCTGCTGTTCCACTGCAAATACCATGGCTGTCTCACCCCTCCTGGCTCCTCAATGTGTGGTGACCACCTGTCAGGCCACTGCATACCATCCCAAGGCTGCCACTATGCATCTGCCACCTTGACACCATCTGCCTAGCCAGACCCTGCCAGGGATGCTGATGACAGGCTCCAGGATGCCACCTCTGGGGCTGCTGTTACCTTCTTGGGCCTCCAGATCTGCCACCTCGAACAGCCAGGCCAGCCAGGGCTGGTTGCACATCTTCCAGCACTCTTGGGATGATAAGCAGTGACTGGAGCCCTTCAAGATGACATGGGCCACTTTCAGGGATGTCATGGAGCATCTCTGCCTGCACCTGGACTGGCAGGACACTGGCATGTTGCCTTTCCTTCTCATGGACACCATGGCCCTTACCCTGCTCAAGATGTCCATGCCCCCCAGCCTGTTGTACACTGGCCACATGTTTGGTGTGGGCAAGGTCACCCACAGGGAGGCCATCCTGAAGGTGTGAGGCATCCTCTAGAACATGTTGGCAGACACTGCTGTCCACATGCATGAACCCCCGGTGGTGGTGGTAGGGTTCAATGCCCTAGGATTCCCCTAGTGCATCAGGGCCCTGGATGGGACTCACATCCCTGCCACCTTCCTGCCCCTTGGAGACCATCCCTATTACAGCTGGATGGGCTTTCACTCCATGGTGCCATCATGGACCACTGCAGGGCCTTCATGCACATGAGCACTGGCTGGACAGGCAGTGCCCATGATGCCCATGACTTCAGGAACTCTGGCCTATTGGGCCTAGTGGAGAGTGAGCACTTCATTCCAGGGGTGCTGGACCTGCAGCTGGGTATCATGGCTGTCCTAACCATCCTCATCTGTGACCCTGCCTGCCCACTCCTGCCCTGACTAATGCAGTTCTACACCAGTGTTACCAGATTTGCCCGCTACTTTGGGGTGTGCTCATTTATTAGGGCTAGGGTCTTGGTAATTCTATCAATGTGCTGCTTGTGTTACTTGTGTTTCTATATGGAGCTGTATCTCTCCCTTCTGCAAGCCCTCACCCCCAATGGAGCTATCTTGCAGGACTCAGTTCAGTGGGGCTGGGTTCCTCCAGTCCACAAATCAGTCATACACACAAACACACACAGATTAACGTGACATGTCTGACCTGGCCGGGTTGATCAGCATGGACAGGCTGACACCCTCATATGCCAAGAATCAGTTCATCAGAGCAACAATAACTATAGTCAGACACAAGCACACAGTTAAACAGAATACCTCTGAATCTGGCTGGTGTCCAGATGACACCCTCATGGGCCAGCATTCAGTTCATTAGGTCACGTCTGAGCCAAACTGGGTCAATCAGCCTGTACAAGCTGATCCCCTTATGTGTTTCAAACTCAGCACTTCCCAATCTTTTAGCCTCTTAAAAGGAGCGTTGCTGCAGAGCAAGTGGGGAAAGAGAAGTAAAGAAGGAAAAATATACCCAATTACCACCAGTTTGACTATAAAAGTTATTTATTGCTAAGTAGATGAAATATATATATAGACACTGGTAGTAATAGACATGCAAAGGAAAAACAAACACAAACAGTCACAGTATACCCTGGTTTCACTAAGTATTTGGGGAAACTTAGCTCAAGCTTAACTAATATAGTTAAAGTTCAGAAATCTATGCTTAGAGAGAGAGAAGAGAAAAGAGAGAGAGATAGCTGGGATCTCACCAGTCCAAGGCACTCGGGTTGCAAAGCTGACAGGTCAAAGTTCTCAGCACGATCCTTGAAGGGAGATGATCTTCCTCCTGCAGCCTCTCCAGAAGAAAGCGAGTGGAGTCAGGACACACTGCTGCTTCTTTTACAGATTTGTATACCCCCAGTTCAGCTTCTTTCAAGCATTCTCAATAGTGTAAATCAAATTGTCTTTTCTATTGACAAGGGGTTATCTGATTGGAACATCTCAGGAACTTGATCGATACTCAGGAAACACCTACTTGGGAGCCAGCTTGACATTATATACTTGATGGGATATCTCTTGGTATCTTCAGAAACAATAGATTGCAGCATCAGGGTTTTGGATTTTTACTTGCTGTGAACAAGCCTCAGCTTAGCATGACTTTTCTAGATCTTACTATAGTCTTTTAACAGACTTAAGGCACTTATTGGAGTGTTCATAACCTGTTGTGGAGAGGACTTCCACTAGTTGTCTCGGGAAAAATATGACAACACATGTGGACAGGGCTCCAATGGACTGGACCCTGTGATGAACCCTGTACCATTGTTCAAATGTTGCCCATACCCCCTCTGACTCGGTCTATTGCCTCAGAATTCCCTAACCCAGCAACCAAGTTGTAGCCAATTAAGTTTACATAGGCCTTCCACAGTGGGACCGGGGAATGTACGGCCCAAGATGCCTAATAAACTTACTTTTGCTTAGAGGTGTGTGTGTGTGGGGGGGGGGGAAGTCCTTTGTAAATCCAGATTAGAACTGGTCTGATAAATGCTGAGCTGGGTGTGTGGGTTGATTAGCATTTGGAACACAGCTTCCCCATCATGCAGTGCTCCCCTGCTTCACTGATCCCAGAATTCACTGCAGTCTCTGCTTCAGGCTTTCGGTTCTCCATCTCTCATGTAAATGAATGGTCATCTGTTCCCATCTCTGATGCAAATGAGAACTAGGGCAGTTGTTTCACTTTTGTCACTCTTATCTGGAGGGTTTTAGGTGTGTCTCTCACTGCATCTTAATCAGTTTCTGTTTAGGTGGAGGGGGGGATTCTTTGTGAGTCAGACAGGCTGTGTCCTGTGTCAGGGTTCCCCAAGAACATGGAGATGACAGGTAACACCAGCCACCTGGATCCCCACCATGCCCGTTTTAACTATCTCCTGTGCATGACCCACACCCTGAGGGAATGCATCTTTGGGTACCTGAAGGGCTGCTGATGTCCCATCCCTACTCACCTTTAGTTCGTTGAGAACAAACTCCCCTAGGTCATCATTGTAGCCTGCAGGCTGCATATCATCTGTGAGGCCCAGAGGGAGCTTGTCTGCAAGGTCTGGGTGGAGGAGGCACAGTGGGCAGTGGGCAGAGGATGCCTGGCAGTGAGAGTATCACCTCTGTCAGCAGCAGCACCTCCCCTCCTGCACCCCAGCCCCAAAGCCACAGGAGAGCCACGCATCCACCACCAGGGGCCAGGGCACCAGGTGTGGGAGGTGCTGGATGACCACTTCTTCTATCATTCCCCACTCTAGCTCATGTGCACCACCACCCATGGACCTCCCCCCCATCCACCCCCAGTACTACTCTCACTGCAGACATGTGTCCCAAGAACAAGTTTTTATTCCCTTCATATTGTTGGTGTCACTGGGCATAACCCTAGGTAACTTAGAGGGATGGAAGACCACGAGTGTCGATGAAGCCCCTCTGGTCTAGGCTCAGGCGAGCCAGGGCCCCCCTTGCCCAACCTTTGTAACCCTTTCTCTGGTGCCTGTAATCTCCTGTCCTTCTGAAAAACAGGCGAGCTAAAACTGTTATCTGTGAAATGCAAGGGCACCGCTCGGAGAAAGAGGGGAGGAGGGAAAGGGGCGGAAGAGGGGGGCCAGCTGGTGGGAAACCACTGCAGAAAATTGACCAAGGTATAAAAAGTACACTGTTGCAGGGCTAAGTGCGCAGGATTTGAGACCATACAGTCTCCCTGCGCCTTTTACTTGAGCTCAAATAAACTCTGTCTGCTTCTCCCCCCAGTGTGTTTATTGGTGCAACACATACTGGGCAATGAACCCAATTGTTGCCTCCCTCGGGCACCTTGTGCCGGCAACAATATCAACAAGATCCTCCTCCCCAACCCCACTTACAAACAGAGCCCCACCATAACAAACAGAGCCCCCCTCCCTCCTCTCCCCTCAAGACACTACCCCTCCACCACCTACCCCAACCACCTGAAATAAAAAACATTCTTCCTTGTGAAAACTATGTAAAAGGTTCTTTGTGGGCCATCTTAGGGTCAGGGTGTCTAGGGGGCAGAGCTTGGGACAGGCAGCCAGTAACCCACCCTGTGGCTCTTCTCGCATGGGTGTGCATGTCATGGTGAGTCCAGCAGGCAGGAGTGGGCCATGGGTGATGGCAGCCATTGGCCCCCTAGCACAAGCAGCTCCGTCTCCTCTAGTTGGCATCCAGGGTCAGCAGATGTGACAGGGGGCTATTCCAGTACCGAGTCTCAATGTCAGCCCACCCAGATGTCTAAGGGGCAGTCTTTCCTGCCATGATTTGCTGTTTAATAAACTGGTATAGAATGAAGGAGCTCATTTTAATGCCCTGATGCCAGGGGGCATTGTACATGATTCCATACTGCCCCTGTCACAGGGCACTAAGGTGCCTTCTCCTCTTAGAGTAGAGTACACAGAGCCAGATAAGAACCCAGGTCCAGGTTGCCATGACAACCAGTTAACAAGGGAACTGGCTGAACCTGCACCTGGTCAGCTGGCTGGAGAAGGCAGGGCCCTAGGCCCATATAAACCCTAGGGCTGGGACCAGGCAGTTAGCTTCCTACCAGCAGCTGAAGGGGGAGAAGCCTCCAGGAAGGAAGGGCCCAGAGCTGTTGTAGCCATCAGATATGCTACCCTTAGAACAAAGGGGTCACCAGGAGCCCATAAAGTATCTTTGCCTATTAGGCACCATGCCTCAGAGAAGAAGTTTTACTCTTTTAAAGGGGCAGAATATGCCTTGAACTTTGTGTTACATTATAGCCCAGGGGCTCATGTTTGATTGCTGTTGTTTTGTTTGCTGTCTGATAACACCAGTGGTTTGGGTGAGGCTATTTTGGGAAGGAGGAGGCCTCATTGGGGGCCCACTACAGAGTGGGGAACCCAGGCGCCAGCATAGGTGCAGAGACAGGGCTGCGGAGAGCCTAGAGAGGACAAGGGTGACAAATCACAGCAAGGCCTAGACAGGACAATGTCAATACCATCTGCGAGGCTTAGGGCATGGTAAAGGAGTGGTTGGAGCCATGCATATAGCCCATAAGGCTGAGAGACTCAGGAACTGTCCACAGTGAAGCAGGATGCCAAGGGATCTATGAACAACAGGGTTTAATAGGATCTAGCCAGACTGTGTCCAAACCTAAAGACTGAGGGCAGCCTCCCTGTATTAATCATACCAACAAGATATGGTGGGTGAGATAGAGGGTGCTTGTAGGGCAAAACTGTCATGGTTAAGGAGCTTAGGGATAACATGCCCCTCCCCCCAGGGACCCCACCCTGTTACAGCCCCTATACCATGTCCCATGCCTTATAGATGGCATCCAAATTATTACACCTCCGGATTTAGGCCAGGCCATACTCAGTCCTATATTAAGCCTGTCACACTCTGCCCTTCACTGGTCCACATGCATACCACCCCCTCTCACTGGGGCCTCTTTCGCTCTCCTTGGGCCACTCTTCTATCTTCCCTGTTCCTTGAGCAGCCCCTCTTGGGCCATTGGGTTTACCTACTATCATGCTGATTGGTCCCCAAGCAGTCATTCAGCTCACTTGAGCTTCCCTACTCTATGTGGCACTGGCCTTATGCCTCACACAGGCCTGACTCTTCTCCTAACCCTTTGATGGACAACTTGACATGTTCACATATTTATGAGGGTCAGCCTGTTTTCTGTCTTTTAGGCCACCTCTACAGCCTTACTCAACACCGCCCCCTCCAGCCCCTGGTGCAGCCCTTCAGATCACCCTTGCAACTTTATTCTAAATGCCCAATGCACCAGCACTTCAGGTCACAATAGTGTACCCTACTCTGTGTGGGCCCCACACAAACTCCTACTCCCTCACTGGGGCTGCTCTATCTATCCAGTCACCTTGCTGGGGGCTCCAGGGTCTTATACCCCATGGCACTCAGAATTATGTCCAGCACCCTGTGGTTGTCATCCATGGCCTGTACTGCCTGGGCAAGGATGGCAGTCTGCTTCTACAGTGCCTCCACCCACTCATGCTCCAGGGCTGCACCAAGAACTCTCTGTCCTCATGGTCCCATGTCACCTCACAGGCAACATCCTCTACCTACCACCTGTCCTGATAGCACATATCTTTTGTCAACCAGGCCCAAGTATCTGCCATCAGGTCCTCTGATGCCATGACCAGGAGGTCCAGGAGGAGGGTCCTATCCAGGGTCTTCCTCTGGCAGATCCAGCCCATCCACAGGGCCCTGGCTGTGGGTGGCAATGACCCTACCTCCCAAGTGCAGCCTCTGCCCACTGTGTAGGTGCAGGGCCTGTAGAGCCATGAGAAAGAAGCTGTTTGTGTGAGTTTGCAACATTTCAGAGATAAGATGCTGTACACTAAGGGTCATGCACTGTTCAGCCTCAGATCAGGCACTGGGCATGCATAGGTGACTGTGGGAGATAGTAAGTTGGGCAGGCAGGCCTGGGCCCAGGCATCCACCGGCCAACTCCCCCATCCCTTTTCACTTTTTTGTGGTCAGTGGGATATTGGGAGATGACTGCAGGTAGCCTGCCTCCCCTGTCCCATGCCTAGGCTGGCACAGGCTGGGCTCTTGACAGCACCTGCTGCCATGGCTGCAAACTATGCTCCCCCCCTCCTCATGCAGGCTAACCTGTTTCCTGTGATGCCACCAAGCCCATGGTACTGAGGCTTGGGGCCATGGGGCTCCTGGACAACTGGGATGAGGAGCTTCCCACACCCTTGCCTTCCTGACAGGGGCCTGAGGAGGTCACCTGAGTCCTATCCCCACTGTACTAGCACTGTGCCCTAAGCATGCCCCTGCTGTGCATGTGCTAGTTGCTGCATGAAGAGTTGTTTGTGGAGACAGAAGGGTGCATGACCGACTATGCCCTGCTGCTGCTGATAGCTATGGTAGCCTGGGCACACCTGTGTACTTGGCATGAGACCCTGAGCTTCAGCAGTGCAGTTGGAAAGCCTGGCCTGTCCCACAAGCTCCATCACTGTCTGGAGGGCTACCTGTGGCTGTGTTACATGTCCCTGCAACCTGCAGCCAAGCAGGACATTGACACTGGCATCAATGTGTTCCCCAGCATGTGAGAGGCCCACGCCTGCCTAGCTGCTGGGGCACAGGCTGATCGTAAGTTTTTAACTGTCTCCCATCTCCTGTGTGCTGTCATGGGAATCTAGAACGAGGGAAGAGAAGGTGGGCTGGACAGGGAGGGGGAAAAGTGGCAGGAGCAGGGATGGAGAGTCCCTCCACTCAGTATGACTTTACCATGTGTCTGGGGTTGGTTTGGCTGGTAGCTCCACTTGGTCCCACCTATTGGCAACAGTGTGTGGTTCCAGGCAATGTCCTCAGATGGCAGGGTGTGGTGGGCATGTGCCGAGCCAGGGTCCCCACCCAGGATAGAGCTGACATTGCTGATGGCTGGTGGTGTCATAACCAGTTATGCCTCATGGCTGGGGCTGTGAAGCTGGCATGGCAGGCACTGGTCCAGACTGTGGGTGCCAGCCTGAAACATGGGCTGTGGCCTTGGTCCTGGGGCACAAGGATGTCCATCAGTTGCTGCATAAAAGGAATGGACTTGTGGACACTCCCCAACTGATGTTTGCATTTGGTAATGGCCACTCACTGTGCCCACAAGGCCTTGATCTTTATGCAGCACTGCTGTGCTGACTGGTTGTTCCCACATCTGGCCTGACAGCCCCTCACAGACTTATGTGTTGGAGAGTCCATCCCACTCGAATTGGCACTGTACTTACACCTCACCCCACAATGCCATGAAGTCATCAGTTTCCTCCTGTGACCAGTCAGGGCTGCAGGTGAGGGGCCCAACATGGGACTGGAAGCCACACAGCAGAGGAAATGCCCCACAGCACCTGCAAGCTCAGGGCAAGCTGCTGCAGGTGGGCTACAGGCAACTGGAGCTAGCCCTTGCAGCCAGAAGCTGCCAGGCTGTGGTGTTGGGGTGCAGGCAGACTGGGACAGCTAGCCTGTGGCCTGCCCAGGTACATACAAGGGCCTGGCCTGGCCTCAGGTTTCCTGTATGTGTGCTCCAGGGCTCAAAATGCCTGTGAACTTTTAGAGGCCTGAGGCTGGGACTTCTATTTTGGCAGCCCAGCCCTGGGGCAGGACATGTTCCCAGCCCAGAGCTCTGGGGCTAGCCTGAGGTCATCCCTTAGTGGCAGGGCTGACTTAGGAGAAAACTTGGCCCCGAGTCATGTCTACATGTGTATTAGTGCTCAGTAACTACTGCGAGTAAATTTGATTTACTCCTACTTGGCTGTGTGACTAGGCTGCTGATGTGTGAGACAGGTTGCGGGGGGCACTTACCCTAACTTACCCTGGGGGGCCAGGCCAAGTAGGAGCTGGGGGCGCGTGACCCTCCTTGGTTCCAGTCAGCTGCATCCCTGCTGGCTATGTCCCTCTCACCACAGGCCCCTGCTTACCTGTGGGCAAGCCAGGGCTCATTGGGGGTCCTGGGGGTTTCTCCTGGGGGGTCCCTGAGTTCACGGGGGTGCAGTGGGCTTTCACCTGTGCATCTCATGCCGGAGGCAGGACCTGAATATGGCTTTTCTGTTGCTGGGTCCTTTTAAAACTGCGCGTATGTGCAGAAGGGCTGACTAGTGCCGCATTGCTCTCTGGGGACTAAGGAGGTCCCTTCCCCCCACTGAAGGAGGAGGCAGGTAAGTGCCCCCCACAACCTGTCTCACACTCTGGCAGCCCGGTCATGCAGCTTCCTGGGGGGCTAGGCCAAGATGGCCAGGGTGAGGGTGTATTTATACCCAACATCAGTCTAGATCTAGTAAAGGATCACCTTGAGAGGCAGGACACCTTCAAGTCAGCTGGTCCAGACAGATTACATCCTAGGGTACTCAAGGAGATGGCAGGTGTCATAGCCCAACCATTGTCAAAAATCTTTGAAAAATCATGATGCTCAGGTGAAGTCCCTGAAGACTGGAAGAAGGCCAATGTGGTACCCATCTTCAAGAAAGGGCGGAAAGTAGATCACAGGAATTACCAGCCAATCAGCTTGACCTCAATCCCTGGTAAGATTCTTGAGAAAATTATCAAGGAGACCTTTCTGGATAAGCTGGGTGAAGGCAACATCCTAGGGATAGCCAGCATGGGTTTTTTGCAAGGAGGGTCTTGCCTGACCAATCTCATCTCTTTCTATGACCAGGTGATGTATCACCTGGACAAGGGAGAAGAGATTGATGTCATATACCTGGACTCTAAAAATGCCTTTGATCTGGTGTCCCATGACCTCCTCATGGAAAAATTGGCCTACTGTGGCCTCGGCTACACCATAGTCTGATGGCTGGGAAATTGGCTCCGAGGTCAGACCCAGAAAGTAGTGGTCAACGGTAGCAAATCATTATGGCGCTCCATAATCAGTGGTGTCCCCCAAGGCTCTGTCCTTGAATCAGTTTTCTTCAACATCTTTATCAACAATATGGACACTGGTGTCAGAAGTGCACTGGCTAAGTTTGCCGATGACAGTAAATTTTGGGGCATAGCATCCACACCTGAGGACAGGCTGACTTGGATAAGCTTAGTAAGTGGGTGAATACAAACCTAGTAATGTTCAATACTGATAAATGCAAGGTACTCCACCTTGAGGGGGTGAGGGGGCGGGGAACCCCGCAACATACTTATAGGCTCGGCAGTGCTACTCTTGCTAGCACCACTGCTGAAAGAGACTTGAGGATCAAGATTGACCACAAGAGGAACATAAGCCACCAATGCAATGTCGCAGCTGGTAAAGCAAACAAAATCCTGTCTTGCATCTATAGATGCTTCTCAAGTAAATCTCAGGATGCCATCCTCTTGCCTTGCTGAGGCCGCAGCTGGAGTACTGCATCCAATTCTGGGCTCTGCAATTCAAGAAGGATGTCAAGAACCTTGAGATCCCAGAGGAGAGCCATGCGCATGATCAGAGGGCAAGAGAATAGGCCTTATGAAGAAAGGCTGACAGTCATGGGACTGACTCTTCAGTCTGGAAAAGCACAGGCTTGGGGGGACCTGGTGGCTGCCTATAAGTACACAAGGGGTGTTCATCAGGATCTGGGAGAATGTCTCTTCACCAGAGCACCCCAAGGAAAAACAAGGACCAATGGTCATAAACTCCTACAAGACTGTTTTAGGCTGGACATAAGAAAAAAATTCTTTACTGTCCAAGCCCCCAGGACCTGAAATAGATTTCCTCCAGATGTGGTACGGGCACCTACTTTGGACTTGTTCAAGGAACGCTTGGATGCTTATCTTGCTGGGATCCTATGACCCCAGCTGACTTCCTGCCCTTTGGGCAGGGGGCTGGACTTGATGATCTTTCAGGTCCCTTCCAGCCCTAATATCTATGAAATCTATGATCTTTGCATTTGCAGGTATCAAATTTACTCACGATTAAGGGCTTTTACTGTGCATTAAGTGTGTGCACGGGTAGACATATGCACTTACTGTGCAAGAAACGACACTACTGTGCAGTTAAGGGTCTCATGTAGAGGCACCCTCTGTGCAGTATTTTACTATGCCATAAGCCTTTATAACATTAATAGCACATTTAGACATGCTCTGGATAGTTTGCCCTATGAATATTTATCAGGTCATATAAAGTGACAATTTCCATCAAGCATCATTACCTGTTGCTTGATGAAAATAACATCTTCCAGGAGCCTCAGACATAATGGAAGTAGTCAGGTATCAAATTGATTAAATACATTGTTTGTTTATTCTTTTCTGTATGTATGCCATTGCTTATTCTGCTAGATTGGAAATCTCCCATTACTGAGTTGCTCTGCCACAAATAATTTTGACTTCTGTTTTTATTATCTTTCCTTTCAAAAAAATGGAAGCCAACAAAATTCCTTTATTACAGTGCAATAGTGAGACCATATAAAAGACTTCAGCTCATATAGTCAATGTTTACTGTGTTTTCTAATAGCCAATAGCCTGAAATTTTATATTTAGTTCGTAAAGAAAAGTAGTGAATAGTGTGGTTCTTTTTGTCTTTGCACGTAAAGGAGCTAAGCAAACACTACTTGCAACAAACAAATAAATAATATTTTCAGAATTATTTTAATCACCTATTCAAATAACAATAAACCAGAGCAGAACAAGAGCACCATTGCTTTTAAACATTCATCTTTACTGTGTAATGGCACAGGAACCAAAACAGGAGGATGATTTTGTGAATGTATTTGGGACTTATCACAAAAGAAGCTGAACACTGTTCACTCCCATGTTTATAGTATTCTTATGGCATATTTATCTCTCCATCTTACAACTCAGAAAGCTCTCTGAATTACGTTATAAAAGTGGATAAATAAATTAGACCAGACAGAAAAGGATCAACTCCCACCTGCAAGGGCAGTGATGATTTAAAGTGCTTCCAAAATGACTCAGCATGTGGTAGGTCTCAGCTTTCTCGGGAAAGAGCTACCAACTTCATGGTGTTCTAAAAGCTACGTATTGGCTGGTATGCTTTTTTTGCATGGAGATTGGTCTGAGGATCACTGATAGTTTCTGTTCTTTATTCTCAAGTCTGCCACTTGTACTTCTGTGTGATTTTAATTTGACATGTACACAGAACTGAAAGCAGATTAGCTTGCATATATCAGTGTATTTACCAATATAGGCAAACATATCAGTCATTTGAGAGATTCAAAAATACTGAAAATGCAAATGCATACTTACTTCAGTGCTTCCACTTAGAGTAGCCCTGGCAGTTGGTTCCCAGTCATCATTTAAATGAACAATGGTTTCTTTGTTAAGCGCAAGTTACTAGAAATGTGTTCAGCTGCACACCCAATTTGGCACAAAATTACGTTTTTACATATCTTCCAGCAAATCACTTGTGTTTTTGGACAATGCTCGCCTCAGTGTAAAAGGTAATGCTTTAAGAGAAAGATAATTTAAATCTAGAATACAAAAATGTTTTGAAGAAAGAAACAGAAAGAAATGAAGTTAACATAGCAATTACGTCACCATTTCTTTACTAATAGTAAGTTTTGTAATGATCTCTTCTAGGGAGAAGCTTCTAAAACTCTTTTTTTTAATAATGGAACCAAACTTGACATGTAAATATGGATTACAGGAGGGAGTCCTTGGGAGTGAAACCTGGTAGATGCCCTTCACCTTTCATTGGGATGTATTTACTGAAGTTCACAGGAAAAGGAACCTCTAGGCATAGCTTTCTTTCTCTCCTGTGTCCACTTGTGAGACAGATCATCCACCACCATAGCATTAGTCTTCACTGTGGCTTCTGTGAAAGTCTAAAAAGAGATGAAGAGTGGCAGGATAGACTCAGGAGTGAACAAAAGCAGGTTTTGCGGAGTTGGTTTCCTAGGTCCCCTCTGTTCTCACACAGATTTCCAAATTAAAAATAATACATGGGAAACAGAAGAACTAAAGAATTGCTTTGGAGGAAAAAAGAAAAAAAAACCCACTGTGTTTATAAGAACAGGAAGGAGTGACAATTTAACTGCCAAAGTATTAAAACCAATTAGATCAATTACTGTTGTAACTTCACTTACTGCACTAGAGTTACATAGGCTATGAGTTTTATGTACTTATGTCTGTCATTCTAGTTTATATGTAGATATATTGCATTTCCTTTTTTAATTCCTTTTTACACAATACTGGTGATATTATGAGAAAAGGTCTCCTGTGATTCCATATAGTACAGTGCTTGAACTTCCTGTCTTGAAAGTGGAATTGGCTAATTCAGTCATTATAAATGTATGGTTCCCTATGACACAAGATCTTTAAATAATGGTATAGAAAACATTTTACTTCTAGGTCTTCAGTGCTCTCTAGTCTTTTAAATTTAGAAGACTGTACTTTGGTTTAAGTTAATCAAAATTAGCTCCCTTCATTTCTCAAGAACAATCTAGTGTAAACTTTCTATACAAGGTGGACAGACCTGTTTTGAATATTAGGATCTTGCTGGTCTGGGGATTTTTTTGTTTTGTTTTTTGTTTTTAATTAAGTGAATTCTACATAATTGTCTATGCATGAAGTACAGCCATTCTTTCTTATTCATTATTTATGTTTATTTGAATAAGAATAGAAGCTTAAACCTATGGTATATTGTTTAAGTTTGTTACTCATTTTTTATTAGCTCTCTAATCCATGGGCAATCTCTTTAAAAGAATATCATGAGAACTAGTGAGAGAGAGACTTCTAAATGTGATGAAGCTAATTTATTTTATTTCCAGAAGAACAATACATTTAGTTTGATATTCATGAATGAAAAATTGGATTTGATTGTAATAAATGCCATGCATGAAAAAGTGAAAATCCTAAGTATGTAATTTATTTTTACATGCTGTTATATCTTTTTGAACATTTTTTTAGCCAAGAATTCAAAAAGGTTGTTAATGTCAGAAATCTCCTATGCTATAATAATAATGTCAAACTTGGATAGCATTATAACAATGATAGGACTTTTCTCTTTCATTTTAAACAGGTTGAGTAAATTGTAAATAGTCAAATGTCATGTTGCAGTGGCTAAAAAAAATGACATATCAGTCATCATTTACAATCATTATATTTAGCAAATATATCCAGAAAAAAACTGAATTCTTCTCTGTAGTATATATTAGGAGTTTCTATCTACCTATCAGAATGATTTAGGCAGGCAAAGACACAATAAAATTGATAAATAAGGGGGAAAATAAAAACCTAATCAAGACGACAGATAGTAAGAATTAGCTAAGGAAAGAGGATTTTCTTTTCTCATTAGCAATTCTGCAAGAAACTAAGAACTTGTTCCTGCAGTCCTTATTTAAGTAAAATTCCAAGGGCATGTCCAGACAAGCATGCACATGTGTTTCCCTGGGGAAAAATAGCAGTGGCACATAGTGGTGCCCTGCTACTTGTCCCAGGGGAATGCCTCTGCATGTATGGTTTGGCACATAGCAAATTGGCCTGGGTAGGGGAGGGGTGGGGAGGCTGGGACCAACACCTGGGATGGCCCCAGCAGCCTTATCTCAGGTCCTGGGGGCCTACTGGGGATTCAGCGGTTGTGATCCCAGCACACAGAGCCTGACTGGCAGCTGGAGCATGGCTCTGGCTGGCCAGGCTCCGGTTTTGGGTGGTAGACATTGCAGCCATGACAGCTGCCCCATTTTCCATTTTTTTTCCTATATTTTTTAGATACCGTGATTTCCTCAGCATGCTGGAGCAAATAGGAGTGGGACAAAGCTGAAGCAGTAGATCAGACCCAGGCTCTGTCCCTGGTAAGTAGAGACATGGAGTTCGGGTTCTGCGGAGGTGGGGGAGACAGGGGGAAGGGGAGGCAGCTAGGGAGGGGTGGGTTCCCTGCCTGCCCACCCATCCACATAGCATACAGCCATCCTGCAGCAGCCATCAGTGGCCATCAGGGTGCTTATGGCCAACTGCAGACACAGACCACTGGTAGCGAATGGCCTCAAGGCTGGGGCTGAACATGGCATGAGCCAGGTCCACTGGTGTGCACCCTTAACCAGAACTAGGTCACTCTTGCTGTCACCCAGAGCTGCATGCCCTTGGGCACATGAAGGCAGGACATGGCCCAGCCCAAGGTCATGTGGCTTTTGTGTGTGGTACTGGCATCCAGGGTGACAGCAAGCGCAGCCTGTTTCTGCCCAAAAACAGGAGCTGGCAGGCCAGGCTCAAACTGCGTGTTATGTACAGACTCCAGGTCTGAGGTATCTCCATGCTGCAGGGGGTCTCTGCCAGAAGCATACCAGGAATGTCCCGATGGCCACTGCTGTGGCTGCTGCTGCTTTTGCTACTGTGAACTGTGCAGGGAGCAGGTGGGGGACCACCCCTCCCAAGCAGTCCCCCTACCCTCACAGTCACCCCACAATGACAGTCCCCTCCACCCCCACAGTCCCTCCATATCCAAAAACTCCCTGGTAATCTATCCAAAAAACCCCATGACCCCAAACTACCCCCACCCACATAGCCACCTACAAACCCTACACCCACATACCCCACACTACCCCAAATCCCTGAACAAGCCCCACACTGCCACCACAAACCTCACCTCCACAAACACTACACCCACCCCTACACTCACCCACAAACCCCTCAGCCCCCTCAAACCCCACATTCCCCCCACAGATCTCACACCCTTCATGTGCAGCCACCAGATGGAATGGGACCTGCTGGTAGGAACCACAACTGCAGGGGCAACTGCCACACTGCAGCCCTGCCCCATGCTCATACTGGGACATGTGGCCCCAGCATGAAGGGGTTTCTGGTCCTAGGAACCACTTCAGGGGTCCCAACTGCCAGACTGCTGCCATGGATAGAAGGTGAAGTGGACACTATAGGTTAGGGCTGCTTCAGCAGTCCACCTGGCACAAGGGGCTAGTGTCTCCAGTTAGCAACTGGCTGGGCCTCAGAAGCTCCTGAGGACAAGTAGCCCTGAGCTTCTCACCAGGGCAGGTTTTTGTACTGCTGGAGCCAATATACTAATTCCCCTTGACAGAAAATCTGAGAGGAGCTGGGCAGGATCAGTTTGCCCTAAGTGACACAACTTACCCCACACCAAAATGCATGTTCAGGCATGTGTGATAAGGCACAAATTTCTGGCACAAATTTGTGTCACTGCTATTTGAGCTGCTGCAAGTGCTCCATCCCAACACCAAAACATGAGTCCAGCAGCTGTCCACCCACTGCTTTGTGGCTCTGAGCAATGCCATCCCTTACTGTTCTTCTCTCTGTGTCTGTTCCCAGGCCACAGCGATCCCTATGCAGTTCCTGGAAAGCTCTTGACTGGGGCTCAGGGACTGGGCTGGGCAAGACCTTTCCCTTCTAGGCTGGCCTCCCCCTTCACGGGGTGTTCTAGGGGGATGATGCTATCCAGATAGATAGTGCCCAGTTTATCCATGGGCTAGATCTAGCTGTTGGTTCATTCAGCCAAGTGGAGCGGGGCAGGGAATGTGGCCTGTCCCTAATCTGACTATGCAGGGGGTATGGGGTGTGTTCTGTCCCCAACCCAGCTGTGCAGTGGAATGGAGCATGGCCAGACAGGATAAGAACATGGCATGGCCCCAAACCAGCTATGGCGAGGGGAGCAGGGCATGACTTGACCCTGATCTGACTGCTTGGGGCTTTGGAATTTGGCAGCAGGGGAGGGCTGGCAGTATTAATTTCTTGTGTTCCCCTGCCACCAAATTTCCCAACATGTAGAGAACCCCCTGGTTTGAATGGCATGGCTCTACAGGAGGGCTTTGGACCATAGCCAATGTTAAGCATACCTGTAGAGTGTTTTTACCATGTTGAGGATAGTACCTGTTAAATAGCATAAATTGAGTAATAAGGAATGAATGAGAAAATATTGACAACACTGTTGTCCTGTGGGTATTTCAAGGTTTTCCAGCAAAAATGGATAGTTCATTCTATAATGTGATTTCAGTGTTACTTTGTATATGCTGTTACAAATGTACTATAATTACTTATCTCTCAATTTTAAAAACAGACAAAAAACATCTGGAATACAATCTTTCTCTGTATAAGTAAAAATAATATACTTTTCAAAGGTTCCCTTCATCTGATAAGTTCTGTACATGCTATATTTAATTAATTAAGACTTTCACATGCCTGTACTGTATTTCAGCAGTTCTGACACACTGAAGTCTAGAAACTGATTGTTTTTGCAACAGCACCAGGAAGTCAATCTATCTGTTGGTCCAGCAAGGCCTTTCAATGTACCTCTCAGCAGGGGAAGCCACTGGGCATGTTTTCACAGAAGTTTCTCCTATTACTGGCCCTTAGATGTCCCCTGGGGAATTATTCACAGCATAATTAGTTATTGAAACATGAAGAAGTCTTTTCAGTTGCTTTCAATAGGACTATAAGACTCTGGATCAACCAAAAAGTAATACAACCCTTTAAATATATAAGAAGAGCATAGAGCAGGGCTTTGAATGCTCCACATGACTATTTTTGTGGCATTTACACTTACTGTGTTTTAAGGATTGGAGAATTTTTGCTTGCATGCTTTGTTCCATAGTCATAGTGCAAAAGTGTACATTGAACCAGATTATAAGCATGCACAATTTTCCTATAGAGTCTAGTAGTACAAGACTTTTCGACCTGATCTACAAATTTAATTGGCATAATTGTGTGCTTGCCAAGTTACATTTAAATCTATAGAAATATAGATTCTATAAATGCTAATTTGTAACCACATATAAAAAGATAGGTCCCTGTGGAAACATGGCAGTTATAGTCGAATGTAAATGTGTATTATAAAAGCTTCAAAATATGCATCAACTTTCTGATTGAAAATGTTACTCTCAAAGTGCAGCCTAAAGCTTTGTTTCACTGATTTAGGAATATTGTCATTACCCTAAGATTCTGAGTATATTATTTGTGTATCAAAGAATAATAGAAAAATGTTAGTTTTAATATAACAGAAAAATAACAGTTTAATTTTGGTTATTATGGATATATGTCAGAGAATGGGGTGATTTAACAGTAGCATGTTTTGTTTTCCTTAAAATAACTGAGACATTATGTTTGATTGCAAGGCATTACATCTTGACTTGCAAAGACACTTATCACCCAAAGCATTTTATAACAAGAACATCTAGGACTTCTGTGCTGGCAAAATGTTTACTATGTGAATGTACAGCCTTTGAGAAGAGGTTATTTATTTTACAGTTTGCCTAAGGCAACAAGCACCCTCGAGCAAACTTACTCTTGTTTCTCCTTTTCTTCCCTTTGAAATAGCTAAACAGTAAAATGTTAGTCAAATAGTGCATGGATGCTACTGTGTCTCACATTATAGGAACACCAATACCTTTATTATGGGATAAATAAATCAAAGCATGGCTAGATAGTGCCCCTGGACAGCAGATCAGCACAGCAGTGAAGCTTCTCCTTGCTAAATGTGTGGTTAGCAAGGCCTACATGATTTGGGGTTGGGGCAGCACAACTGTATTATGCCCAGCACTTTTTAGGTATGGAGATGTCTAGGGACAGGTGGAGATAGATGATAGATGAGCAGAGCCTTGGCATTATCTTCCCTGGACATTATCTAACGGAGCTAGCTTGCACTAAGGACAGAATTATTTTTAAAAATGTAAAGTAAATCAACCCCTTCTTACACTATCCTACAAAACAGGAGGGAAGTGCAGAAGTAATTGTACCTAACATAAACCCCCATGATGCAAAGTACTTCCCATTTCAGTAGCCGGCAACAGGTTACATGCATGCTTATGCTCAGGGCTGCGCTTAGTCACTCAGCTTTAATTTCTCTGGGCCAAATTCTGATATACTGATTAATGCAGAATAGTACTTTGCTCCTCAAAAGTTTTAACAATGTTAATGGGAGACTTCTTAGAAGGGAGAGTTGTAATTCATTCATTTTAGATCAAGGAAATTATCCTTATCATGCCATGGTTAAAGCTGCTCTCAGCTACTATATAGTAGCTGAGAGGCCTTATGTTGCTAATTAGGAAACTGAGAGGTAGAACCTGGGAATCACTGGATGCATGTATGTGATATGCTTTCCTGCAGAGTTGTAATAAACTCTGCAGTAAAGCATCACTGTCTACATGTGCACCCCCTGTTAGACCAGAGTAAATGCGTACTGGTCAACACAAGTACTATTGTACAGCGAAGCCATTTACTCCACCAGAACACAAGTGTAGATGGTAACTGGGTCTGGCTGGGGCATGATGGTGCTAAAGTGAAGTTAGGAGGTTGCCTGCTGGCTAGCCCCACACTATTGCACCCTTGGGCTCCAGCCAGCCCCTGCACAGCACACTGAGCCAGGTTAGAGTGGATCCAGGTTGACAGGCTGACTCCCCAGGCCCCCTGCCAACCCTGGCTGCTTTGACTTAGCTTAGAATGCTATGGTCCCAGAAGCACATGTAAACTCTGGCAGCAATGAACTCTAGTGCAAACTGCCCTGGAGTTTATTGCATTGCATTAATATTACATGTAGATGTTCCCACTGTAAGCTAAAGGAAGAGGAATAATTTATTTAAAATAATTTTATACAAGAACAAATTATGTAACAAGTACTGCCCCCCTTTCAGGTAATGGCATGTAGTCCAGGCCTGCAGTAATTTCTCTGGCCAGTGCATGGAGAAGGATTGCAGTCTCATCTCTATGAGTGCTTTGTCCCCTTCTTCATCTTGGCATTATCCCCTGCCATGCTGTCAAGACCATCTACAGGACAAGACAAGTGGTGCAGAATTCCCCTTGACAGGAGTATGATGTCTAGCTTGCCCTCAGGAGTTGGGTCTTTTCATTTAATCATCCTTCTTTCAACACATATCAAAGATCTAGGTCAAGGTTTTCCTTTCCTCTTGTTTTTAATCACATTAAACAGAACACAATTAATTATATCCTAACCCCAGCTGACTTCCTGCCCTTTGGGCAGGGGGCTGGACTCGATGATCTCCTGAGGTCCCTTCCAGCCCTGATGTCTATGAAATCTATGAAATCTATGAATAATTGGTTTCTGATACCAGGCCTCAGGATAGAACCTTCTACTGGACCACTGTGTCCACTTCTCCACAGTGAAACAATGCCAAACTAACATTTGGCCAGGGAGACCAGTACACAGCAGTTTTGTGTAGCTGCTGTCAATGCAATTGCAGGCACTGGTGAAGTCCCACATTAAAAAGGTTTCCCACTTTGAGACAACATCAAAAGAAAACTGCTAATTCTGTAAGAGGGGTGAGAGAAATAGTTGGGTGTTTTGTTTATGCTTATTTTTTAAATAAGATAATGTAAGAAGGGAAAAGAGAAGTTGGCTTATGGATTGTTACACAGGAAAGATAAGTAAAAAACTTTACATGAAAATATCTCCTTAAGAAATGAGAAAAAAAATCAGATGTGAGGCTTCAAAGCTGCAGTACAATTTGGAACCTTTATCTGGTTTACTCCTCTGTTCAAGTCCCACCACTTGTCTCTCCAGCAGAGATCCTGGTTTTTCTGTTTAAAAATGGCAAATTCTCTAATAAAAAACCCCCAATTTCTTGAATTAAAATTCCCCAAATTCTTTTTTTCTGCAATTAAGATGAAACACCACTATTTGGGCAATGTTTTATTGATATATTTATAATTTTTAAGCAACTTGGAAGCCTACCAGTGCCTCAATTATTACAGTAAAATAAATTCTAAATGACTATATATTTTTGGCATTTTCTTTTGGTTTTTTTGTCATAGAAAATCAGAACTCTCCTGCCCCCTTCACTCATTGGGATGCATGTCCAACTGCAGTTGTCCCCATAGCTACATTATGAAGCTAAGCAGCACTGATATGGTGGTGCCCTGCCCCTACCCATACCCTTGCCCCTTGCTTCCAACCTACAGCCCCACCAGTACCCCTCACTCCTGACCCACAGCTTCTGCCTGCCCCACATTCGCTCCCTCCCAGCAGCAGCTCCCTCTGCACTAGGATATGGGTCCAGCTGCAGCTGTCCCATCTACTACTTCGTGGCTCTTAGAAGTGCCAGCCCTTGCTGTTTTGCTCCCTGCACCTGTGCCCAGGCCCCAGCAATCCCCATGCCCTTCCTGAGAAGCCCTTGACTGGGGCTTAGGGACTTGGTTGGGCAAGTACCTTCCCTTTCAGGCTGATGTCCCTCTAAACAGGCTGCTCTAAGAGGGCAGGGGGGCTCCAAGCCCAGCTCTGGTGGCCACTCCTACCCTGAGCATGCCCCACTCCCCACTTATCTCTCCTACACACCCCTGCTTCAACCCCTAGCCCATCACATATACCCATAGATCCTGCTGCCTCCTCAATCCCCACCATGCCCATCACCTACCTCTGCTGTCACCTCCAGGCCCATAGTTTCATAGTTTCATAGTAGCTAGAGTCGGAAGGGACCTAGGTAGATCATCTAGTCCGACCCCCTGCCTTGGCAGGAAAGAGCACTGGGGTCAGATGACCCCGGCAAGGTGCTCATCTAACTTCCTTTTAAAAATCCCCAGGCTAGGAGCCTGCACCACTTCCCCTGGAAGCCGGTTCCAGGCCCTAGCCGCCCTGACTGTGAAGTAGCGCCTCCTAATATCTAATCTAAACTTACCCTCCGCCATCACACCTCCCAAGTTGTTCCTAGGGCCAAGAGCCACCCCAGGCCAGGACCACGTGTCCCAATAGTGGTGCAGGTGTGGAGCAGGGCTGCAGTATGGCAGCTGCCCATGTGACCATCCCTCCTGCTGACAGGTCCTTTCCCATCTGGCATCTGGGCATGCAGGTTGTGAGATTTGTGGGGAGGATGTGGGGTTTTTGGGGGGCGAGGGGTTGTGAAAGCATTGGGGGGTGGTTTGGAAGTGTGTGAGGTTTGTGGGTGTTTTTTGGGGGGTAGGAGGGGTGTGTGGGTGAGGGGGAAGGTTTTGTGGAGGTGCTGTGTGGGTGGAGGGATTTGGGGGTGGTGTGTGGGTGTATATGTGGATTTCTGAGGGGCACCCTGCCACAAACCACCCCCCTCCCATGGAACACAGCCCCTGCTAGTGGCAGCAGCTAGCAGCAGGTCCTTAAGCAGCTCATGGCCTTCCATCAGTGCATGGCTCTGCCTGAGTCCCAGGTGCCAGGTCTGTGCACATGGTGCACAGAGATGGCCCAGCCCACTGGCCTGCACGTTCAGGCAGAAATGGGCTGTCTCTTTGCCACCATATGGGGCTTTCAGCACTCCAGGAAGGATCTGCATGCTATTGGGCTGGACAAGCTCCTGCCTCCACATGCACACCAGTGGGAAATCACAAATGGAGGCATGGTACCCACCTGGCCTGATGGCACATAGTTTCGACACTGTCCAAAGGATCACTGGGGAAGGTCTCTTAATCAGGATCTGATCCTCACTCACACCAGGAGTTCCAAGTCCAGGCTTAGAACAGCAATTTCTGTCCTGTTCCCTCCTTCCTGTTGGTCACCTGATGCAAGCACTTTTTATACCTAGCTGTGACAGAAGTAACAATATTGGAGCCTTTCTGGGAATGGCTCCACCCTCCTGTAATGGGCCAACCACCTGCTTACTCACCTGCCACGCCTTGATCTTACTTGATTAGAAGATGGTTGTAATCAGCAGGAGACTGCCCATTTTTCCGCGCCCCAGTGACAGGGAGTGCTATCTGCAGCTCCTTTTCCTCCCCTACACCACAGCCCAAGCCTCGCAGATGGAGTTGACGTGGTTTGACCTGGGCCTTGTTATGTTCTGGCCCTCCTCTTTACTCCCGGGGCTCCTCACTGCCCCCTCTCCTGGGGCTCCTCACTGCCACCTCCTCTCTCACTCTGGGGCTCCTCACTGCCCCCTCTCCTGGGACTTCTCACCGCCCCCTTCTCTTGTGGGGCTCCTTGCCGCCCCCTAGCTCTGGGGCTTCTTGCCGCCCCCTAGCTCCGGGGCTGGGGCCACTGTGACCCCAAACAAAGCTGCGCCCTCTCTGGCGCCAGGAGACCCCGTGCTATTGTGGAGCTCCTATGAGGCCTCCTTCACCCCTAATAGCCTCGCCCGGTCCTCCGGTCAAAACGGTAAACATAAAACATAAAACCCCCGGGCTACAACATAAAAACTAGACCATCTGGTTAAACAAAAATCTACTCCCTACTAGAGAGTGAAGGAGCGGGGGGGAAGGACGGCTCCCCAACCTCAGCAGTGACCAGGGGATGCTCTCACTGCCAGAGTCCTCCCCTCTGTCTGTCTGAGCTGAGTCCCTATTCCCATGGCTGCTGGAGTGGGACTGCCCTCTTGGCCTCCTACCTGGGCTTAAGAAGGGATAAGCCCTGCCCCTTCCTGGTCAGCTGGTTTTACCAGTTACCCTGGCAACCAGCACCTGTGCAGCCCTGGTGACTGGCAGCTAAGCCTCCCCCTTTCTGCCACTAGGGGTCTCCCCAGAGCAATCTCCACTCTCAGGCACAGGGCACCTGAGTGCACTGCGACACTAGCCTTATGCTAATCTGCTAGCATCAGGGCCATTCACAATCTTGTTTTATAGCTATTACCCTATGGGATTAAAAGGTGCTAAAATTATCATAAAAGGTAAAACCCAGACTTGGGTTTATCTAATAAGCAAATTGCAACACAGCGTCTTCAGGTTTGAAATTAACATTACCCTGCCTAAATCCAGCCCCTTTAGAACTCTCTGACTAAGCTTTTTTGAGATGTGCTTTCCTGGAATGTGCTGGGTGGGCCAGGCAGTTGAATCCAGTTTTTATCATCGTTAGGGCTAAATTCTGATCAAGAAAGAACTATTAGGTCAGCTAATTTCACAGCTATAGCTTTGTCTTTGAGATCTAGTCAGTTCCACAAACAGTTACAAGTTACATTTGTGGGTTACAAAAATACAAGCTTTATATTAGACAAAAGTTCCAAATGCCTCTAAGAAGCACATATTTATTGTTTATTAATTTCTTTGGTTCTGGATGTCACAAAAAGTTTACCCAGGATCGCGGTAAGAGTGGCTAGCCTATAGTTTCCTGGGTCCTCTTTCCTCCCCTTTTTGAAAATGGGAACCACATTGGCCCTTTTCCAGTCCTCTGGCACCATGCTTTTAAAGCCGTGCCAGGGTCCCACAATGAACTCCGCTAATTCCATCAGCACTCTGGGGTGGAGATCATCAGGACCTGCTGATTTAAATATATCCAGTCCCTCCAGAAGTTTCCTGTCTAGGTCCTCACTGACCCAAGGCCTGGGTTTACCTCCCCTGGGTCCTATGGGGGCCCCAGTGGGTGGGGGTGACCCGGTCACTGCTCAGATAAATGGAGGCAAAGAAATTGTTAAATAGCTTAGCTTTGCTGTCTTGTGCAATGACCAGATTTCCTAGCATGTCTTGCAGATGCCCCACATTAACTGGCACCTATGTATTTAAAAAATGACTTCTTCTTGTCCTTGATCTGGGCAGCTAGTCCCAATTCCATCTCCACCATGACCTTCCTGACCACCCCGCTACAGCCTCAAGCAACCGAGATATAGTCCTCCCTGCTGATGGCCCCTCCCTTCCATTGGGTGTACGCTAGGAGACACTCCTGTATGCTTTCGGTGAGCCATGGGGGCTTTTGCGCCCTCTTGTCCCCTTTGATCCATGATGGGATTATCTCCCTTTGGGCTTGGAGGATCATCTTCTTAAGGAACTACCACTCTTCTTGGACACTCCTCTCCCCTATGGGACCTCAGTGCCTCCCTATTCTCCTTACCTCATTGAAATCCAAAATCACATGAGTCCGTCAGTCCAAATACCAAATACAGGAGTCTCCCAATTCAAATATGGGCAAGTCCCCTGGTCCAGTATGGGCTGGGCTGCCTCTGTGTTATGGGGAAAAATCTGCATGTCAGGATTGCCTATGGTCCCTGCTGCAGCCTCCAGGTCTTCCCAATGAACCTTTCTTTCATAGGAAAATGTCTAAGGTCCTTTGTATCTTATCCAGGTTAAAACAGTATGTCATTTAATATAATTTAATTTAACTCACTTTTTATTTAAATCTGCAGTTTATTTAAATCTCTTCTTTTTTATGGTATATCAGTTTTATAGATTTTGTAGATTTCATAGACCTTAGGGCTGGAAGGAACCTCACGAGACAATTGTTTTCAGAAACCCTGCTCAAGGGGCAGAAAGTCAGCTGGGGTCAGATCACCCCAGCAAGACAAGCATCCAAGGATTCCTTAAAGGTATCCAGAGTAGGTGTTTCCACCATTTCTGGGAAGAGTCTATTCCAGACTCTGCAGGCTTGGACGGTTTTTCATAGATTTCATACACATTAGGGCTGGAAGGGACCTTGGAAGATCATCGAGACCAGCCCCCCACCCAAAGGGAGGAAGTCAGCTGGGGTCATAGGATCCCAGCAAGATAGGTATCCAATTTGCTCTTGAAGGTGTTTAATGTAGGTGCTTGAACCACCTCCGATGGCAGGCTGTTCCAGACCTTGGGGGCTTGGACAGTAAAGAATTCTTCCTTATGTCCAGCCTGAAATGGTCTCACAGTAGTTTATAACTGTTCGACCTTGTCATCCCATGGAGTGCTCTGGTGAACAAATGTTCCCCCAGATCCTGGTGGTCACCCCTGATAAACTTATAGGTAGCCATCAGATCACCCCTGAGCCTACGCTTTTCCAGGCTAAAGAGTCCCATGGCTCTCAGCCTGTCGTCGTAAGGTCTGTTTTCCTCTGATCATGTGTGTGGCTCTTCTCTAGGCTGAACTCCGCTGCCCACACTCTCCCAGGTTGATAGGTAGCAAGAAGAAGTCTTGGAGTAACATTGGATCCATACGAGGCAGGGCAGGGCAGCTTGTGATGGACATACAAGAGAAGGCAGAACTCTTCAACAAGTTCTTTGCCTCCGTCTTCCTGTCTGCTGACAATGGGGTGCGCTCAGGTGATAATGTGGAGAGGCTCAGGAAGGATGCGAGTCCTCCAACTGTTAGTTCAGACCTAGTTAAGGATTACCTGGAGGGCTTAGATGTGTCTGAGTCAGCGGGCCGGGATGACCTTCATCCGCGGGTGCTGAGGGAATTGGCTGGTGTCATTGCGAAGCCATTGGCATGGCTGTTTCAGGACTCCTGGTGCTCGGGCAAAGTCCCTGAGGACTGGAAAAGGGCCAATGTGGTCCCTATTTTCAAGAAGGGGAGGAAGGAACTAGAAGCCAGTCAGCCTCACTTCTATCCTGGGGAAGGTCTTTGAAAAAATTATCAACAGCCACATTTGTGAGAGCTGTGCAGGGGAAGTGATACTGAGGGCTAACCAACATGGGTTCGTGCAAAGCCAATCCTGCCTGACTAACCTGGTCTCTTTCTATGACCAGGTAACAAAGAGCTTAGATGGGAAGGAGAAAGTCAATGTCATGTTCTTGGACTTCCAGAAGGCCTTCAACACAGTGTCCCACCCAATTCTGGCGGGCAAGCTGAGGGACTGCAGCATTGACGAATGCATGGTCACATGGGTGGCAAACTGGCTCTGGTGGTGGTGGACGGGTTGATATCACCCTGGGAGAGTGTGGGCAGCGGAGTCCCCCAGGACTCGGTCCTTGGGCCGGTGCGGTTCAATATCTTCATTAGCAACCTGGATGAGGTTGTAGAGAGCACCCTGTTGAAGTTCGCTGATGACACCAAGCTGTGGGGTAAAGTGAATACACCGTCAGGCAGGGACCACATCCAGGCAGACCTGGATAGGTTAGAGAAGTGGGCGGATCTGAACAGGATGCAGTTCAACAAGGACAAGTGCAGGGTGCTGCACCTGGGGAGAGGGAACCAGCATTATGGTTATAGGTTAGGGGCCGACCCTCTCGGCAGCACAGAGGCAGAGAGGGAACTTGGAGTCAGGATTGACTCCAGGATGAATATGAGTCACCAATGCGGCCAAGCAATAGGCAGAGCCAACCGCACCCTGTCATGCATCCAACAGGGGCATCATTAACAGGTCCGAAGAGGTCTTCCTGCCCCTCTATGTGGTGCTGGACAGGCTGCAGCTGGAGTACTGTGTCCAGTTCTGGGTGCCGCACTTCAAGAGGGATGTGGAGAACGTGGAGAGGGCCCAGAGGAGGGCCACTCGTATGGTTGATGGCCTCCATGGCCAGCTCTATGAGGAGAGGCGGAGGGACCTGAATCTCTTCAGTCTCCGCAAGAGGAGACTGAGGGGGGATCTTGTGGCTGCCTACAACCTTATCAGGGGCCACCAGCAGGGACTCGAGGAAAGTCTGTTCACCAGGGCCCCCCTTGGAATCACCAGGAACAATGGCCACAAGTTGAGGGAAGATAGGTTTAGGTTAGATATTAGGAAGAACTACTTCACTGTAAGGGTGGCCAGAGCCTGGAATAGGCTTCCCAGAGAGGTGGTGCTCTCACCTTCCCTGGAAATCTTCAAGAGGAGACTGGATAGGAACCTGGCTGAGGACTTATGACCCCTCCTACGCCCAGTACTCCTTTCTGCCCATGGCAGGGGGTTGGACGAGATGATCTGTCTAGGTTCCTTCCGACTCATTGATTCTATAATTCTATGATTTTTTATTGTCCTTGATGCTCAAAGCTAGTTGGAGTTCAGTTGCAGCCTTGGCTTTCCTGGTTTGCTCCCTGCAGAACTGGATGAGTGCAGAATAATCCTCCTTGGAGGTAAATCCCATCCTCCATCCTTTGTAGGCCTTTCTTTTTAGCCTCAGGATGTCTCCTAGGTCCCTGGAGAGCCGGGGGGCTGCTGTGCCCTCTTGCTGCCTTTCCTCTGAGATGGAATAGACTTAGCTTGTGCATTGAGGATTGCTCCCTTGAGGAGCAACCACTCTTCTTGAACTTCCCTCTCCCTGGGGTCATGGTCCCTTAGGGCCTGACTGATAAGCCTCCTGAGCTTGTCAAAGTGAGCTTTTCTGAAGTCAAGGACTTCTGTGTTGCTGACTGACTTGTCAGCTTTACGGCAGATGGTGAAGGTGATCAGCCCATGGTCGCTGTCACCCAGCTTCCCATTGATCACTAGGTCGCCAATTAGGTCATCCCCAGTAGCCAGTACCAGGTCGAGCAGCACTTTCCTCTCATTGGCCCATAGACTTCTGGAGTCAGGTAGAGGTCATCCACATACATGAAGAAGCTTTGTGACTGCTCAGATTTTGCTGTGTGATCCTTCCATGAGATGTCCAGGTAATTGAAGTCACCCATGATAACCATGGTCTTGGAGCATGCAGCCTCAGCCAGTTCCCAGGTGAACTCCTGGTCAAGCTGAGGAATTTAGGTGGGAGATCTGTAGAAGACTCCCACTGTTGTGTCCCCTGTGATGTGTTCACCACAGATTTTAACCCAGAGAGTCTCCAGTCGTCCACCCTGGTCACCAATATCAGCTTGCAGGGACATGTAGCTTTCCTTAACATAGAGATCTACACCCCTGCTCCTTTTATCTACATGTTCCCTCCTGTACAGGGTATAACCATCAACACCCATGGTCCAGTCATGGGTGGAGTCCCACCAGATCTCCGTTATCCCTATGACATCCTAATTTTTTGCATTGAGCAGGAGGACAAGCTCCTCCTGCTTATTCCCCAAGCTCCTGGCATTTGTGTACAGGCAGGCAAGTGTCCCCTTGGGGGCTCTTGCCTTGCCCACAGATTGTACCAGGGCTAGGGCAGGGGTGGGCTCCCTTAAGTGCCTTGGCTTGCTGGCTTTGCAAGGGTTGCTCAGTGGGCCAGCAGTGGCGGTATTCCCCCCATTCCCCACCAGGATGAGTTTAAAGCCCGGTGGAGCAGGTCAGCCAGTCTAGTCTAGCTGAGAAGAGCCTCCTCCCTAGGGGAGAGAGGTGGAGGCCATCTCTTCCCAGCAGCTCACTGCCTCTCTCGCCAAAGAACCGGCTGTGGTCATGGAAGCCAAAACCTTCCCTATGACTCCAGCGCTGCAGTCTTTGGCTCACTATGTGGATCCTCCTCTCCTTCCCCAGCCCATACCCTGAGACTGGAAGGATTGACAAAAACACTACCTGTGCCCCCAGACCCTTTAGTCCTGCTCCCAAATCCCTGTAGTGCCTCATGACGTGGCTGGGAGCTCTGCAAGCCATGTCATTGGTGCCCACATGAATAAGGAGCATGGGATAGTGATCTGTGGGCTGGAGGAGCTTAGGGATCCTCTCCTCAATGTCCTGGATGCGGGCCCCCGGGAAGCAGCAGACTTCCCAGGCTAATGGGTCAGGGTGGCAGATTGCCCCCTCAGTTCCCCTCAGGATGGAGTCTCCCACAACAAACACCTTACATTTTGTCTTGGGGAGAGTGGGGGCTGTAGCTGCAGTTGAGCCTGTTGTCTGTGGGAGCTGGCAACTCAGCAGGTTCTGCTGGATCAGCAAGAGGTGTGTACCTGTTGCTAAGCTCCAGCAGGGCAGGGGCCTTGGTGTGGCGGACCTTAGGGCTCTTGACCACCTTGGTTCATGCCCCTGACTGGACAGAGTGGGAGGGCCCGGAGCCCTCCTTTGTCATGGAGGGAGACAGTCTATCCTCCGGCTCTCGGGGGAGAATGGCTTGGCAGTAGGAGTCTATCTGATGCTCACAGTCCCTGATGACAAGCAGTCTCTGGACTGTGGCCCCACAAGGGGAGGTGGCCATGCTTCTGGGCCCCAGATCCTGAAAAAGGGACAGACAGACCCTGCAGCCGAGAGCCAGATGCTCCGTTTGCATGGAGCCCAGATCCATGGGCTCTGTCTGGGTGGCCGACTCTGAGGTGCCAGAGGAGCGGGCCTCAGAGCCCGAGGGGATCCTCGGGGTGCGGTGCGTGCCCATCTGTCCTCTGTTAGGCTGGCTATGGCTGGGACTGTCTACCCTGGGGCAGGGTCTCGCATCCTCAGGGTCAGGCAGGGTCTCGGACCCTCCCACGCACCCTTCTGCATGAACTCCATGCTAACTCACATGCCAGCAGACAAGTGCACCTGTTTGTGCAGCCTGTTCACGTGGCTCTAGTCACGTGGTTCCCTGGGGGGCTGGGCAAAGTAGGGGCCTGGATAGGGCGAGACCTGGCCCGGCTCCACTCAGCTGCCTCCTCCCACTCACTAAGGGGTTAACCCCCTCCCACCATGAGCCCTGCTTGCCTCTGGCTGTGCTAGGGGTCGGCGGGGGACTCCATGGCTGCTAGGCGGGTCTCTGGGGGGCTTTGGGGGAGCAGGGGCGCAGCGCATCTCTCTCCACTCCAGAGCCTAACTGGGGCTTTTTTGCTGTTGGCGGGCCCTTTTAAATTGCATGCATGCGCAGTGGGCCTGCTGTCAAGGAAGTTGCTGTCAGGCAAGGGGGGGCCCTGCCCGGGATTTGGGAGGGCCCTGCCCTACTGGAGGGGGACTGGTGAGTACCCCCCCACCTCTCTCTCTCTCGGGATCTGGGCCAAAGAGAGGCCTGGGTGGGGTGAGACCCTGCCTGTCTCCACTCAGCCACCTCTTCCCACTCACTAAGGGGATAAACCCCTCCCACCATGGGCCCCGCTTGCCTCCAGCTGTGCTGGGAGTCAGCGGGGGGCTCCGCAGCTGCTGGGGGATCTCTGGGGGGCTTCGCAGGGGTGGGGGTGCAGCGGGCTTTCACCCGCATGTCTCTTGCTGCTCCAGAGCCTAACTGAACTAAACAGTCTAGATTCTGATTAAGTTTTATTCTATCTTGTTAATTATTTCTTGGATATTTTATTGCCTTGTATTATTTTAGTCTTTATTTGAATTCACAGGGTGTAAAGCAATGTATAGTAAACTACCATTCTACATCCTCTAACCTGGGTTCTTCATTTTAAAGCTGTCCACCTTCATTTGAACATGTAAGAAAATAAGCAGTTAGAATATGTGAAACGCCATACTAGATCAGACTGCAGACACAACTAACCCAATATTCCATATCTAACTGTGGCAGAAAAGAAATACTAATGGAAGAGTAGTTAGGCAGAGCCTACACAAATCGATCTGTCCCTTGCCTCTCTTCCCTTTCAGCTCCAGCATTCAGAGCCTTTGGAAGCCCTATTTTTTATTTAAACTGCAATCAGGTTTAATATGAACTGGTGGACCTCTTCTGCATGAATTTAACTAATTTTCATTTGAACGGTGTTAAATTACTGGCTTCTACAATATTTTGTGATGACTTCTAGGGCTGTGCAAAACCACAGTTTCATTTTGACTTCCATTTGGCTTTTTAGCAGGGACAGTGTTTCATTTCAATGTTTCATTTCTTTTGAAGCACTATTCCATTTTGTTTTGTTGAAATTGTTCTGCTATTTTGACATGTTTCAACGTTTCATGCATAGGCTATAATGGGGACTCACAAAAATGCCTATAACTTTGTCATTTCTTGCTTGTTTCAAATGAAAACACCAAGGAGTTTCTATACTTAGGAGGTTGACAAAGTGCAGTTCATAGGTTCATCTGTGAAAAGTGGTTTGTAAATTTAAACAAGCAATGAATCTTGCTAACCTTATCACCAGAAGCCAACTTCCTACAGCCCAAAATACACTGAATGGATCTAGACCATGCCATGACAAGACATGCAAAACCTGCCAACAATATCTCCAGTATGGAGATATCTTCACAATACATAACTCCATAAGGACACCAATACCCTGATGGAATATACATAGGAGACACCAAGCAACAACTGCACACCAGAATGAGCGTACTGTGAAAATCTATCAGAGATGAGAACACCCAACTACCTGTCTCCAATCTCTAAGGACTGATCCTCAAAGGTAATTTACAAACCACTTTTTACAGACAAGCATATGAACTACACTTCATCAGCCTCCTAGGTAGTAGGTATAGAAACCCATGGACTCAATATAGACAGTGGAATTCTGACACACTGCGACCTGCTGGACATCTGACTCTCCAGGCACCTCTCCACCTTTACATCCCCTTTCCCCACCAACCCCAGCATGTCCCTCACCCCCTGATGCCTCTATTTTCATTTTCACTGACTGGCTTTCTTGCCTGCATTGCATGCCAGCCTCTATCTTCTTTACTATTCCTTCCATCCAAGAACAACATACACACAAACTGCAGGTGCTTCCTCAGCCTGATGAAGAGTTTTGAAACCCAAAAGCTGGCATCCCAGGCAGCTAAGCTGAGCTTACCTGGAGCCTCACAACTTTACTGCAACCAGGAAGTCTCAGGCCTCTCAAAGACATGATGGGTCTGGGCTTTCCCCAGCCAGGACTATGTGTATGTCTGTGTGTGTGTGGTGGCTGGAGATTATGGCACCTCCTACCCACCTTTCACCAGGGAGATCCTGAGTCCTGGCATTTCCTGGGGCTGCTGCACCACCAGCAGTCCCACAAAGCCTCCCCACTCTAGCAGGGTACAGTTTTAGTGGTCATGCCTAGGACCTGAGGCCTTCGCCTTCTCCCAGCCCCTGTCCATACCTCCAAGTTCATCCTGGCCTGGGAGCTCAGCAGGGACATGTTTTTCCCTTTCTGGTTGGTGATGCAGTGAGTGTCCCTTCTAGCTCTGAGAGTGGGTCATTAAATGCTTTGGAAACCAAATACCAAAAGGAAAAAGGTGTGGATGGAGTGAGGAGGGTGGCACTCAGTCCATCTGCATGTGAAAGTTAGGGAACCTCAGGAGCAGGAGGTTCACTTTTAGGAACACCAGCTGCTCCACCAAACCAGGATCCAAGAAGGTATAGTGGGGTATCACTACTTCACTCGCAATGCTGAACACCCTCTCACTTGGAACACTGGTCAGTGGACAGGACAGGTGTTCCTGGGCATCCGTGGCTACATGTGGCTGTGGCTTGCCCAGTAGGCCAAGGGGTCACACAGAAATGACTCCACATCCTCAGCAATGTGCCTGAGTGCTACCTGCCTGATAGATCAGGACTGGTGCCTCTGGACCCCACCATAGAAGCCATGCCCTTGGCTCACATTGACAGTGCCTGTGGTGGAGGAAGAGGCTGGCTGGTAGATGGTGTGCTGGCATGTGACAGTGGGTCCCCCTCTCCCCACCTCCTCCCTTCTTCCTCCCCGACTCTCTTCACCAGCACCTCTGTCCACTGATCCAGAGATTTGCAGCCGCAAATGCCTATGAACCCCCTGACCCTTGGGTCACACATGGTGGCCAGCATGTGGACCATACTGGACCAAAAGGGATCAACTCATTTCCTGATGCCCTTCTTCAGCTGCGTCACCAGTGCCTGCACATCTGGTGACAGTGGCTTGCCTCAGCCAGGAACATTGATCCCCTGGCACTTCTCCATTTCGTTCTGGAGCTCTTTCACAACAGGGATCACCTGGATAAGGAGGGCATCACCAGTGTTGAGGGTCTCAGTGGCCTTGAGAAGGAGCTTGAGGACCACCAAGATCTGGGAGATGGTATCCCACTCAGCTCTGTTAAGGGAGCTGCTGATCCCAATCTCACCAAGCAAGGCCATCTTATGGATGACCTTCTGTTCCTCCACCAGCTTCTCAAGCATTAAGTATATGGAGTTCCACCAAGTCTCCACATTCTGCATGATTTTGTGGTGTGACATGTTCTCCTCTGTCTGTTTGTCCCACAGCATCTGGCCCCCCTTGATGTTCCAGTGGAAGTAGCCTGCCATCTTCCTTCATTTGGTAATGTCCTTGCTGGTGGTGAGCCCACCAATGGCCTGACTGGTCACACCAGTGACCTGTGAGGGAGAGGTAGGCGTGATTTCCACCCTGGCTGTTCCAGATGTCCAAGGTGAAGTGTAAGGCCAACTGCAGCCCTGCCTTGTGCAGCTCCTTCCTTAAGTTTTCCATGCATGCCTCATACAGGGAGGGTACTATCATCCTGCTGAAGGTGGTATGATGAGGCCATGAGTGCCATGAGCCACCTGAACCCTGGCTGCTCAACTAAGGAGAAGGGCTGGCCATACAAAGCAAGCATATCCCCAGTGGTCTGGGTGATCTCACTCACCTCTGCAATGCACCCTGCTTTCTGTCTGCCTCTCCCCCACTGTTCAAAGGTGGCCTGCCTCTGCTTTGGGAGGACAGGGGCTTTGGAGTGAGTTGGGGACTTCTTTTTGGGCACACTCCCACTGGTGCCAGGCTGAGGAGGAGCAAGAGCACAGGGGTGGTGCCTGCAGAGATGCATCAGTATCCCCGTGGTACTCATGTGTTTTATTCCCTTACCCTGTCTGGTTTGGTTTGGCAGTGCAGGCAGATAGCACATGTGGGATCATCTGACAGGTCAAAATGATCCCAGACCACATTATCCACTCACTTCTGGGGTGTGGGTGTATGTGCAGATGCTGCCTTTTCCCCCTCCTCAGCAGGCAGAGGCACAGCAACAGAGGAGCTGACTCAGATGAGCCACTTGCCTCTACAACCTAAACCTCAACCTCCTCTGAAGTGCCTTCTGGGGAAGGAAACATGACTCTAAGGGAAACTTGAGGGGTGTGCAGCACAAACTCAGACAATTTCCCCTCCTTCCCCAGAATTTCCCTTGCTAGGGCACTCAGATCCAGCTCCAGCTCCAGCTCTTCCACTGGCACTGGAAGGCTCAGGATGGGATGTAAAATCAGGGTGGAGGAGACTGCCATGCTGGTGCTGCTGCTTGTTGTCATGGTGGGGGGCGGGGTTATGGCTGGTGCTCTTGGAGGGGATGCAGACTCAAATAGTGGCACTGCTCCCCTCTTCTTGCTGCCAGTAGAACTGGAAGCCTCAGGCCTACTACTTGCAGGGAAGAGGCTGTGTCTCAATTTGCGGGGGAGGTGGGGAGGAGAAACTTACAGCTCTCCCTCTATCCCCTGTTCTGCCTCTCCCTGAAGGGTTGCCAGCTGCCTTGCCACCATGCTTCATGGTGTGTTTGGTGTGCAGGAAAATCTGTGTGTTCTTCTGTAATGTAATCTGTATTTATGTAATATATGTAGATAATTGTATGTATGTATTTATTTAATAAATAAAATATATAAATGTATTTAGTATGCGTTCCTGAATAAATTTTTTATTATTATATGCAGTATATGCTGTGCTTCCCTGCATAGAGAATGGAATGCACACTGTAAGAAAAAGCATAGATTTATTTTCTCGGGGAAAAGAATGACTGGTGAATAGACTAAACTAAAAGAGGATTTGGGGGGAGGAATAATTTGAAAGGAATGAATGAATATAATAATAAAATTAAAGGGTATAGAAAGTTAAAGGTATTGAATTCCACGTAATAGTAACAGGCTAGCAAGTAGGAAGTGGTAGTCTTTCTCTGACGCTGCTGAGCTGCTGGAAGTCACAGCTCAGTAACTGACCCCAAGGCACAGAGTAAGCTCAGTTCAAACAATGCTGCTTTTTATGCTGTTTTTCCATCCCTCCCCCAGGGAACTGGGATTGGAAGGAACCTCAGGGAAGGACCACAGTCACTGGCCAGATACACATGTCAATATCAGAGCAGTCCTTCCCCGCTTTTCACCCACCCTCTTCTTCATTTCTGTTTCCCTGCAAGCAAGCCCAGCTTCAAAACTCAACATTTTTAGAAACTTTCAAAACATTTTGACTTCCCTCATTTTGTTTCAATGCTGTTTCAAAGCCTTTCGTTTCATTTTGATATCAGTTTCAAGCTCAAAATGAGTTGAAACAGTGTCAAAACAAAATGCCCAGCAACATTTCACAGTCTTAATGATTTGCACAAATTTTCACACATGCTGTGTAAAAAACAACTACCATTGATTTGTTTTATACCTGCTGGCTAATAATGTCATTGTATGTCCTCTACTTCTGGTATTATGAGAAAAAGTAATAAGACATCTCTATTTACCTTCTCTTATAGATTTCTATCATATCCTCCTCTATCATATTGCTTATATGTTCATAGCTTCTTTAGTATCTCCTCATACAGAAGCCTCTCATTCTTATTGCCTTGTGCCTTAATTATGCACCTTTTCTATTATACACTTCTGGAGGTGGGAAGACAAGAGCTGCACACATATTCAAGGTGTATGCATACCATGGGTTTTTACAGTAATATAATGACATTTTATGTGTTTCAATTCCATTCTTAATCATTGCTAACATTCTATTTCCCTTTTGACTGATGGTGAACATTAGGCTGATATACACAGATAGCTGAATCATTCCAAGGTCTTTCTTGAGTGGTAATAGTTAATGCAGAACCAATTGTTGACACCACAAGTTATTTTTTCTCCACATGAATCACTTCACACTTTTCAAGATTGAACTTCATTCACTGAAGTTGCTCAATCACTTAATTTTATTAGATTCTTCTGTATCTCTTTACAGTTGACTTTATTTTTTGTAACATTATCTATAGTTTTGGGTCATCTGCAAACATGGCCATCTCACTTTGTACTCAATTTTTAAAATAATTTATGATATATTAAACAGTAAATGCATCATCGCAGACCCTTGAAGGACCCCACTGTTTACCTTCCATTGTGAGAACTGAGCATTTACATACACTTAGTTTTCTTTCTTTTAGACAGATACTGAACTGCATATGGCCCTTGCTTTTAATGCCATGACAGCCTAATTTCATTATAAGCATTGGTGTGGGATTTTGTCAACAGATTTTGCAAATACACCATATAAATTGGATCACATGAATGAAATGACTTTCATCACAAATAACCTCATATATGTAAAAATTATCATTATGATACCCTCTTCACTGTATGATTCACATAAGTGGGATGCCAATAAATTGTCATACTGACTTTTGACTACCTCATTTTTTCTGGATGCTCAACCAAAAAGAGCTTAAAGATGTAATAATCCAAAACCAGTAAATCTAGTGCTTCACTGGACTAGTGCCATTTCTGTAGTTAACAGAAGACCAGAGAGAGATGTGGCTATCATCATGTCCAGGAACTTTAGACTCCACAGCCCAAACAGCTGGGTCATCTGTGACCTCTCAACATGATCCAGATAAGGCTAAAATTCATGCTTTTGTGGTCAAAAAACCCATTCTAACCATACTCCAACTCCACATCTTGAAAGATAGGTAATTCCAACCATACAAGTTGGATGCCTATAAACCAGGGATAGGCAGACCCTGGCAGAGGTGCCAGAGTATAGCACATGAAGGTATTTTTCTTGGCACATGCACCTCAGGGCATATGGCAGGGAAGGGGCTGGGGCAGTTCTGCCACAACAAGGATCAGGCCCTTCATGACTCCCCCACCATCCATCCCTGGCATGACAACATCGTGCACGTCTAGGTTATGAATGTTTTTGGCATTCTTCCTCAAAATATGATCAACTCTTGCTGTAAGTTAAAGCAGTCACAATCACCAGCCACTCTTCCTTATTATAGGCTATGATTTTTATTTTGGGTGAGGCTTCTCAAAGTCCTCCTCCTTTCTGCAAGTGCTCCTGTTTTAATAAATACATTTTTAAGGCTCAATTCTGCTCCCATTAAAGTTAGTGAGAGGTTTTACCATTTACTTCATTGGGAAGAGGATAAACCTAAAATATATGTTTGATCAGTGGAAATACTAATGAAATGAGGAACCTAAATGAACATGTGTCAATGTATGGACAAATACCTATCATCCTCAAAGACGAATCCAATTCATTATATTGCAGTCCAGGTTAAAAGTTCAAAGTAGTAACTTAACCTTGAAGCCTTAAAAAAAATCATATTGTAACAGTACTCAGTCATAAACAACTATAACCTTGATTGCTTTTCACAGCACTGCTTCTCAAGCTGGTCTGAATGACTAAGACCCAATTTTCTGCTGAAAGCATTTTTGCACCATGGCAGTCACTTTGACCTCTCTTTTTGTTAAATATTTGTAAGAGTGACAAACCAACAAGCAATTAGCATCTTACTTAGACAAAGAAAAAAAAACAAGAAAGAAAGAAAGCAAGAGAGAGAAAGAGCTGCAATCAATAACAAGAGCTGTTCAGATTGTTGCAACAATACTCACTAAAGTGGTAAAGGGTTGGTTGGGACAATCTACCTAGTCACAGACTCATGATTTGAAATTGAAGTCTCAACATTTTCTATGCTTCTAAAACTAGAGTAATTGTAATTTCTGCCAGTGTGAAAAAAATAAGCTATGGATTTTGTCTCAAATTGAGAAAAATGCGTGTTGGGTGTTGCACGTGACTACTCACACTAAACACATGCATATAGCTAAGAATATGTAGAAGTGTTTGGGGTGTTCTGATTTATATTCTATGTCCTCAGCTCCTATTTTTAGCCAAGTTCCCACTAATTTGCCATTTTCTTATTTAAGAAAAGTCCCAGAAAAGGTAATAGAAAATAATGTTTCATGGATATTGGGATTCTAGGTCCTCCTAAGGAATTTAATAGATGACACTGACCCTTTCAATTTCCTACTCCACATGTCTATCACACACAATATTATAAAAATCCCTAATCCAACAAAACATGCCAACACATCTCCACCAGTCCCACAATAACTACACCCCACAACAGAACTATCACTATTCCTGTATCTTACGCTTACACCTCCAGAAATGTAATATATTTCATCCAGTGCACTCAATGCCCTGATAGAACATATGTAGGAGAAATCAAACAAGTACTACATACCAGAATGAGCACACACTAAAAATGTATCAAAGACAAAAATGTCCAATTACCTGTGGGGGCACACTTCTCACAAGACAATCACTCCCTCTCTGATCTCTCAGTTCTAATCCTCAAAGGAAATTTACCAAACAACTTTCATAGATAAGCCTATGAGCTTCACTTCATAAATCTAATGGATATGAAAAACCATGGACTTAATATACACATTGGATTTATAATACATTATAACCTGCCTGACATCTGATTCACCAGGTGCCTGACTGGGGCTGACCACCATTAGGAAAGCTAAGGCAGATACAGAATTAGGACTAGCATCAAGGATCAAAGATACCAAAAAGTCCTTTTTTAAATACATAGGGAGAGTAAAGAAGGCCCTGGGTAATGTGGGCCCCCTGCAGAATATGCTTGGCAAGATGGTGGTCACACCAGAGGAGAAAGCAGACCTCTTTAACAATTTCTTTGCCTCTATTTTCTCGTGCAGGGATTAGGACTCCCCTACTGAGAGTCAGGATGGACACGGGAAAAACTCTCCCAAGCCTACCATCAGGGAGGACTGGGTTAGAGAACTTCTGGAGGGGCTGGATGTGTTCAAATCAGCAGGTCCAGAAGCTCTCCACTCCAGGGTGTTGAGGGAATTGGCAGGGGTTACTGCAGGGCCTCTGGCATGGCTTTACAAGCACTTGTGGTGCTCTGGCCAGGTGCCAGATGACTGGAAGAGGTTCAGTGTGGTCCCCATCTTAAAAAAGGAAAGAGAGAGGACCCGGGCAACTATAGGCCCGTTAGTCTTACTTCAATCCTGGGGAAGCCCTTGGAGAAGATTATCAAGGTGATGGGCCAGCAGTGGGGATGATGCTCAAGGGCAACCAGCATGGTTTCATTAGGGGCAGGTCCTGTCAGACCAACCTGATTGACTTCTATGATCAGGTCACAAAGTCACTGGGCGCAGGTGTTGCGGTGGACGTAGTCTTTCTGGTCTTCAGGAAGGCCTTTGACACTGTCTCCCACCCAATTCTCATTAAAAATCTAGGTGACTGGATTGCAAATTGGCTGAGGGGTTGCACTCAGAGAGTGGTGGTGGATGAGTCATTTGCGACCTGGAGGGAAGTGGGCAGTGGGGTCCCTCAGGGCTCCGACCTCGGACCTGCACTGTTAAATTTCTTTATTAGTGACTTGGATGATGGGGTGAAGAGCAGCCTGTTTAAATTCACAGATGACACCACGATTTGGGGTGAGATGGGCACATTAGAAGGGAAGGACAGATTACAGAAGGACCTGGAAAGGTTACAGGAGTGGACAAATGAAAATAGGATGGGATTCAATATTGACAAGTGCAGGGTGCTGCACTTGGGCAGTAGAAACCAGCAGCATACTTGTAGGCTGGGGAACTCCCTTCTCAAAAGCACAGTGGCAGAAAGAGATGGGCTGACAATGCAAGAACACAGTCAGTAGGGCTAACTGTACCTTGTCCTGCATCCACAGATGCATCTCAAGCAGGGCCAAGGAGGTGATCCTCTCCTTCTATGCAACACTGGTCAGGCTACAGCTGGAGTACTGTGTCCAGTTCTGGGTGCCATACTTCAGGAGGAATGTGGACAACATTGAGAGGGTCCAAAGGAGGGACACTCCCATGATCCAGGGACAGCAAGGAAGACCCTATGAGGAGAGGCTATGAGAACTTAACCTGTTCAGCCTTCACAAGAGAAGGCTGAGGGGGGATCTTTTGGCTGTCTATAAACTCACTAGGGGGGACCAGCGGGTTTGGGAAAGACCTTGAACCCCAAGCGCCTGCCAGTGTAACAAGGAATAAAGGCCATAAGTTGCTAGAGAGTAGGTTTATACTAGACATTAGAAGACACTACTTCAGTCAGGGTGGCTAGGATCTGGAACCAACTTCCAAGGGAAGTGGTAATGGCTCCTACCCTGGGGGTCTTTAAAAGGAGGCTTACCATCTGCCTGGCTGGGGTCATTTGAGCCCAGTTTTCTCTTCTGCCCACGGCAGGGGGTCGGACTAGAAGATCTACAAGGTCCCTTCTGACCCTACATCTATGAATCTATTTGCATTCCTTCACACATCTTTCTCTCCCTTCCCTCCCCTGTCCCCTCCTACCTCTACCCATTGTCTTTCAAACTTCCACTCATTTACATTTTCAGAGATTTTTTTTGTCATACTTTTAGCTTCTTTTCTACCTTAGGGAACTCAGAACAACAGCAGAGTTTCCCAATGCCTGAAGAAGGGTGCTTGTCTCCACAAGTTTGCAAAGAACTTTTCCCCAACTATTTAGTTGGTTTAATAAAAGATATCACATCTACCCAAAGAACCTTGCCTGTGAAATCCAACAAGACACAAAACCAATAGTCCTGGGCCAAATTTTCAGCAGATCAGCTGTTTCTTGTATGTTGTATCTTTATTTCCATAAACATTACTGGGGTGTATCTTTAGACTTTAAAAGCTTCAGTTGTAAAATTATCTCTTTTGTATGTTCAGCAGTCAGCAAAATGAGGCCCTGGTCCCAAATGCTGCCATTGGTGCTCCCATAATATAAATATGTACTACTATTAATGTTTCCATAGCATGGTGGGTCTTCCTTACATTTAAAACATTTTAATGTTACCCTCTATCAAACTGTATGCATACATTTACTAATTTAATGACTATAGAACTGTACTAGTTTAATCAGGCCCACTTTTAAGGGAAGGCATCCAAGGCAATTGCCCTGGGTCCTAGGCTCCCTACTCAACAGAAGTGGTGTAAGCCATCTAATGTGCTGGCTGGAGGAGGAAAGGGTATATTTGTTGCTCCTACAAGACTGAAGCTAATTGTAGTTTTAATACTTATTTAATGTTTATGTGGCTTTTCCACTAGGGGTTGAAAGGGCATTTACACTAGAGTAAGACATATAATGTGTAAGCAAAATCCTTTGAGATTTGTTGGCTTTGCTGTTGAAAATTATACTGTATAATCCATATTCCTTCTCCTGGAGTCTGTAATTTTTTTGGACATAATTTTTTTAAAAAAGGTACATTTAAATATTCTCATTTCAGTGCTTTGGTATTTATCACATCTTACATTAATGTTTTAGAATGATATGGTTTACAGGCCCTCTCTTACATTCTAACTGTTCACAGTGGAATTATGGTGCACTAATCCCAATCAGAATATTACTTTTCAGTATATTGCTTTTCGGTAACAACCTGTTTTTGGAATAAACTGGATTTCTCACTGGCTCAGTGAAACAATGTTGTCCCTCTACATCAAGTCATCTGAATTCACTGAGGCTTACAACATAGAGTGAAAATAGCAAAATGTTCACTATAGGATATCTAAGTAGGGTTTAAAATCGTAATAACACCTTGGCCAGCTATCTTAATGTAATGTATCTAAAAAATTATGATTCAACTGAAAAAAAATTATTATTCAACCTAGTAACATAACTAGGGTGCCCTTGTTGAAAAAAACCTTCATTAGCAATTTTAAAAGTTCAGGAGTACTGCTAAGTTTCCAGTATATGGAGCTTTCCTTATAGAAAGCTCTGAAGTACTGGGTTTAAAGAAATGTTGATGACCTAAGCAATGGCAAATGCCTACAGTGAATTATTTGGGGAATTTTTACACATGTTCAAGGATATGGCACTAAGTGTTTTAATTAGTGAGCCACACTAATTAAAAGTGCCCACATGTGATGTGTCAGAGACTCCATGAGTCCCCATGCTGAAAAAATGGTGGTAGGGCACTTTGAAATAAAGCTAATTGAACATGTTTTATTTCAAAGTGCCCCACTGCCATTTTTTCAGTGTGGGGATGCACGGAGATGCTGATATATGTGCTGTGGAAAGCTGCTGGAGCATGGAAATTTCCATGCTCCAGCAGACTCAATCGAGTCTGTTCCGACGTGCTGGATTTCCAGCCTGTCAGAGTAGGCTCCCCATACATCTGTAGGAGCCCCACATGACCTGTGGTGAGTAAATAATCTAATTCCTTTACTTTTAATTGCCTATAAATAATAATGACTTGAAAGTTTATTATAGGGAATTTTAAAACTATGTAAACTACTTAGAATATGAAAAATGCTATACAAGCTGAGAATGATGATTGTTTAGCATTACTACATTACTGTATCTAGAAAAGCAGCTCATATAAATAGAAAGGTGACCTGTTGTATTCTTTGAGTTAAAGGAAGTAGAGGGGCACAACAACAGCAAAAAAATGTTAACGATAATAACTGTTCCTTAAAAACATAATTCATTTTCCATGCAGATATAGTGTATTATCTTGCATTCCATAGTCAAAAAATATTTTTCAATTTCAGCAACAAATATTCCTTAGATTTAAATTGCAAAATCAAAACTGTTACTAGAAGATAAACTTTTTAGTTTGGAATGGAGACATCTTGAAGGCATTGTTTCTATCAGGTATGCATTATAAATCCAGTCAACCACAATTTTTGACCACACTTGTTCTGGAAAAGATTCTTTAAGTTTGACAATGCAATACACATACACAATACACAAGTTTAATGGTATGGACCTTTACCTTCATCATCTTTCCAGAACAGTCTGCTTAACAAACACATCATATTAGAAGTTCTGACTGACCTTGCTAAGATTATGTATGCTTAAAAACAATGTCTTTCAGTGATGATCAAGGTGCCCTATGGCCAATCAGATTGGGCTTTTGTAAACGGTCTCAGAATTTATCTCCTGCCCTCCATTAATACTGACCTCATGAAGGAACACCTTGAGAAGCTGGATACCTTCAAGTCAGCTGGCCCTGATAATCTACACCCCAGGGTACTCAAGGAGCTGGCTAGCATTATAGCCCGGCCTCTGGCATAGATCTTTGAAAACTCCTGGCACTCTGGTGTAGTGCCCAAACACTGTTAGAAGGCCAATGTGGTGCTTATTTTCAAGAAAGGGAGGAAAGTAGATCCAGCTAGCTATAGGCCCTTCAGCCCGACTTCTATCCCAGGGAAGGTCTTTATTAAAGAGGACATCCTTAATAGACTGGCGGATACCAACTTCCTGAGGGATAGCCAGCATGAGTTTGTTGCGGGTAGGTCTTGCTTGACCAATCTCATTACCTTCTATGACCAGGTGACCTATCACCTGGACAAGGGAGAAGAGATTGATGTCATATATCTTGACTTCAAAAAAGCCTTCGTTCTGGTATTCTATTATTACCTCTTGGTGAAACTGGCCAATTGAGGCCTTGGGTTCACCATGATCTGCTGACTGGAGAACTGGCTCTGTGGTCGGACCCAGAGGGTAGTAATTGATGGAAGTCAACCATCATGGTGCCCTGTGACCAATGGGGTCCCCCAAGGCTCTGTCCTTTCATAGAATCATATCATAGAATCATAGAAGTAGGGTCAGAAGGGTCCTTGTAGATCTTCAAGTCCGACCCCCTGCCTGGGCGGGAGAAAAGACTGGACTCAAATGAGTCCAGCCAGGTAGTCATCAAGCCTCTTCTTAAAGATCCCCAGGGTAAGAGACAGCACCACTTCCCTAGAAAGTTGGTTCCAGTTCCTAGCCACCCTAACTGTGAAGTAGTTCTTGTGAATGTCTAACCTAAATCTACTCTCTAATAATTTGTGTCCATTGTTCCTTGTCATGCCAGGGGGCGCTAGGGGAAACAGTGTCTCCTCTAAACCCTTCTGGTCCCCCCTAGTGAGTTTATAGACAGTCACCAGGTCCCCCCTCAGCCTTCTCTTGTGAAGGATGAACAGGTTAAGGTCCTGCAGTCTTTCAATGTAGGGTCTGCCCTGTAGTCCCCAGATCATGAGAGTGGCCCTCCTCTGGACCCTCTCAATGTTGTCCACATCCCTCCTGAAGTGGGGCACACAGAACTGGACACAGTACTCCAGCTGTGGCCTGACCAGCATTGCATAGAGGGGGAGGATCAACTCCCTTCCTCTACTTGAGATGCATCTGTGGATGCACGACAAGGTCCAGTTAGCCCTGCCAAACGTGACCTCTCATTGTTGGCCCATGTTCATCCTGGAGTCAATAACGTCTCCAAGATCCCTTTCTGCCTCTGTGCTCTCAAGAAGTGAGTTTCCCATTCTATAAGTGTGCTGCTGGTTTCTGCTGCCTAAGTGCAGCACCCTGCACTTGTCAGTATTGAATCGCATCCTGTTTATGTCAGCCCACTCCTGTAACCTATCCAGGTCTTGTTGCAGTCTTTCTCTCCCTACTAGCGTGCTCACCTCACCCCATATTTTGGTATCATCAGTGAATTTAAACAGGTTGCATTTCACCCCATCATCCAAATTGCTGATGAAGAAATTAAACAGCGCAGGCCCCAAGACCGAGCCCTGGGGGACTCCGCTGCCCATTTCCCCCCAGGTCGAATATGACCCATCCACCACCACCCTCTGAGTATGACTCTTGAGACAATCTGCAATGCATCTGACTGTCTAGGCATCAATGTCACAGTTGCCTAACTTTTAATGAGGATGGGGTGGGAGATGGTGTCAAAGGTCTTGCTGAAGTCTGGAAAGACTACATCCACGGCAACACCTGCATCCATTGCCTTTGTGACTTGATCATAAAAGGCAATCAGGTTGGTCTGACATAACCTGCCCCTAATGAAACCATGCTGGTTGCCCTTGAGCATCATCCCTGAAGCCGGCCCGTCACAGACGTGCTTCTTGAGGATCTTCTCAAAGAGTTTCCCAAGGATAGAGGTAAGACTGATGGACCTATAGTTGCCCGGGTCCTCTCTCTTCCCTTTTTTGAAGATGGGGACCACGTTAGCTATCTTTCAGTCATCTGGCACCTGGCCCCAGCACCACGAGCGCTCGTAAAGCTGTGCCAAGGGCCCTGCAATAACCCCTGCTAGCTCCCTGAACACCCTGGAGTGGAGAGCATCTGGACCCTCTGACTTGAACATGTCCAGCCCCTCTAGAAAACAGATCTTATGATGACAGGCGGAGGGCCATGGGGTTCTTTAGCCTGGAGAAACAAGGGCTCGGGGTGATCTGATGGCCACTTATAAGTTTATCAGGGGTGACCACCAGTACCTGGGAGAATGCTTGTTCACCAGAGCACCCCATGGTATGACAAGGTTGAACAGTTTTAAACTACTGCAAGACCGTTTCAGGCTGGACATAAGGAAGAATTTCTTTACTATCTGAGCCCCCAAGGTCTGGAACAGCCTGCCATCAGAGGTGGTTCAAGCACCTACATTGAACACAGTCAAGAGCAAATTGGATGCTTATCTTGCTGGGATCCTATGACCCCAGCTGACTTCCTGCCCTTTGGGTAGGGGGCTGGACTCGATGATCTTCCAAGGTCCCTTCCAGTCCCTTCCAGCCCTAATGTCTATGAAATCCATGAAATCTGATTTCTAAACAAGATCCATGAATATGCTTATGATTCACAGATTTTGGAAAGTAATTTCAACTTAGGTACTTAGGTTTGGTGTACATACTATTAAGAATCTTTCTGTATCTGCTCTGAGAATTGTTTCTGTATTTTACTAGAAACTGTCATTAGACAAAATATTTATGCATTCCCTACCATGATGCTCAAACATTTTCTTTGGTGTTGTGGATGGGCAGGATCTAGCAGTGGTGATGTTTAGGAAGTACATGGGGGTGCATATGCACCCCCTGAGAGTGCTGGTACACCCCCTAACTGGCTACGGTCCTGTCTTAGGTGTTTGGTGGGGGGGCAGGTGGGAGTGCCAGTGCCCCCCCCCCCCGTGTGCGCTGGCTGAATATAGTGCCATGGGCACTTCCCAGAACACCATGGCTGTTACTGTTCAGTGAGTTTTTCCATGGGGGAGCCCTGCCCCTTAGTGAGATTAGCTGCAGGGAGACCCCCCACAGTCAGTGAGAGTGGCCACAGGGGACCTGCCCCCCCAGTCGCTGACTGGTTGCTGGGGAGCCACGTGCCCCCCCCCCGACTAGGGTGGCATCAGTTGTCCATGGTACCTAGCCCCTTCATAAGCCAGTTCCAGCCAGTGGCCTGAGGAGGGTGCAGTGGATCTCCATCTGGGCATGCAGAAGGAAGTTGGTTCCGATTCAGCTGCATGGGGGAAAGGAGACAAGGCCTGGCTCCAATGCTGGGGGCACTGGGAATGCTAATAAATGAGATGCAGAGGCTGCTGGAATGCAGCAATTACCATGCTCCAGCAGACTCAGTTAATCTAGTCTGCTCTGACATGCTGGAATTCCCTTGTGTAGGAGCAGCCTCAGTGCTCTTGTATAGGTGCCCATGCTCTTTAGTTCACGCACACAAATACTGGCTAATGCGCATTTTGTTAGTACCTCACAATGGAGGTACTAGATTTAATTTATATTAACTGAAGTGTGTTAATGCATGTATAGATGCACTTATTGACTAGCTAATTGTGTCTTCTTGCCCAGAGTACTGACTTCAGTAGGTTCAGCATGTCAAACCCAGTCTGAGGTCTCTAAATCTCAATGTATTGCATAGTGAACCTTGATGCCTCACATAAGGGGTCTGGATTCCATTCCAAGATAGATGTTTGATATGTGTTCAGTACTGTGGTGTCCATGTCTTGTTTTGGATCAGGCCCCAGTTTAACAGTAGTGTCAGTATGATATTTTACTAACAGTTACCCAGAGCAAGAAAATTTCCATTGTACCTCAGCTATTTCACAATTGGAAAATGCTGATATTTGAATGAAGTAATTTACTGGTGTTGGGTGAATGTGGAGATGTTTACATTTTTAGTATTAATATGTGAGCCTGACAAAGAAAAAGTCACATGTCACATATATGTTTTCTTTATCTGACCTGTTTGATGAGGAGTCATGCCCATTCTATTTCAAGAACACAGTAGGTATCAACATTTTCTAATACATTATTTGAAAATCCATTAAAAATATATTTGGCTAGCTAAATTCTGTATCATTGCATACGTCTCATACAAGGCCCTTCATGATCTCTTATATTTTCTAGTATACACTTTTAATCCTCCATTAAGATTCACTAGCTTAGACTTTGGTAGCTGGGTGGAAGCGCAGGTTGAAATCTGTATAAATTCAATGCTCCCTGCTAGCAAATCCCAATGAAAGACCAAGCTGTTGGCACGTTAAAGCCATGTCACATGGGACACTTAGTATGTGCTATGTCTGTGGAATATTATGCAGTGTTAAAGTTAGATCATGTTCTGAGTAGGTGCACAGTAATTTTTATTATGAACATTCACAGTTCAGACTCTGCTCTAAAGGGCTAGAAAGCAGGCATCCCAGCATGGCACACTGAAGTGCCTTTTTGAAGGAGTGAGGGGGCTGTGTACAGTGCATCTTGGGATACTGAAGGACTGCAAAATCCTCACATTGTCCCCATGAAGCAGGCTGACACTCGCTGAATGCATTTTCTTTAAAACCATTTGGAAAAAGTCATCACATAAAAAGTTGAAATCTTGCTATAATAGGCATGTTTACTGCTTTAACATGCAGTTGCTCACATATTAAATGCATTTAACACATACTAAATGTTCCATGTAATATGGCCTTTAGTTTTAGGTTTTCTTCCTCAGGGCTAATGCACTGCTTTAGCTGATATTGAGACATGAATCCAGAAGGATTAGAAGGTACTTCTGCCCATGGAGCTTACATGATATATCCCATGGGTCTCAGAGCCAGTTCAGTCTGGAACTGGTGCTGTGGGTGCTGCTTTCAGCACAGGGAATAGGTCCAGGTTGTAAGCTTTTTGAGGTACCTGGATTGGTACAACCCTGCACACTGGCCATGGGGCCAGGACAGATGGGGCCATGCCAGAACCAGCATCCAAAACTGTCTGGCTTAGTGCCACAGGCAGAGTGTACACCATGTCAACCACCTGTGCCATGTGGAATGCCCACAGCACTGGCTCCAGCATGTGCACCATATGCATCATGCACGAGGCCCAATTTGGGGCTTGTTCTTTTTGAAGCATTCAAGGCTGGGCCTGGCACTATGAGCACTGGCCACAGCACAGGGGACTGGCATGGGGTGCATGCTGCATGTGGCACCCTCCCACATAGTCCTGTGCAGCAGCTGCAGTACACAAGAATGGCCTGGGCCCTGATCCAGACTGGCCCTGGAATCAGCACTCAGGGTCAGTGTAGTGATCACATGAATTTACACATGATCAGCAGCTATTTTGCCATAGTGCCCCCACCACCCAAAAGGAAGTACTAAAGTATGGTGCCACAACAACATCACCATATGGCGATGTGTAGATGTGCCCACCAAGTACTATTTTAATGTAGTTCATAGTATAGCAAAATTAGTTTTTCAAAGCTATGTCATTTGGCTGGCTTCCAGCATTTACAGAAATAATCATCTTCTGATGGTAAGGATTGGATATTAAGATAAATTTAATGGAAAAATATTTGGTAATTGCATTTATAAAACACTGAGGAAGTGTTTTGCTTTTAAGATGCATTAGAGAACAGCTAAAGAAGAATTAAAGGAACTAGTTTAAAGAAGAAGTGAAACTAGCTCACACAACTCTGTATATTTCAATCACTTAATATTTTAAATAATGCAAACCCAAACTTCAAGGTATTTTGCTGAACAACTACTATTCTGTATTTATAGCTGATTTTGTGTTATAACTTACAGTCTAGCCTTTCTTTAAATCATTTAACTAAATATTGCACTTCCTGTATTCAAAATCTAGGATGCTGCCAGAGAAAACATTACCATATCTACCAGATGCCTATTATTTTAAGAAGATTTTTCTAAAAGGATTGTGGAAAAAATTTCAAAACTACCTTCACTTATGACCCAAAACCTCATTTTCAAAAGTGATATAAATACTTTAGACCTTAAGTCACAGTGGTTTTGTCTACACAAGATGCTTTACTGTGAAGTAGCATAGTTTCCTGTTCAGTAACCATGCACATCTATATGTGCACATGCTCACTGTATAGTAAACTTAACCACTTGCTAGTAAATTTACTACCTGAAAATACAAATAAGAAATTTTCTTGTAAGTAGTTACTGAACAGTAATGTATGTGTAGATGCCAACCAGGAGATTTCCTGCCAGTCAGCCCTGCCACTAGGGGGCCAGTCTGTGCTTAGTCCCAGGGCCCAGGGCATGTTCAGAGTACAGGGCTGGTGAAGTGGGGATGGCCCCGGGGGGGCCTCCCTAGAGAGCCCCCCTGAAGGGTGGGCATGGGTGCAGGCAGCTCCATGTCCCAGTCACCTGGGAGCCCCAACCCCCCTGAGCCTGGGCACTGTGGGCTTGATGGCAGTACAGGAGACTGGCTGACCTGCATGAGGAGAAGGAGAGCATGGGGCTAAAGCCACAGCATCAGGTGCTTCCAGAAGCCTGGCCTGTCCTGAGCTGGAAACAGGCCAGGGGAGGAAGGCTGCCTGCAGCCAGCACCTAGTGGCCCACTGGCCCCGGAGGAGTAAGTGGGGATGGAAGGCTCAGCTGATGGCCTCCTGGGCCTGGGATGGCCCAGCCAACTTAGCATGGTCTGCAGCACCCATGCATGCCTGACTCCCAGTCTGAGGTTGGACAGCCCATGGGCTCTAGTAAAGAACATTTTATCTCTGAAATATTGCAAACTCACATGAACAGCTTCTTTCTCATGGGCCTGCAGGCCCTGTAGCTGAACATGGATGAGAGGCTACAGTTGGCAGCCAGGATGCAGCCTCAGAGTCACCGGCACCCATAGCCAGGGCCCTGTGGATGCTCCAGCTCCACAGGAGGAGGACCCAGGATCAGAACCTCCCTGTCAACTGGCTGTAATGGCCATGGAGGACCAGCAGGTGGACATGCAGATGTGGTGATGGAAGACTTTGTTTGGCAGGACAGACAGGGAACAGAGGACATACCCTGTGAGGTGGCATGGGACTAGTGCAAGGAGGTGTAGGGCAAACATGAGGAGGCACAGGATAGGGCAGACCAGGAGTTCAAGACCAGCCAGACCAGGAGGGGGCACACAAACCATATTGTAAGTAGTTTGCATGGGGAAGGGGGTGTTTTATTGTTGGTGGGTAGGGTGAGCGGTGGAGGGACTCTGGTGTTGGGGAGAGAGCCAGGTAGGGAGTCTGTTGTTGGGGAGGGAGTGGGGAAAAGGGGTCTGTTTCTATTAGGAGAATAAAGTGTTTTTTTTGGAGAACTGTTTGCAGTGAGCATGGTGCTGGGGGTGGGCAGTGGGGCACAGTTTCATTGGCAACTATCTAGGAGGGCTTTAGCAGGGAATGGAGGAGGAGGTCGTTGGCAAGCACCTTTTGTACTCAGTACCCTGGCCCCCATTGGGAGGTGTGGAGCTCACATGGGGCCTCAGTGCAGGAGGGGAGGTGTGCTGCTTTTGCTGCCACTGCAACTGTTGTGGCTGCTGCCAGACATCCTCTGACTGATGCTTTTTCTCCACCCAAAGCATGTGAAACATCTCCCCCTGGGTCATACAGATGTTATGTAGCATGCAGGCTGCAATGATGTCCTTGGTGTCTTAAAGGTGGTGAGTCACATTGTGCCAGTGTCCCTTAAGGTGGCCAAAGGTACACTCCACCAGGGCATGTGTGCAGCCCTGGCACCAGTAGAAGCAGATCTGGCAAGGGTCAAGCTGCTTGGTGTAGGGCCTCATGAGCCGGGGAGGAGTGGGTAGGCAGGAACCCCAATGAGGAGGGGTGGGACTACCATGGCACCCAGCTGGAGGGCCAGCATTCCTGGTGTGAAGCACCCACTCTGCACCAGGGCTGACAGGGTGGAGTTCCAGAAGACATGGGAGTCATGGGCAATGCCTAACCACCTAGCACTCACATTAGTGAGGAAGCTGTGGTGGTTGACAACAGCCTGGAGCACAACAGAGTGAAAGTCCCTCCAGCTGTAGTAGCAGTTATCCCCATGGGTTGAGTAGGTGATGGGAATGTGGGTCCTTTCCAGAGCCCTCCCTGATGCACTGAGAGAAGCCCAGGACATGGGACCCCACCACCACCTCCAGGGGGTCATGCACACAGAGTATGGTGTGTCCCAGCACGTCCTGTGGGCTGCTGCACACCTCCAGCATAGCATCCCTAGTAGTTTATTTGCCCACTCCAAAGAGGTGGCCCACATAGTGGAGGCTGGTGGGCATGGCCAGATTCAGCAGCAATGGATAGCTCAGTGTCTGTGGGGAGGGCCTGCCACATGTTGGTGTTCAGCCATTCCAGGTTCAGGAAGAACTGTTCTAGGAGATACAATAAGGTGGCTGGAGTCCTTCAGGCACTGCTTGTCATCCCAGATGGCCTGGATAATGTACAGCCAATAGTTCTGGTTGGCCCAGCAGGCCCAGAAGTGGCAGGATTGGAGGCCCAGGAGGGCATGGACAGCACCAGCTGTGGCATCTGGAAACATGTCAGTTTCCCTGGTGAGGTCTGGCTAGCATGACAGGGGCATGATAGCAGTTGTAGGGTGGTGGAGGCTCTGGAACAGCACAGTGTGGCCAAGCAGGTTGTTGTCATGTGTGGTGGAGCTGACAGGGTCCAGATTGCCCTGGGCAAGGTGGCAATCATCATGGGAGGCCAACAGAGCCACTGCTATGGCCAGCAGGAACCTGAGACGCTGGGCATCATTGTCAGAGGCAGAGGGTGGAGCATTCATGACACGGGGAGGTAGGGGCAGCAATGAAACAGCTGCTGCATGCTTTCCCCACATCTGCATGCTTCTCCTAGACAGAAGTGCAGATGGCTAGGAGCTGGGATCGAGGCTGGCTTCCATAGATAGCTTCTGGCCATAGGCAGCTGTGGCTGGAGCCTCCAGCTTCCCTTGGTAGTGGCAGGAGCCAATTACAGGACCTCAGGACATGGGAGCAATTTGCTGCCATAAGCAGCAATTCTGCTTCCACTTCAATGTATGGCTAGATGCCTGCCCAAGAGCGTTTACTCACGAGTTAACTCCTGCATAACATGGTCCTGCATAACATGCATGTGTAGACACACCCACTGAGTAAATGAGAAGATGTAAGTGCCATAGTTTAAGTCACAGATTTTTAAAATGTTTTAAGGGGCATCACAAAAAATCTTTGTGTCTTGTACATCTCCTGGACCATCAAAGATACAACAATGCACTGAACCCACTACAAACTTTAAGTCTAAATCCTGCCAACCCTTAAGTACAAGTCTAACTTTGGTCTCCATTGGAATGAATAACATGGACAATGTTCTGTATATAAAATATTTGTAAGATCCAGGGTCTAATTAAATTTTTAAAATATCTTTACTTGTTCTTTCACAGTGGCAGAGAATGGGTGCTAGCAGGAAAAGTATTTAAGCATGGCATATTTAAATTAATCTGTCCCTATTCCTCTCCCCTTATGGCTTCCAGAATTCATGGATATAGGAAGTGCTAATTTTGAAGTCACCCTTCCCATAACAGTCATGTTTCATTTCCACTAATAGACCTATCCACCATGAATTTCTCTAACCTCTTTTGAACTTAGGTTCATCAACCTCTATGGCTTCATACAGATATTCAGGGAGGTTATGGGGAGGTTAATTATGTCAACTATGGCCACCTGATCTAACTTAGGTCCCCAGGTGTGGACCTTACACTTAGATCCCTAGTTGGATGGGTCCAAGTGTGAAGTGTACAAAAGTTCAGGAAGTTTAGGTTGGTCTTAAAATGACTAACCTACTTTAAGTTAACCATACTTCCAACATACACCTAAATTAGATTAGGTCAGCCATTTTTAGCCTGATCTAGTGTTTCTAAACTTTGGTACAATTTCCAGCACAGCTCCAGGGCTGGAAAAGCCCAGCTGCCTGCCCCAGCCCTTGGGCCATGCTTTTCCTGCTCACCCTCTGCCCTCTACTGGTTCCAGGTTATTATTATCCCTCCCCCTAGGCACTGATCTATTTTTAGCCACTGACCTGGCCCCTCACTCCACCCCCAGATGGACTAGTCAAGCCCTTCTCTTCCTGCGCCCACCAACCCCCCTATCCCCAAGCTGTTCCTGGTGCTGTTCTTATGGGTGTTCAGAGATACTTGGAGCTGAGGAAGTAAGTCAGGGTTGGGGGAAGGGCAGGAGGGATGAGGGGTAGGTTCACCAGAAGGGCTGTTCATTTGGAAGTGGCAAGGGGGGTTGGAGAGCTAAAAAAAGACCCTGCTCATGGGGCCCTTGGTGAAAGAGCCATCCTGTATACCCCACAAGCCTCCCTGATCCCTCCAAATCCATCCAAACCCCACCAACTGCCCTGCAGACTGCCTGCCCCTCTGTTCTCCCTGATCCTTCAGCAAATGTGCTTGCTCCCTGATTCCCCAATTCACCCTGTGGACCCTGCTAGCCCCTTTAATCTCCCCAATCCTTCTCACATTCACTTCCTGGTCCCATGATTCCCCTGATCTTGCCATAGAATGCACTTGCCTCCCCCAATCCCTTCTAAAGACCTCACCTGCCCTCCAATTCTCCCCCACAGACCCTGTATTCCTACCTGAGCCTATTTACTCCCCTGATCCCCCCCCACACCTCACTAGTCCTCCCATACATACTTACCTTAGATAAGGCAACTATTTTTAACTTGATCTAACCTCCTCAAATAGTACACAGCCCATGAGTTTATAGAGAATATTGCAAAAAAATAAACGTAACTTTTAGCTTCAAGCTGTAAAATTAACTAAGTTGCTAAGGTTGTATTTTCTCTCCTTTGCTTCTTGAGATTTGGGTCACATTACGATGTGATGGTTCACACTGGGTGTCTCTACACATTAATGTGCTGTTGTAATACTGCACATAAAGTTTAGTAACTGGTTAACCAAGTATGAAAACAATGTGCAATAATGCACACTACTGTGCAATAGCTCCAGCACATGGCCATTTAGTGACTCTTACTGTGTAGTAGCCTAATACTACTGTGCAGTAGTATATTGGCATGGTTTTTGCCCAGCACACTACTGTGCAGTGTTATTTGGCTGCTGCATGATTAGCATCACATATAGACATGCCCACTGATTAAAACCCTATTCCACTAGTGTTCTTACTGGTAAAATCTAAGTTCCATGAAAGTCAATGGAAACACTGTCATCCCTTCAGTGATGCCAGCATTTTCCCATTAATTTTAAGAGTATAATGTACTATTCAACATGAGTAAGGATGTCATCATTTAGTGCTCAATGTGTAGTTTAATATTAATATTTTAAGCAATATGTGGTTCATGTACTTATTAGAATATAAAATGTTGCATTTTCTCAATTTATGCCATTGCGCTTGTAGAAAACAAAAATTAAAATAGTTATTCTCTTTTGACATCTATCTGAGACAGTAGTCAGTCAACCCTAAAAACTCCACCCAACCAATATGAGCTTGTTCTTTATATATTTTGCTGTAAATTTGATAGTCTTGTGTCTTTTTAGATACATGCTTCTCTCAAAAATACCCATCTTAAACCACCAGAAAAACAAACAAAAACCAAAACAAAAAAAACAAAAAAAGGACTTCCAAAAGTGATTATATATAAATTATACCACTCTTCAAGGAAGAGCCATTTGACATTCAGAAATCATTGCAATGTGTCACACACTATACACAGTATTGATGTGCCCACATTAATTTTAGTAGGTAATAGTATAAATACATTTTAATGCTGTAAGGAAGGGCAAGGTGATGATTTTGAGAACACTTCTGTGAATTGCTGTAAGTTTAATTTCTTAATGTTTTCATTTTGAGAGCCTGCTGATACTTGCTGATCTGTTCATTAGATCCAGTTCAAATTTAACCCAGTAAAGGCTATCACCTTTGCCTACAAATATCATAATTACTATAACTTCAATAGTTTTCAGTTGTGAACTGACAAAATATACATCAATGCATCAACAAGTTCAATTTTTGATTACAGTATACATAACCAAGACAGAGTAAGGCAGCTTGGCCCAGCGCTGAAAGACAGGGAGGTACATTCTTTGCTTTGTTATTTCTACTTCTTTAGAAATGCCATACATCTAGTCTTCTTCCATGAAGGTACAAATTGATCTTCAGCTGGTGTTGTAGGTGCCCAAAGGATTCCCAATGGCAACATTTGAACATTTATTTTGGATCTCTAGGTGCGGTCTGGTCTTTGAGCCCCATGTTTTTAAACTAATTTGATATACGACAGAACCTAAAGATAAAGGAAATGGAAAATTCACCTCAAGGGAAATTTACCACACAATGTTTCATAGAATGATAAAATCATAGAACCAGAAAGGACCTGTAAGATCATCAAGTCCAGTCTCCTTCTGTGGCCACAAAATTATTGGGCTCAGACAAGCTTGACAAGGTGCCTGTCCAGCCTCATCTGAAACACCTCCAAGAATGGTGACTACACCACCTGTACTTGGAGCGTGTTCCAGATTTTGGTAACCCTTACACAGAAAAAAGTTTTTTCTTATGTCTAGTCTGAATTTAACCACTATTAGTTTATGCCTAGTGGTCCTCACCCTACCCTGAGGTGCTTTCCTGAAGAGTTGCTTCCCTAGTTCTTGATGCTCACCCCTGAAGTACTTGTAGGTGGCTATTAATTCACTTTTCAGCCTTTTCTTACTCAGACTGAATAGGGCCAGTTCCTGGATTTCCTCCTCATAGGACCTACCCACCACGACCTTAACCATATGGGTGGGCCTTCTTTGTACCCTCTTGAGCTTATCTACATCCTTCTTGAAGTATAGTGCCAGAACTGGGCACAGTACTCCAGCTGAGGCCTAAACAACACCAAATAATGAGGAAAGATCTATTGGCCACACATCAGCTGATGCACACCAGAGTTCTATTTGCTCTTCTACCAACCTCATCTCACTGTTGGCTCACATTCATCTCCCAGTTGATCATGACCCACAGTTCTTGTTCATATGCTGGCAGTGGATTACCACCCATCATGTAGTTATGCTGAGAGTTCTTTCTACCCAGGGGAAGGATCTCGCACTTCTCCTTGTTAAACCTCATTTGATTTCATTCTGCCCATGAATCCAATCTGTCAAGTACATCCTGAATCTTTGCCCTATCCTCTCATGTGCCTACATTTCCCCACAGCTTGGCATCATCCATGAACTTAATCATTGAGCTTTCCACCCCCTCATCCAAGCCTGAGATAGGCTGCGCACCCCCTAGAAGTGCCAGCCATGAAAAAGGAACCCATCGGCAACTGGCTGTGGGGGACTCCCCACCCAAAATTGGTGATTGGCTACTGGGGGACCCTTCCCCTCATCGGCAATCTGGTGTCCCCCAGATTCAAGAGGCACCAGTTGCCAATGCATCCAAGTCATTAATATATGTATTAAAGAGCATAGGTCTAAGCACTGATGCCTGGGGGACACCACTGGAGACAGGCCTCCAGAATGAGGCCATCCCATCAATTACAACTCTCTGGGAGCAGCCTCAAAGCCAGTTGTCCACCCACCTCACTGTAGACTGGTCCAGCCAGTTTCCTCCAGTTTGATAGAGAGAATCTCATGGGAAATGGAAGCAAAGGCTTTACTGAAATCTAAGTAAATGATGTCAACCTTATGTCCCTCATCCACATGGCTATTTACCTTGTTGTAGAAGGACACCAGATTAGTCAGGCATGATCTACCTTCAGCAAAGCCATGATGGGTGCTTCATAACAACCCTTCAGTTACCGGTTTGTGATTGATGGCCTCCTTAACAAATTTTTCAAAGATTTTAACCAGGACTCAAGTCAGGCTGACCACTCTGTAGTTTGCCAGGTCATCCCTCTTCCCTTTCTTGAAAATGTGCACCACATGGGCCCTCTTTCAGTCACCTGGAACAATTCCTGAGTTCCACAGTTCTTGAAACAGCTTGGCAAGTGGTGCTGCTATAGACTGAGCCAGTTCTTTCAGGACTGTCTTGTGCAGGTAGTCTGGCCCAGAAGACATGAAAGTCTCCAGGTATTGTAGGAGAACTGATTTCATGTAATCTGTTGTCTTTCCCACATTCCCTGGGCCTCAAGTCAGGTGAACAGCTCTCATTTGATTTCAGGAATACCAACGTAAAATATGTATTTAGGAGTTTTGCATTGTCACGGGTGTCGACTGTGGGCTGCCCCGAGTATTCAGTAGGAATCTCACAGCTAATTCCAATTTTTTCTGCACCCTATGCATCTGTAGAAGGACTTTTGGTTATCTTTTTGTTGGCTGTCAGATTGATTTCCATTCCTGCCTTAGCTTTCCATGTCTCGTATCTGCAGGCCCTGGCAATACAGCTCTATTAATCTCTGATAGCTGATCCATTCTTCCATTGCTTATATCCTTCTTTTTTCTTTTTCAAAAGCTCCCTAATATTCCTGTTGAGCCAAGCAGGTCTCTTGGTTCCTATCCCACTTTTTATCCACATGGGGATGGCCTGTTTTTGAGTTGTGAGAATTACCTCCTTAAGGAAGCACCACTGTTCCTGGACTCCCAAATCTTCCAGTTGTGAGTCACAGAGGGCCTCTCCAACTATCCTGTTGAGCCTACCAAAATCTTCCTTCCTGAAATCTAGGACTTCTGCTCTGCTGACTGATTTCTCAGGCTTACAGTGGATGGTGAACCTTGTCAGATCACTGTCATGCAGCGTACCACCAATTCTCAGGTCATTTATGATGTCCTCCCACCTTGGTCAGTACCAAATCCAGAGAGGCCTTACCCCTAGTGGGCCTTTCCACAACCTGTGTCAGAAACAGATGGTCTATTATTGCCAAGAAGTTGGCTGACCAGCTAGAGGTGGCTGAGTGGCCCTTCCAACAGATGTCAGGGTACTTGAAGTCACCCATGACAATCATGTCTCTAGTGTGAGCTGCCTCAATCAGCTCTGTGGAGAAGGTCTGATCACACACCTCCTCTTGGGAAGGAGTCCTGTAGTAGACTCCCACCATCAGGTCACCCTCTCCTGGTGCCCCTTGTAACCTGACCCAGAGGGTCTCAAGGGATCTTTCCCTGCTGTCAAACATGACTTGCAGGGAGAAGTACTGCTCTTTCATATAGAGTGCCACCCCTCCTGCCTTCTTCCCAACCCAATCCTTCCTGTAAACCCTATAACCTTCAATATTCACTGCCCAATCTTGTGTGTCATCCTACTAGGTCTCCATCAGCCCCTGACAGACTGAATTCCTCATCAACCAGAAAAAGTGCTAGATCCTCCTATTTGTTTCCCATGGTTTTGGCATTCCCATAAAGACACCTGAGTCCTGACCCCTCACCCTGCTGGTTGCCCCAGGTTTTCTGTCACACTGCCTGTATCTCAAGATGTTAGTACTTACCTGGACATCCATAGCTTGCAATGACACACAGGAGGACATTCAGTGAGAGGATTCATGCCCAGCAGTGAAACCCTTTCCACAGCCCCCAGAACTGCCTTTCTTCAATTCAGTCACACTTATTAACACCTATATTAGGAGACATTATATGTGTATAGGGAAAGCTTTTCTATTAAAAAAAAAAAGACAGGGTCATATGACCCACAAAGCATACAGGTAATGAAATAAGGGGAAGGTACAACAGCAATAAGAAGTAGAATTAATTCATTAATTCCATGTAAAGTATTGGAAAAGATGAGCTAGCAAGATGAAATATATCATGATCCTTTTTTAGCTAGAACCAATTTGATAAAATAGTCTCATTCCTTATTTAAGGTTTGTTTACATTGTCTCACTTTCTGTTTACCATGCCACTAGCATGTATTGGAGTATAGAAAATGTTCATTCTATACCTACAACAGATTTCATTACAGAAAGAATTGACAAATTGGGGAACAAATCTTTATGTACAGATTGTACACAAAGCTTTAGGTTACAATGCAATATTATCAATTGTATTTAATATTTAATTAATACTATCAATTGATATAAAGACATATAACAATGTAATATCTATTTCATGAGTTAAAAGTTATTTTCATCATTTCTAAGAGGCATGAAATTTTATGTAGTGCCTTCCTAATCACATCCAGTATCCTAATGCACAAATGAGCATTATGATTTATGGAAACCATAAAGCAATTTATAAATCAGTAACATAACCTATAATTCAGATACATGGCTTGTAAATCAGTCAACTGACTTCTAAATATGCATGATTTATAAACCCATCATTTGATTTACTGACAATATCAGTCCTCTGTTATGAAAATCAGAAATGTAATTACAGGCTCTGAGGCCAAATATTAAAGTAATTTTGAAGCAGGTGCCTCCTATTGTATGCAAGGGTAGTGATTCTGGTTTAGGTCAACATTCTGGCCAATGAGAGCTCCATGAAAACTCTTAGTTGAAGAAATTATTCTTGCTATACTAAGCAAAAAGGATAATTATTTATGGGGAAGTCCATATGAGGTCCCTGGTTAAATGAGGGTTGTACATTGTAGGGGTGTGCGAAACAGGCTGTATTCAATTTGGATTCAGATTCAGTCAGATTCAGGGGACAGTGATTTAATTAATTGATTTGGATCACTGTCCCTATTTGATTGGTCCAAATCTGAATCTGAAGATTTGGTGCCGATTTGGAGAATCTGTGATTTGGCCATAGACACAGCTTTAAATTTTTTTTCTGCAGACCTCGAGGTACCAGGCATGGCTTATGAATGCTGAGATGGTAGAGAGGATGGAAAATCCCACAGGAGCATGGCAGGACCCCCTGCATGATCCGTGGTGGACCCAGAAGTGAACTGGAAGTACTTCTGGTCCACTTCCAGGTCCACCACCAAGTGCGCTGGGTGCCCCCTGTGATCCTGTGGGATGCTCCATCTGCCCCACCATCTCGGCATTCACAAGTCACCTGGTACCTTGAGGTATATAGAAAAAACATTTAAAGCTGTGTCTATGGCCAAACCATCAAAACTCTCCAAATCTCTCTGAATCCATTTGGAGGGTTCCAATTGATTCAGAAAGATTAACAAGCCTCCTGATTAGATTTGGATTTAGAGATTCATCCACTGAATCAGGCCAAATCTCTGCAGTGACTGAAGCTTTGCACAGCCTTATTACATATCTAGGAAATAAAGCTAGACTGGAGATTGTTTAGTTCAGGTGGAGCTCCATGCTAACATGTTTATACTGTCTATTAGGCCTGTGCGAATAAGCAGCTATTTGATTCAGCTTTGGATCCAGCCAATTTGGATGCCAGTGATCCAATTCAGAGCTCCAGATTTGTTTCCCACTTCGATTCGGCTGAATCGGCTCCGAAGCTTCAGAGCCACTTTGGAAATCCGGCCATAGGGTATAATGGGGAATCAATAAAATATCTATAACTTTGTTGTTTGTTGTCTGAATTGTATTAAACTTGCAGGAGTGGTAGCCTCTGCTTAGATCAGGAAGCCAACAAGTTTCAAGGAGACAGGTGCAGAGGTTTTGGGAAAAACTGCACCCCAAATTCTTGAAAGCAAAACTCATGTCTCTTGTATGTGTTACGCCACATCAGGGTGAAAACTGCAGGGGTAGTAGCCCCTGCAGAGGCCACAAAGTTTGTAAAGTTTCGAGGTGATAGGTTCAGGGGTAGTTTGGTTTCTGGGGCCCTGCACTTCTGGTTGCTAGCAGGTAAAACTCATGACATAGATGATCCCGTGTGTGTTAAGGCACAGTGGGGTGAAAACTGCAGGCCTGCTAGCCCCTGCTGAGGCCACAAAGTTGTTAAGGAGATAGGTAGAGGGGAGTTCTGGGGCCCCTCACCCCTAGCTGCTGACAGACAAAACTTGTGACATGGGTACTTATGCAACTGACTGTGTTGGTCTTGGGGCAATTCGTTGTCTGCATTGATTCTTTCCTCTCCTTAGTCTGTGGTTTTGTAGGTGTTAATCCTTGCTTGTTAACTCATTACATTAGCTAGCTACTGTGTATTGAGCTGGTCTCTGAGTGAATCATGATTGATTGGTAACTGGTAACACAGTAGTTTAGCAGCCAGGCCTGCAGTTGTCCCCCCACCCCAAGGCAGACAGTCCCACAAGCACCCATGTCATGAGTTTTGTCTGTCAGCAGCTAGGGGTGCAGGATCCCAGAACCCAGAACCCCTGCACCTATCTCTTTGAAAGCTGGCAGACTTCATGGCCTCATCAGGGGCTACCATCTCTGCAGCTTTCACCCTGCTGTGCTTTAACACACACACTGTCACCCATGTCACAAGTTTTTCTTGTCCATAGCTTGAGGTACTGTTTCCCCTAAACCCCTGAACTGATCTCCTTGAAACTTAGTAGGCTTTGTGGCCTCCACAGGGGCTACCATCCCTGAAGCTTTGACTCCATTGTGGTATAGCACACACACATGCCATGAGTTTTGCTTTCAGGATTTGGGGTACAGTTTTCCCCAAACCCCTAGACCTATTTACTTGAAACTTGGCTGGATTTGTGGACTCACCAGATGCTACCATCCATGCAGTTTTCAACCCACAGTGACCTAACAAACACATATGTTACATGCATTTTGCTTTCAGAATTTGAGGTGCAGTTTTTCAGAAGCCCCTGCACCTATCATCTTGAAACACTGCACAGATCATGACCAGAGCAGGGGCTACCATCTTCACAAGTTCCATTCAATTCATCCAAAAGATAACAATGTTATAGATATTTCATTGATTCTGCATTATACTCTATGGCCGAATTGCCGAATCAGCTCCAAATCTTTTCTGAAGTGATTCAGAAGCTCTGAATTGATTCATAAAGCCTAAAGCTTCCAGAGATTTGATTTGGATTCATGGATTTAGCCTCAAAAAAAAAATCAATCAAATCATCTCTGAATCCAAATCATTATCCGAAACTTTGCACAGCCCTACTGTCTATATATGTCCAGCTTGTTCAGGTCTAATTTTAAGTATCTTAACCAGGTCCTTCAACGTGCAATGTAGACCTAACCTTATACCATCTATGATAACCTGCTGGTTGAAAATTTTGAAGAGAATATCATGCTATGTTTAACATAAGAACTGATGCAGCCTGACTATGGTGTTGTCAGCTTGGGACATCTTCACCCCAAAATCTCTCTTTTTCAAGCATATTCTTGCACATTGCTCACATGTGGTTTTCAGAACACTATCCAGCATATGATGTATTTTATTTTCAGTACCAAAAAGCAAAAGGGGGGAAATTTTTCTCAATTGGGAAAGCTAAAAATAGTTGTTTAAAAATAAAGCTAAAAATAGTTGCTCAGAAAAGTAACACTGTGGATCTAACTCCAAATTTTTATAAGCTTCTATACGTGTAATATAAATACCAGGAGCTCTAAAAAAAAAAATGTCATTTTAGAATAAAGAAGTGTCTACTAAGTGGAGTCAATCCATAATAATTCAAAGTAACTACTGTTCATTGACATTTTCTGTCTTCATTATGCTGGGGGCTCAATGTAACAGGGTTGTGTTCACCAGAAGGAAAACTGGAGAAGCTACCCCTTTCAGGTATGATAGGCACTGGTAGAAACACTTGCTACAGGATCCAGTGTTCTTCCATGTGTTAATGTTCATATTAGCCAAACATGCAAAGAAGAAATCAAATGAGGAAGGTAACATTATTAGGGATTAATAACCAAAACATTTTCATAAATATTTAGGATGCTTTAGGATGTCATTGTATACAGTACCTCCTCATCAAAAGCTTGTTTAAATGTTATATTAATTGGGGGGCGGGGGGGGGGGAACGGGGGGGACAAACCAAAAAAGCCAGACAAACAAGCAAATAAAAAAAACTATTTCAGGAGTCCCTTGCTTTACTTTGAGTCCAGTTTGGATTTCAGTTGTACCTACAAAAATTCAGAAAAACTAAATATTATCTGACCTTTAAAAATTAATAGGTTATATATTTTTTGCTGCTGCTAAACCCTTTGCTTTTATTACATACCTGAGGAGGAGGTGAATTTTGTATAGACGACCAACTTTTCTTCTGAAACTATTAGTGTCAAAAGAGATACTACACATGTAATTCAATCCTGAGACCAAAGTGTATTAAACCATTTCTGATTAATAACAGGCTTTCCACTTAAATTAGGATTGTTTAAAGATCAATGCACAATATTTCCCTCAGGGTTTTATTTATTACCTCGTCAGGCAAGTCCTAATGAATTTGGAGGGAGTTTTGCCTGGATAAAAACAGAGCAATAACTAATTCCAGATCTCAGGATTTGGTCCCATATGGTTTATCCATTTTGAATTTCAGCAAAAACTAATAACAGTGATAGCCACAATCTTTCTAAAACTGGAGCAAACACTATCAGAACCAAGGGGGAAAAATGAACTTAATTTCTACCTTTAATAAATCAACTGTAGCCATTATTTACTTACACTTTTGTCCAGTTTCTGCACTTTGGATGTGATCCAAACCCATTTAAATTGTAAGTTTGTACAGTCTCTGGGCTGGACATCAGAGTTCTATTATGAACATGGCCACACACTCACTCCAAAAGTCCAGCTACCGCTGGTTCTCAGGACTTCTCCAGGGCAGCCTTATTTTGTGGAGCTGGTTTGTTCTAAGCTGGAGCATGTGGGGTGTGCTTCACAAAGATGTTTCTAAACCCACAAGGGAGGTGGGTCTTTTAATTATCTAGAGGGACTTTGGATCAGGCCCTTCAAGCTACATGCTATATATTCAGTTTAAGTATTTTTCTGTCCTCTGTTACTATAGCTTCTTATTCACTTTGTAAACAAAGAACATAGTATTATCCTCATTTTATACATGGATAACTGAGACAGACAGATTGACTTCCCTAAGAGCACACAGAGCTGAGAATCCATGCCTTCTCTATCCCAGACTACCACTCTAGATATGGGATCATTTTTTCATTGTCTGCATTGTCTAAAAGGTGTTAAATGTTCTAGTTCTAGTTCAGCAAAGCATACAAATGCATAACTTCATTTCAATATAGAAACAGTACAATCAGCAAAAAAGGGTGAGAGTTTAAAGCTAATTTAAGTAAGAAATGGGTATTTGACTTTGAGAGCTTGTAAGCTTCATTACAGGATAATTACAATACAGTAGCGGGAGGACTAAATTATTCAATAATAATAGAACATTTTGAAATGAAACATTTAATGTTAGATATTAGTAATATGCTAGTGATATTATTAGTATATTCAATGTTATTGCTCCTCAGATTTGTTGTTAAAATTAAGGAAAAAGAATCAATTGTGGGCCTGGGTTTTTCTAACATGCAACTCTTATTGCAGTCCTAAAGAATTTCCCAGAATAAAAATCAGCACATCTTATTCAGACATACTGTTAATTATATCTAGATGTATTTGGAGTGGGTTCAGGAATTTTTTTAAATGAATTTCAAAAAATTCAAAGCATGACCTTCCTTATGTTGTCTTATCTTCCAAAAAATAGAACTGTTTGATTGGCTGTTTTAAAGCTGTTGATACTCTTTCTGAATCCCTAAAGAAAAATATGGCAAAATTACACTGTGCAATCTTTATATATCATCACCTCATCAAAATAATGAAACAAAGCATTAGGCATTCAGCCAGAATGTACAATCCAAGGGCTACATCATATGTATGCTGACTCAATGCCTGTACTAAGGACAGACACATGTGGGGACTACTGATACATTATTATTTTAATGTCCAGAAATCATTCAAGAAAATTAAAAAAAAGATTTCTAATTTGGAAAATGTGCATAATTTTCAAAATAGGAAATGCCAGAAGAACAGACTAAGGATTAAAACAAAACAAAAATGCAGTCAGATTTCCAACTGGTTTTCAAATACATATGTATTACTTCAATAGTTATATAGACTGATTTACTTATAGCCCAGGTGGGTAAAACCAGGAAAGAATGTGAATAAAGAGTACAATGATAAACCAAGCAAGAGACAGAAAGAACATAGTCATAGATGATTTTATAATTAAAGTGCTGTTTTGCTGCATCTGATGTGTATTTGTTCATGCATGAGGTTAGCCTATGGCAGGAACATTCTTATAACTTGGACACAGTGACTGAAATCTTCATTAAACACCTAAAATTAAACACTTCAGTTAACATTTAGGCATCCAAATTAATCCATATTAGCCTTCAATTTTAAGCAGCCATGCTGCTCTTGAGAGATATTAGCCAAATTCTCTGCTATATTCTACACTCTGTTAAATTCTTCCAATTAAAATATGGTAAAATATGAACTTTGACTTTCAGACTATTCAAATGATTTATCTCTGTATTCTAACTGAATTCAGCTAATTAAATTAGAAAAGGGAAAGGTTTGTTTCTTCTGTGAGGAGGCATCAAGTTGAAGAGTTGTGTGAAATTTCGCTGGCTGTTTCGATTCAACACTGTTTTGACTCATTTCAAGCTCAAGACAGTGAAATTAAATTGAAATGAAGGGCTTCAAAACATCCTCAAAACAAAACAAGGCTAGTCAAAACATTTCAAAAGTTTTGAAACATTTCGAGTTTCAAAGCAGCCAGGACCCAGGTGGTGGGAGACAGGGGAAAACCAGGGCTGTGCTCCCAGCGGCACTGTAGCCCCATGTGGCTTAGCTGGGAAGACAGCCCTTGCTCTCCCCACCTCCTGCAGCCAGGGGAAGGAAATGGAGGCTGGGCTCAGTTCCCCACCCCAGCACTAGATCGGGTTGGGGAAAGAAACTCAGCCCAGCTATCTGATGATACTGCTGGGGATGGAAACTTAGCCAGTTCCCTTCCCCTGGTCCCAGGCAGCAGCACCCAGCTTCACTCCCTCATCTGACACACAGATTGGGGGGGCCACAGCCCCAAGAGGACTGACACAGCCCCTGCAGCTGTCCTGAGGTTGTGGGTCCCCATCCGCCTGCTGGATGAGAAAGGCTGTTTCAAGTTTCCCCTTTATATTGAATGGGGGAGATGTCAAAACAGTGGCACTGTTTCAATGAAGCAAAGTGGAACAGTGGTTTTGAACCTAAATGAAATTCGAAATGAAACGCTGTTCTGTTAAAACGTCAACACTCAAGTTGAAATGGAACAGTGTCATTTTGCACAGCCCTAGAGTTCACTTGCTAATGTATCCACTCTATGGAAAGAGTTAAATCTTGCTTAGACTAAAGAAGTATAAGGGGAAGCCCTACAAGTTCAAAGACATTTATTGGACAAGGTACAAAACAGCAAAGGGCCAAGTGATTAATCTGAATATTCAAGGATTACCTATTCTTGGGACAAATTGTACTTAAATATGTTCTTCTGGGTTATACTATGGAACTACTTCTATATCTCTTTGCATCTTGTTTATTATCTTGATTATTATATTGGAGAAGTAACTTCTGGTTAAACTCTATGTACATTTCATAGGACAATAGAAGTCACAATACTCCATCAGAGCAGAGGGAAATTCTGGCCAATGGGGGTTTTGTCGTTGATATCATTAGAGCCAGAATTTTAACCTAGAACAATCTTTTTTTAAGTCTTACTGTTGTAAACTTGAGATCCTGCCCCCTACACTGCAGCCCAAGCCTCACAGGTGGCATCTCAATGCTTCAATAATCACCGGCTCCACTCTGGGCCCCAGAATCCTTCTACCAGGACCCCTGCATGATCCCTCCATTCAGGTGGCCTTCCTGCCTTCATTCAGCTATGTAGCTCCCTGAATCTATTTTTCCCTTCCCCAGGACCTTTGGCTCCTCTAGCCCTGGCCAGTCAGAACCCCAGGCCTCTGGCTCTTGGGCATCCTTTGCAGTGGGCCCCCAGTCCTTTGACCATCCTAGTCCTGTCCCCAGCCTGGGCCAGTCAAGGGTACTCTCCCATTTGGTCTCTGAGTCCTTAGCCCTTCACTCTCTCTCTCTCTCTCTCAGGGTCTGCCCTCCAAACCCAAGGGGTTACCCATCTGGTGGTGGGGGCTAGGGGTTAAGGCACCCCAGCCTGCTTTTCACCAGGGTGGTAACTGGTCTGGCATTTCCTGGGGGCTCCCACACCACTGAGAGCCCCACCAGGCCACCCACTCCTGGCAGGGTGCAGTTTTAGGTAGTAGCCAAGACCAGGAGCCACCTACGTCTCCTCCCTTACCTCCAGATGAAACACAACAGCCCTCTAACCAGGCAATGTTGTTGCCTGACCTCCAGCAGCCAAACTGCCTTGTTTATATAGGCAGCCCTGAGCCTAAAATGGCTGCCCTTATTAAGCAGCTGGAGGCTGCCAGCTCCAGGGCCTTAAAGTGGCAGGCAGAGGGAGAAGCTAGCTCTGTTGTAGAAGGCTGTGAGCCATTATCTAACGAGTAATGAGGGAGTATCCTACTAGCATAAAAATGCCAGGGGAGTCATCAGAAGGATAGTAAACTGAGGAAGAGGAACACTTTATACCCAAGATGCAGACTTTAACTCAGATAAGCTCACTATCAGGATGGGCCAAGAAACAGTTCTGGACCAGAACTAATGAACTTCCCCTACTTCATGAAGGAAGGCTGAGAGTTTTGGCTTGGTCATTTATTTGTTTAGTGCGAAGACTGTGCCTGTGTATAGAAGGCTGGCTGAGGAGATCACAAGAGAGCAGAGCTAGCCTGCAAGGAAATAGATACACCAATGTGCTTACACAGGCCTAATAAAGAGACAAAAATGACTGTGTTCTTGAAATATCAATGATTTAGCATCAGGTACTGAAAAGAAGTGTAACCTGATAGGTAGAAGTTCAGGGCTGAAAAAGGAGAAGCAACCCATGTAAGATAAAGAGGCAAAAAAATAGGTTGTTAAAGGCATTTTCGGCTACTAAAATCATTTTTGGTTTAGCGTCCAAAATAGACAGGAATGTTTATGAACATGGGGCAAATGCTTTCATGTCATTATGTTTGGTTCTTCAAAATAATCCCATATTTATCTTCAATCTTTGTTTTAAAATCTCATCTGTGTCTTTAATACATTCAGTTGCATTTCTTCCTTCAGGCACTGATCTTGCCACGACACTGAAGAAGAGAGCTGTTTTGCCTTAATGTGGTCCAAGCATTCATGTACTCTCATCATCTCCCATTATTTAAAATGTTTGTTAAACAATACAGCAGGATGTGAACTACTCATACAAATAAATCTAAATTGTTCCTTTTTATTGCTGTGTTTTCTTAAATTCAAAGATAGCATATAACCGGCTTAATGATTTTGAAACACTGGTTACTATTTAACATTATATGAAAGAATGTTCCATGCAAATATTCCACTGCTAATTATATTCTGTTGATAAATATTGCAATGCTTTTTGGAATCAATGGATACATCACTAGTAAGATCTAGTCACTTTGAGTTTTTTAGTTAGATGTTTACCAAAATCTCAAGATTAAGATTTTGGGTCTACTTAATTTTAAGTTTTCATTTGCATATTTGCTGGACATTCAACTGGCAAAAAATCAGGAAGTTGCTGTCTCTAGCCCTTGGCCAGAACAAATGCTTCCAATGATATGTGACAAAAATATGTAAGAGAACAATTTGCTCCATGACGTTGCATCACAAAAGTGAGTAAACAGACTGGCAATGAAGGTATGTTCTTATTCATCAGTGAGTAGATGCAGGAAGTATACCCAGAGCACTCACCATGTCAACCCATACCTTGGCCAGTTTCCCAGCATCCTGCTGATAACTGCAGAGAGCAGAATAGTCTCAGCAAATTTTGATCATCTTGGTTTAGATCAAGTGATATAAACTGTGAAGCCATAATAATAAGCAAGAGTGAAAAACTACAGGAGACTGAAAATGGAGCTCTAAACATTGGGATGGCTGCTGGGAGTCATTGAGGTCTGCCTGAGTCAACTTCAGCACTATAAGGGGTGTGGGAAACAATAGTGCTATTAAAATGAAATAGAGTAGGAATCCTACTGTTTCCAGCTACAGAGAGCATTTGGAAAGAACAGATCAACCAACGTGTAGCCCCAAGGAGTGACTGCCAATAAATAGAGACTGTAACATTGCACTCAATTTTGTTAGTGGGAAAGAAGACAAAAATTAGTGAAACCAAACAGAATTTCAGGAATTCACCCTATTATCAGCTTACTAAGACAGGCTGTAAAAATATTTTAAAACATTCTCTAAGCAACAATTTCAAGAATAGATAAGATGACTATAATCTTATTGCAATTTTAAGTTTGATTTTTTTCTAATCTACATTCTCCATCATTGTTCAATGGCATTAAAAGTTTCCATTTTCATTCAGCACATATTTTTCCTTTCTATGATTTTGCTTGTCGATAATTCTCAAAAATCGTTGTGTAAGTTAGTTTGTGATTTGTTTTTGGTGTGAATGAAGATTTGATATTAGCTACCACTTCTGGGATTAAGTGAGAGAAGGAAATCAGTTAACTTTTTTTGCTTTGCTATGTACACTAGTGTATTCAGGAATACAAGAAGTTTTTTTTTTTCCGATCAGCATGGGGAAAAAAAGCCCTTCATCTTCCGCTTGCATACAAGGAAACCTCATTAAATACATGTCTTTCAATAAACTTCTGCCAAACCCACATGTTTGCAATAATGGAAACCAACTATGAAGTTGAATAATGCAGTCAGCACTGATCATGACCATAAGACATATGCCCCATATTGGGCAAACATGTTGATGGGAACCTTTTTTTTTTTATTATAAAACATCTAAAAGAAACTACATGAACATAAAACTTAACAAACTCCCCTACAACAATACTTTATTCTTCTTACACCCTTTTTCACTATCAACACATTAACCTCTTACAAACTATCCCCAACCCAGAAGGAAGCAACAACTTTCACTCTGTCCCTTTGTACTTTCAAAATAAATGTCAGTATTCTTCTTTCCTCCATCTCTTCTCTGCCTTCTCCTTTCCCATCTCATCCACATCTTGATCAGCTGCGGCTTGTGAACTCAGACTGGTGGGGCAGTGAAGCATCCCATGGGAGCAGGGGCAGGGAACGGGGTCACAGCTGGGCGGCCACTCTGGCTGGTAGTGGAGAGGCTGAACATCTACCCACTCCCAGCCAGCTGCAAACCCGCCCCCCCCCCCTTGCTCCCAGCTGGCTGCAAACCACCCCACCCCTTGCTTCCATAGGATGCTCCACTGCCCCATCAGTCTGAGTTCACCAGCCGTGACTTATCTTGATCCCCATAGTATTTCAATTCATAAAATGGCCAACTCCAAACTTTCTTTTCTGGTAAAAGCCAGTCTCTTGACCACCAGCAGGTTTCTCACCTTCCATGTTGCTACTGTCACACAAAATACTATGATTCTCAGTCTCTGTGTCTCCCCTTTGGGCATCAGACCATACAACATCATTTCATATATTGTCACAGTTCATATTGATTGCCTTTAAAATGATGTAGTCCCTCCCATACCCCTTACACAAAAGGGAAGTACTAAAATATATGCAGCACAGATTCTTCAGCTTCACATCCCTCTCTCAGGCAAGCAACCATTCTTACCAAGCCTGATTTATGCTGAATGACACTCTCAGGAAGAATAGCCTGTATCATCATCCATATGATATCCGTATGATCTCCTTTCACTCTATTGTCTGTAATTTCTTTCCACACATTTGCCATCTGTCTTTCCATCAGATCTCTAACTATTGCAATAATATCTTTCTTTCTTATCACCTTCTTATGGTCTTTCAAACACTCTAACTCCATTTCATCAAGTTTATTTACCACTAGGAAGCTCTACATCTACGCACAGAGTGCCAGTGGGTCCCTCACCTACTGCTTTTTCTGTTCTTCCCCATACATGCCCCATCTTCTTCATGTTCTTCCTACTAGGTAATGGCAGAAACATGCAGTCTTTCCCACCCCCTCCATTATGTCTTTACAGAATATTTTTATAAAGTAAGTATACACAAAGCTTTCCAAATCTGCATTCCCCAACCTCCTTATTTCCTGGTTTTTCAAGGCTCCATTCTGGCTACATTTTTTCTTTTACCTCCCTGCAAAAGAACACATATTTGCCTCTGTACCCTCCTTATCTGTTGCCATGATGGTGGATACACCACTCCCATGTCAAGGATGACTGGCAAAAATGCTGTTTTCAAGACACTCACTTGAAACATAATACCCTACCACTCCAGATCCCAATATCTGTCTAGCACTTACCTCTAACTTCTCCAGCACCTTTGTTCTTTTCCCTTTGGTGTCCATTAGGGTTCCCAAGATCTTGATTACATCCTCTACCACCAGCAGCCCAAATATCTGTAAATTCTCCCAATTCCCCACCCCAAATCCCAACCTCATCTTATTTGATTTATTCCCTGAAACTTCACTGTATTCCTTAGTATGCTACAATACCCTCGCAACTGATGTGCTGTCCTGAGCCTGTATGTTCACATCATCCATGTATAATGTATATTTAACTTTGCCTCCTCCTGGCATCTTCAAGCCATTTATCAGCTTATCATCACATATTCTCTAAACCAATGGCTCCATCACACACACAAAAAGATAAGGGGACAGAGAGAAGCCCTTTTCCCCCTGTTTGTATGGAGAATGATTTGCTTAAGTAACTATTTACTTGACTTCCTACTTCGTTGTATAGTATTTTGCCACATCTGATCATCTTCACCAGAAACCTCATCCTCCACTATACTTCAAACATGAAATCATGTTCAACCTTATCATAAGTTTTTTCCAGGTCTAAATCCATTATTGCCATGTTTCTTTTCCTGTCTTGTACATCCAGCATGACATTTGTCATTAACCATAGAGTCCGGTATATCCTCCTCTTAGGAATGGCACATGTTTATTCTTCTTGTATCACATCTGTTAAACACTCATGCATCCTTTTGGCAAATACTTCTGCCATGAATTTATAGACTACATTTAAAGGTTTATTGGCCTCCAGTTGTAATGTGTAACACATCTTCTTTCCTTTCTTGAATATAAAAATTACCATATCTTCTGCAAAATCCTCCCCTATCCCCCTACCCTCTGCTATTTCCCAGTATATCTCTACTTTATCTGTCCCCAGCCACTGCCCTTTTTTTTCCCATAGAATTCATCCAGAATTCCATCTCTTCCCAGTGCCTTACCTGTCTTGCATGCTTTTAAACAGTCCTCCACCTCTCCCATACTTAACTTCTCCAATTTTTGTTCCTTTCCATCTTCTATTCCTTCCTTTATAGCCTCAGGTAACACCTTCATTTCCCCTCTATCCACTCCTTTTCTTTTGTAAAACTCTTTATAGAACTCCACTGCTGTATCCAACACCTTTGCACTCTCATCTATTTGGATTCCTTCCTCAGTTCTCACTGCTTTCAGTTCTGTCCTTCTTTTTCTCAATTTTGCTAAAAAATATTTACACCATCCTTCCCCCTTTTCTACCCTAGTTTCTCTGGTCACAAATATTTTCTCATCTATTTTCCTTTTGAAACATTCTTCAGTCCATCATGTTATGTCTTCCAGTTCTTTATTCACTTATAATCTTCTTACTGTCTCCTTTACTATTTCCTGTTTCCTTTCCTTCAGTTCTTCTAGGTCTTCCACCCTCTTCTGCACTTCTCTTTGACTAATATTTCTGAAACATATCTTGTTCTTCTCTTTACCATAGTCTACCACTCCCAGATACTTTTGTAATATCACTTTAGAGTCCTCCATTCTTTGTACAGTTCCACATAGTCTTGATAAGTCTTCTCATCTTTTAATAACTGAACATTTAACTTCCACATCCCTTTCCCCCACCTTAACTTTTTCTAAACTCACTTCCATTCTCAGCATCTAATGATCAACAGGGATCCTGGCTTTCTCTGATTTAAAAAAATCCCCAATTTTCAGTTAAAGAAAAATGACCCAAATCTACATTTTTTCATGATGAAAATGAAACACCACTATATATTTTTTTTTCATAGATTTCAAAGACATTAAGGCTGGAAGGGACCTCGTAAGATCATTGGGTCCAGCCCCCTACCTAAAGGGCAGGAAGTCAGCTAGGATCAAAGGATCCCAGCAAGATAAGCATCCAAATGTTTCTTAAAAGTGTCCATAGTAGGTGCTTGCACCACCTCTGGCAGGAGTCTATTCCAAGCCTTGGGAGCTCAGACAGTAAAAACATTTTCCATTATGTTCAGCCTAAAACAGTCTTGCAGGAGTTTGACTGTTGGACCTTGTCATCCCTTGGGGTGTTCTGGTGAACAGATGTTCCCCCAGATCCTAATGCACACTTCTTATGTGCTTATAGGTTGCCACGAAGTCACCCCTGTGCCTGTGCTTCTCCAGGCTGAAGAGTCCCATGGCTCTCAGCCTCTCTTCATAAAGTCTGCTCTCTTGCCCTTTAATCTTGTGCATGGATCTTCTCTGGACTCTTTCAAGCTTTTCCACATCCTTTCTGAATTGTGGAGCCCAGAATTGGATTCAGTATTCCAGCTGAAGACTCACCAAAGCCAAGCACAGAGGGAGAATGACATCTTGAGTCTTGCTTGAGATGCATTGGTATATGCAAGCCAGAGTTTTGTTCATTTGGATGCTGCGGTATCACATTGGTGGCTCATATATGTTTTGTGGTCAATCACAACCCCCAAGTCTCTTTTGGCCCTGGTGCTAGTGAGCCTGTAAGTGTGATATGCGGGGGGTTTCCACCGAAGTGGAGTACCTTGCAGATCTCTGTATTGAATGTCATCAGGTTTTCATCTGACTACCTTGCAAGCCTATTCAGGTCAGCCTGCACTACCAGCCTATCTACAAGTGTGGACACTGTTCCCCAAAGTTTGGTTCCATCAGTGAACTTGGCAAGTCTGGTTCTGACACCAGAATCCAGATTGTTTATAAAGACATTAAAGAGTATAACACACACACACACACACACCACTAAATATATAGATTGAAATCAGAAGGTGCTACTTCACTGTCAGGGCGGCTAGGATCTGGAACCAACTTCCAAGAGAAGTGGTGCAGGCTCCTACCCTGGGGGTCTTTAAGAGGAGATTAGATGAACACCTTGCTGCGGTTGTTTGACCCCAGTACTCTTTCCTGCCATGCCAGACTAGATGATCTACTCAGGTCCCTTCTGACCCTAGAAACTATGAAATAAATATATATATAATGAAACACCACTGAATACCACTGAATTTTAAATGAAATATCACTATATATATAGTGATATTTCATTTAAATCACAGAAAAATGTGGATTTGGGGATTTTTTTTTAAATAAAAAATTGGTGATTTTTTTCAATCAGAGAAAATCAGGATCCCTAGTGATCACTGAAGGTCACATCTAAGATCTCTTTCTTTCCAATCCCTAACCTATTCAATGTTAATATGAAATCAGTCCTCAACACCTGTTTCCAACTTGGTTCTATCCTCGTAATCATTTTCTCATTGACCCATACATCTTTTATTATATTATTCAGTACTTTTGTCAGGCTATTTAACTCTCCCTTCCCTCCATCTCCTCTCCCATCCACCTCCTCCATAATGCAATTGAAATCCCCCAACAGAATTAGCTGCCTATCTCCACCTACATACACCTCTAATTTCTTAAACAGAGCAATCCTCCCTACTCTTTTAGCTGGTACATAAATATTAAAAATCTCTAATGGTTTAGTTTCAAACTCCACCACCATCCATTGCAGTCTCCCTTCCATAATCACTTGCTCTTGCTGTACTTCTGTTTCCTCAGTCTTAAGCAAAATGTGACTCCAGACAGATATCTGACCATACCCACCATGATGTTCCCCTTCTTATTACAAAATGCTTGTAATCCCTCTCCTATGGGATCTCACACTCCTGCAAACTTACTATGTCTAATTGTACACCACTCAGTATTGGTATGATCTTATCCCACCTCTTCCTTGATAACACACTTCTGACATTCATAGATGCAATACACAAAGTTGTATTTGTCCATTTAAATTTCACATGTATATCACTTAACAGGTCTTTTATGCTGCAGCTTGATACCATCAGCTCTAATCTCCCCCCTGCCCCACCTTTACATCCCCATGGTATTTGCCTGTTGTTTTGTTGCTTTGACATTTAAGAAAATTTCCCCTTTCTCCTCTCCTGCATCCTTTCACTTCCATCCCTCCCCATTCCCCCTTTCTATTAGACCCAGACAACATTAACTCTGATGAGCTTTTCATCATTCTGCCCCCCTCCCTCCTCTCTCTTTGTCCTCCTCCTTTTTTTATAAGCTTCATAGCATATGATTTTTTGCTTTTCCCAATTTGGCTCTTTTCTTCTTTTTCCTGTTCTATCTTCACTTCTCCTTCCTTTATTATTTTGTCCTCTTTCCCTTCTCTCTCCTCTGTCTCAAAGTTACTTGTTCCATTTATCTTTCCTTCTCTTCCCTCCTTTGTTGCTAGCTTTGTCACTTCACCTACTGAAATGTCACTCTCTTCCTCCCCAGCTCTTCCTTTTTGTGCTGTTTCCTCCACTGTCATGCATTCTGACTCTTCTTCTTCTCCACTTTCCTTTTCCTGTCCCTGCTTCTCTTCTGTTTGCTTCTACTTTTGTTGAGAAGGACCACAGGCCTTGAGACTGTAAGTGTCCCTCTTCCCAAATAACATACTATGATATTTCTTTGCACTTTACCACTCTGTGCCCTTTTCCTTCACATCTGTAGCATATTGTAGCCTTGCTGCCCACATTTGTTACAAAGTATAGGCAGTACAAAATACATCGAAAACCTTCAGCGTGGCCTGACTTGGATTACTGATGGTAAGCACTTTATCTCACCAGGATTCCTTTCATCTGTCCTCATTACTACCCAAGCTCTCCACGATGCTGTCCATATACTGTATTTATCACATATCTTCTCAACATAACTTTTTTTTTTACATATTTCTTCAACTATTTCTCTATTTTCCCCATCTCAAGAGTGACTGTGTTCTTTCGAATAATTATAGTCCTTTCTCCTGTAATAAAATGTATTCCCTTAAGTTCTCTCTCACCTTTGCTGGGAGATGGGGCCACAGGAGGACACAAGGACACCTCCCAGCCAAGACAGGTGAGAGCACATCTGTGGGGGACCAGCAGTGGGGATGATGCTCAAGGGAAACCAGCATGGTTCATAAGGGGCAGGTCCTGTCAGACCAACCTGATTGCCTTTTACAATCAGGTCACAAAATCATTGGATGCAGGTGTTGCTGTGGATGTAGTCTTTCTGACTTCAGGAAGGCCTTTGACACTGTCTCCCACCCCATTCTCATTAAAAAGCTAGGCACTGTGGCACTGATGCTTACACAGTCAGATGTGTCACAAATTGGCACCAGAGAGTGGTGATGGATGGATCATATTTGACCTGGAGGGATTTGGGCAGTGGAGTACCCCAGAGCTCAGTCCTCAGGCCCGTACTGTTCAATTTCTTTATTAGCGACTTGGATGAGGGGGCGAAAAGCACCCTGTTCAAATTTGCTGATGACACCAAGATTTGGGGCAAGGTGGGCACGCTAGAAGGGAGGGTCAGGATACAACAGGACCTGGACAGGTTACAGGGGTGAGCAATTGTGAATAGGATGGGATTCAATACTGACAAGTGCAGTGTACTGCACTTGGACAGATAGAACCAGTAGGATACCTATAGGCTGTGGAACTCCCTTCTGTAAAGCACAGTGACTGAAAGAGATCTTGGAGTCATTATCAATTCTAATATGAACATGGGCCACCAATGTGAGGATACGGTCAGTAAGGCTAGCCACACTGTCATGTATCCACAGATGCATCACGAGTAGGTCCAAGGAGGTGATCCTCCCCCTCTGTGTGACATTGGTCAGGCCACAGTTGGAGTACTGTGTCCAGTTCTGTGCACCGCACTTCAGGAGGGATGTGGCCAGCATCAAGAGAGTCGAGAGGAGGGCCACTCACATGATCAGGGGGCAGCAGGACAGACCCTACGAGAAGCTACGGGACCTGATCCTGTTCCACCTTCACAAGAGAAAGCTGAGAGGAGATTTAGTGGCTGTTTATAAACTTATCAGGGGGGACCAGAGGGTAATGGGTGAGACCCTGTTCCCTTGAGCACCCCCCAGAGTAACAAGGAATAATGGCCATAAGTTGCTTGAGAGTAGGTTCAGGCTGGACATTAGAAGGCACTACTTCACAGTCATGGTGCAAAGGATCTGGAACCTGCTTCCAAGCAAAGTGGTGCTGGCTCCTACCTGTTACCCCCTGATCATGTGGGTGGCCCTCCTCTGGACCCTCTCCATGTTGTCCACATCCCTTTTCAAGTACGGTGCCCAGAACTGGATGCAGTACTCTAGCTGCAGCCTGACCAATGTAGCATAGAGGGGGAGGACCTGCTCGAGATGCATCTGTGGATGCATGACAAGGTGCGGTTGGCCTTCCTGACTGCATCCCCACACTGCCAGCCCATGTTCATCTTGGAGTCAATGATGACTCCAAGATCCTTTTCTGCCTCTGCACTGATGACAAGGGAGTTCCCCAGCCTGTAGGTATGGTGCTGGTTCTTCCTCCCCAAGTGCATCACCTTGCACTTCTCAGTGTTGAAACCCATCCTATTCTCATCCGCCCACACCTGTAACCTGTCTAGGTTCCTTCTGGTGTACCCACATCCTCTCACATCTTAGTGTCATCAGCAAATTTGAACAGGGTGCTTTGTACCCCCTTGTCCAAGTCACTGATGAAGATGCTGAACAGTGCAGGCCCAAGGACTGAGCCCTGCAGAACCCCACTGTCCATATCCCTCCAGGTCAAAAATTACCCATCCAATACCACTCTCTGGGTGCGGCCCTCCAGCCACTTGGCAACCCATTTGACTGTGTAGGTGTCAACACCACAGTCCCCCAGTTTTTTAATGAGAACGGGGTGAGAAACAGTGTCGAAGGCCTTCTGAAAGTCCAGAAAGACTATGTCCATGGCGACCCCTGCATCTAAAGATTTGGTGACCTGGTCATAGAAGGCCACCAGGTTGGTCTGACAGGACCTGCCACTAATGAACCCATGTTGGTTGTCCCTACGCATAATCTCCCCTGCTGGCCCCTCATGGACATGTGCCAGAATAATTCTCTCAAAAAAGCTTACCCAGGATCGAGGTAAGACTAACTGGCCTATACTTTCCCAGGTCCTCTTTCCTCCCTTTTTTGAAGATGCGAACCATGTTGGCCCTCTTCCAGTCCTCTGGCACCAAATCAGAGCACCACAAGTGCTTGTAAAGCCGTGCCAGGGTCCTGCAATGACCTCAGCCAATTCCCTCAGTACTCTAGGGTGGAGATTATCAGGATCAGTTGATTTATATACATCCAGTCCCTCCAGAAGTTCCCTGACTAGGTCCTCACTGACCGTAGGCCTAGGTGTGCCTCCCCTGGGGCCTGAGGGGGGCCTAGTGGGGGTGTTGATCCAGTCCCTGCTGAGGAAAATGGAGGCAAAGTTGTTAAATAGGTTAGCTTTGTCATCTGGTGTGACAACCAAATTTCCTAGTGTGTCTTGCAGGGGCCCCACATTACCCAGAACCTTCTTTTTGCCCCCTATGTATTTAAAAAAGGACTTCTTGTTGTCCTTGATCCAGGTAGCTAGTCCCACTTCCATCTCTGCCTTGGCCTTCTTGACCGCCCCTCTTCATCCCTGAGCAACCACAGTATAGTCCTCCCTGGTGATGGCTCCTCCCTTCCATTGGGTGTATGCCTCCCTTTTAGGTAGGAGACATTCCTGGATGCTTTTGGTGAGCCACATGGGCTTTTGTGCCCTTCTGCTCCTAGCTCATTGAAGTCCACCCTCCTGAAATCTAGGGCTGCTGCCTTGCTGCAGGCTTTTGCCACCTTACGCTGGATGGTGAATTCCAGTGGTGATGATTGCTGTCACCCAGGGGGTCAAGCACCCACAGCCCCCTCACCAGGTCATCACCCATGGCCAGCACCAGGTCCAACAAAGTGTCTCCCCTGGTGGGGCTATGCACCTCCTGGGTTAGATGGAGGTCCTACATTTGGGCTAGGAACCTACGTAAGCGGTCATCCAGCAGATGTCTGGAAAGTTCAGATCACCCATGATGACCACATCCTTTGACCTAACTATCTCCATGAGCTGACTTAAGAATTCCTGGTATAGCTCTTCCCCTTGGTTGGGTGCTCTGTGGTAGACCCCTACCATTAAGTTTCTTTCCCCTTGACTGCCTTGTATTGTAACTCAGAGCACTTCTCACTTTCTTCCACCTTCTTTCTGTTTGTAGTCATGTTTATTTCCCCCACTAGACTTCCTATTCCCTTCAGTCACTGTTTCATTCCTCATTTCTCCCTGCTGATCTTCTCTCCTCTTCTTCTGTTCTTCCTGCTGACTGGACTCTTCCCTCATTGGTTTCTTCAGTAAAACCTCCTCCAACACCACCTCTCCCACCACACTTTTCTTTCTTACTTTCTTTCATCCCTTCTTCCCAACCTTCATCCACCTTCCATCAGACTCTGGATTTTCACTTTAACTCTGATTCAAATCTCATCTCTGGGTACACTTTTTCTTCCAGAATTGTCACTCTCCTCTCCAAGACTAGATTTTGTTCCAAGGTCTGATAACTTCTTCTCCTCCTCCATCCTATCCAGAGGATAGTGCTCCATCACTATTCTCTGAGTGCTTTTGACATCAGCCCAGGCAGTATACTGGGCATCTGCTCATCCACTACACTTGATCTTAGCAAAGGTGGTTGAAAAGCTATGCTGCTGATGGGAACCTACCACAAGGCTAGGGCAGTGTAGCCCATCTGAATAAGATAGATGGTAGTGATCATTAAGTGCAGTGCCCCTCAGTGCTGATTCTTTTCCAAGTCATGATTAGCCACTAAACTGCATGTCTGTTTGTTTTTTACCTCTTCTACATTTTCCACAGCTAAGTTGCACCTTTCTTTCCCATTTCCAGTAATTTCTATTTCTTCACCAGCCTTAAATGTCTGTCAAACATTACCAAATGGAGCAGCAAACAGTCTATCCAGAACCCCTCCATCACCCTCTCTCTCTGCCTGTCACATATTTAGTTAGTGTGTCCCTGCCCTTCATGAGGTGAAGCAGAACCAGGTGTCCTGTACCTCATTTGCATATATATTTTTGGAGGATACCAGGACTTGTTAAATGAACACCTGGTTCCAGTCATGAGTGGGGAGCTCAGTCATGAGTATGGATCCTTTGGACAAGGTATCTGGAGTACGCACACATAGGGCGCATTCACACAAGCATGCACGTGCCTCTTGCCCTGCCTTAAACCACTTTGAGGTGGGGCAACAGACAGGTACAGGAACAAAAATATGCATATCCAGGGGTCTAAAAAAACCAATGTTTACAAAAGTAGCACAGGGCACAGTCCCTGACTGTGCCCTGTGGCAACCAGAGACTGGGTCCTCCATGGAGACGCTCTGGCTGCCAGACCATATCCATGGTTGCCCCTCACCTTGGTGCTGAAACATGCAGCTGACAAGGCCATGTATTGCATCACCAGGGCTCCGGTGCCAGTGAGTAAGGGGTCGGGGGGCTGGAGGAGGGGGGAGGGGACCCTGGGGGGACCCACCATGGCCCCGCATACTCCCCCAGCCCCCTGACCCCTGCCAGTCCCCCTGAGGCCCTGACCTCTGCCGGAGCCAGCCCTTCCCCCTACCAGCCCCCCTGAGGCTCCTGACCCCTGCCCTGGCCATCCCCATCCCCCCAAGCCCCCCTGATCCCTCCCCCTCCACCCCATACTTAAAAAAATCCCCCAAACCCAGCACTTAATGGCAGTTGTAACTGCTCTCTGACTGTTTGGGGGCCCACCTGCACAGTGAGGGGCAGGCTGACTGTCCCAGCAGCCCCAGTCCAGCCCTGCTGCCCGTTCACTGTCCTGTGCTGCCTGGGGTACTCTTCCAGGAGTCCTTGGAGCCCTCCCACCCCTGCTTCTAAGGTAAGCAGAGGCTGTTTTCCCTATTTTTTTCTTGTTTTTTTCCTGTTTTTTTTTTTAAGTGATGGTGCCTAGGGAGTTTATAGCCTTGGGGCCCTGGGGTTGCAAGTTGGGAGGTGAAGATGGGTGGGACAGCCATAGGTGGGTCTGGGGGAGCAGGGGTGGGGCTGGGTGGGGCAGTCATTGGGGGGCTGCAGCAACTGATGGGGAATGGGGCCAACTGGGGCAGCAATTGGGGGGCTGGGATGGGGCATGTGGACCTTGCAAGGGGGGTGGTAGCCCCTGTGGGGGCCATTTGGCCCCTGTTGGGGACCTGTACCTCTTGTGAGAGTGCCAAACCCCCTGTTGGGGGGACAAACACCTTCTTTGGGGGGTTGAACCCACTGTTGGGGGGCCAACACCTTGTTTGGGGATTGAACCCTCTGTTGGGGAGCCATACCCATTGTGAGAGGGCCAAACCCCCTGTTGCGGGGGGCAAACCCCTTGTGTGGGGGCCAACACCCTGTGGGAATGCAGCAAAACATGTATTCATGAATTCATGAAACATGTATTTAGAGTTCACTTTATTATTATAATAAGAAACTTGCTTTAACACTGTAAGATACATCAGTAAAACATTGCCCAACTGATCACTGTCTCTGTCTTTATAGTAGCCTTTTGTTTTACTTGTGGACGAACATGGATTTGGGGATATTTTAGAGACTGACTTTGGGATTTTTTTTATTAGGGATTTTTCAGTTTTCCAATATGGAACACTAGAATTCCTGCTAGGGAGGCCAGTGGCAGGACCCTGTCTTCTCAGACCTGGCACCTTGGACCCAGCTGGCTGTGGATGACTTCCTGGAAAATGGAGCCAGGAGGACATCCTTTGACAGTTTAAAACAGGCCACCACACCCAGAACATCTTCTGGGCAGTAGCTGCCCAGTTGGCTGGGCAGGGACACACATAGCAGTAGTGGCGCACAAAGACCAACCCTGCAACCACAGTCCACTGGCAGCTGGCCCAGAAAGCAGATGCCTCTACTAGATCTGCAGTCTGCATCTGAGTCTGGCAAGTGTGCAGCAGGTCACAGCCAGGCAGCAGCCCCCACTGCTAGACTGCTGCAGTGGGTAGAGGGTGCAGGGAACTCTCATGACTGCTTCAGCAGTCCAGCTGGCACAAAGGATTGTGTCCCCAGGCACCAGTTGGCTGGGCCCAGAAGCTCCTGAGAGATAGTAGCCTGAGCTACTTGCCAGGACAGCTTTTTATACTGCTGGGGCCAAGACAGGGTAGCTTTTTATACTGCTGGGGACAGCACAAGTGCTGGCCCTGTGCTCGAGCTCCTCCTGGCTGAAGATCCAGGAGGAGCCAGGTAGGATTATTGTGCCCCAAGTGGCACAATTTGCTCCACAACAAAGTGCATGTCTGAACATGTACACTGAAGCAAAAAGTTCTGGCTCAAATTTTCACCACTTCTATTTGAGCTGCTGCAAGCACATATGCTTGCATGTATGGATGCGCCCATACTGAGCAGTGATGAGCTGTGGGGTTACCATGGCTTGAAATGCTGATGATTCTCCTGGGGCCCAGCCTAATAAAATATATGGTTATTCAAAAGCTTTTTGACTTTAGACTAATATCATGCATAGTTTGTACTATATATAAATAGGTACAAAAGTTCTGCTTACAAGTGTTTATAGAGTACCTGTGCTAAAACTTGCAGAAGTTTCATAAAGGTAAAGTGTATCAATTCCAGATGAACTAAGTCTATGGGTACTATATAAAAATTACTGCAGGTATGGTTTTTTACAAGATCAGTGGGCGTATCTAAATGAGATGTTTCCTGCTCAGTTAACTAAATACAAGTACTATGCCACTGCAAAATTTTGATGTGCAGCAGCACATGTGTAGACATTGACCCAAGTGGCTGGGGCAAAAGGTGCTTCAGTGTGGGGGCTACTTGCTTGCTATCCCCACACTGAAGCACCCTCATGCCCCATTCAGCCCCTCCACAGCACATTGAGCCTAGTGGGATAAGCCCCAGACTGGGAGATTGACCCCCTATGTCCCATGCCACCTGGGGCTGCAGTGACCTAACTCAATGTTTTGTGGTTCAGGCACATATGCAAACTGTGTGCCCAAGAGCTTCCAAGAAGCAACAAACTGTGAAGCAATAAGCTCAGCAGCATATTGCTATGCAAAAATGTCACATGTAGACATGCCCTGTATTTTCAAATATGGCCCTCACTTCCTTGTGCTCAGGAATAGCAGGGTCTGACAGTAAGGAGTGAGGAAGGAGCTGCAGGGACAAGGACTGGGAGGCAAAGGGAAGGGAACTACTTGACTCCCAGATTTATTTTCCCTGCTGTAGCAGCGGGGGAGGGACAAATTCAAGACAAACCTCCAATAATTATATTCTATACCTGGACATTTATAACACATTTATAAGTTTTCTGTATATAGAATCTAAATATGGCAATCATCTATATGTGAGTAAATATGGTATGCCTCTGAATAAGTGACGTTCTTTATATTTCAGGATGTATTTACAGAAGTGAAAGAGAAGTAGCACTGTATTCTGCTATAACATTAACAAGACCTCATCTGAAATCCAGTTCAGCTCTGGCTACCCAAATTCAAGAAGGGTGGACTTAAACCGAAACAGGTTCAAAGAAGAACTAACAAGAGCATGAGCACAGAAACTCATTGCTGTAAGTTAAAAGGGAACAGGGTTATAGTACATATCAGTTGTTCTGCTGTAATTGCCTGTGTGACATAATTCCTGGTCAGTGAAAGGGCTTGCAGTTTACCATTCCTCTACTGCAGGGTAGGGCTCTGTGAAATGGCTATGTTTCATTTTGGTTTTGGATTTGGCCATTTCAGAGGGCAATGATCTATTTCAGTATTTTGGATTACTGTTCTGTTTTGATTTGGCTGAATCTGTTTTGGAGTTTCAATGGTGTTTTGAAGATTCAGATTGGCTGGGGAGAGGCAGGCACATCTGGGTGGCTGCAGGTTCTCCAGTGGCTCCTCTAGATGTACCTGCTTCTTCCCCAGTAAGGAGAGCTGCAGGAGAAGCCCCCATGGTTACTCTGTCTGACCCCAGCCCCTGTCCAGCCCCAGCCTCCCAGAACTTAAAAAAAAAAAAGCCCTGCATTCACCAGCTGCAGCAGTGGCAATTGGGGCCTCTGGGTACTCATGACACAGCCCCTCACCATGCAGTGCAGACCAATGGGAGACAGTGCGGATCACCCCCCCTCCCCTTGCTTGGCACTTGCATAGCAGCTGCAACATCGTTCAGGTGTAGCACAACTAGGCATGGTGACATGCAGTGTCTGGGACCTGGGGTGCCTCCGGTAGTCAGCTGGAGACCAGCACCACTCATCCCTGGCAGCCCCAGCTCCCAGACAGCACCCAGGGCCCTCCCAAGCTGCACTATACCCATGCCATGGGGCAGCTGTTGCTTGGGTGCCAGGCAGGGGAGGTGATGTCTGATGCCCCCCACTGCCCCATGCTGTGTGGGGGAGCTCTGCTATGAGCCCTCAGAGGCCCCAATCACCACTGCTGTATCCAGTGAGTGCAAGGCTTTTTTTTTTTTTTGTAAGCCCCACACTCACCAGATGCAGAGGCAGCAATTGAAGCCTCTGGATACTCATGGCAGAACCCCTCTCCCCCCATACACACAGTGCAGGGCAGCAGGGGGAAGCAGGGATTGCCCCCTCACTTGGCACCCATGCGGCACCTGTCACAGTGCATGAATGCAGCATGGCTTGTCAGGGCATTGCCTGCTGTCTGGGAGCTGATGCTGCTGGGGCTGAGTGGTGCTGGGCTCTGGGTGACTACTGGAGCTGTCCCAGCTTCAAGACAGTGTGCAGTACCCTGTCAAGCAATGCTGCACCCACACAATACAACACCTGCTGTGCAGGTGCCAGACCAGGGCAATCCCCACTGCCCTCCACTGCCTCACACTGCACAGGGGGGCTCTGCTGCAAGCCCTCAGAGGCCCTGATCACCACTGCTGCAGCTGGTGAGTGAGGGGCTTTTTTATTCTTTTTTAAGTGCCAGGAGGCTGGGGCAGGACTGGGCAGGGCAGCCATGAGGCCTTCACCCATGGCATCTATGGCTGTGCCTGCCTCTCCCCAGGTGGGGGGAGCCATGGGACAAGCCCCCATTACTTCCCTGCTCAGCCCCATCTCCCATTTGGCCCCAGCCTCCCGGCACTTTAAAAGGCTGTGGGGCTGTGCCGGATTATACCTAGGGGGCACTTCTGAAACATTTCCAGAATGTTTTGAATGATTTTGTTTAGTTTTAGGGATGTTTCAGATCCTTCTGTTTCATTTTGGATTCAGTGTTTTGGGGCCAAAATGGGCTGAAACGCCTCCAAAACAAAATGGCTACCAAAATTTTGCACAGCCCTACTGCAGGGTATATACACAAGCCATTTCTATGTATCAACTGGCCCGAAGTAAATTTTAATCCCGTTACCATTCTGCAACTAATGTGTGTCTTTACTCTAGGATGTTAAAGGTATATCAAGCCCCTCTTACATGAAAAAGGCCTAGAATTCTTGACTGTTTTTTGTCAGACTGGTAAAACAAAGGCCAACAGGGGATACAATCACTGTCTGTAAATACATGAGAGGAATAAACACTAGGGAGGGTAAAGAGCTATTTAAGTGAAAAAAATAAATGTTGTCACAAATAAAACAGGTATTAGCTGACCAGGCTAGAAATTAGAAGTTTTCATTCCATCAGAGCAGGAAGGTTCTGCAACAGCTGCCCAATCAGAATAGCAGCTCAAAGCCCCCTAGCAATTTTAAAATATAACGTGATTAAATTATGAAGGAGTCTGCATGACTTTGCAATAGCAAGGAGCTGGAATTTATGAGCCAGGAGTCCCTTCTAGTCCTATAAGAAAGAAGAATGTAGTTACTGTGATATAGTTTAAGTTCTTTATAGTCAATGAAAAAGTAAGGGGGAAAAACTAGACACGTGCACACATGCAAGAATTCAATACAATGAATTCTGTCGCATTCCCACCAGCAACATCTGTGACTCCAACATGCCCCAAGAGCACAGACATTAAGTTATATTTAATAGCTACTTTAGGAGAAAATATTTACAGAGATACAAAGGTCCTTTTCACTGGATTGCTTAGGGGCAGAAAGAGACAGAATTTATGGCACAACTAACCTGACTGCAGGTACAACAGTTCACACAGAATATATAATTGTACTGAAAATGCTGCTTCAGCACTTAGACTCAGATGTTAAAGTGGTTACAGAATGTTACAAATTCAGAGGTAAAACACAGGATCCACTGACAGTCATATGGCTGATATCGAGGAGTATGAGCATTTGGTAGCATATAACATAAAATTCAAGGGCTATCCAACATATCTAGGTACATCATATTTTGGAATGAGTGCTGACCCTGAAGCTGATGGCTTGCATGTATAATAAGACATACCAAGGTAATGAGTCACGATAATTTAGATGGGAAGGTTACAGAGGTGCAAGCTATTTTGCATAAATCAAAATCCCTTGATAACTTTTGAACCCAATGTGATGCCATGAAAGACCTGAGGAAAGAGATTCCATTATTTAATAGGTCCATATAACTAGAAAATTGCCAGCATACATTAGTCATGGTGCTACTGAATTACTGTTCCAAGTAGCCAAGAGATTTTGTGCTCTCCAGCAACTGGCAGTGAATTGTCTTTCTCCATGCATAGTTAATTATTTTAAGAAGAAGGCAATGGTAAAAGTTGTTTGCCATGAAAGCTTGCAAACACTTAAAAAGTAATTAAACATCATTCTGTTTTGCTGCATTATGCAAGATAAAAAAGTCTTGTAGGGCACATTAGTAAGGGTAGATATTTTACACAGCCCCTTTAACTGCTTTTCTGTGAAACAAAAGGGTGCAAATAAATTATTCAAAGCTATATTGCACCTTGCTCCATGGCATATATATAACTGATTTGAACTTTTCTGTGGATAAATAACTTATACATCATTTGTTTCTTTAAACAAATGATATTCAAAGTTAATCCTCTAATACTGAGACAAGAGTTGAAGGCAAAAACTAATTTAAGACCTATATAGATAAATAATTAATTGAACCATCATTTCAATTTCAAATTAATGTTCTGCCTTTCTGAATAATAAAGGAAAACTAAAGGTCTATGACTCAAAAAACCTAATGATATGATGAAATGTCAATACTAGTTAAAGTCAGCTATCCAGTCTGTCTCTCATGCAGAACCATCTCTTTTAATTTAATAGGATGTTGAAGCATCCATCCAGTCAGTGGCTTGGGCAATGTACATTTACTGCCCAAAAAAGTGCAGCCTCACATTGTAAGTGGGACATTCCAAGGCATTATTTCAGTTAATAGTTTACGAGAGGCATAGTATCTAGAATCCTGGCATTCTTGTGACATTGATGCTCTGTACTTGTGTTACTGGATGGCATCATCTTTAAAGGACATGTGGAACAAACTTGAGTATTGCAGCTGGCTTGTACTCCTTTGTATAATTTTCTATCTATTTTTGGTAGACCCAATCACTGGGTACCACTTACTATAAAGACAATTGTATCCGAGTAGGCTAGATACAGATTTAAGACCTTTAGGGGACACTCCTGGGCTTAGGCCTCTTCTTTGATGACCTTCCTTAGGATGTGAAGCACTAATTCCCACCCAAAGTAACTTCAAAACTAGTGTTTTAAAACTCCCAAACTCTTTCATCTTGGCTATGGGTACCTTGGGCTTCTAATTTAGTCCATATTAAAGCTATGCACCAGAAAAAAATAGAGCATAGGTTTAGTAAAGGAATTTTTAAACCCCAGAAATAGTTCTCAGTGGCCGTGTCCACACAAGGTGCTAAAAGTGCAGTAGATTGGAGGAGTACTTGGAAAGGGGCTAGAGGGTACTGATGGGTGGATAGGGATGGAGCACTGCCTCCCACCACCTCACACCACCACTTCACAGGAGCAGGGCCGGGGGGGTGAGCGCAGAGGCTCCCCTTTGTGGGCCACACAGGTGCCACCTGGCTGGCTGGACGCAGGGTGGGGGAGAGCTTGCATGCGGGGAGGCCACCACTGCCATCCACCACCCCACTTCACTGCCACCACAAGCCCCCCTCACTTCGAGTCCAGCCACTGCCACTGCCATCCTCTTGCTTTGCATCCTGTCTCCACCTCCCCCACTCTGCTAGAAGTATACCCAGAAGGGGTACACTCCTTTAAAAAGGTTGAAAACCCCTGCAGTAGACTAATTCTACTGTGCACTAGTGAGGCATGGTGGAAATCATGCTAACGTGCTAATGTGCACTAGATTTAATGTACTGCACATCAGCATCACATAAAAGATGTGTACAACCCTACTCCACAGTAGCACTGATTATGGTGCATTGAGTTAGTACCTGTTATTTTAGGTACTAAATTTACTGTATCATAATTACAGTGTATTAATGCACATGTAAACATGCCCAATAACTACAGACTTTTGAAAATAAGATTATTTTTAAAAAAATATACCCTTTCTTAATGTAATGTTACCTTTCCTGTGTTCATCAGAATTTTTGGCTGGCTATACTTTTATTCTTTTTATATTTCATAGCTTTTTAATTTCTGTGATTTCTTTTATTTTGACTATTTAACATAGATTTTCATTTGGCATAGTGGCTTTGTGTTTGAACAGGTTTGGGTCAACTAACCTTAATTTCAAAAGCTTTCCAGAACCATTGAAAATATAAAGTGTAAAGTGTATCCTTTATAATTTTTCTTTCAGAACTAAGGAATGCTATTAGAGGAGATGCAGATTTTTTTTATGCTTTAAGGCAAATCACTGGTATGAAAAGAGAAATGAACATTTGTGACCCAGCAAATGGAAATATTTCTCATAGAACTTAGGAGGAGTGTGACAATAACTCTGAAGAAATAACTGTAGAGCAAAGGGCAGATCCTCTCATCACTCACAGTCCTTGAGAAACATCAATCTCACTTAGATGGGCTACTTGGAAAAGAACTGTAGCAGACTTGGGAATAAAACAAAACACAAAATATTTTACTTCTAAGAAAGAGACAGGCAGTTTATTATGGCAATAATAAAGGAAGCATTTTACTTTTCAGAAAAACAGACTTATTTTATTTAAGATGTATTATATGTCAGAGACTTATCATCTATACCCATTCTGGATATTAAACTATAAGAGAAATATAAGTGTAGCTGCAATATTTTCAATGACATGGCTATGATATGTTTAATTGATTTTAGAGCAGCATTCGTCATATTGTGTTACAGTGTGCATTTGCAGTTGGTGTTCTAGGTCTCGTGCCTTCACTTGATATACATGTCACAACTAAAAAAACAGCCACCTTTAATGTATTTAATCTTACCTGTTTTGAGTACATTATTTTATGCTGTTAACTAGTAAAGAAATCCAGGCTCCATTGTTTTATCCAGTACACCATGAACTAAAGCAGTTGTAGTAACAATGTGATTACTGAATGGAAGAATTGTAGAAAAGTAGGACTGGAAGGGACTTTCAGAAATCATCTAGTACAACCCCTCCCCCCCCCACCACCACCAGAGGCAGTATCATCCCTATTCAAATCATCCTATACAAATTGATTGTTTAACATATTCATAAAACTACGAAGTCAGCCCTGACACAAACACATGGCATAATACCTTAACCTGCCACAGAAAAGGCAGGGGACAGATACACTTGAGAGATGCAAGAAAGAGAGCCATGCCCCCCACTACAGAAGAAAGCAAAACCTCCCATAGTCTGCACCAATCTGACCATGAAGTAAAAGCCTATCCTGACCCCAGATATGGAGACTGTCTAACTCTGAATGGAGAGGCAAGACCCTCTAGCCAGAAACCTCCAGGGTTAGGCCTCAACACAAGCAGTGGCACAACCCAGTCAAAATCCCCAGCCTTTGCTGCAGCCAATACCTATTGCTTCTAAGGAAGTCTTAAAAAAACAGAACAAAACAGATATGTGATGGGGGTGGAGGGTAGGAGGGGGATCCTTGCTGGCACTGTGTGGCAACAAGCCAAGCCCAGAGTGTGGGAGTTACCCATAGTAGAGTGTAGGTAAAGCTCCTTGATCATTCCTGACCAATGCTTGTCCAACATCTTCTTGAACACCTCCAGTGGTAGAGATTCCACAACTTCCCTAGGCAGTCTATTCCATTACCTCACTGTTATACTAGTGAAGAAGTTTTTCCTGATATCCAACCTAAGCCTACTTTTCTGTGACTTCAAGCCATTGGTCCACATTTTGCTTTCTGCAGCAAGAGAGAAAAGAAGTTTTCCCTCTCCTCTATGGCAGCTCTTCAAATATTTGAAGACTGTCATGTCCTCTAAGTGCTTTTTCTGCAAGCTGACTATTCTTATTTCTTTCAGCCTCCCCCCATATGGCTTGTTGTTCAAGACTTCCATCATTTGTATTGCCTGCCTCTGCATCCGCTCTAATTTTTCTTTGCATCTTTGGAAACATGGAGCTCAAAACTCCAGATTATACTCTAGATGAAGCCTAACCAGTGCCAAGTAAAGAGGCACTATTATTTCCTATGTGTTGTACCTAATGTTTCTATTGATGCATCCCAAAACTGCATTCACCTTTTTGTTCAGTTACATCATACTGCAGAGTCACATTGAGTCCATGATCCAACAAGACTCCCAGATCCTTTTCAGTAGTGCTGTAATCACGCAAAATGTCACCCATTTTGTATTTGTGTTTTTGACTATTTTTCCTGAGGTGTAGTACCTTGGATTTGTCAGCATTGAACTTTACCTTGTTAGCTTCAGCCCAGCTCTTCAGTCTGGTGAGAGACTTCTGAATTGGCCTTCCATGCTCCAATGTGATCACCCGGAGCCCAGGACTAAGCAGCCCTGGTGTAAAATGCTCTTCCCTGGGTGAAATTGCCACTACACCAGGTGTACATGTAAATGCTGCACCCAGGAGTAGTTCACTATAACTAAAACTGTTTCAGAATGTATTGCTTTGGATTAATTGTACATATAGACACACCCACGGACTGTTTCTTTTCTTATCTTACCCCTCAGTTTGTTCCTTTTATTATGAATTATATCTGAAACAAATCAGGAAAACCCCAGAAACTAATAAAAAAATTGATGCAACAAATTTGGCCCTGATTAAATGAAAAAAGTCTATTTATCATTACACTTTTTCCCGTAAAAAAATAGATTTTTTTTTTAATTAGCATATATTTACTTAATATAAATAGTTGTCAAATATGATGCGTTTATAATATAAGGTATTGTGACACTCGTATCTTCTTCTTTGCTCCAATTTGCTTTATTCAGGTAACTTTTTCATGGAAAATATATATTTTTAAATATGCTCTTTTAAAAGAGATATTTGTCTTCTTGGGGCAAGGTTTTTTCTTGTCTTGTTTTAGATTTTTTTTGGAAATAACATGAGGAACTTTTAGATACAGTAGAATGACTCCTTTAGATTAAATCCTGATTTAATAGAAAGTATATGACTGAGAATATAAAGATAAAAGAGAATTTGATTGAAAGCAAACGTGAAATGATAGAGTACACTATTTTTTAAAAATGAAAGAGTGAGAACAACAGACTATGGATAATTAACTTCAGAAAAATAAATTTCAATAAATTCTTGGAACTAGTAGGTAGAGCCCTTTGAGAAAATAATCTAAGCAATACAGGAATCCAGAAGAGTTTTGTTCTTGCTGAAAAAAGATTATGTAAAAGAAGGAATCACACAGGAAGTAGGAAAAGGGTGGACTTAAGGTTGAGAGACTAAAAGGCAAAATTAGCTGCTAAATAGGGGCATGAAAGGCAACAAGAAAAGGCTCTAACAATATATTAGAGGTAATTCCATACTCATTGATTTTCAGTGTTTTCATATTTTGTCCAAGGAAGTAGGGAAGACAGTATATATTCATAACCAAAGGAAAATACAGACTGGTACTAAGAGGTGAAGAGAGATAATTAAAACTGGATGTGGTTTAGTAGAATATGGGCACTTCCAGATAAACATGCACGTATCTTTCCCTGGGGACAAACAGCAGCAGCATATAGTCATGCCACTGCTACTTGTCTCCAGGGAATGCTTGTGTATGCACGCTTTGGCATGTGGCAAGTTACCTTGAGCAAGACAGGGCAGGCTAGGGCAACCTGGGCTTCTGGGGCTTCCTGGGGCTCCAGTGGCAGTGATCCAGAGTAAAGAGCTTGGCTGGCAGCTGGAGCATGGCTCCAGCTGGCCAGGCCTCTGGTTTTGGGTGGCACACACTGGCGCCATGTGTGCTAACCTGCTTTCTTCAGGAGCAAGTTTTTTTTACACCTGGATCTCCCAGTGTCCAAAAACCCAGTGTGCTGCAACTTAACAGTGTGGCAAATGCCTGCATGGCACATGTGGTTTGTGGTGCTGCAGATGGGTCTGCGCCACTGCATACTGCATGTGTGCACTCATCTGGATACACCCTACAAGACCAACTTTCCAAGGGTGCCATGGAATCTGTTTGGTATGGGTGTTTCCTAATAGATTGATTTATAATATATGCCAGTTACGAAATGTTTACAATAGTCTTCAAACATTCTATGATTCCATAGTATATATGATTCCTCCTAAAACAATCTTTGACTATTCCACGATTCCATGACAACTTTCACATATTCACAAAAAAATGGACAAGAAAGGAGGCTTGTAAACAAAAGTATTAATTTTGAGCATTAAATACAGCAACAGATTAGGGACAGGCAAATGACTATTAAACAGTAGAATGGTCAGGTTCTCTATTCAAAATTATATAAGCTATATCATTTTAAAATTCACTGGTGGAGTTATGATAAATCCACATGAAGTGAAAGTGCCATTGTTCATCATGTTGCATGCACAACAATATACCCTCAAGGCAAATATTTTGCCAAAGTTCAATGCTCACTTATAACCCAAAACATTATGTTTTATATGCCCTTTAAATGTAATCAATGTAATGTAATTATGAGTGTTCTCATTGGTCATCTAAGTACCTTTTTCTTTTCTTAATCTTGTTAGTTTTTGTGATTTATTCCATAGTGCTCTTCACTTTCTTTGCCTGTCTGTCAACTCTTTAAGTTCTATTATATCTCTGCACAGATCCAATGTATGCACATACAGTGCCAATTTAGGATGATTATGTCAAACAAACATTTAAGCTGGCAATTCTGACTTGTTTTGAGTTTGATGATACAATTTCACAGTATACTGTATACAGTACTTAGAATTTCATGTTATTACGTTTCAATCCTATAGTGTGCAGGCCTAAATTAGTTTTGAGAGACAAAGAATAACTGTGGACTACAATTTTAGGTTCTGGAAAGAAAAGTTTCTAAGAAATCTGTTTACTTTCAGGAAAATGCCATATTTAACTGAATCCAAGACAACGTCAAATTTAAATGGACTGTCATTAATTACCTTCTATAAATGAAAAATTAAAAATGTGTTATCATTTTCCATGTATAGGATCTAATTATTGGAGGGCCATCTTAATTTGTACCCAACCATATCGGGGAAGGGGAGGCAGGTAGCTTGACCGTCGCAACTTGCTACCATGCCACTTACAGTGCCTGTGACCTTGCTCCCTATCCCCCATCTTGCTCCCCAACCCTCACTATTGCCTGACTCCACAGTCAGTCTGATGTCCCATTCCTCACCTGATCCCCCATGTGGACTGCTGCCTAATCAGTAGTGTGAGTTGCTGCCCCACCTCCAGTGCACTTTTGCTGTAACCCTTACTGCATGCTTCTACTCCATGCCCTGATCTATGCTTACGCTTGGCATCAGTGCAGGTCATAAAATCCATCAGTAGCATATATTAGGGGATACATCAGTAGTGCATGATGGGATGGGGTAGCACTGCAAATAAGGGATTCCACCAACAGTGGGTGCTGGTGCCCCATCATTCACCTGATCCCTGACCCAAGCCCTGACCCACACTGCCCTGTCCTGATCCCTGATGCAATCCCCCATGTGTTAAGGGGGAGGAGGGGAGTGGGTGTTGTGAGGGAAACAAAGCTGTTTTCATTTTGAACATGTGCCTGGCCTGAGAGTAGTACTGGAGGCGGGCAGGGTGTCAGAGATGTGTGGGTGACAGAGCAGGTGGTCTGGAGCAGGGTGCAGGAGGAAGGGGTCAGCCAGAATCTCCTGCACCTGGTGCCTTGTCCCCACTGGAAGGTGCATGGCTCTTCTGTGGGGGGGGGGGAGGAGTGTTGCTGGGGCCAGCAGGGGCACCACCATGGCCAGAAGAAGTATGGGGCACTGGTCATTGCTGCCAGGGGCAAAGCTAGAGCAGTGGGGCACTGCTGGCAGGGGCAGTTGTAGGAGCAGGGGCTGGAGCAGCCATGGTGTTAGGAGGCAGGGTGAACAAGAAGGGAGATGCCATGTGCTGACCCTGTGCTGGACGTGCAACTCCTGGGCAGGGAAGGGTCTGGCCAGGGATCAGAGGATGGGGTGGCTGTCAAGTGTTGGCAGCCATCTGGCGGGAAGCTGGAGCTCCTCCCAGTGGCCACAGGGGCACATGGCAGGGCTGGAGGGAATTGGCACTAACTGTAGTACAAGCCCTGCTAAAAATCACTTACTGCTTAATGCACAGTAAATTTAGTCATGACTAATTCCGTGTGTAGAGGCACCCTGTGTGGGGGAGGTGGGAGGAAGAGGCTTCATGGAGACATGGCAGAGTGCAGAGATGGCAGGCAGTAGCTGCAGCTACTGCCATAAGTCCAGGTAGGGGCTGGAGCCCAAGCACAGCAGCTGCCTGCCCCTTTCCCCTCAGTACCTTTGTAGTCTGTTCTAAGACAGGGGGCATTTTCCCCTGTGTTAAATGGGGAAGAAAACTTCACTTTAGATTCAAGTAAATGTGGTACTAGGACTTGCTGATTGATACAGATACAGACACAGGTAAATGCTTCCTGTAACTGGAGAAGTACATTGGCTCACCAAATGAGTAAGAAGAGGTAGTTAGTCATTTACATCTGAAGTTAAGTAGAAGGCAGGCCAGTCTAGGGTCCAACCATAGCATCTGATAAAGTAGATTGTAGCCTACAAAAAAGCTCATGCCTCTCTGAATGAGTTAGTTTACAAGGTACCACACTGCCCTGCCTTCTGCCAGATGAGTAACAGTAATTTTTTGCAACTGAACACACTTTGCCAAATAATTTGCTTTACCTACATTGTTTATATGACCATCAACGGGAATAAAACTACAATACTTTCTGTGTTGGTACAACCCAGACCACTGATTACTAGACATCAGTAGCGTCTCAAGAAAGATGAATATGAAATAATTTGTTTTTTATTGTTTGGGTGCTTATATCATATATGACATTTTTTTGGACAATAATTGGTTCTCCTGTTAGGATTTTGACCAGGAAGGGCAAGGATTTCATGAGGGAGGACTATCTTCTGTACCCTAGAAAAGATCCATTCAGGCCAAATTTGAGGTACATTTGGGTAGTTACACTAATGTTGTTCTTGCTACATTATATTTATGAACTGATAACTTTTTTTGATCTCTACTGGACTTTTTCCATTGATTGCAGTAGAATTAGATTAGCCCCTTAATCAACTGAACTGTTGTTTTTCCTTTCACAAGCACTGATTCATCAAAAAAACTTTGTCTATAATATGTGTGTGGCATATTATGTTGAGTGATAGGGTTTCTCTGTGAATTGAAATAAATGAACATTTTCGTTTCACATAATGGACATAATGAGAATCTCACTCTGCCATATCACTATTAGGAGAACAGTAATTACAACATTTCTAACAACATAAGTGTCTGAGGAAAATCTCTTTCTTAAGAGGTAACATGAGTAGATAGAGCTCTGTTGGAAGTCCTTTTATTTACCATGCTGCTGAACATCAAACTACTGGATCGTTTTGCTCTCATTATTAACTTTTGCAAGAGTCATACAGGTTTCTGTTGACTTGTTTCTTAGTCAGTAGGGAAAAAGCAGACAGATGACTTCATCAGCAGAGCAGGAGATGAAAAGACTTAAAGGAAACCCAATGAGGTATAAACAAAGAAGTAGTTTGAGCTGGAGGGTAAGACTAGAAATTGAACACATTAGAAATAAAATCAACATTTTCAAAAAGATATATGAAACTCTGAAAGCTAATTTGAGAGGCAAAATTCATTTTTAGCCATGATATGATAGTCATTATGGCCCAGGAATATGCAGGAGTCAAGGATTTTTGTGGGCGATGTCTTTTATTAGATCAACTACATGTCTATTGTCAAATTTCAATATCCTTGTGCAGTTGGCCAAATAGAGGATACTGATCACAAAAATCCTTGCCCCTCATATTTCCTGGATCAATATGGGTGAAAGTATGGAGGACATACAAATTTGCCAATTACAATGGATATGCAATTGGTCCAATAAGATATCACCCACAAAAATCCTTGCATCTGCATTCTTTTTGTATTTAAGTGAAGAAAATAGACAACACTTCAGTTACATCTCCAGAATTAATTTCATGCTACCTCAGATTAAAGCCACATGACCTTTATTGTATACTATGCAATTGCCCAATGCTCTCCCTTTCCCCCACTATGCTACAAGGTCGGGCTTGGCCCCCCATCCTCCCTGCTGCTGTTGTGGGGCTGGGTCCACTCCTTCCCCCCACCTCCTTCCTACCATTTCAGGGCCAGGGCCATGCACCTGCCTACCCCCCACCCCCCTTGCCATTTCTGGGCTGGGCCCAGTGCACCCCACCATACCCTCCATTTTGGAGCCAGGCCAGGCCCAGTGTGACCCCCCACCCTCTCTGTGAGCTTGCCCACGCACCTTCCCCACCAGTGTTTCAGGGCTGGACTGGGTTGCTTCCACACACCCTCTGTTTCAGGGCTGGACCAGGCCCAGCCCAGTGCACCCCTCCCCCCCGGCTCTCCATGCTGCTGTTTCTCGGCAGGGCCCACTCCTTTTATCCCCCAACCTCCCCCTCATCAGCCTGGATCTGTTTCTCCCCACCCCCCATGTTGGGGTAAGGCCAGCTCTTCACTGTTTCATCTGCTCCTTTACGCCACCTCCAGGGAACAGGACAGCAGGGGCAATGCCAGCTGTGCTGGCCTCACCACTTCCCTGCTCTGTCTCCTGTGTCCCCACCATCATGGTGGCACTCCACCGTACCACTACCTCCTATCCAAATATATATTTGCACTCTGATTGGTTGTTTCCAATAGATATATAAATAGTTCATGCAATATTTTTGAAGCATGAGACAAAGACTGGAAGGAACCTAAGAAGTAATTGAGTCCATCCCCCCACAATCATAATCAGTCTTATCTAGTTTTAAATGGTTCCACTTAGATGTTGCAATGTTAAGACGTGATTGGAAACAAGTTAGTTGCTGTGCTTTTAGTATGTGCTAAATTTGATTATTTTTTATGAAACATCAGTTGAAATAGATTAAGTAGCTGATTTCCCTTGATACATGTATGTGTTCTGTTCATTAAACTGCCAAGGTAAAAGACAACAGGAGTTTGGCTAAATGAATTCAGAATAACAAGAGTACTTTTGAACAGGTAGATACATGAATATCACCAAGACACAGGAATTAATATTTTCTATGTTTGTACCAGCCACCTTTGCTCAGGTTCGTCAGCAGACTTAAATAAGTTTCGAGGGTTTCTAAAATCATATAACATATCTTTTAACCAATGGTCAGCCAGCTCTCACTGGATGGCTAGCGCCACAAATCATATTTTTATGACTATGTGGGAAGAACATGCTCACAGGCAGCTGACTCTTTCTGCATTTACCTTGCTGTAATTTGTTAGTGTGGCATCACCTTAGACTCCCTTTGACCTGCCTTGATCAAATATACTGGTCAAAATACAGCATAAACATGCACATATACAGCTTAAAATCACCTGTGGGTCAAGTCTGAAGCAAATTTCCTTCATTCAAAGGTCAGAAGTTAGCCACTGAAATGAACAGGACTATTCATATTACTGAGCAGGGAAAGGACTGCATCTTTGTTCCTTCATGTGAAACACTGTATTGTGTTCCCTTGCTTTGCATTGCATTTATATTTTAAAGTTTGATAATTGTTTTCTTAAAAACAATTAAAAACAAGCTTATTTCTTCTGTCCTCCTTTTGAATGCATATAGTATAATTTCTGAAATACAAGTCACTAGTTAGGTAGTGGAAAAAATACATGGAAGTCTCCAATCCTGTAAAAACATAACTGAAGTGGCTTTGAGCTAAAGTCCTTACATAACTAAAAATATGACATTCAAAGAGATGTTGCATAGGATTCACAATTTTTATACCATGTTATTTAGCTCTGATGTTTCTGTAGCAATAATGCATTAGTAAAATTATGTTCTAGCTGTCAGAGATATGTGCCTGAGACATATGATTAATTTAACTCTCAGACAGGTACTTGTAAAAAGAACTGTCCATTTGATCAAAAAAGTGTATGGTTTTCAATTGTAAATGAGGGTTTTTTTGACCATGCAATTTTTTTTTTTTATTATTTATTTACATGCATATCCATCCTTACAACTGAAACCCAAGTCTTCTGAAAATCAAACCTTTGTAAATATAATGGGTGGAATTCTATTGCCTGTAGTACATCTAAATAGCAGTTTTCTGCCTGTTCACATGGCTATTTTTACCCTTGCCTTCACACTGTGCACATAGACTGAACATGTGCAGTATGGCAACATGCCTGCTGTATACTTGTTATCTTACATGTGCAAATATCATAGGAAATAGGAGTGGGGAAGAGGGCTATCCCATGTTTTATACCCAGTGGCTGTGTTAGGGAGTTAGCCAGAGATGCAGTTTTGTTTTATCTAAGCCACTCTCACTTGGAGAAGATTTGGACCTGCATCACTGTCTTGTCTAACTCAGGAAATCCAGAGCCTTCAGTGGAAGTCAAAATAATCTTTCCCTATATACTTGGGACTATGGGCAAGGAGACCCAAATATATAGGGAGCCTTAGACACAGGAAGACACAGACACAGGGAAGGGCAGTGAGGTTAGGCAACCAGAGTTAAATAATGAAGAGAAACAACCAAAAAAAAATAAAAACCAAACAAAAACAAAAACAAACAAACAAACAAAAAACCTTTGTCCTCCAAATCATGAGATTTTTTTTTATCCCATACTTCTTTGTGGGACTGACTCATCATTTTTAAATTTTTTCAGTAAGCAGAAGTGAATCCTGTACTGTAACTTTTAGACACATAAGTTCCTAAAATCCTTTATCCTGGAAACAAACATAGGACATGTTTTGTACATCATGTGGGACAATCATGCATGACTAAGGCCATCGCATTCCAGGAAAAACCTGCAATTGCAGTAAACAGCCACCAAAGGACATAGTGGTATTGGCTGAGTAGGAAGCCTAAAGAACTCCTACCACTCCCTTGCTAATTCGGTGTAGTTAAGGGGAGGATAGAAACACAGGGAGAGAAGGTAATGGCGTATTAGTAACTGGCCCTCTATCTTCTCCCAGCAGCTGGCTAACCCTGACTATGCCTTCCCATTCAACCACTGAAATGTCTTCTACTTTTTCTTCGAAAGGAGTAAACGGGCCTCATTTTTTTCTGTTATAGCACAACTGAAAAAGTGGTAATGAAGGTGCTACGAATGTTTCATGACATGCCAGAAGCTGTGTATGAATAGGGACAAGACCCCAAGACTCTCTCCTCTCAGCTGTGTTGCTTAACCACTAGGCTATCTTTTTTTGTCTCCCTCACCTAATGAATCTCACATCATTTCTGCACAGTAACACAACTTCAACAGGAGGGATGAAGAGGTCCCCCATCCAGATAGCTGATAGATTGATGCTTAGCTCATTTTTCTTAGCAGCAAAAGAAGAGCATGGAATCCTCTCAGTCTTGGGCTAGAACCCAAGTCAACAAATTACACTTTTACATGAAAGATAGGTACTTCCACCAGGATATTTATTGAAAAGAGCAGCTACTACTGCATTTTGTGCAGAACCTGGTCTGGCAGTGTGTGTAAAGGTAGTCACAGAGCATTGTTATTGCAATGGGTCTCTCAAGTTCTCAGGTGGAGAAATGCTTTGTTTATGAATCTTGATCAAGTTTAGGCAGAAGCTAGACACTGAGCTGCTCAGATTGAAAAGCTCTACACATGCACAGAAATAGAAATCTAGGTGTTTAGGGAAGTTTAAAGTAAAATAAGACATTGTGTCGTAATTTTAGATACCTTCATAGATTTTATAGATTTCACAGACATTAGGGCTGGAAGGGACCTCAGAAGATTGAGTCCAGCCCCCCGCCCAAAGGGCAGGAAGTCAGCTAGGGTCATAGGATCCCAGCAAGATAAGCATTCAATTTGCTCATGAAGGTGTTCGGTGTAGGTGCTTGAACCACCTCCTTGGGGGCTCGGACAGTAAAGACATTCTTCCTTATGTCCAGCCTGAAACAGTCTTGTAGTAGTTTATGACCATTCGACCTTGTCATCACTTGGGGCACTCTGATGAACAAACTTATAGGTGGCCATCAGATCACCCCTGAGCCTGCATTTTTCCAGGCTAAAGAGCCCCGTGGCTCTCAGCCTGTCATTGTAAGGTCTGCTTTCCTGACCTCTGATCATGCGTGTGGCTCTTCTCTGGACTCTTTCCAGCTTCTCCACATTGTTTTTGAATTGTGGAGCCCCAAACTGGATGCAGTACTCCTTCTGGGTGAGCAGCTCCTGAGTTGGGTTTCTTAGATTGCAGTTTTGGACTTATGTTTAAATTTACCTAATCCTTGCTTTAGGTTCCTAAATCTTTTATTGGGTCTGTCCCAAAGATACCACCTAACCATTATTTTTTTTCCACATGCATCTCTGTTTGGAAAAGGATCTCAGTAACAACAGAATTTTTAGAGTTTTATGCTTTTTTTTTTTTCTCATTGATACCAAATCAAAATGTTCTCAGATTGCACGAGATGATGCTTTTTTCCAACTTTCAGTTTTGTGAATTGAATCTGTGATATGAAAGGCAAAGTCACCTTTTGAGTTCTAGTGGCATCAGTAGCAAACTTGGAACAGTAGCCCCAAAGAGCAAATGGAAGGGGGGGCAGTTACTGAAAGAGTACAGAGCCATGTGGGCACATTTTTCAGCTGGTCCATAGGCCTAGAAAAATCAGGAACTCTATCAAAGTAATGTCTGTGGATCAAGCATCCTAGTTCGATTAATCCTTACCACTGTGTAAAGTAAAATGTCTTCCAAAAGTGCCCTGGATTACTTGTACCTATGGTAGTTATGGTGTTATTAGGCATCTGCTTCTTACCATAGTCTGCAGTTCTTTTGGAATATGCAAGCCAGAAAGGAACCCAGTTTTTTTTCCCCCCAGAGTTGCATGAGTTTTGCAAATCTAACAAAAATAAATGTTATATTTGGCAATGAATAAGAGAGAAAGGATTCAGAATACACAGGGAGGCAGATAGATGAGTAAGAGGGTAAAAATTCTTCATAGTCCCTTTTCTAAGCAAAATCATATTTTCTAGGGTCAAGTTGGTGAAATCACATAAATCACCTCAAACAGTCAAGCATTTTAATAGCAGTTCATCTTTAAAATTAATTCAGTGTAACACCTGCTCATTTTCCCACCCCTGTCTCCAGCACTCCAGTTCCTGAAATATATATGATGATGCATGCAGCACAAATAACTGGTTACCATAGGAACAGCTGTCACAATCCCAAAGCAGTATTATTTTTTTAAAATACATTACTTTGCACTTACACAGAACTGCTGGCTTTCCTTTCATTTGCAAAGCAGTCCAGAAAGATGCTCTAATTTACCTCATATTGACTTAAGTGAATTTATATTACTATAAATGTATTCTAATTCTCAGTGCATTTGTGCTGACCAAGTCTGGCTCTCAACACTTGTGCACAAGTACTAAAGGTGTGATTACTATTGCCATTTTCAAAAGATAAGAAAGTTCATTCAGTTTATTAGAAGCAACAGGTTTAATACAAGATTGTATTATGAGTCCATGTGAGGAGCTTGCAGTATTAATTAAGACGCATGCTTATTCTGAATAATTTCTGAATAGCTGAGAATGATCATTGGATCTTCCTCTGAACACTAGCATGTATACTAATATCCATGTATTAAAAGCAAATACCTTTGTCAAATGCAGACTGATTTTTGCAAGGGTGACTGATGCCTTACTACTTTACGTACTGGCTATAGCATATATATCATGTAATATGCCCCAAACTTGCTGTAACAGATTGTTAAAGCCCTTATTTGATTGAAACCAAGAGAATGTAGAAGGTAAGCAACCCTTAGTCATGGGCTAGGCCCTGCTCAGATTGTAATTATAGCTATCCTGGGAGCTGCATTTCCAGTGGTGTATATATCCAGTGCTTCCTTCTGCATGGAAGTAGAAACTGGCTCCTGAAAATGGGTATATTAAAATAGTCTCTCCCCAGAGTAAAGGGGTTCAGTGGAGGAATTGTTCTCATTAATTCTTAGTCTGCTATTGTCTGTCCCCTACTAAAGGCAAATTATAACATTATAATCTAACCCTTTGCAATATTATAAAGTTATCTAATAAAAAGTTATAGCTAATAAAAATCAATCCTTATCTTTTTATAGGAGTAAATACATAGGGAGGGGGAGGTCTTTTTGTTTTTGTTTTTGTTTTTTTTAACCTATAAAAGCACATCCAGATGAGTGTGGACATGTGACTTGCAGTACTGCAAATGCATCTGTGGTGCCACAAACCACACACACTGTACATACACACATTTGCACTGTTAATTTGAAGTGCAGTGCAGGGTTTTAACACTGTGCCAGAAAAAAGTGGTGCAACACACATGGTGGCAGCATGCACTGCCCAAAACCAAAGACTGGCTGACCAGAGCCATGCTCCAGCTGCTGGCCAAGCTCCATGTGCTTAGATCGCCACTGCTGCAGGCCTGGAAAGCCCCGGGACCTTAGGTAAGGCTGATGGGGGGCATTTACTACAACTTGCTGCACACCAGCTGCTGGAACACACAGGAGCCCTATAAGGCTCCTGTGAGCTCCTGAAGTTGGGAGAACCAAACAGTTGACTGGGTGCTGGACACAGATTCAGTTTAAGGAGCAATGGGAACCAGCCACAAAGTTATTACACATATTTTGTGTAACAACTTTGTGTATTATTCCATGTTTTATTGCACCATTAACTGCATGATAACATTACTGCCAAGAGCCCAATAATTAGGGCATTCACCTGAGTTTTGGGAGATCTTATTTAAATCTTGGCCATGCTGGAGGATCCCAAGGCATACATAATCAGGCCCCTAAGGTCCCAGGAGCACCTGCCTGGAGCAGCTGGACAGTACAGGCTGCTCTGAGATGCCTGTGTTCTCTTACCATAAAGCAGATACCCACTCCAAAAAAACATACAGGAGACCTTCATTTGCGGGTTTGGCATTTGCAGTTCCAAATATTCACGAATGCTGAACCTACATTTTAATTACACTTTAAACACTTACCAGAGCTCCTCAGGAGCTCCAGGCTTGCTGCCACTGGGCTTCTACTACCACTGCCGGGCTCTCACCACCGCTGCTGTGCTCCCACTGGAACCACCGGAGCCATGTCCCCCACCCCAGCCTCCAGGGGCACTGAATTCATGAACGCAGGCTATGTTCACGAACGCATTGCCTTATTCATGGATTTCACCATTTAAGGGGTATACGAGAATGTATCCCCTGTGAATGGTAAGGATCACTGTACACATTTTTATCATGTATTGTCACAGCCACAATTTTTGGCATGTGCAGTATTACAAGAGGCATGGACTGTTGGCACTGGATTTATGACCCAGATACCTTTGTCCAGGCAGACCCAAACCCTCACACTGACCATGACCTCTCCATTTGATAACAGGTGAATTTTGTTGATGCACAGTGATGGCAGATAAGAATAATGCAAACAATTCTATATCTACCAATCCTAGAGCTGTCACAGAAGGAAAGTATATCTAGCCAGTATACAAGCTTAATCCTGAGGTTCTTTCTTGAATCCCAGATGTCAGCTGCCTGGAAGTCAAAGGGTTAGCCCCCAGTGGGGTGTGTAAGACAAGCTGGTGGTGTGCCCTCTGTCCATGGTGGCCTTGACTTCCCCTGCTGGGAACACTTTGCTGCTCTAAAAATCACTCCTTTTATATTCTCTCTCTCTTCTAATGACTCATCTCTGGGCATCATTTACTGGTCTCCCTGTGGTCATCATAGTGTCCACATTCTGTCCTGTCATCATATTCCTTTGGTCCAATAAATCCATCGCATAAACACATCTAATTTGATTATTTACCAGGCCTCCTCATTTGGTCTCTTTAACAAAACTGGAAATACCAAGGGCTCTGCAATTGGACACTGTGACCTGGTGTCAATGCTGCAGAGTCCCTTATCTTTGTTATGGGACAGTATGGTCCATGTCTTCAATTAGGCAGCCTGTGTATTTGCTGGCTTCAAACACAGTGGGTCTTGAAGGAAACTGTCACTAACAGGACAATTAACTGTCACTAACTAACCAATTAATCCTAGCTATTCTCCTGGACCATTGTTCTAAGACAATCTACTTTACCTACAAGCCAATTCCCAAAAGCAAACCTGTAAATATAATTTTCTAGCCATCATGAACATCTGTTCACTTGAACTTTTTGCCACCATAAAAAAAATATATAATGGCATGAAGGTGACATCTATTTGTAGCCTAAAACTCCCACATGCTGAGTGCATAATTATATGCATGATTTAAGTATGTCTGTGCTGCAGTCACAGAAGCCATTGAAGGAGCAGAAACTGTGACCCAATGCTAATCCCTGTTTTGCCCTGGCTAGTTTACTACTGATAACCAAGTTAGCTTAACTGAAGCTAGCATAAGCACTTCACTACGCTGCAGTGACTGCATTGCAGGTATATTCTCATTCTCTGTCTCTTACTCTTTCTCTCCTCTTTTAGCTGTTTCATGTTGTGTAAGTACATATTCACTGGACAAAAGAGACACTTATTTTGGAGACTTGTGCATTGGTGGATGTCCTAATTATTTTATATACTTGGAGGAAGCCATTTTCCCTTCCCACTCCCCAGTTTTGACCAGAAATTGCTTTCTGGACACAAGGAACCTTCCCAAAACAAGTTCTCACTGAAATTGATGTGTTTTTTCTTTAAATGTTGGTGAATTGGCATTTCTGATTAACAATTTGTATTAAAAATTATGCAGCAACTGACTTTTTAACTCTCTGACTTCAATGGCTTAACAGAAGTCAGATATATAACCTTACCTACATTTCTAAGACAAATTAATACAGGCTAGGTACAGACATTCAAAAAGCTCAAGGTGGAAACTATCAAACCTTTTCAGGTTTCTCTAAGCTGTGTAGATTGGAACAGGAGTGAACAGAACACATGTTTTCCCTTTTTGGGGGGCATGCAGATGCCTGCACTGGCTGAGGCCAAAAGATGGGGGGTATCCCTGCATGGCTCAGCTGCCAAGCACAGTGACATGCTGTGGGGCTCTCCTGGAAGCCTAGAGCTGGCTGCAGGGGAGGATCCACTGTGATGGCAGGGGGTCAGGTGTGGGTACCAGCAGCCAATGAGGGGTTGTGTGGGTGCTGTGTAGAAGGAAAGACTGGGCCCTTTGGAGCTTGGCACCAATGACAGCCAAAAGGCCTGAACCTTTCTTCTGTGGAGTAGCCCTGTCTCTGCTGCCCAGCACAAGCCTCTTGAACTACACTGGCATGTCCTGCTGCCTGCCACTGGTGCCAAGTACGGGCCAGTGAAGTCTGATAACTCACCTGCCCAGGTCTAGGGACAGACTGGCTTTTGGTCCATGTATACTGGTTTATGTGTACTGTCTGTACCTGGCCACAGATAAAAATCTTCCCCTACAGGACTAGAGGTTTGTGAAAATTGCATAAAATATCAATATTATTATGGTCTCAGCAATTTACACAACAGATCCTCAAGTCTGCAGACTGATACCAAGTTGCATCATATGAGAATAATAGTTACAAAGGCATTTTTTTTAGGAGCCACACCTTTTTCAAGTGATATCCCATCTAAGTTTGGCTGCATTGAATTTTTACTAAGATTTCCTATTCCACATAAGAAGCAAAAGCTTTGGCAGGCTTTTAGTATTTCTATCGTGCAACCTGTTTAATTTAGTTGCCAACCATTTTCACTTCATTATTTTTTTCCACTTGACTTATAGATTTTAATTATGGTAACCATTTGACACTAATTACAAGGTAGCTTTTCAAGATGCAGTGTAATTCATTGGATTTGCAAATGTAACAGCAATGAAGTTAGTGGGTAAGTACATTTACTGACATAAATGCTATAGAGTACTGTAATTAATTTACATGTACTCAATGCTTGGTTATGTCTAGGTACCTGAAAAATTTTACTGAAACACAATCTTACGGTTTGTGTTTTATTATATATTGTTTTTATTGTTATGAGGTTTTTTAACTTAAATAAGTCTTCATCTTCACTAAACCAGTTTTAAAACTTACAGTCTTCTGAAAATTAAAACTATACAAAGAGCAGTCTTGTCACTTCATTGTAATGAACTCTGTTTCCCGAGTGAACATCATTGTGCTACTCATTTGCCGTGGAAAAAACACAGAATTTGCATTTTTTACAGGAATATTTAGAGTTGCTGGAGGAAAAAAAATGACTGAAAATAAAATGCTGGCTTCCCAGTGGAAGCAAGCATTTCTCATGGCTGCTGCAGCATCCTGCCAGGGGGAAGAAGCCACTGGCATGCAAGAAAACAGCCAAGATGGCAGCTGCCCCCTTCTCCCTCTGCCATTGAGGGTCTGAAAGGGCTGCCTGTCATCATGAGGCCCCAACCCTCTCCACCAATCAGCGGTGACGGGCTGGCCACATGAAGGGTAGAGTTGGCAAATCAGTAGCAAGGAGCGGGGCTTCCTGAAGGGCAGCTTTATAAGCTAATCAGCAGTGAGGGGCCAGGCTGCCACCATGTCCCCTCAGCAAATCAGCATTGTGGGAGGACTTACCATGGAAAAAACTTGGATTTTTATGGTTTTTTTCCTACAGATTTTTTTTTTTTAATCATGGAAAGGTAGGATCCCTGCTTATCGTATAGTGAGGGCAATATTTAGAGTGCTTTATGATTGTCCTTACTCTCCAATTCCATTGGTGATAGCTATGGGAAGCTTTAGCTCCTGGAGAGCTCTAGGAAGCTTCTTGTATTCTGACTGGCATGCTATCAACTCTCCTCAGAGCAGGTTTCCATGTTGCTTTTTAAATTCACCAGTAAAAATGTTACAGCTTTTTTTTTTAATCTAGAAGTACCACCACCGCTACTAACAGCAGAACAGAGTGGGCAATATTGATGACAGCCAAGATTAGAGAACACCCTCATGAACATAAAGTAGTTCATTTCAAAGCAGTACTCTTAAAGTATATTATCAAGCTTGTTGTAATATAGGAAGCTGCGTGGGAATTTTTTATTAATTATGTTCATGTTGGACAAGGCTAAATGACTAAAACTAAAACAACTAACAAGAAAGGATCAGTTTTGGTTAATTTCCCATTTTAAAACATTTTTTGAAATTAATTAATTCCATTTTTCAGGTAGAAATGATTGCCCATTTAAAAAATTAATAGAAATAGAAAGTCAAAATGAAAAGGATTTGAGGGGGTTGGCTTGTAGAAATTATAGAGAATCTGACCTTTTACTTCAGTTTTGACTTCATTTTGACTTTCTATGTAATGTTGTAAAAATTTTGATCATTAGGGATTAATTTTTAAAATGAGCAATCGTTTCAACCTGAAAAACAGAACTGATCATTTTAAAACTTAGTGAAAAGAAAATGTTTTCAAATGGAAAACTAACCAAAACTGATAAACATTTTCAAAAATCTCAATCCTAGCAGGATGGTAAAACAATCTGTTGACAGCTCTATTAATTCAACAACTGTATTGAACACTGCACTGAAATGTTGTGAAAAAATGTAATGCCAGAACTCCCAGTTCTGTATCACCAGTTTCATGTAATAAATTTACTGTTAACACTTGTTACCCATAGATGTGCTGTAGTTAGATCTTGTTGAAATATAACGAGGTTTTTTGTGGATTTCTCTTGGATTTGGATAGGGTCTTTACTTCCCTGGGTTGAAGGATAAATAATTTAGTGTTTAGCATACTGTAGAATTCCTAGTATTTAATGTGACTTAGGGTTTTAGATAACTGTTTTAAAGGGAATTCAAGAAACAATAATTAATTGTTATCTGTATGACTCTTGAATTAATAAAAACTAGAGATTGAAACTTTTTTTGTGTGATACAAGGATTTGTTGGGTTCCCTACTCTAAATTTTCAATTTGTTTAGCCAGTCTAAGTATATTAAAGCTACGTAGCAGTGGGGAAGGCTTTCTGACTATCATTCAGAGAAAAATATTCTCCAACCTTTTCTTTTGGGCCTGATGTTCATTCTGTCTCATGCTTTTCTGGTTTACTTTAATTATTCTGTTTAAAACCTGGACCAATTATGGGGTATTAAGTAATATATAACTAGTTTCCCCACTTGTCTTTAAATAGTTGTAGATTGTTTTCACACACCCTATTGTGTCATCATTGGGCAGCTTATCTACAAATTTAGCTTTAAGTGTTTCCTCATAAAAAATTACCTCCTACTCTCAGTGCTTCAGTCAAGTTGAGCACCCACAAAAGGAACATACACAATTAGTTAACACATTTGAAAATGTGACTGAATGATTGATATTTTTGGCAGCAAGAGAAGGAGAAAGTGTCATTTGCAGAAATCAGTTCTTCACTTTATAGGAGACCAATACTTCTTTTTGAAAGAAAATGCATATTTTTCAGAAACTACATAGTTTTAAATTGATACAAGTGTTCATAATTTATATATATATATATATATATATATATATATGTTCTTGAAAATCCCTTTAAGATAACTATTTTGTGATCAAAAAAGTATTATACACCACAAAGAGGCAGATACATTTTAAATATAGAGCACTGGCATACAAAGTTAACAGAATTCAGGGGAAAATTATAATTACTGTACATAATCAAGTCATAAGGAATGAAAGCCAAGAATTGATGTAAGGGTAAAAGAAGATGAACACAAGATATTAAGGAAGCAGCAAATGAACAAAAAACCCCAAAAAACAAGAGGTGAAATAATAAACATTTTGTTTTCTACCTTATGTATTTAGGCTCAACATACATGTGTCTCACCTCTTAGGGATGTTGCTTCTCAGACAGTCTTAGGGGGCCAGTTATGGTGACATGCTGAGTAATTGGTTAGTTTCTGAAGAGTAAGGAGGTCTAGGTCTAGTGTCAGAAGAAAAACTTCTGAACAAAATTGTCCAAAGCTTCATTAAATGGAGCAGGAAAATAATATTGTCACTAGATGTGAAGAAGGAAGATGGGAAGATGAAGGTTGCTGTGGGATGCACCATCTGTACCTTCAGCAAGAAAGGGAAGCACGAGAAAGCTCCATTGCTTGAAAATACATACGCTAGTGATCAGCATTAGGATTTGATTTATATGTCTACCCTATTTGTTTGTTTTCAAAAAAGCCTGCATCTTAGAGAGAATTCTATGATATGTAGCAGTTTCCATGGCAACTATGCATTTTTTATTGAAAGCAAAAGAGTTATGTAAAACAAAAAGACATACATAAATTATCAGTGCATAAATCCCTGCTGAACTGGATTCCCTGCCCTCCCCCCACTTTTTTTTTTTTTGTATATGGACAATGAAGGCCAAGAGTAAGTTAGTAAGATGTCCCCCCTTTTCCCCAGCATCAGAAAATAAACTGAGGCTTTCAAAGGAGAGTAGAGGGCTTCACTTAATCAAACATTCAGTATCACTATTTAATAGCATTATCCAGGCAGATGCCAAAAATTTAGCTGAATCATGCCAGCTTCAAGAATCAAGTAATAAAAAAATATGTGATTGGGTTAATAATCTTAAGAATTAACATTAATAAAATGCAAGCTCCTTTTATTTGCTGTGGGGCAACATTTAGGGTTCATGTTTCAAGCTTCTCCTTGCAAAAATACAGGCTACAAACTTACATTAATAAAAAGGGAAACCAATATACTTATTAATAATCTGATTGTAATATCTGAGGCTTTAATAAAATAAATATGTAAAATCACAAAAATCAGTAACCTGTCCTTCCTAACCCTTCTTGGATGAAAAAAGCCAATAGTTGTTAGCTGCCATCTCAAGCAAATAGACAGACAACCTGGAAGAATGCAACAGAATGATAGGAAAGCAGGGCTGGAGGGGACCTCATAACAATGTCTAGTCTAGCCCTCTGCTAAAGGCAGGATCATCCTTGACTAAACCATCCCAGCCAAGTGTCCATTGAGCCTGCTTTTAAAAGTTTCTAAGGATAGAGATTCCATAATTTCTCTAGATAACCTGTTCCAATGCCTGACCACCCTCATCATCAAAGTTCTTCCTAATTTCCTTGGCTCAGCTTATGGGCATTGTTCCTCATCCTGTCTCCTACAGGCACAGTGATAAGACTACCTCTACCTTCTTTGTAATGCCTTTCAGCCTTCCGTTATAAATCACAATCCATATTAATTCAGTCATTTCTCAAAAAAAGAGTACTCTACTGAAGACACTTCTTGGCTTTGGCTCTTTCAAATTCATTACCCCATTGAAAAAATCCAGGTTCCAGTAATTTTTAACAAGAGCAGCTCAAAACTGGAATTGTTACCCCAAGGATATATGCAAGATGAAACAATTTGATTTCCTCCAGAATCAGGAGGAAAAACCAAAATCTTGAAATTTTTCATGAAAACAAATATTGTAATAATAGCTCATTTAACTCTATTGAAATGTTCTGAGGGGTTTTTTTTATTTATTTATTGTGTTAATATAGCTAAACATAAGCCAAATGATGACATTGAAATGAAGTATCATACAATGGTTAAAATTAAATGGTATGATAATTTCCATTGCAAGTTTTGATTACGTTAATGGAAAACTGTTGTCAAATATTTTTCACCCATCTCACTTTATACCGCCTGCTGCATTCTCTGATTCTGACTCTAAATTGTGGCATGTTTAAAGATAGCCCCAGTCCTGCTAAAAGCAAATAGGCTACAGCACCAAGTTTATATTTCTTGATCTCATACTGTTTTGTAATTTAGTTACAGGATTCCCTCACCAACCACAGTTTCGCCAGCCATGGTTATGAGTATCCATACAATTTCAGCTGCCATGGTATACAGTTTTGAGTAATCACAGTTTTCTGTGGCCACACATCAGTCCACTGCCAGCCATTTTTCCCATCTTGCCAACCACGGTTTTGCCAACCATGGGAACTTTCAGAAACCGAACCCCAGCAGTTGGTGAAGGAAACCTGTACTAGTTTAGTTTGTGAATTTATAGATGAGCAGTTAATCACATATATATTCCTACTGAAAGCTAAAACTGAACAATCTGAGCCTTTTGTTCTATGGTAAAAGAATAGCAATACAGTAACAAAAGGGGAAATATCTAAAAAGAACAAAACCAAAATATACCTCCTTACTGATATATAATCTATTTTTCATAATGTCATGTAACTATCTATATGCATATTGAGTGATATAAGACAATCTAGAATAGTAATAGTCTAATTAATCAGTCTTATTTTAAATATTCAAGCTGTTAAATAAAAGGAAATAAAGTGACTGAAAGCACTAACAAATTATTGTCATTAATCTCATTGGGCCCTGTTAGAAGTTCAAATTAAAGCTGGATAGAAACAAGCTATAGAATTGTTATACATTTTTAAACCCTAATGTTGTAGCTCATTGGCTTTTTTTATGGATGGACAGTCATTTTTATCATGTGATAATGACTTTGCACATGTGGCTGATCTAAATATATTGCACAATTAACTAGTTAATTGTGTAATATATGTAATGTAGCAGGGACCATTATCACAGTAGGTTTATGTAATATGCATGTTTTGAAATAATCTTAAAGCTGTGAGAGAATGGAAGCTGAGAAAGAACTTAGATAAAGGTTATACTTAAATTTCAAGATGCAGTTAGAAACTTGTGTCAACAGTGAAGACCATGTCCAAGTATGTTATATGATGATGAAGCAAAACTCATGATTAATTTGGTCCCTTTAATTTTATTTTCACCTTTTTAGGAATTTAACGTGAAAATGTTTTGTCAGGACATATTTTCTCTGCATGATTGTACCAGCCTTCCAAGTGAAAGAATTAAGAGAATCACAAATTGCAAAGGCTTTATTAATCTTTCAGAATTTGTAATGAAAGATCGAATTAAGCTCTTCTTTCAGAAAAAAAGTAACTGTAGAGGCACCAGAAATAGTCAGCAATACTTTATGATCCAGATACTAGGGGGAAAAAGAGGGAAGTATTATCAATGCTAGGTGATATCATCTTTAGCACACCATGTATACTGTGATTGAGGTCCTGTGTTACTGTAACAAGTTATTATTGAAAAAAAAACCTTAATTGGACATGTTCAGGATATATGAGAGAGATGTGAATTGTTCTAAAATATTTGAAAGAGAAGTTAAAATGACCCATAATGGAAACTGTGAGGAATTTTTCTATTCTTAGATTTGACTGGTGAAGTGCTATAACACCTTGCAGGTAACTATACTATAGATGCTAAATGACACATTTTATTGTATCCAATAAATATAGTTTAAGGTGTTTTTTTCCTTAATATTTTTGTGACATTTTGTTCCCATTCCCTCTGGAAGACACCCAACCACTTCCTACAAAGCAAAATGACCCCATCCTACATACTTAAAATTGTCCTAATTGTATACTGTATCTCTGACTGTCATATGTAACAACCACCTTTGCTTCATGGAATAAAACCTTATGTTCTACTTCCAAATTTCTCTGTGTGCTTGATCTATAGTTTTCTTATGCTTATGAAAAAAGCTTTACATTCACAATCTTGCTTGACTTTATCACAACCGGGTGTGAGGGAGTGGGGCCTAGGAGCGGCCGTGAACTCCCTACCGTCACTCAAAGCACCCTCAGATTCTCATCCGCCACGACTTTGATGGTAAATAGATTTAGATGGGAGGCTGCCTTTATCCCCCTGGTGAACGGTACGTATGTTCCTGCCCCTACTCCATATGGGGTACCTCTGTGCACCCCTGCCTTAAGGGCTATGCATGCCTCCAAACCTCCCCTTTAGCACGCCCCAAGCCTCACAGCTGTTCCCTGGGACGTTGTGTAGTCCCCTGCCTTCTGGTGCTCTCTCCGGCACCCCAGGCTCATCACCCCCCTTGCGCCCCTGGGCCCGGCATGCAGCCACCACCCTGTTACCAGCGCCCCCTGGGCCCGGCACGCTCTTGGGCTACTACTTAGCCCGCCACCCCACTTTGGGGCCTATCACCCACCTCTGGGCTTCCCCTCCCCTCTCGGGGCCTCTGCCGCGCCTCTAGCACCTCTCGCCCCTCTCGGGGCCTCTGCCGCGCCTCTAGCACCTCTCGCCCCTCTCGGGGCCTCTGCCGCGCTCTCCACGGCCGTTGCCCCCCTTCTGGGCCTACACCACGCTCTTCGCACGTGCTCTCCGCCCCTTCTGGGGCCTCACCCTCTGGGGCCTATACCGTGCTCTTCGCGCTTGGGGCTCAGGTGGCCGCAGCCGTGCCTGGCCCCTTGATCCTTCTCTGGCTCCTTTGCCCCACTGGGCAAAACACCGCCCTTATGGGCTGGGGTCCGAAACCCCACACACTGGGCCTCTCCGGTGCAAACAGATGTGCCCCACTGGCACTGTGCCCCTACTGGGCACTGGGAACCCCCAAGCTGCTGGGGAGCCCGTGAGGCCTCCTTTCACCTCTACAGCCTCACCCGGTCCTCCGGTTAACCATAACTGAAACCTGAGCCAACTGGCTATAACACAAACACCACAGAGCCTCCCTGCTTGTGAGGCAAACTCCAAGCCCCTCTAGGGCTTGCACCATACCTCCTTTCAGGGTTTTCTCATCCCTGGCATCATCACAGCCGGTCAGTGTGGTAAGGCTGCAACTACCGACTCAGGCCACTCAGCTCAGCCACAGAGGTCTCACTCCTGTGGCTACCAGAAGGGAACTGCTGGTCAGGCTCTGGCCTGGGCTGTTTATAAAGGCCCGGCCCTGCCCCCTTCTGGCCACCTGACCTGCCTGGTCACCCTGGCAACCGGCACCTGAGCTGCCCTGATGATTGGCAGCTCTGTCAATCTCAATGCCAGTCACAGGGCACCTACATGACCCCGTGACACCGTGCAGTAGGTCTAATAAAGGAGATTACCCACAAAAAGCCTTTACTGGAAGGAGTCAGATTTACACACTGATAGCAAAGATCTTCTCTTCTCCAACAAAACAGAGGGTCATAGAGGCCATAGTAAAGGCCAGTTTCCTCAGAATTGTCTACAAATTTGCTTCAGCTTCTTCCTGGAAGAAAAGATTTGGTCACACTGGCAAAATTGCTACAAGTGTCTCAGTGAATATCAACTCTTTTTATTTCCTTGTGTGACAGCCAGCATACTAGTATAAAGGGTCTGGTGGACTCACTAGTGACTCCTTTTCATTTTACTCCCTACCTAGTCATTACGCAGTATCCATAGCTAGGATAAATCCAAATTCAAACTAGGCATAAAATATTCTGTTGAGTCCTCCTAAGATATTTGGACTTCAGTTTCTTCAACTATGATCTTATAAATAATTTTCATAGGTTTTTTTTCTCTTTACTTTAAGAAGCCAATATGTATGCAATGACTACCAAATATGACATCTAATAGTTCGGGAGAAGATGAGAAATTACATTTTTTTTCCTGAAAAATCAGTAATATCTTTGAGATTACAGAATATATGTCAGTGGACACTAGGGCTGTGCAAAGCTTCAGTGCCTGATTCAATTTAGCAGAGATTCAGCCCAATTCATGGCTGAATCTCCAAATCTGAATCAATTCAGGAGACCCTTTAATTTCTCCAACTCGAATCAGAACCCTCCAAATTGATTTGGAGAGATTCGGAAAGATTCAGCAATCCAGGCATAGACACAGCTTTAAATGTTTTTTTTCTACATACTTTAAGGTACCAGGTGACTCATGAATCCTGAGATGGTGGGGTGGATTGAGCATCCAACAAGAGCATGGGTGTAGGCCGGTCCCCAGCGCGCTTGGCAGCAGACCCAGAAGTGGACCAGAAGCACTTCTGAAGCACTTCTGGGTCCACTGGGGAGTGTGCTGCCCACCCCACCCCCGTGCCCCCTGGCTTGGCGAATGTTGCTTTCTGGGTCAGGGCGCACCTGGGGTCCCCCCATGGCTAATCACTAAGCTGGGGGGGCAGGCAGGGGTCCCCCAGCGCACTCCCTGTTGAACCTGGAAGTGGACCAGAAGTACTTCCAGTCCATGTCCAGGTTCATCACCAAGCACGTGGGTGTCCCTATCCTCCTGTGGGATGCTCCACTCACCACCGGAATTGCAGAGTTCATGATCCATGTCTGGTACCTCGAGGTATATTGGGGACAGTGATCTGAACCAGTGAATTGAATCACTGTCCCTAGTTCAGGCCAAATCTGAATCCAAATCGAACATGCCCTATTTTGTACACCTCTACATGTGCCTATTATTAAACTCCAGAGTTAATCTCTCCAGGGTTTACTGTGCCTGAGGGCTTGGGCATGTCCAGACAAGCCCACACATGCCACTTGCCATATCGCAAAGCAGTATGAGATGCAGCAAGAGGCACACTGGGAACAGAAAAGTTCCATGCACTGCATATTTGCAGTGTGGGCTCAGAATTTGATACGTGGACATCTAGGTATCAAAAAATGAAAAAAAAGAACCCAGAAAAAAAGTGGGGCATGGTATGGTCCAGGACCATACCCCAAGACAACCAGAGATTTAGGTCCTTCAAAGAGACACTCTGGTAGCTGGCCAGAGTATTTCATAGTTTCATAGTTGGTAGGGTCAGAAAGGACCTAAGTAGATCATCAAGTCTGACCCCTTGCCATGGGCTGAAAGAATGCTGGGGTCAAATGACCTAGGTGATTATCCAGCCCCCTTTTGAAAACCCCAGGGTAGGAGCGAGCACCACCTCCCTTGCAAGTTGGTTCCAGATCCTAGCCACCCTGACTGTGGAATAGTGCCTTCTGATATCTTCCTGAATCTAGTCTCAGTCAACTTATGGCCATTATTCCTTGTTACTCCCAGTAGGGCTCGGGGGAACAGGGACTCTCCCATTGCCTGCTGTCCCTCTTGTACAGTTTGTAGATGACCACTAGATCCCCTCTCAGCCTTCTCTTGTGGAGGCTAAACAGGTTCAGGTCCCGTAGCCTCTGCACATAGGGTCTGCCTTACTGCCCCATGATCATGCGAGTGGCCTTCCTCTGGACCCTCTCAATGCCATCCACATCCCTCCTGAAGTGCAACGCCTAGAACTGGACACAGTAGTCCAATTGCAGCCTGACCAGTGTTGCATAGAGGAGGAGGATCACCTCCTTGGACCTGCTCGTGATGCATCTGTGGATGCATGACAAGGTGTGGTTGGCCTTCCTGACCGTGTCCCCACACTATCGGCCCATGTTCATTTTGGAATCAATAGTGATTCCAAGATCCTTTTCTGCCTCTGTACTGATGTGAAGGGAGTTTCCCAGCCTGTAGGTATGCTGCTGATTCATCCTCCCCAGGTGCAACACCTTGCAATTGTCCATATTGAAACCCATCCTGTTCTCATCCTCCCATCCCTGTACCAGATCTAGTTGTAGCCTGTCCCTCTCCCCACAACTTAGTGTCATCCATCATGCTTTTTACCCCCTCATCCAAGTCACTGATGAAGATGTTGAAGAGTGCAGGTCTGAGGACAGAGCTCTGGGGGACCCCACTGCCTACATCCCTCCAGTTTAAAAAGACCTGTCCACCACCACTCTCTGGGTGTGGCCCTACAGCCAATTTGTGACCCATCTAACTGTGTAGGCATTGACGCCATAGTCGCCTAATTTATTAATAAGAATGGGGTGAGAGACAGTGTCAAAGGCCTTACAAAATCCAGGAAGACTACATCCACTATAACACCTGCATCCAAGGATTTTGTGATTTGGTTGTAGACCTGGTCATTTCTCTGCCTGTCCTTTGCTGTGATGCTGCAGCATGCTGCCTGCCTGTACAGGGCAAACAGCAATGCAGGCTTCAGTAACCTGGACCCTGGCTGCATTCCAGGTAAGTAGGGGATGGGGCATAAGCGACACTTGGGGACGCACAGAGGGCACATGCCCTTCCCTGAGATTGACCACTTCTGAAGCCACTGCCAGCTTCTGCAGGTGGACACCACCACCCCCCCACCGTCTCATGATCAATGCTGCTGCTGGCAGCTGTGGGAAGTCCCGGCTTGCCACTTGCTGACAGCGACAGTATAGACGGTGGCTGAGGGCAGTCTCCACTTGCCAACTGCTGCTTGCCCCCCTGTTTGGCTGCCAACACTGCCACAGTCACCTGCAGGAAGTCCCTGCTCAGCCTGCCCTTCCCACCAAAATCACCACGGCCACCTGTTCACAGTCCCCACTCACCACTGCCATGGCCCTTCCACTGACACCACCACCACCACTGCCTGTGGGTGATTGGCATGATCCCACAGCCTCCAGGGTCATGCATCATGCATGGGATGGGGAGGTTGAAGTGGGGTGTGTGCAGATGCAGGGGACCATGGAGGGAGGCAGCTCAGGAGCGGTGCTCTCCCTGCATAGCCCACATGGCCCCCTGAATGGCCCACAGCCCCTCTGCATGGCCCACAGCTTATCCACAGCAGCAGCCACCACTGGGGCACTTAGGGCCCTCCTGGCACAGCTCTCCCACATGGCATGAGGCAGTGTAGCTTAGCCCCAGCTGCCTGGCACCTAGGGCTGCCTGTGCCATATTACGTGGGCCCAGCCTGTCTCAACACAGGGCTGTGCATCTTCAGGCAGCTCCAGTCTGCTTTGGCTGTTACCTGGGGCCTTCTGCCACTCACAGCAACCACCTGTTTGGCCAGACCGTGCCCTGCATGCACAGAACTGGTCTGGCCTGATGGTGTGTTGGGCCCGTGCATGCAGGACCCAGCCCAGTGTGACAGGTGGTCCCTGCAAGTGGCATGGGGCTCCAGGTGACAGCCCAAGCATCCTGGAACTGCCCAAAGGCTCACAGCCCTGTATTAAGCTGTTCTGGGCCCATGCAATATGCTGACCATGGGGGCTGAGCAGCCCCCCACACAGTCCCCCCACACCTGCATTCCCCTCACAATCCCCCACACCTACCCACACACCCCATACCCCCCACATGCCTCCACACCCACCCACTCACCCACTCACATCTCCCCACACCCCTTACCCATCCCCCACCTTCAAGCCCCACATCCCTCCATCACACACTCATCATGCCCATCTGCCAGGCAGGGTGAGACCTGCTTGCAGTAGCTGTGGCTGCAGGGGAAACTGTCCCTACATCCTAGTTAGTGAAGGGGTCAGGGGGAGCTTTAATTGTTCTATAATAAGAAAACCAAAAGCAAACAGAAGAACATATAGATATTTACAATTTAATTTATTATGATGATAGAGACACTGGCAGGCTTCCAATTGCTTTAAAATTGTAAATATAGCAATAAAACATTGCCCAACTGATCTCTCTCTATACATATAACGGTCTTTTGTTTTAATTGTGGAAAAACATGGATTTGGGGATATTTTAAAGAGTGAATTTGGGCTTTTTTGACAGAGATTTTGCAGTTTTTAAAAAAATGAAAATCAGAATTCCTGCTAGTCAGTCAAGTGGCAGGACCCAGGTAGAGAAGCCTGCTAAGGACTGGCACCTGGGACCCAGGTAGTGGTGGCTGACCTACTGGCCACTTGGGACCAGGAGGACATGCTTTGACAGTTCAAAACAGGTCACCACACTGAAAACATTTTCTAAGCAATAGCTGCCCAGATGGCAGGGCGGCAGCACACCAACTATGCAGCTACAGCCAACTGGCAGCTGGCCTAGAGGTGCAGATGCCTCTGCTGTGGCTGTGCCATCCCCATCGAGGTCTAGCAAGTGTGCAGCCTTGGAGCTACAAGGCTGTTGCAAGTGGCAGCAGGTCATAGCCAAGCACCACCCCCCACTGCCAGACTGCTGCAGTAGAGGGTGCAGAGAACTCTCAGTTAGGGCTGCTTCAGCAGTCCAGCTGGCACAAGGTGTAGTGTCCTCAGATACCAGTTGGCTGGGCCTCAGAAGCTCCTGTCTATTTTTCCATCCAATTACTACGGGTAAGACCCACCTTGCCAACTAGTAGCCCCTTTTTACGGGGGGTAATGGACGAACAGAACTAAATTTTGGGACAACTAATAAAAAAACAGGATAGGAGTGTCATGTGGGTCAAAGGGGCAAACGTGTTAGAAGCTCCTAACAGAGCAAGGAGCCCTGAGCTGCTTGCCAGGGCAGCTTTTTATACTGCTGGTGTCAGCACAGGTGCTGGCCCCAGGCTCTAGCTGCCTCTGGCTGCAGATCCAGGAGGAGCCACACAGGGTTATTTTACCCTAGGTGGCACAACTTGCACCACACCAGAATGCATGTCTGGGCACGTGCTCTGAGGCAAAAATCCCCAGCTCAGATTTGTGCAGCTCCTATTTGAGCTGCTGCAAGCACACATGCCTGCATGTGTGTATGCCCCCTGGGTGTCCATCTCCATGTGCACCTAGGATTCCAGCATGCTGAGCCACATCAGAGCACTCCCAGCTGGCAGGGGGCCCCCTGCCAACTTGGGGTTGCTCCCCCTGGCTTAACATGTTACAGAGGGACTGATTGGGTACTTCAGTGTGGGGCTAACTGGCAGACAGCCCTCTCACTGTATCACTCTTATGCCCCAGGCAGCTGGGGCAGCATCTATACTGCTGCACAGTTTTTTTACTCCACAGAAGGATAGCCCTTACATTTGTAAGTACTATTCTGCTGTAGAGTAAATTAGCTTACTCCAGCCTAATAAGGGCACATGTGCAGATGTGATATGTTTACTGTGCAGCTAATTAGTCAACTGTGCAGTAAAAGTCTCATGTTGACATACCCAGTAATAGGAAGAGTTAATGGGTTAATGGGAAGAGTTAATGGGAACAAAAAAATTCTTATTTATTTGTTCTTAAAACAAGTTTTGTATGTTTTTTTCCCAGATTTTTTTTGGCTTTGTTTTTCATCTTGGAATGGAAGGAGAACCTAGGAAGATGAGCACATCTGGGAACAAAACAGTCAAATAACTCTGTTATGAAACAGTTTGTATTTTTCCATGTGTTCACTGATTAGATTAAAGTCAATCTTTCTATTATATGAATGGTTCCCTAGATGATGATACTGTAAGTTTCAATTTCATTAACAATGCCTGTTCATCATGATAACGACCTCATCAGTCTAACCTGTGGGATTAATAATAATAGGTACTTGAAGTACACACTACTTTTATCACTGATAATAGCGGCAAACATTAACTTCTGTTTTTCATTTTTTTAAATCTCGATCTAGTCTCTTAGGTGGCTGTGCAAACTCTGATCTCCTGAACTCTTACACACAGGAGTAACTTAACTGATGTGTTTGCAATGTCAAAGAATAATTCATTTTTGAAGGTTTTTTTAAAATTATTATTAAAATGCTTTCCAAACATCTCAACCTCAATATCCTTTGGCAATGTGGGTATTTATTTCTTTTCTATAAATCTGCTTCAATTTTACTTTGTTTTTCCAAATTGTTTACTAAACAGATAATTAAAAATGATGGTACTTTTGTAATATTACCCTTTTTTACTAGCAAATAAGAACAATCTCCAGCCATTTAATAAATGGGGCGGAATCCTCAATTAAGTGAAATTAAGAGTAGAACATCCTTTGACCTTGATGGTACCAGAGTTTTACCAAACCCCTGCTTCAGTTTTAAATAGAAAGAAACTCCTAATTCATTTTAATTCTTTCACAATTCCGTTATTGCTTTTTAACACTATCCATATTTTTTAAGCTCTTCAGAAACAAAATCCATGAGAATCCTGGTCTTCAGGAGGACTGAAAATTTCATATACCATTGATTTCCAGTGGTGTTTCTGGTGCTCACATTCGTGCAAGTCACCCCAAACTGAATTAAACACATTGATATTATTTATTATGATAAGGTCTATTTTAGCAGGAGTCTTGTAGAGCCTCATGACAGACAATGGCAGTATTAATGTTGGTTTTGAGGCAAGTGGGCTCAAGATCCAAAGGTCAGATTTTAACTGCATTTGGGTACTATATAGATCTGCATAGCTGCTTCCTGGTATTTTCAAAGCATGTGAGGGAAAGATTTTTAAAGGTATTTGGCTCTCAACTTTCATTGATATAAATACAAATTAGGCACCAAAGCATATTTACAAATTGCTCTGGGACCTTTCCTGTTCCTCCAGGTATTTGTTTATCTTACAAAATCTATTCTCATATGCTCAGAAGGAGTAGGTATCTTGTTTTAACATGCTGAGTGCTTGAGATGTTAGTTTATTGCTAAATCCCGTTCTTTTTCCTCTGGAATATACATGCATGTGGGTGAGGGAAGGCCATTTCTATGCATCATAAATCATGCAAGGTTGTACAAATAAAGTTCCGTGGCTCTCATGATTACTCTTTGAAGGCTTCTGCTAATTGTATACGTTTTTATCTGTGGAAGATGTTTAAGTATTTTATTAACTCAGATTGAAATATATATTTTGGTTTGTGTTGCCTTTCATGAATGCATCCCAACTATTACGATAAGCTTGCTTCACATGGCAGTTAATCACTTCTGTTTTATTTGCATGTACAGCCTGGACCTTAAGCATGCTACCTTGAAATACTCCTTTGAGGCATGTTAATCAAAGCTAAATTAAAGATAATTATGGTAATTAAATATTCTCCAAGGAAAAGGTGACTGTCCTCAGACTTAGTTCTAGCAGATCACACAAATGCTTGTGCTATGAACCAAAAAAAAAAACTTACTAAAATCTTCTTCATTAATTTGTATTACTACAGTGTCTTCTTAATACCTTCTGTAGAAATTTGCATTTTAAATGAAAGACAGAGATTTGCCTGGCAGTGTCTAATGTCAGAGTTAAATAAAAGGCTGGGCTTCATCTGCTGTGTCAGTGTTGGTCTTTCTATTTTACATGGCTCTTATTCAATTTATGCAACTCTCAGACCATAAAACATTAAACAGATACATTGTGATGCTTTGTGTGTGGTGTCCTTCAGTTTAATCTTCAAGTAGTTTCAGCTGAATCAGGCATTGAGGAGACAGCCTAGTACCAATGACATTTTGCCTCTGATCTTTTATCACTATGATCACACTCTCAGTACCCCTAACTGTAGCCCCTCCTAGATGTCAGTTCTCTGTCATAAATGTACAATTACAAAAAGACTCCATTTAGCTTTCTCTGGGCAGAATAAGCTCTGCTGCTCTCTTCTTCTCTAATATCAAAAGAGACATTAATAAATCTGCACTTCAACACTTAGTGTAACCGAGATCAATTTAGTAAGCACCAACATGGAAACAAATAGTCTCTTTATAGCTATTAATAAAGGAGGATAATTGCTGGCATTAGTCACGGCTTTTAATTTTGCCAAAGTAGTAGTTGGACAGTTTGCTTTCCTCAAGGTGATGATTTTCTGTGAAGCATTTTCAAGCTCCATGGTTCATGTTTTATAAATAGGCAACCCTTGCTTGGCACAGAGAGAAAGAGAAAAAAAACCCAGCATATTGAAAATGCTTCTGTTTTACAACATACTATATACATATAAATAGAGCATCAGAAGAAAACAACGTCTAACAATTTGAAAGATGCATCACTATGCTGATCTATGACTCTGAATGAATGTGCTTTCCCCCCCGCAAGCGGTATTTTTTTTCCTTCAGAACTAGTTTGCTGATCTGCTCAGAACATGCTGATAATTGCATGAGATCATAAAAATCAAAGTATGGGAATCTAACAAGATAAGTGAAGAACATCTTGATGAGCCAGTAGCTCATATTGTATGTCAGGATGATGTAAAGAGAGCTGCCTTTATTCTCATTTAAGTTAATTCTTCTCTTTGCTACAGTAGGAAGGGTCATTGAAGCAAAATCACCCTACTCACTCTGGGCACTATTCCATTTCACCATTTCACCATAAAACATACTTATAAAACTGGTCTGCACATGCTACTATGAATTGGCTAGTGGCATTCTCATGTGCCAGGATTGGTCACCTTATAGGCATCACAGAGCCACAGGTGTTCTCTGCATAGGGTAGCTCATTAGGGATAGAGAAATGTGCATGTTGAAAACAGTCTCTCCCAGAACTCTATTTCCATTGAGAAATATGGGAGGAGAGCTGCAGGAATCATTATTTCCTACCTCTTGCTTGTGATACTCCTAGATGGCTCAAATCATACTAGATTGAGAACCCACAGCCTAATGATAGCTGTCCACCCACCCAGCTACAAATATTGTTATAAGCCAAGTCTACCACTAAAACACTCATTGTTAATAAAGAACAGCACATAATGAAGGAAAATAGAATTCATGGCTTCTCATTCTGTGGGATGATAATTAAAAATTATTTTTAATTGTGATGACAATATCAGAAGATCATAGTTATAATTGAGCCAAATACATTAAAGGGTTACTGAAACAAGTTGATCTGTGACAAACAGTTATCATCTTACTTGAACTTGCCTGCAACCTCTTTGCGAAATACAGCATGTACTTAGCTTGAGGTTTTTCTACCACAGTATTTATCATTGGGACCTTAATTATCATATCATATTTGTTTTTGTTTTCCTAAGGAAGACATGGCTTTCAGATTCACATAGATTCAGCCAAGCTGGAATTTAACAGTATTTCCCTTGGTTTTTCAGACTTTCAGGTTAATAAAGGACAGCAAGGTCAAATATGTGTGTAAGTGAATGCTGATTCAGCGTTTATGGTTTACTCATAATCTCCTTTCAATTCAGTAGTCATTTGGCAGCTTTGAGCATTAGTAGGAAATGTTTTGACATTGCAGATTTTTCTTCTGGCAAAGGGAAAGCTATGACACCATCACCAAAAAGAAAGTTTATTTGAATTGATGAAAAAGATCATTATTCAAACAGAAGTCTGAAGGATAGTATAATACCAGTTTGCAATTACTTAGACTAGAGAGTCCATATTTATAAGGTTGGTTCACTGGATTCTATTTCTCTCACTCTATGGATTTAAAAAAAAATTAAAACATTAAAACTGGAATCCTACGCCTCAGATATGGACAAAATGCTGCTGCACTTTTTACAAATGTAGAGGACTTAGAGTTAGGAGGCAAAGGAAAATTAAATAAGGACTAAAATATACATGGGGTAAAATGTCTATTGCCAAATGATAATATGTATTCAAGTATACATGTAAAATGTCTAAAAATAAATCCATCTGTTCCATCACATTTCTATCTCTGTTATATAAAAAGTGGTTTCACTTACATTGAAGAGCATGGCCTCTTCACCTCATTGAAGTTCCTCTCTTTACCTTTACAACATATTTCTTAATTCAAACATATCTGAATATACGTTTCTTATTGGCAATGTGTAGGGGATACATGCAGGCGTATGTCCACCCCGAGATTGGCTGTGCCCCCACAAGACTGGCCACCACCACCACTACTTGCCACCCCCTCCCCCCTTGCTGTTGGTGCTGCCGGTTGCATCTGTGAGTGGTTGCCAATCACTGTTCGGCACTCACCAGCCTCCCCCGCAACCTCTGCAACTGCCTGCAGCTGCTTCCTGCTCAGCCATCCCTCACCACCGCCATAACCACAGCCATCTTCAGGCAGTCCTTGCTTGCCACCACCATGCCTCCAATGCCAACACCACCACCACTGCCTGCGGGTGGTCTCCGTGCTCCCCCAGTCTCATAGAATCATAAAATCAATGAGTTAGAAGGGACCTAGATAGATCATCTAGTCCGACCCCCTGCAATGGTCAGGAAGGAGCATTGGGGGTGGGAGTGGTCATAAGACTCCAGCCAGGTGCCTATCCGGTCTCCTCTTGAAGATTTCCAGGGAAGGTGAGAGCACCACCTCTCTGGGAAGCCTATTTCAGGCTCTGGCCACCCTTACAGTGAAGTAGTTCTACCTAATATCTAACCTAAACCTATCCTCCTTCAGCTTGTGGCCATTGTTCCTGGTGACTCCAAGGGGAGCCCTGATGAACAGACTTTCCCCAAGTCCCTGCCGGTGGCCCCTGATAAGGGTGTATGGCCCCTGTTAAAGCCTCAGGAGGCACAAGGCATGCATGTGTTTCATTGAAGTCATATGTTTCTCTACATTACTTGTTAAGCTTTAACCAGATTTGGGATACTTCAACCAAAGTTAATACACAAATTCTGGGTGAACCATACCAATACATACTAACAAGGTCCCCGGCTCTGGCATGAGATGCGCATGTGTAAATCCACTGCACCCCTGTGAGCCTAGGGAGCCCAAGCGAGACCCCAGGACCCCTGGCAAGCGCCAGCCTGCCTGCAGGTAAGCAGGGGCCCATGGAGGGAGGGACTACCTGGGAGTGGGCTGAGTGGGCCAAGGAGGGTCACGCCCCTCCCCCCAACTTCTACTTCACCCAGCACGCCCCCCCAGGGAGCCATGCAACCAGATCCTCACACGCAGGCTGCACAAACAGGCATGCTCCTGTGCCTGGTGCATGAGTTAGCATGGGAGTTTGCACAGGAGGGCAAGTGGGAGGGCCCAAGGCCCTGCCTGCGAGCCCCCAAGGGTAGTCCCAGCCACAGCCAATCTACCAATGACATGCCACAGATAGGGAGATGCCACACCCCTAGGGTCCCCTCGGGGCCTATAGTTTCATAGTTTCAAAGTAGCTAGAGTCGGAAGGGACCTAGGTAGATCATCTAGTCCGACCCCCTGCCTTGGCAGGAAAGAGCACCGGGGTCAGATGACCCCGGCAAGGTGCTCATCTAACTTCCTTTTAAAAATCCCCAGGCTAGGAGCCTGCACCACTTCCCCTGGAAGCTGGTTCCAGGCCCTAGCCGCCCTGACTGTGAAGTAGCGCCTCCTTATATCTAATCTAAACCTACCCTCTGCCAGCTTGTGACCTTTATTCCTGGTCACTCCTGGCAGCACACGGGGGAACAGGGACTCCCCCAATACCTGCTGATCCCCCCTGACCAGTTTGTAGCAGGCCACAAGGTCCCCCCTTAACCTTCTCTTGTGGAGGCTAAACAGGTTCAGGTCCTGTAGCCTCTCCTCATAAGGCCTGCCCTGCTGACCCCTGATCATACGAGTGGCCCTCCTCTGGACTCTTTCCATATCGTCCACGTCCCTCTTGAAGTGTGGCGCCCAGAACTGGACGCAGTACTCCAGCTGCGGCCTGACCAGTGCCGCATAGAGGGGGAGGATCACCTCCCTGGACCTGCTCGAGATGCATCTGTGGATGCATGACAGGGTACGGTTGGCCTTCTTGACTGCCTCCCCACACTGCTGGCCCATGTTCATCGTGGAGTCAATGACGACTCCAAGATCCTTTTCCGTCTCCATGCTGGCAAGAGGGGAGTTCCCCAACCTGTAAGTGTGGTGCCGGTTCTTCCTCCCCATGTGCAACACCTTGCACTTATCAGTGTTAAACCCCATCCTATTCTCATCCGCCCACCGTTGCAACCTGTCAAGGTCAGCTTGTAGCCTATTGCACCCTTCTAGTGCACCCACATCCCCTCACATCTTAGTGTCATCAGCAAACTTGAACAGGGTGCTTTCTACCCCTTCATCCAAGTCACTGATGAAGATGTTGAACAGTGCAGGCCCTGAGGACCGAGCCCTGCGGAAGCCCACTGCCCACGTCCTTCCAGGTCGAGAAGAACCCATCCACTACCACCCTCTGGGTGCGGCCAGTTCCTGTAGAACCCTAGGGTGAAGATTGTCCGGACCAGCGGACTTGAACACGTCCAGCCTCTCCAGAAGTACCCTAACTAACTCCTCGCTAACCCCTGGCCCAGGCGTGTCTCTCCCGGGGCCCAGCAGGGAGGTGGCTGAACTGGTCCCTACTTAGGAAGACAGAGGCAAAGAAATCGTTAAATATGTTAGCTTTGTCATCTGGCATGACGACTAAGTTGCCCATCGTGTCCTGCAGGGGCCCCACATTACCCGGGACCCTCTTTTTACCCCCTATGTATTTGAAGAAGGACTTCTTATTGTCCTTAATCCGGGAAGCTAGTCCTATCTCCATCTCTGCTTTGGCCTTCCTGACTGCTCCGCTACATCCTCGGGCGACTGTAACATAGTCCTTCTTGGTGATGACCCCATCCCTCCATTGGGTGTATGCCTCCCTTTTAGCAAGGAGACATTCCCGGATGCTCCTAGTGAGCCATGGGGGTTTATGTGCTCTCCTGCTCCCTTTGACCCTTGTTGGGATTACCTCCCTTTGGGCATGGAGGATCGTCTCTTTAAGGAGCAACCACTCACCTTGGACATCTGGCTCCCTTCCCCTCTGGGTCCTCAGCGCTTCCCCAACGATCCTCCTTAGCTTGTTGAAGTCAGCCCTCCTAAAGTCTAGGGCTGTTGCCTTGCTGCAGCCCTTTGCCACCTTACGCTGGATGGTGAATTCCAGCAAGCAATGATCACTGTCTCCCAGGTGGCCCATCACCCGCAGCCCCCTCACCAGGTCCTCACCCGTGGCCAGCACCAGGTCCAACAAGGCGTCTCCCCTGGTGGGGCTGTGCACCTCCTGGGTTAGATGGAGGTCCTGCACTCTGGCTAAGAACTGACGTGAGCGATCAGACTTGGCTGACTGCTCTTCCCAGCAGATGTCTGGGAAGTTCAGGTCCCCCATGATGACCACATCCTTAGCCCTCACTGCCTCTGTGAGCTGACCTAAGAATTCCTGGTCGAGCTCTTCTCCCTGGTTGGGAGGTCTATAGTAGACTCCCACCGTTAAGTCTCTCTCCCCTGGACTGCCTTTTACTCTAACCCAGAGCACCTCAGAGTGCCCCTCCTCTACCCCCTTGCTAATTGACGAGGAAGTATATTCCTCCTTGATGTAGAGTGCTACTCCTCCACCTTTCCTTCCTATCCTGTCCCTCCTGTATAGCCTATAGCCCTTGACACTCACCGCCCAGTCATGCGATGAGTCCCACCATGTTTCTGTGATCCCCACTATGTCAGGGCTGGTGACAGCTAGGAGGAGGGCGAGTTCCTCCTGCTTCTTCCCCATACTTCGAGCATTCATGTAGAGGCATTTGAGGCCTCCAACGGTTGTGCCCACTGACCCCCTAGTCTCAGCAATGCCCCGTCCCCCATCACTTACCTGTTTCTCCCTTTTGACCATTGGTCTGGGCTCGCTGGCTGTTGCTGGGCCTGGTAGTTCATCGTCTCCTCCGCCCTCATCTTCCCCCTCCCCCGACGAGCCTAGTTTAAAGCCCGCCGAAGGAGGTTCACCAACCTGGAAGAGAACACACGCTTACCTTTAGGGGAAAGGTGGAGCCCATCCCATCCCAGCATGTCTCTCATCACGATGTGCCGGTCATGGCTGAGGAAGCCAAAGCCCGCCTCGAAGCACCATTCCTGTAGCCTCCAGTTGGTCTCCGCTATGCACATCTCGTGGTGTCTGCCTCGACCGCTCACTGGCAGGATGGAAGAGAAGACCGCCTGTGCGCCCATCTCCCTCAGCACGCCTCCCAGAGCATGGTAGTCCTCCATCAGGCGATCAGGGGCTCTCCTGGCCGCATCGTTAGTACCCACATGGACAAGGACCATGGGGTAATAATCGGTGGGCTGGATGATGGACTAGAGCATCCCCTTCACATCCTGAATCTTCGCTCCAGGCAGGCAGTAGACCTCACGTGCTGAGGGATCCTGGCGACAGATGGGGCCCTCCGTACCTCTCAGGATGGAGTCACCAATCACGATGACGCAACGCTTCCTTCTCTTAGGCCTCTTGACTCCCGCCGCCCGCACAGGACATTGTGTGCGCAGAGTCTCCTCCCTGGTATCTTCCACTGCTCCCTCCTCCTCCAGGGCTGCCAGGGCCTCGTACCTGTTCTCCAGATGGACAGGAGGAACTGGTGGCGCAACATGGTTAATAGACCTGGCACGGGAGACCGTCTGCCACTCAGCAGTGGAGGGCTCATCCCGGTCTGCCCTCTCCTCAGTCGTACCACCCTGCAGAGAAAGAAAATACCTATCAATTTCCTCCTCTGCCTCACGGATTCCCCTCAGCCTGCTAACCTCCTCCAGGAGCCCCTGCACCCGTTCCTCCAGGGTCCTAAGGCGGATACCTACAGGACAGGTGCAGGAGTCCCCAGTCCCTGCCACCCCAGACCTTGCCGGGCAGTTCCCGCAGGCCAGGGGGTTGGAGGACGGCAGCCCCCCCGAGGGCTCCATCTGGGTGGAGGCCTCGGACAAGCCCCGGGAAGGCTGCGCCCCTCCGGGCAGGGGCCCTGGCAGAACTCCGTGTCGACACCATTGCAGGAGTTACTGCCCTTACTAGCAGAGCAGGGGTCAGCCTCTGGGCCCCGCCTGCCGGCGCGAACGCTGCCGCAAACGCCGGCGCACTCTTACAGACTGCGCCTGTTTGCGCGCTCTGTTCGCGCGGCTTGGGAGCGCGGCTCCCTACCGGCTCATCTAAGAGGGACCCGGGGGGCTTCCCCTCCGGATCCGGCTCAGCTGCGCCGGCCCCTCAGTCCCTCAGCCCCACTTACCTTAGGGGGATCAGCTGCTGCTTGTGCTTGTGGCTTTCCCCCCCGGCACCTCAGTGGCCTCCATCCAGACGGGACCCATGGTTCTCAGCTCCTTGCAGACAGAGCCCCTGGCTCTTGGCTGCAGGGTCTGCCTGTCACTTTTTCAGGCACTGGGGTCCAGAAGCATGACCATCTCCCCTTGTGAGGTCTACTCCCTTTTGGGGTCTCTGGCACACCAGCTGGAGGAGCTCCAGGCCACAGTCCAGAGACTACATGTCATCAGGGACTGTGAGCAGGAGATCAACACCTACTACCAGGCCCTTCTCCCTCATGAGGCAGAGGGTCGACCATGGTTACCTTACAGTACTGGGGAGGACTTGAGGACCTCCCATGCTTTCCAGCCCAGGGGTTGGACAAAGGTGGTCAAGAGCCCCAAGGCCTGCCGCATCAAGGCTCCCCCACCGCTTGCAGCCCCAACAGAGCCTGCTAAGCTGCCAGCTCCTGCAGGCAACACAGCCTCAACCGTAGCTACTGCCTCTGCTCTCTTTAAGACAAAACGCAAAGTGTTTGTCGTGGAAGACTGCATCCTGAGGGGGACTGAGAGGGCAATCTGCCACCCCTACCCCTTAGCCCAGGAAGTCTGTTGCTTCCCAGGAGTCTGGATCTGAGACATTACAGAGAAGATCCTTGAACTCCTCCAGTCCACTGACCACAATCCCATGCTCCATGTGGGCATCAATGACATGGCTCGGAGCGCTTCCAGCCAGGTCATGAAGTGCTACATGGATTTGGGAGTGGGGCTTAATGGGTTGGGGGTTCAGGTGGTGTTCTCATCAATTGTTCCAGTCTCCTGCTATGGACTGAGGAGGGGGAGGAGGACCCAGGTAGTGAAACAGACTTCAGCACTGGTGTCATAGGGAAAGCTTTGGCTTCCATGACCACAATCTGCTCTTTGGAGAGACAGGCAATGAGCTGCTGGGAAGGGATGGCCTTCACCTCTCTCCCCTTGGAAGGAGGCTCTTCTCAACCAGATTGGCTGACCTGCTCCACTGGACTTTAAATTAAGCCTGCTGGGGGATGGGGAAACTACAGCCACTTCTGGCCCACTGAGCAACCCTTGCAAAGCCAGCAGGCCAAGGCACTTATGGAGCCCACCCCTGCCCCAGCCCAGGAACCAACTGTAGTCAAGGCAGGGGTCCCCAAGGAGACACTTGTGTGCCTATACACAAATGCCAGGAGCTTGGGGAATAAACAGGAGGAACTTATCCTCGTGCTAAACAGAAATAACTATGATGTCATAGGGATAACAGAGACCTGGTGGGACTCCACCCATGACTGGACCACAGGTATAGACAGCTATAACCTGTAGAGGAGGGATCGAGTGGACTAAAGGGGCGGGGGTGTAGCTCTCTATGTCAAGGAAAGCTACGCTACCCTGAAAGCTGACATTGGCACCCAAGGTGGATGATTTGAGACCCTCTGGGTTAAAATCTGTGGGGAACATGGCACAGAGGATATTATGGTGGGACTCTGCTACAGACCCCCTACCCAGGGTCAAGACCTTGACCAGGAGTTTGCCAGGGAATTGGCTAAGGCTGCACACTCCCAGTGTATGGTTGTCATGGGAGACTTTAACTACCCAGACATCTCATGGGAGGAGTGCTCAGCAAAATCTGAGTGGTGGCAAAGCTTTCTCTCATGCGTGGATGACCTCTATCTGATGCAGGAAGTCTATGGGCTGATGAGAGGTAAAGCACTGCTCAACCTGGTACTGGCAACCAGGGACAACATAATCAGCAACCTAATGATCTAAGAGAAGCTGGGTGACAATGATCACCTTCACCATCCATCATAAAGCTGGATGGTGATTGCTTAGGTTGCTGATTATGTTGTCCCTGGTTGCCTGTACAGCAGCTCCCTTGGCTCTCCAGGGAACTAGCAGATCTCCTGCATCTTAAAAGGAAGACCTACAAAGGGTGGAGAACTGGAACTACCACCAAGCAGGAATACTCTGCACTGGTCCGGACCTGCAGGGAGTGAACCAGGAAAGCCAAGGCTGTGACAGAACTGCAGCTAGCTACAAATATCAATGACAATAAAAAGTCATTTATTAGATATCTGGAGAGCCAGAGGAAAAGCAAGGGCAACATTGGACCCTGCTAAACCAGATGGGACAACTGACAACCAATGCCCAGGAAAAAGCAAACTTAATAAATGGGTACTTTGTGTCAGTTTTTCACCAGTACCATGGGAGGACCCTGCCCACTGCGGGACAGGGAGGCCTGGGTGAGGGAAAATCCTTAACCTCCATCAAAGCTGACATCATGAAGGAACACCTTGACAGGCTGGATACCATCAAGTCATAGATTTCATAGATTTCATAGACATTAGGGCTGGAAGGGGCCTGAGAAGATCATCGAGTCCAGCCCCCTGCCCAAAGGGCAGGAAGTCAGCTGGGGTCATAGGATCCCAGCAAGATAAGCATCCAATTTACTCTTGAAGGTGTTCAATGTAGGTGCTTGAACGACCTCCAATGGCAGGCTATTCCACACCTTGAGGGCTTGGACAGTAAAGAAATTCTTCCTTATGTACAGCCTGAAACAGTCTCGCAGTAGTTTATAACCATCTGACCTCATCATCCCTTGGGGTGCTCTGGTGAACAAATGATCCCCCAGATTCTGGTGGTCACCCCGATAAACTTATAGGTGGCCATCAGATCACCCCTGAGCCTGCGCTTTTCCAGGCTAAAGAGCCCCATGACTCTCAGCCTGTCATTGTAAGGTCTGTTTTCCTGACTTCTGATCATATGCATGGCTCTTCTCTGGACTCTCTCAAGCTTCTCCACATCCTTTTTGAATTATGGAGCCCAAAACTGGACTCAGTACTCTAGCTGCAGCCTCACCAAGGCCAACTACAAGGGGAGAATGATGTCCCGAGATTTGCTTGAGAACCATTTATGGAGGAAAACCAACATTTTGGTCACTTTACTAGCCACAGCATCGTCATGTTCATCTTGTGGTCAGTGATGACCCCCAAGTCTCTTTCTTCCATAGTGCTAGCCAGCGGAGCACTGCCGAGCCCATAAGGATGCTGCAGGTTTTTCTTCCCAAGGTGGAGAACCTTGCATTTTTCGGTGTTAAACACCATCAGGTTCTCATCTGCCCATTTGCTGAGCCTGTCCAGGTCAGCCTGGATCACCTGCCTGTCTCCTGGTATGGATGCTTTGCCCTAAAGTTTGGTGTCATCCGCAAACTTGGCCAGTTCTCTCCTGATTCCAACACTTCATTAATGAAGATGTTGAACAGTATGGGTCCCAGGACAGAGCCTTGGGGGACCCCACTGGTCACAGGACACCACAATGAGTGACTGCCATCAATTACAACCTTCTGGGTCTGACCATGGAGCCAATTTCCAGCCAGTGGATCATGGTGAACCCAAGACCACAATTGGCCAGTTTTGCCAATGGTTGATCATGGTATACCAGATCGAAGGTTTTTGAAGTCAAGATATAAGACATCGGTCTCTTGTCCCTTGTCCAGGTGATAAATCACCTGGTCATAGAAGGAAATGAGATTGGTCAAGCAAGACCTACCCACAACAAACCCGTGCTGGCTATCCCTTAGGATATTGGTGTTGGCCAGTCCATTAAGGATGGCCTCTTTAATAAACTTTTCTAAGAATTTCCACAGGATTGAAGTCAGGTTGATGGGCCTATAGTTAGCCAGATCCACTATCCTCCCTTTCTAGAAGATAGGCACCACATTGGCCTTCTTCCAGTCTTCGGGCATTACACCAGAGTGCTAGGTGTTTTCAAAGATCTGTACCAGGGTCTGGGCTATGAAGCTTGCCAGCTCCTTGAGTACCCTGGGGTGTAGATTGTCAGGGCCAGCTGACTAGAAGGTATCAAGCTTCTCAATATCTTCCTTCATGAGGTCAGCATTTATGGAGGGCAAGGGATCTCCCCCACCTGGACCTCCCTGTCCTGGAGTGGGAATGGGCATCCCATGGGACTGATGAAAGACTGAAGCAAAGTACCCATTTAATAGGTTGGCTTTTTCCTGGGCGTCAGTTGTCAGTTGCCCCATCTGGTTCAGCAGGGGTTCAATGTTGCCCTTGTTTTTCCTCCGGCTCCCCATATATCTGAAAAAGGACTTTTTATTATCCTTGATGCTCAAAGCTAGTTGGAGTTCAGTTGCAACCTTGGCTTTCCTGGTTTTCTCCCTGCAGGACCAGAGCAGTGCAGAATAATCCTCCTTGCAGATGAATCCCATCCTGCATCCTTTGTAGGCTTTTCTTTTCAGCCTTAGGAAGTCTGCTAGGTCCCTGGAGAGCCGGGGGGCTGCTGTGCCCTCTTGCTGCCTTTCCTTTGAGATGGAATAGACTTAGCTTGTGCATTGAGGATCACACCCTTGAGGAGCAACCATCCTTCTTGAACTCCCCTCTCCCTGGGGTCATGGTTCCTTAGGGCCTGACTGACAAGTCTCCTGAGCTTGTCAAAGTCAGCTTTTCTGAAGTCAAGGACTTCCATGTTGCTGACTGACTTGCCAGCTTGATGGTGGCTGGTGAAGGTGATCAGCTCATGGTTGCTGTCATCCAGCTTCCCATCGATCACTAGGTTGCTGATTAGGTCTTCCCCTGTAGCCAGTACCAGGTCAAGCAGCACTTTGCCTCTTGCTGGCCCATAGACTTCTTGAGTCAGGTAGAGGTCATCCATGCATGAGAGGAAGCTTTGCAACTGCTAGGATTTTGCTGAGTGGTCCTCCCATGAGGTGTCCGGGTAATTGAAGTCACCCAAGACAACCATGGTCCTGGAGCATGCAGCCTCAGCCAGTACCGGTGCAAACTCCTGGTCAAGTTTAGGACTTTGGGTGGGAGGTCTGTAGTAGACTCCCACCAGTGTGTCCCTTGTGGCATGTTCCCCAAGAATTTTAACCCAGAGGGTTTTCAGTCATCCACCCTGGTGACCAATATCAGCTTGCAGAGACATGCAGCTTTCCTTGACATAGAGAGCTACACCCCCTCCCCTTTTATCTACATGATCCCTCCTGTACAGGGTATAGCCATCTATACCTGATATCCAGTCATGGGTGGAGTCCCGCCAGGTCTCTGTTATCCCAATGACATCATAATTATTTGCATTGAGCAGAAGGACGAGCTCCTCCTGCTTATTCCCCAAGCTCCTGGCATTTGTGTACAGGCAGGTAAGTGTTCCCTTGGGGGCTCTTGCCTTGCCCACAGATTGTACCAGGGCTGGGGTAAGGGTGGACTCCCTGAAGTGCCTTGGTCCACTGGCTTTGCAAGGGTTGCTCAGTGGGCCAGCAGTGGCAGTAGTCCCCCCGTCTCCCAGCAGGCTCAATTTAAAGCCCAGTGGAGCAGGTCAACAGTCTGGCTGAGATCGTGGTAGAGGCCATCTCTTCCCAGCAGCTCCCTGCTTCTCTCGCCAAAGAGCAGGCTGTGGTCATGGAAGCCAAAGCCTTCCTGATGACACCAGCGCCGGAGTCTTTGGTTGAAATGTGGATCCTTCTCTCCCTCCTCAGCCCATAGCCCAAGACTAGAAGGATCGATGAGAACACCACCTGTGCCCCCAGACCCTTTATCCCCGCTCCCAAATCCCTGTAGCGCCTCATGACGTGGCTGGGAGCACTCTGAGCCATGTTATTGGTGCCCACATGAATAAGAAGCATAGGATAGTGGTCTGTGGGCTGGAGGAGCTTTTGGATTTTCTCCGCAATGTCCCAGATGCGGGCCCCTGGGAAGCAGCAGACTTCCCGGGCTAAGGGGTTGGGGCAGCAGATTGCCCCCTCAATTCCCCCCAGGATGGAGTCTCGCACAACAAACACCTTATGTTTTGTCTTGGGGAGAGCGAGGGCGGTAGCTGCAGATGAGCCTGTGTTGCCTGTGGGAGTTGGCAACTCAGCAGGCTCTGCTGGAGCAGCAAGAGGTGTGTACTTATTGCTAAGCTCCAGCAGGGAAGGGGCCTTGGCCCGTGCCCCTGACTGGACAGACTGGACAGAGTGGGAGGTCCCAGAGTCCTCCTTTGTCTTGGAGGGAGACGGTGGTCTACCAGTCGGCTCCCAGGGGAGAAGGGCCTGGCAGTAGGAGTCAATCTACTGCTCACAGTCTGTGATGGCACGCAGTCTCTGGACTGTGGCCTGGAGCTCCTCCAGCTGGTGTGCCAGATACCCCAAAACGGAGCAGACCCCACACAGGGAGGTGTTCATGCTCCTGGGCCCCAGAGCCTGAAAAAGGGACAGGCAGCCCATGCAGCCGAGAGCCAGGGCCTCCATCTGCATGGAGCCCCAAACCATGGGCTCCATCTGGGTGGTGGTCTCTGAGGCACCGGAGGTGGGGGCCATAGAGCCTGGAATGACCCTTGGGTTGCAGTGCATGCCCATCCATGTCATTCCTCTGGTAGGCTAGCTACAGCTGGTACTGTCTACCCTGGGGAGTTTGCAGGCAGGGTCTCGGGCCCTCCCACACCCCTTCCTGAGTGAACTCCACACTAACTCACACACCAGCAGACAAGCGCACCTGTTTGTGCAGCCTGTTCATGTGGCTCCCGTTGCATGGCTCCCTGGGGGGCTGAGCAAAGTAGGGGCCTGGGCAGGGCCTTGACCTGGCCTGCCTCCACGCAGCCACCTCCTCCCACTCAGAGAGGGGTTAACCCCTTCCCACCATGAGCCCTGCTTGCCTCCGGCTGTGTGGGGTAGGCAGGGGGCTCCACGGCTGCTGGGGGGTATCTGGGGTGTTGGGGGGCTTCGGGGGAGTTGGGGCATGGTGGGCTTTCACCCACGTGTCTCTCGCCGCTCCAGAGCCTAACTGGCCCTGATAGTTTACATCCAAGGGTACTCAAGGAGAACTCCTGGTGCTCAGATTAAGTGTCCACAGATTGGTAGAAGGCCAGTGTGGTGCCTATCTTCAAGAGAAAGGGAGGAAAGTAGATCCTGTAAACTACAGGCCCATCAACCTGAACTCTATCCTGGGGAAGGTCTTGGAAAAGATTATCAAAGAGGCCATTCTTAACAGACTAGCTGATAGCAATATCCTGAGGGATACTCAGCACGGGTTTGCTGCAGATAGGTCTTGCTTAACCCATCTCATTTCCTTTTATGACCAGGTGACCTATCCCCTGGACAAGGGGAAAGAGATTGATGTCATATATCTTGACTTTAAAAAAGCCTTTGATCTGGTATCCCATGATTACCTCTTGGCAAAACTGGCTAACTGCTGCCTCAACATTATCACGATCCACTGGCTGGGGAACTGGCTCCATGGTAGGACCCAGAGGGTGGTGGTTGACAGTGGGGTCCCTGAAGGCTTTGTCCTAGGGCCCATACTTTTTAACATCTTTATCAATGATGTAGACGTTGGTGTCAGAAGTGGACTGGCCAAGTTTGCCAATGACACCAAAATCTGGGGTAAAGTATCCACACCTGAGGACAGGAGGGTGATCCAGGCAGATCTTGACAGACTCATTAAATGGGCGGATGAGAACCTGATGGTGTTTAATACTGAAAAATGCAAGGTTCTTCATCCTGGGAGGAAAAACCTGCAGCATGCTTATAGGCTCAGCAGTGCTACATTGGTTAGCACTACAGGTAAAAGGGACTTGGGGGTCATGATTGACCACAAGACAAACACAAGCCTTTAATGTGATGCTGCGGCTAGTAAAGCAACCAAAACGCTGGCTTGCATCCATAGATGCTTCTCAAGCAAATCCCGGGATGTCATTCTCCCCTGCATCCAATTTTGGGCTCCACAATTCAAAAAGGATGTGGAGAAGCTTGAATGAGTCCAGAGAAGAGCCACGCGCATGATCAGAGGTCAGGAAAACAGACCTTACGATGACAGGCTGAGAGCCATGAAAAAATGGAAAAGTGCAGGCTCAGGGGTGATCTGATGGCCACCTATAAGTTTATCAGGGGTGACCACCAGGATCTAGGGGAACATCTGTTCACCAGAGCCCCCCAAGGGATGACAAGATTGAATGGTCACAAACTCCGCCACTACTGATTCAGGCAGGACATAAGGAAGAACTTCTTTACTGTCTGAGCCCCCAAGGTTTGGAATAGACTGCTGCTGGAGGTGGTTCAATTACCCATTTTGAACACCTTCAAGACACATTTGGATGTTTATCTTGCTGGGATCCTATGATCCCAGCTGACTTCCTGCCCCTGGGGCTGGACTCGATGATCCTCCGGGGTCCCTTCCAGCCCAAGTGTCTATGAAATCTATAAAAATTATGAAACAGGGGTGTTCCTTTATTCCCAGATAAATTACTAACAGAATCACTTTTGTTTACTATTGACGCTCTATTTAGAAGGATCTTTAAAGCAAGAACATTTCTGTAATATCCCTAAAAGAAAGCCTCAGTAACATTAAATAACAGGCAGATAGTGGAGTTTTAAGTTAAATTCCATTAAGATGTTTTGTGGGAGTTATTCTCAGCTGAGAAGTAATCAAGTCTGCTGAATTTAGGCTGAGTATCTTTAAAAAGAAGCTGGACTTCCTTGAAAGGGTTGCTGCCTTGAAAACAAAATCTGCCTTGTGAAAATGGAAGGGCTATCATGAATTGAGCTGTGTTAAATCTGGTTAAAGAATATCATAGGCATAGAACATGGTAAACTGTGGAATATTCTTTATACAGCATATGGCTACCTTGAAAGAACAAACCTGAAACACTGGAAAAATATTTGCACTTGTAAAGTGGAGCTTCTGTAGAAGTTTTTTTCCTTCTGCAGACCCTGGCTCTGCGATAGGGGTTCAAGCATGGTTCCTTGTTCAGCAAGCTAACTAGCTTTTGATATTTGAAGCACAATTCTGGGTCTCTTTATAGGAAGAGAGGCCAGATGCCATTAAAAATAGAATGTCACTGCATTGAAGTCCTTCTCTTTTGCCCATTTTTGGCAGCACTGCCTATATTTAGAAAGAAAAATATTGTAAATATCATGGTACATGCAATGGCAGTTGGTTTTAGTGTTCTCCAGTGTACAAAACTCTTGAACTGATGACATTTGAGGTTTAATGTCTGGGTACTGCTTTAGTGTGTTGTCTGATAGCAGACAGAGAATGTGAACAGCCTTTATTCCTACTGTTGGGAAGGAGGGTAAGGAGGTTATACTGCCCATTGCTCTTTCTCCTCTGCTACTGATCTCAGCTCAGATACTGATCTTCCCATGAGGAGCTCTGAAGTCAATTCCTCATTCTGAAAAGCCAAATACTCTTTCTTTGCTTAAATCTTTCCCAAACACTCTTCTCTTCCTAATATTCACAATATTTAAGCATTCTTGCTATCCATTAGTTGTTCACTTCTTTTGATTTGCCCTATAGAAAAAAAGTTCATCCTTAGAATTCAGACACCACTAAGTCTCTTCAAAATGTGAAATATACACCTCAAATAATCCAATTCCCTCATTTTTTTCCAGGCACAAATAGTTTCCTTTCCATATATTTTATACATATTGTACAACTATTTGAATTGATCACTATGATAAGCAAATGCCTCTATTGATACCAATGTTGATACCAATATTAATACCAATATCAAATACCTGTATTTGTTTAGGAGTGGTTGTTCCTTAAGGCATGATCCTAAATACACAAGCCTGGTCTGTAGGAAAGGTAGCAAAAGGGCTGGAAGACCTGCTTGGCTCAGTAGGGAACTCACGGATCTCCTGAATCTGAAAGAAAAGCTCATAAGGGATCAAGTCAGGAAATATCACAAAGGAGGATTATCCTGCACTGGCCTGCACTTGTAGGGAGTGGACCAGAAAAGCCAAGGCTGAAACCAAACTCAAACTGGCTACAGGAATCAAGGACAAAAAAAGTCCTTCTTCAGGTACGTGGGAAGTTAGGCAAAAAAAACAAGGGAAACATTGGACCCCTGCTGAACCAAACAGGGCAGCTGACAAGCAACACCCAGGAAAAAAGCTAATTTCCTCAATGATTACTTTGCATCGGTTTTCCACCAGCCCAAAGAGATCACCCTGCCTGACAGGATGCAGGATTACCAGGGTAATATAAGGGGTGTGCATCAGGAATTGAGAGAATGTCTGTTTACCAGGGCACCCCAAGGGAAGACAAGGTCTAATGGTCACAAACTTCTGGAAGATCATTTTGGATTGGACATAAGGAAAGGCTTCTTTACTATCCGAGTCTCCAGTCTGGAACAGACACCCCTCAGAAGTGGTCCAACCACCTACTGTGGATACATTCAAGATATGCCTGAATGCTCACCTTGCTGGGGTCATCTGGACACAGCTGACTTCCTGCCATTTGGGCAGGGGGCTGGGCCTGGTGATCTCACAAGGTCCCTTACAGCCCTAACATTTATGAAATCTATTAATCTATTTAAAATGGTGTAATCCCATCACTGTAGCTTGCAGACTTTTTGCCATCTCGTTACCACCCTGATTATATCCCATCTTGAAATTAAATCCTGCACCTTCAAACAGTTCCATGCAGGCAGATGCACTTTTGCTGATGTTTATTGACTTTAGTGGGTATTTCTGTGGTTATAGGGTTTCACCTGTCTGGAGCTTATTCCAGAATTGGGGTCTCTTGATTATAAAATCTTTGAGGCTACCTTATCTTTCTGAAAGTTCTTAGCAGAATTGTGAGTGCTGTAAGGCATAATAAACTTAAAGCATAGCTGTCCGATACCTGACTTGAGTCTCATGGATTTCTATTGATGCTTTAATATATGCACTGTGTACTCCACAGGAATATTTTGCTATGGAGACAGACATAAACTATTAAAAATAACTTCTACACTGTAAAGATGACACAGCCTTTACTAGAGTCTGGAATGGTGTCATCATAATTCAGGAAGCAGTTACTAACCTACACTATCATTAATAAAGTATTTTCAGACAAAATAAAATATATATAGGAGGTGAATATGCATATATTTATATATTTGAAAATCTATTAATGGACTGGGGAATGTCAACGTACAGTAATATTTCCTCTAAAGGACATTTGAGTATTCACTGACTTCTATCTAACAGATTACACAGTGTTCTATAAGTAACACCTTAAGTCAACAGAGATGGTTAGTTATAGCTTTTATGTAAAGGATAAAATTTACCACTGAGTTATGAATTATAGGTAGAAAAATTCAATCATTCTAAACAAACAGAAAACGTAGAGGACTTGTAGCTTAGTCTGAAGGTAAAGAAACAATTCTATTTATTGGGACACATTAGAGAAGACCTGTACCGAAATCTAGCATGACCTATTCAGAATGATTTTTCAAGAGCAAAAAAATAAGAGCAAATAGTGGAAACAGTTTTAAGAAATGGAGCCAAGCAAATCATTTTAAACAGTTTTAAACATTTAAATCAAATCATAAGGAAATGAATGACAGATGTAAATAGATCATTTTACAGCCTTTGAAGGCTTCTATGATTATCAGTCTGACCAAAGAGCACAGAATTTGACTCAACAGCTCTTGCAAAGAAGAAAACTAATCCAGATACACAAATGAATAACAGAGTCCAGTAACTTGTGGTGGAACTAAAACATGAGTTTTGAAAGACAGCCCCCCTTGATTAGATACTTCAGGTAATGGTAGGTGGTAAGTTTACTACATCTCTCTAATAAATTATTCTAGGAGTTAACTCCTCACCATTAAAAACTTGTTTTTTTCAATTTCAGTGTTTCTTACTTTAGCTTCCATTAATTAGATTGTGATATGTCTTTTCTTCCTAGACTAAAGACTGATGTTAGGCATTGTCTCTACAGCTACTTAAAAACCTGGATCAAGTTACCATTTGACCTTCTTTTTAATAAGCTAAATTGATTTTTTTTTCTTTGTAAAGCATGTTTTCTAGACCTTGAATCATTTTTGTAGCTTTAATCTGAATTCTAGCCAATTTTCCAACTTCCTTTAAGAGTAGAACTGAGCACAGTTATTCTAATAGTTGGTTTCACTGCTATTCTGGTACAAAGTAATAATTACCTCCTTAGTCATATTCATTATTATCCTCTACATATTCAAGAATCATGTTAGCCTTTGCCTCATGCCAAGAGATCATGTTTAGCAAAATGTTTATAATGGGTGGGCAGTTATTTCAGGTGAAGGGCCACTTACTGAGTTTTGGTAAGCTGTCGAGGGCCTCATGAGTAATCTCACCCCTTGATAGTTGCCCCGCTGCCTTGGGACTGGAAGTCCCACCTCCTAACTCCTGATTTTTGCCACCAGAAGTCTTTCCCCTTGCCCTCCGGAAATACGTCTTTTGAGAGGGGCGGTTGCCATCTTGGAACCAGAAAAAAAAAACCATATCATACACTAAAAGTCAAACACCTACTATAACATATTTTAATTTTATTACAAAAAATATTTTTGTCATGATTTGTGTTTGCGTAGTCTATGTAGACATGAATGCATAATAACAAAAATAAATTCTTAGTTGTCAGGGTGTGTTGTATGGGTAGTATGGGTGGTGTGCATGGGTTTTGTGGAGTGGGCGTGTATGGTGTGGGTGTGGTATGTGGTGTAGGTGTGTGTGTGATGTGTGTGTGGTGTGCCTTTGTGGTGTGTCTGTGTGGCATGTGTGGTATGTGGTATGTGTAGTATGAGTGTGTGGTATATGTGGTATGGGTATGTGGTGTGTGTGTGGTATGGGGGTATGTGTGTGTGGTATATGTGATGTGAGTGTGGTGTGTATTGTGGATATGTATGGTGGGGTGTGGGGTGTAGGGGTGGGTGTGTATGGGTAGAGTTGTGAGGGGTGAAGCTGTGGGGGACATAGGGTATGTGGGGAGTTGTGGGGGTAGGGTGTGAGAGTGGTTGGGGTGTGTGGGGACCCCCTCAAATTCTCTTCATGGCACAACACCAGCAGGTGGGGCTCTCAGCGCAGGCTGGATAGAGCTGTGCCCCACCATGCACCTGTGTCCTGAGTGCCTCCCTGCTACTGCTGCCACTGCTTGCTGGGGCTGTGCACCATGGGAGGCATGTAGGGAGTCTCCATACCACCCACTCTCCCTTACACCCACACCCTGCTCACTGCAGCTCCGTGATGTCACTTCCCGTATCCCCCTGGGCTTGGGCTCTATGCTGCCACCAACCTGAGCCCTAGCCCCATGCTCTGGGCTCCCTCCCAGCTGCAGCCCCACTGCTGCTGCTTCCCTACCTGCTGCCTCAGAGCCAGGAGACCGGGAAAGTGGAGCAGGTCCCAGGGGCTGTGGTAGCGGCAGCTGCACATGAAGCTGCACCCTGGCCGGCCAGGCCCTTCTGCCCATGAGAGTGGGAGTCAGCTATAGAGTGTGTTTTGGGGTCTGCGTGTACACTTGGGCACCTTGCTCCCAATCTTGTGGGTGAAAGGGCTGGGCAGGGCACAATTTGTTGGGGTGCTGAAAGTACTTGGAGGACCAGATCCAGCCATGGGCCATATTTTGCTCACCCTTATTCTATAATGATACATAAGTCCTTTTCAAGACCTTGGCTTGTAGGAACATTATATGTTCTTTACTTCTTCGCATTTAGGTATATTAAAACACATTAAAGTCAGTCAATATTTAAAATAGACCAGGTCATCTTCTCTCTTCACTGGTTCTTTATAGTTTTAGAAGCTTTCAGATTGAAAAAAAAGTGCAATTGAAAGTTAATATTTCAGTGGGAAAAATCAAGAATGCAACTGAGAAAGAAATAGTGGTCTTACCAATTTACTTAGTGACTCATTGCATGCAATTAAAAATATGTTACTTTTTTTTAAAAGAACAGAAAATACAACAAATGGCATCTTTAAATTATATGAATCTCAAGACAGAGTAGAAATGTGTTACTACATTTCAGAAGAAAGCCAAATCCATGCATACATTAGTATATTATACATGAAATCAAATCAAGTAACCCTTTGCTGGGTGCTTCTATAGTATCCAGCTTTCACATTTATTTTACCAACATCCCCATAAGGAGAAAACAAAACTGAATATGAAATAATATTGCCATGTCTGTATATTGAATAATCAAATAGTATCAGAAGTATTTCTGTGCCAGGGTCCTGAGCAGTCATAGTCACATGCCTCCTAGGTTAATTCAATTATTTTCAAGAGATATTATAATACTGGCTGAGATATGACTATAAGACTATGAAAATTATATTGTGTATAATACATACATAGAAAAGCACTTCAGCATTTACAGTGCTTACCTCATATTCTGTAAATCATTTAGCTCTTGTTTATAACATACTTATTCTTTCAGGTTTGCGGTAACCTACTTAGAGTAAGGAGGGCTACTTCCAGTTTTAGACAGAGATGTACCTCATATTTGATGGATTGGTGATATTTTTTTTCCCCAACGTGAGTAAAAATAGGTATTCTTCTTAAGCCACAGCATTTAATGACATGAGCAATGCCCCCAATTCATTGCAATTGCTCATGTGAATAAATTCTGTGAGACTAAATCTTAATTATTTTGAATGGATGTGGCATTTTGGATTAGACCTTGTGTATTATCACATTTCCAAAGGGCAAAAAAATGTAGGAAGTGTTTTAATGTGCAAATCATCTGCAGACATATAATGTCTGATATACTGCTCTGAAATCTAGTTAATACATGCTATGCTGGTGACATTTCTTCCAGATGAACCTATCTGCTAAGTCTCCTTTAGCCTTCTGTATAGTTCGTTCTTAGATGGCATCCCCTGTGAATGCAATCAAAAATTTAAACAAACTGCTTATCTGGACCACAGAATGAAGAAAAATAATGGGTAATTTAAAAAACTTAATTTAATCAAATGAAGCTACCTCATATTTACTAAAGAAATGCAAGACCTCAAGGCTTTCTTTCTACTTCATTTCCTTCTCACTTTTTTCTGCATGGGGAAAAATGGATAGTGAACATGCTTAACATGCCCCAGCCTCCTGCAAACATTATAGAGGAGCTAAAAGAGAAAACTCAAGGGCAAGCAGCCAAAGAGCACCCTTTCCAAAACCAACAGCATTTCATCTTCTTTGAATTTATAAAGCTAATCTGACCCCAAGTTCTCCTCCCAACTCCATTTAAACAGAATAGTATAATCACAAAAGATAACAAGTAAAGTCACAAAAGCTTTAAGTGCTGTGACAATATGTAGGTAGGTAAGGAGGAGAGTAAATTGAATTAATTTCAAGAATAAGACAATTAATATTGACAGTAGAAATAACTCTTTCATTCTTTTTGAGGCCAAGACAATTAGAGTTCCTGGCACTTTCCTCTTCATTTGAATTTAATGACAGGGTCATTGGTTTAAACTTTTCTTGGGGACATATGTTAGGAGTAAATGGTGTTCTGGGTCCAGGGATTTAAATTTAGTTCACCACACAATCTTTGGGAAAGCATCCGCTGCTAATTAGAGTCCTGTAAAACAGTAGCCAGCATGTTTAAGCATGGCTGAACATAAGAGCTAATGACTCCTGTTTTCCCTCCAAGGCAAAAACAAACTAAAGAATACAGAGTACAACTAGTAAACTCTCTGAACATCACATGCTATAAAGCAATGAGGCCCAGATATATTCTTTTAAGATTCACAGTCCTGAAATAACAATAAAAATTAACATAATAATGATCCAGTAAAAACTGGTGATCTTAAAACCTTCCTTTTATGTTTAGGATAAGCATGGCATTATCAGTACTCACTGAAACTCCCTTTTCTTTGAATGTAAAACACCAATAGTATTTTTCATACTTTACTACACAGTAAAGTTGTATAGAGACACTAAGTGTTTATTTAGGAAGTTTTAACAAATATACAACAATGTAACACATTATTTACATGCAGGCAGCAAATACAATATTAACTATGATGAAATTGGTATTTCTTGTTATGTCTTGTTTACATAAACATATATCACACTTTTTATGATACCATTACCATACTGTGGGATGAATTTTCTTGTATCGTCTGGTTATGATCTGGTCATGAAGTTCCTGGAAGATTTCTTAAAGTGAGGAGAATCCTGTCTTCATCCAGATTTTCCAAGTCAAGCTTATCTGTGAAACTTAGGGGAGGAAATGTCACATACAATGTTTCTTTCACAAGAAAGTATCTTTATGGCCACAATTCAACACCCAGGAATGATAATGAAAAGATTACTGCCAATGAGAAGTCAGGTCTTATGAGATCTCACTCTTAGAAATTCTGTAGCATTCTCATTGATAGGAATACCCCTGGCAGATGATACATTTATCTCATCATCAATATGTTAATCACATGAGAAACTGTAGTGCCACATGTTCAAACACTTTCTCACCCAATGAGCTGTAAAAATAGTGATTCAGCCTCAGAGATGTTACTTGTAAAATGCAGAATTGCTTTGGAGCTTTAACTTGAGAGTGTGGCATGTTACACATAGGGTGATAGTGGTTGGCTAGGTCCTCCAGCATCCCAGAATGAAATGTATTGTCCCCTCTCACACACCTTCCTGGAAGAGGACCTTCTGTGAGCTCTGCTGTCCCGCAGTGCTTCAGTAAGAGATAAAAGCAAGGTATATTAGCACTTTATAGACCAAATGTAGTCAGATTAATGAAATATAGTTAGTCTGTAAGATGCAGAGCTACCCTGCCTTCTGCTTGACTTCAAACTAACACAGATAATGGTGACTCACAGTAGATATCATGACTCACCAACTTTTCTCCCTTTTCCCAACTGGCTTTCAAGGCTGCTTCTTAAAGGATCCATTAGCATCTCTTCTCTGTGAGAGCCAGAGTGTGAACAAACACTCAATATGACATACTTTACTACTTGTACACAATAATCTGAGGGCACACACAGAAGTGACAATTTTCGCTTGATCTGGCCACAGCAAGTAGTCTATAATCATGACCAAACACAAGTGCATGGCTGCCAGCATCTTAAAAGATGTCCTTTCAGGTGAAAATCTGTATCCTCATTTCATGACAGGTCAGACAAAGACATTTCAAAACATAACATCCTCTGTAACTTCTGTCTGCCTGCCAGCTAGCCTGTTGCTGTTTTCAGAATGGGAGGGGGAAAGGCAGCAGAAGGTGTTTGGTCTGGGATTTTCTCAGCCCTGCTGAAGAGTGGGGCAGGTGTATTGGAGCCCCCCTGAGGTAGGGGAGGGTGCTCCAATTCATCGACCCCACCTTCGAGCACGGATTGGGAAACCCCTACAATGATCTCCCTCTACTCCCTATCTCCACTCCCATTCTGAAACATTGCAGTCTTGCAGGCAGCAGCTAGATTCCCCTCCCCCCAGGAACCAACTCAGAAGGCTTCCTGCAAAGTGTTCTCAGTTACAGCAGGGGGCTGCACTTCTGTCTGCATCCTGAAAGAGGGTCAGGGAATTTGTCTGGAAAGCTTGGTCACAGGGACAAGATGGGGGAAAGGAAATACTTATATAGAAAACATCTCATAAGGTGTTGTAGGTGAGTTCTAACCCTGCTGTTCCTTCCACCTTTTCACACATATTTCCCCTGCTCTGAACAAGGATGTGGAGCAGCTGCATCACTCAGGGGAACCTCAGTTGGTAAGCTTAGAACTCACTTTTTATTATCAGCATAGCCAAAAAGACAGGGGTGGGGTGGGGTGGGGAGAAAGGGTGATGACAACCCGTTCCAGCAGCTCTCTGACTCCCCTTGCTGGCAAGCGATAGAAGAACAAGTTCTTCAGGAGTTTTCTCCCCCTCCTGATGTATGAAGCAGATCATAATAGTTTCTGTCAAGCAACACTACCTGTTACTTGATGGCAATAACATCTGCAAGGGGCTTGAAAGATACATACATGTGCAACCTCTAGTAACAGTGACAACACCTTTAAAACTTATAAACGTATCTGACTGCATGGTATTGGAGTCCAGTAACAAACTTTTAATAAGTTGTGGGAAGTGTGCACGTAGACTACCCCAGAGTCCATTTGAGGGATAGTGTTCCTAATGACTACAAATTATGTAACTCTAAAGGTGCAAATTGTTTGATTATTTTGATGAAGCTTAATGCGTTATACTTCCAAAGCTGTCTATACCATAATTGAGAAAATACAAGAATGTTTTAATCATTTTGATTTTACCCAGTATTCTAATGTACCCCTTTTAATATAATATAATATAATATAATATAATCTCCATCTCATGTAACACTGATGGCCAAAAGCTATTCAGTATATCTTTTATATGCAGGACCATGATGATACTAGATATAGTCAGCCCAGTTCCTTTGGAGTCACTGGATCTGCCTCAGTTTAAGTCTAATGAAGACTTGGCCACAATTATTTCATCTGTTTTTTTCCTAGTGATATCACTTGCCATAGCAATATTTCTTATTTTAAATTTAGAGAATAGCACTAGAAGAATAACATGACAAGAAATTCATGTAGTATTTCTTATATGAATCAGACTTCTTAAAAATGTCCACTTCATTAAAATTTTGTTTAGTTTCAGTATTTTTACTGTTCAGTGTATTGGCCCAATCCTGCAAACACTAGCCACTTGAATAACTTGGAACACACTTGACTAGTCCTGTTGCAACTAATGTGAAGGAGATGTAAGTGTCTGAATGTATCAGTGGGCCACATATTGCAATGATGCAGGTGTGCCATTCCATTAGCATTGATTGACATTTACCAATTGCTTTTCAATAAAAGGGAATATAGATGGATACATGTAATGATTTGATGAAACATCATGGACTCATAAAGATAAAGTTTTATCCAGCAGGATAAAACTTGTTCTACAGAGTGTAATCAGGAGGAAACCTCTGTAGACCTAATGGAATTTAATATAAGTCTGTGAAATGCAGAGCAAACCAATAAAAATATTAGTTTATATTTTTAAATGTACGCAGCTAGATCTGCCAAAAATGAGGAGTAAACACTAAGATTCCCAGAAGATGCATTTTTCTTTTAATGTGTAATAATTTTGAAATAAAGGTATTTTTGAATGATTCTGAATTGCTCAGAACACCATTGAGCTGCAAGCAGAAAATAATATTGTACTATCAATCAGAGATTAATATCAGTATATGAGATCACAATATATTTGCTCTTTGAAATGCAATTTTTTTTCAATATTTTGTAATAATTTACAAGTATTTCTTTATTGCTAGAGCAACATAAAAGTTATGAGTGGAAAAGACTTTGGAATCATCCAGCTAAAATCCATGTAAAGGCATAATTGCTTTGTATATCTTTTTCAGAAGTGACACAGTTTCTACCACTTTCTGAAATGCACTATATTGTAATCCAATGTTGTGCATCTTGCTGCTAGGACTCTTTCTTGAAATTCTGCCATAATTTCCAGTTTCTTCATGTCATTTTAATTTTCCTAGTTATGTGACTGGAACGGTGCTCATTTAGGTCGGTAAACACTGACCAGAGACTTATGATAGCTGCATTTTTGGAGCTTCAGTCAATGCTTTATGACAGTGACCAAGAAATAAAAAAAACACTCTCCCATCACTGCTGTGAGTCAAAGTTTAACTAAAAGTCACCATGTTAAAACCATAAATCCAAACAGCAGTTATGCACAAGCACTTTTCTGTTCTGGACAGAATTAACATAAATTTTGTGGTCAAGTCTCATTATTATTGAGCTCCTGCTTAAAGTTCTTAGGTCTTTTCCAGTAAGTGTTCCTCATGCTTAGCAGCAATAAAGTCCTTTTCTGTTGTTGAGATACACATTCAGACACACATGTTGTTCAGACACATTTTGTTGTTAAAGAAACCTTTTGTAAGTTAACCTCATGATTAATATTTAAAAGGGTTCTTTCCAAAACTGCTAACTACTTCAGAAAATCTATTCCTTTACAAGTCCTAACAGTGTAAAATATTGTATGTCCACAGTCTTCAGAGTCATCAATAAGCCACCCATATTTGTTTAGCTATGTTATCCTCAGAAAACAACCCCCCCCATCCCATTCATTTTACGGTTGTTCTCCTCTGGCATCTCTTCATTTTGTTAATTTTACGTAAGCTTTTGAGGGGTCAAAGATTGCAATGCAATTTCAGTAACACTTGAAGGGTGATATCCAGAGAGAGAAAAACTATGTTTTTTGTCCAATAGTGATACCTTTGCATGCTCAGGTGTGGGATCGTGACTTGCCATTTGATCTGAAATCGATTTGCTTTAAAAAATACAAAATTCATTCTTCAGTATCACGTCTGTCTCTAAGTGATGTCGGCTTAGTATCCATCAAGGCTTGTTTCTGTTTGCATTGTAATGAACAATTTTCTTCAAAGAGGTATAAAAAACAGAGGCTAATGAGCTATGTGACTTCATATCCTAAGATCAAATGAACAGACAGAAGTCAAAGGCATATATTCCTATATACAAAAAATAAACTGCATGCTCCTCTTTTGCCAAAGGAAAACCACAAAGAATATAAATAAGATTTCTAAGAGAAGGAGAACTAGCTGGTTACTCTGTAACATTCTTTATTGGACCCACCTCTCCCTTTAAGAAAGAAATGGACTTAAACATTTATCTAAAGCTCCTTCCAATGATATTATATTAAATTCACGCTATGTATGTGAATGTTGCCTACATGATTACATAAAGTGTGTTTTTCAACCAGACTAATCTAACTGAAAATGTAGTCCAGTTAGATGGGCTTCTGGCACTAAATACAATTTAGATATAATACAGTGAATGCAAAAAGTTACAAACAATGAGGAATATCATTTCCTCTCCCCTCATTTTTTAAGTGTTAGTGGTGGTGTCCTCACGAAAACTGTAGATGGTGCTGAGTGGAGGTTCATTTCCAGTACTGAAGAATATTATATTTAGATAATCTTCTGCAATGGGGCATAAGAAATGGAACAAAATCAAACAATACAAAGTGTAATTACAATGGCTTCAGCTCTAACATGGGAACACATAAACTGGAGACAACTGAGGAAGAGAGCTACCTGCGAGTACTGGTTGACTCATACTCATGCATTCACACTTGTGCACAGATGTCAGTGCAACACAGCTGTGAAAAAGGCAAGCACACATATAGAATGTATAAAGCAAGGTATAGAAGAGACATGGAAGTACTAATAAAACTGTATAAGGCATTGGTAAGACTCCATTTCAAATACTGGGTGCAACAGGTCACTAAGTTTTAAACAAGATAAGTTTAACTTGGAGTTAATTCAAAAAGGTCCATGAAGATGGTTAAAGGAGTGAAGACTTTTTCTTATGAGAGCAAAATATTTAATTTGGCAAAACAGAGTTTGAGGGGGGATATGATCACTTCATACATATATGGGACAAATATTAAGTAAGATGAAGAGCTTTTTAGGCTTAAAACCAACACTGCCCTAAAGTCAAACAGCTAGATAAGAGATTAGAAGATTTCTAACTGAGGAGTGGCATTTTTGCAACAGGCTACAAAACAAAGTGATGGAGATAAAGAACTTTCATATATTTAATACTGAAATGTAAAAATTATGGAAGGGAATACAAACAAGACAAGAGACTTGTAGTGCAAGTGTCAGTGTGTGTGATGTGGAATCATGTAATTGCAGTTTGCAGGTAAGGGTATAAAAATAGTTCTGTAAAGTGGAAGATATGATAATGCCATGTCCTGGGGCTTTGCTGATCACTAGTTGGACTAGTTCCTCAGGACTAGAAGGATTTTTTTTCTCCCTCATCAATGTTGCTTGATTCTGGGAATGGGTAGGGTGAGGTGGTCACTAAGTTTACTTTCACTGAGACACTGCATTAGCCCCTGTAAGGCTGAGTTTGGGGTATCATTTCCTTTTTTTTTTTTTTTTTTTTAGTGAGCTGTGATAATGTCCCCTCCCACCCTAGAAATCCAGAGGTTCCTGATGGGTAGAAGACAGTGATTTTATATTCAGGGTCATACCAATCATCAGATTTGGGATTGGAAAGGAATTTTTTCCCTTGGTTAGACTGGGAAAGACTAGATATTTTTTGCTTTCCTCTGTAGTGTTAGGGTCATGGTCCATTTACATGGTCTGACCTAACTATATATATATATATATATAGTCAATATACACATACATATACATATATATATACACACACATACATACATATATATGTGTGTTTGTGTGCGTGTGTGTGTGTTTGAATATATATATATGTATATATATCTTGACTGACTACTCCATGTTGTTGCAGTGGAAAGTCATAGGCAGTACTCACATCTCCTCCATCTCCCCTGCTTTTACCTGTGGTATGTTGTAGGGGATTCTTGGTATTTTGGATATTGTTCCTTGTAGTTCTGTATGAGGGTTGAAGGTGGTAATTTCGGGGATTCATTTAGTTAATCAAAATCCCCCATCCTTAGCACTGCCAGAAAGTCTTGTAGAAGAATTCAGCTTCACATGAATAGGAATTATAAGGGGATCTCTGAAAAACGTCTATTGTCCATTGAACAATTATAAACAGGGACCCTGGTTTTCTCTGATTTAATGCCCCCCTTCCCAATTTTTTGTTTAAAAAAGTAACTCCAAATCCACATTTTTCCATGATTTAAATGAAACATCACTATATAGAAAGGAAGAAAGACTTTGACTTTTAAGAGACATTTATTCCTGGAAGGGTGACAAATGGTGGGCAGTAGAAATTATGTACAGTTCAGTCCGAGGATCTGGGCCTCCAGGACAAGGCCTGCGCTTATGGCCTGCAAGGCCTGCCTGCACACTTTAGACAAAAAAACAAAATACACAAACATCAAAAGAAGTATTTACATATATACATATATATAGTTCTTGCCAGTGGGGACACCCAGGGGGCCCTCTGGACATCAGGGGTCAGTCCGCCCAGACAAAGCCCAAGGTCTCAGTTTGCTGTGTGCGCCTCTGCACCTTGAGGAGCTAGTGGTGTCACAGGGCAAGGAGCAGGCATACCACCTTGACTCAGCACAGTGCCCCTTCGATGGCCCAGCATTCCTCAAAGGTGGACACCATCCACCAGAGGACCGCATGTTCAAATTCAAGAAAGAGGCGGGCCCGCACCAGCAGGCGGAAAAGCTGCAGGGCATCATGCATCCCCATCCTGGTGAGCCGGTTTCACCGGCTCTTCAGGGTGGCCATCTTGGCCTGGCCCACCAGGAAGTTAGCCAGGCTGACTGCAGCCCACTCAGCTGCCCGGTATGGGAAGGAGTGAATGTAGGTTTCCGCTGAGAAGTCCCGGCCCAGTGCCCGAAGCAGCACCCCAAGGGTGGCAAAGAGTGGCTACAGTCGGGGGCAGTCAAGGAAGGTGTGGAAAATGTCCTCTTCTAGCACCCCTGGGCAGAAGGGGCAGGCCACCAAGGCCACCAGGTGCAGATGGCTCACAAAGGTGCCAGTGGGCAGGATGCTGTGCACCAATCCGCACTGGAGGTAACCGGTCTTCTTGGCGGTGGGTGCCTTGTACAGTGTGTGCCACTCTGGGGTCTCGGGCCACACCAGGTGCCACTGCCACACTGTGTCGGGGCAGCCAGCCAGCATCTGGGCATGCCAGGTGCGCATGCGTTCCCATGCATAAAGTCCTTTCCAGGGCAGTGTGCCAAAGGGGAAGCCCGTATTGCTGCTGGGGGGAACAAGGAGCCTAAGCAGTGTGTTGGGCTGGTCAGCCAGCCCACTAGCCACTACTGGGATGACCAGCAGTGGTGGGAAGGCATCATCTGCAGCATCCACATTGGGGAGGGCCTAGTGAGCCTGTAGGTAGCCTTCTAAGGTGGTCACTGCTTCCGTCAGGAGGGTAGCCCTAATGACATACAGAAGCTGGCCCACAGTGTAGATGGAGTGCAGTGGAGTGCATCCAGGCAGCCAGGGCTTCAGGTGACAGCCAGTCCAACTTAGCAGGGTCCAGGAGGTGCCCCAGGTGGGTGGTGTGCACCTTGATGAGAGCAGCCATGAAACTGGTGGAGGCCAGACTCAGCACGACATGCTGCAGGGCCGGGTTGTGGACCAGGGGCTCCTGAAGCAGTTGTGGGAAATGCGGGTGCCTGGCTTGTGGGGACAGGCCCACACCATGCTGCAGTAGAACTGCCCCATTCAGGAAGGTGAGGTCCAGCATAAACAAATCCTGGTCAACTCCCCCACTTGGTGCAGGAACTGGCATGGGAGGTGGCCCTCAACATACAGGAGCCACTGGAGGGCTTGCAGGCAGTAGGCAGCCACCCTGCTGGCCAGGTCAATCAGGCCCTGGCCCACCTTGGTGGTGGGCAGGTAAAGGGCAGCTCATGGGAGCCAGTGTCATCCATCCCAGAGGAAGTCCACTAGGAGCCGCTGCAGTCTCGAGTACCTCCGGTGGAGGGTCCAGCACAGCAGAGCGGTGCCACAGAGTCGCCGCCACCAGGTTGTGGTGATGAGGATCCAGCCACATTAGGAGAGGGCTGGCAAGCACCAGTGCTGCAGGTGGGCCTCCACCCCCTCCACCAGGTCCTCCCAGTTGTGGGCTGCAAAGGCTGGCAGCCCCAGGAACACTTCTAAGGCTTTGGGGCCTTCCTGGTGCCAGGTGAAGTCCCCTGGCAGGTCCGGAGGTGGTTTGCCAGCCCACTTCCTGAGCAGGAGTGTATCACACTTTCCCCAGTTGACGTGGGCTGATGTGGCAAGCTCGTAGGTGCATTGGCAGTCCACCAGAGCCCACACATCCTCCTGGCTGCTCAAGAAGACTGTCACATTGTCCACATATGCCACCAGCTGGATCGGGGGGCCAGTGGTTGGGCCCTGTGCTGGTAGAAGAGCAAAGCTGTTCAGGCAATGTTGCAGAGTGTGCAGCAATGATTCGATGGCCAGGTAGTACAGCATGCCCAAGAGGGGGCAGCCTTGGTGTATGCTGCGACTCACCAGGAATGGGGAACACAGCACGCTGTTCACCTTGAGCAGGCTGGAGGCATTGTGGTACAGGACCCAGAGCACCACGAGGAAAAGAGGCCTGAAGCCAAAAGCCTCAAGGGTGCTGAGCAGGTACCGGTGGTCAACTCGATCAAAGGACTTCTCCTGATCCAGGGAGACCGAACTGATGTCCAAGCCAAAAATCTCCACAGCCATGAACAGGTCATACAGCAGAAACAGGTTGTCCTCGATGGTCCTGCCCAGCACACAATAGCTCTGCTCAGGCCCAATGACGGAGGCCATGACAGTGTGGAGACAGTTCATCAGTGCCTTTGCCAGGATCTTATAGTCAGTGCACAGAAGGGAGACAGGCCACCAGTTCTTAAGGCAGCCAAGGTCTCCCCTCTTGGGCAGCAAGGTGAGCACTGCCTGGTGGCAGCTGGTCAGCAGGGTCCCTATTGGCGAGGCTCTCGTGGAAGACACGGAGGAGGCTGGGCCCAAGGAGGGGCCTGAAGGCTTTGTAAAATTCCACAGGCAGTCCATCAAGGCCTGGGGCCTTGCCCAAGGCAAGCCCCACCACAGCAACCTCAAGCTCTGCCAGGGAGAGTTTGCGCTCCAGGGCCTCGACCTGCGAAGCACTGAGGCACAGCAGGTCCTTATGCAAATGCTGGGTGGCCTCTGGACAAATGAAGTCAGCCACAAACAAGTCCTGATAGAGGGTGACAGCATGTCCCCACACTTCGCTTGGGTCCATGAGCAGCCGTCCTTCTGGGGTCTTGAGATGGTCCAATGTCTTTGCTGCAGCCCACTGCCTCTCCAGGCTGAAGAAGCCAGTTGGGGCATCAGCCTCCACCTGCTCCTGGCAGCAGGAAAGTACCTGCGCGCTGTGGGCTGCACCCTCCACCAGCTCCTGCAGGCATTTCTTGCAGGACTGGAGGCTCTCGAGGAGTGTCGCATCATTGCCTGTGCACAGCGGGGCTACCTCAAGCTCCACCACATCCTCCAGCTCATGGGTGGGGAAGCAGATCTCACTTGCTGCCATCTGGGAATACTGTTGGCAGAATGCCCAAATCTGGATTGTCCCCATATCCCACCACAGCCACAGTCTGTTCACACAGCCTCCTAGCTCCTCCAGAGGTGGGTAAAGCAGTCCCTGAAGTGGGTGTCCTGCAGCAGGCTGATGTTGAGGCACCAGTAAGGGGCCCACATGCATGCTTTGCCAGGGAGACTCAGTTCGCAGCAGACCAGGGTGTGGTCTGAGAGGCCCAATGAGATAATGCAGCTCCTGTGCAGTAATGGCAGATGGTGCTGGGCAATGTAAAGGTGGTTGAGGTGCGCCATGGCTATCCCACTGACACTCATCTTTGCCCAAGTATATTGGTACATGTCAGTGTGGATGACCTGCCAGGCATCGACGAGATCTGCTGCCTCCAGCATGGTCCACAGCTTGTGGGCCGAAGGCAGATGGGGCTCCGGCCATGAGCAGGTCATCGTTCTCACTGGAATCACACAGGAGGTCACCCAGGGTCTCTAAGAAGGCTACCCTCTCTCTCCCCTCAGTGGGCTCATAGACATTGACAAGAAGCAAGCTCTGCTGGATGGTCAGCAGCTGGCTGGGGACAACCTCTCATGCCACTGCCGAGTTGTACTGCAGCTGCAGTGAGAGGAGGGTTACCACTCCTGTGCTAAGGTTGGTGCTGTGGCTTAGAAGCAAGTGACCCCTCCAGGCAGTGTGCCAGTCAGCTTGAATGTGCATGTAGCTGTGCACCTCCTGGAAGAAGGCAATTGCCAGCTGCTTCTGCTGCAAACCCTTCAGGATGGCCGTCCACTTCACTGGGTCCCTCCAGCCACTGGTGTTCAGTGAGGCAATTGTGGTAACTGCCATGAGCAAGACAATAGAGAGGAAGGATAGGCAGGGTGCAGGCGGGAAAGAAGGTGATAGAGCAGGACAAAACCACAGAACAGGGAAAGGCCTACCCTTGCTCTACCCTATTCCATGGACACATCTTGGCCCCACACCCCATCACCCAGGTTACCAGCTTTTCAAGCTGGAAGGCATGTTGACACGTGCCTGGGTCTCAGTGCATAATCCCCGCTGCGTCACTAGCAGTGCGGACAAACCACGCAGGGTCTTGGCACCATTTCTGAATACTTTCTGCCATATTCCTCTGGCCCTTGGTCTGCTCTAAGAACTTGAGGAGGCCTCCATAGCTGCGGGCCACCCGGGGCAAAGGGGTTCTCTAGCAGGAGCTAGATGTTGCTGACCGAGAACTGGCGGGGCTTCATTCTGGAAGGGGACCTAGCAGCAAGGCTGGTAAAAAGTGTCCTCCATGGATAGGCTCCCTAGCAGGCTCCCCTTGGAATCTGGGTCGAGGACCATCTCCGGGAGATCAATCCCCATCTGCTTTGGGGGACAAATGTTGTCCTGCTCCCAGGGCCGCTTGTGGCACTCAGGGGGCAAGCACTCCATCTCTTCCTCATTGGCCTTGGTGGGCAGGGGAGCAGGCCGGGAGGTGGCAGGTCCCTCTGCTGTCTCCTGTGCCTGATGCTGGTGAGGCAGGCACTCTCTCCCTGCCCTGCTGCTCACAAGTCCCATGAGCTGGGATGGGGGTGAGGGGTTGCTACACATCTCTGGGACACCCTCAGTTGTGGCCTGAGATGGTAGGGTTTCCGGGGGAACAGGCAGGGTGGGGTCAGGTTCCCTGGCTACATTTTCTTCAGCGCTGTCAGAGGTGGGCCCAAAAGGGGCAGGGGTTCCTTTAGAAGCTCCTTTTTGCCTTCTGCTTTTGTCTTTCTTGGGAACAGGTGGTACCTTACCCCAAAGGGGGTGGGCCAGGCTGCTTGGCAGCCTCGACTGAGGCAGAGGTGGAGAGAGGTGGAGGGGAGGTCTCATTTGTTTCACCTAATAGGGCTCCAGCACCTAAAACACTAGCCACCCTGGGTGGAACTGGGACAGGGAGGGACTGGGAGGATGTCCCAGCCCCTCCACCAGGTGAAACACCCACACTGGGGGGATCAGCCCCATCAGGTGTGGGGAGGGTGGAGGGAGGCTGAGAGGAGGCCACGGTCACCCCAACCGGTGAAGTGTCAATGCTTGGGGCACCAGCTGTCCCAGAGGGGACCAGGGCAAAAGAGGGATCTTCCCAGCCCCTCCACTGGGCAAGGCATCAGCCCCAAAGGGGTGGGAGAAACCTGGGAAGACATCCCAGCCCCCCCCAGGTGGCATGCTCATGCCAGAGGGGTCGATCCCCCCAAACGGAGCAGGGGTGGAGGGGGGCTAGGAGGAGCCCCCAACCCCACCCTTTGATGAGGCTCCCATGCCAGAAGTGGAGGTGTCATTCCCCTGTGTGGGTGCACCAGCTAGTGCCCTGGCTGACTGCCCCAGTAGGCAGTGAGCAGCCAGGTGAGAGCTGCCACTGCAGCAGCAGCATGCATTCCCATCCTGGGAGAAGTAGACCAGATAAGGCCTCCCATCCACCACAAAGGTTATAGAGAGAGGCAGGATCTGGGTGCCACCTGTGAGAAGCATGAACACCTGCCTCCAAAAGGACAGGACATGCCTGAGCCTGGGGTCCCTGTGCCGCATAGTCAGCCTACACCAGGGGCTGGTTAGGACACCATAGGTGAGGTCCCATTTCATGAGGTCCCAGTGTGGCAGGTGTGGGGAGATGTTGGAGGCCACTACCTGCACTGCCAGGATCTCCAGGGGTGTTATAAAGTAGTGGATGCCTGAGATTTCCAGCCTCGCTGCATACACCTCCCTCACCAGGCTGGGGGAGCTCAAGTATATGATGGGCACTGAGTTTACCCAGGAGGCATACCAGACACTCCAGCATTCCCACAGGTCCACCAGAGCTCTGATGCAGGCCTCCACCCTAACATGGAGAAGGGTGTGCACCCGCAGACATCCCCATGCCAAGTATCCTGGCTGCTGACAGCCATCATGGGCAGAAGAGGGTTAATTCTCCCACAGATGCTGCTACAGTGGGGGGAAAAAAGCCTCAGACTGAAGCTGGGGACTGGAAGGGGGATGAAACAGCACCAAAATCAGCCTTGGGGGCAGAGCAACCCTTTAGGGGCTGCAAGGCAAGCCCTAAGGCAGGAGGAGATGGCAGAGACCAAGGTAAGGGGCTCCAGAGGAGGGAGGCAGCAGGAATTAAAGGGAGAGCACAGATGGGGTGGGGGAGGGGCAGAGACAAAAAGGATGCCTGAGCCCAGAGGAAAAAGTTCAGAGAGTGGGGGAAAGGGGCAAAGAGGGGGTCCCCAAGCAAAGGCTGGGGAGAGGCAGGGTTTGGGGGGTGGGGAGAGGAACAGAGGGGGCAGGGAGTGAGGTGAATGTACAGAAGGGACCTGAGCTGCAGGAGCTCAGAAGGGTTTCACCTGTCGGTGGCCATCTTGAAAGAAGGAAAGAAAGAAGGAAGTGTATATATATAAGAAGTGCAGTGTTTCATTTAAATCATAGAAAAATATGGATTTGGGGTTACTTTTTTTAAAACCAAAAATTGGGGATTTTTTTTTTAAATCAGAGAAAACCAGGATCCCTGGTTATAAGACACCTATGCCAGGCTGCTGCCGGTGGAATCACAAATAAAAGGAGTCATTCTGACTTTGCATCAGGAGAAAATAGGACACAATTGCATTCTTGTGCCAAACTTTGCACTTTATATGAGGCTAATTAGAAGGTGACTGATCTGAGTCATTACTGTCTTTGATTGGTCTCATCAAAACAGATCTGGTTTATAAAGCTTCTGCTTAACTGCAATGTTATAACTGCTAGATAAAGTAGCTCCATTTTTATCATGTACTTATTATTACATAATGTGTCCTTATACAATTCACAACATGGAAAAATCAAGTCATCAGGGGCAAATCAAAACCCAGTGCTATGCCTATATCAGCACATTGTCTATAGCTGATGACTGTATTGGATTACCCCAGGATGCATTTCAGTCTTTAACTATAGAGTTTGAAAGTGAATTCAACATGACTATGTACCTCAGTTTGGATGCTAAATGTGTGAGAGTCTTAGTAATTTCTTCTTCCTTCTAATTAGTGCTGTCACCATCTTGATTGGTGCCCTTTTTTCCAATACAGTTTTAGATATATGCTTTCTGATCATCTAGTGCAGGGTGCTCAACCCCCAGTCCATGAGCCAGATTTTGCCTGTGGAACCATGTGATTTGGCCTTCAAGACTCCCCAGGGGTTGGAAAATTTGTGGGTATGGAGGGAAGGAGGAGTGATGGCAATTAATACTGCCACGGCTCCTCTACTGCCAAATTTTCAAGCCTGAGGGGTCAGATGACAAAGCCCTGCACCTGGGATCCCATCTTCATGGAGAAGGCAACAGTGCCCTATCAGATGCCCATGGGACTGGGATGATAGGTACAGACCTAAGGGCAAAGGGACTAAGGCAGAGTAAGTGGAGCAGATATAGTTCATGAGGGCTAGGGCTGAGGCAGTAGGCCTGTTCCCATGTTCCCTCAATTAAAGACGATCTCTACCACAATTCACTGATGGGTCTTGAGGTGACTTGAAAGTCCAATCCTTGAGCCACAGACCTCTCCACAAAAGTAGAAAGTCTTTCCTACAGGCCAGGATTTCTCTCCTTTTCCTTCCTCCACTCTCTCTTCTCTGTTTTGGGGGCAAGACAACTTACCTCAAAATGGGCTGGCACTTGGTTGAAGTTGTGGCACCATTGGAATTGTTTGGCAGCCAGCTCCTTCAGTTCTTGACATCATTATCTGTTTTCTCAAGATATGCTTTCAGTGTGTCCTTGTAGCATTTCCTTTGGACACTATGAGATCTCAAGCTGTTACTAAACTGGGAATTGAGTATGTGTTTGGGGGGTGAGAATTGGGCATTCACTACGATATCTGATCTGGTGAAGTTGGTGCTTGAGAATCATCAACTTAATGCTGGCAGCATCAGCTTCAGCAAGGATGCTGGAATTTATGCAGCAATCTTCCCATTTAATGTGAAGGATTTTCCAGAGGCATTGTTAGTGATAACTCTCCAGGCTTTTGAGATGATGACAGTAAGTCACTCAAGTTTCACATCTATAGCAGAGAGTGTGGAATGATGACTGCACTGTAGACCTAGATCTTGTTTTTTTTCCAGAGATTACAAGTCCTGATGCTGTTCTCAACATTTTAATGGACCTGGCTGGCAAGAAAAAACATGGGATGGTTTGAAACCACGGTTAATTTCTAGCAAGGTTTCCTCAGAGAGAGGTTCAGGAGGATGTGGGCAAGCATTTTCCCTGCTGTGGAAAGGAAGGTTATACTTTGATATTTCCCACATAGAGACTTATCTCCTTTCTTAAAGATAGTCATGATGTTGGCATTCCTCAGATCCCCATGGATCTCTTCATTGTTCCAAATGCAAAGAATAAATTTGTGGAGGGTCAGTACTAGTTACTCCTCACCAGCCTTGTAGATTTCACCAGGTATGTCATCCAGTCCAATATCCTTGTTATTCTTGGTTTACTTGATGGAATGCCAGACTTTATCTAGAATAGGAGGGTTGGCAAGGGATCCTTTTTAAGGGTATTGGGGGAATGGATTTGATGGTGATACCTGTCATAGTTGACTCATGGTTCAGCAGTGCCTCAAAATTCTCTTTCCATATAGCTTGGATAGATTCTTTGTCTTTGAGGAGTGTTGTGCCATCCTGCAATAACAGGAAAGTAGGACCATGGGAAGATGGGCCATAGAAGGCATTCATTGCCCATAAAAAAACTATGTATGTAATTTTTGTCAGCATAAAGATGGATCTCTTTGGCTTTATCTTACCACCCCTGATTTATGATTTCCTAGATCCTCCTTTGAGTTTTGGCTTTAAGCTGATCTGTTTTTTCTTATGCTGAGATGAGATGTCAACTGGCCAAGCAGAATCAGCCTTTCTTTTCTGATTTAGGAGGGCTTGGATCTTGACAATACTCTCCTTGAACCAGTCTTGCTATCAATAGATGGTATAGCTAATGGATTCAGCCCAGGCTATATGGACGGTGGCTTTAAACCCCTGCCAGAGTTGCTCTATGTTACCTTCATTTGTGGACAGGAAATGGAGATGCTGCTGGAGATCCTTACAGACCTTCAAGTCTTAAAGAGATTTGGTGTTGAGAGACCTTCTTGTTGCTTTTTGCTATTTTCAGTGCTTCAGAGCAAGCTGGATGTTCATAATGGATCTAAAAACTGTAACGGGGCCTCAACTAGAAGGGGGGCAGAGGTAGAGCAACCCAGATGCCCCAGTCCCTTGATAGCTTCCCTTTTCCTCATCTCAGAATCCCCCTCCAGGGGCTGTGGGAGCATTGCTTATGGGAGAGCTAGCAGGTTCCTTTCTCAGCACTCAGCCCACCCAAGCAACCAGGACCCAGGTTGCTAGGCAACAGCACATGACTGGGTCAACTGACCAGGAGGTTAGGTGACCCTAGCAGGCCTGCAGTTTTCACCCCCCACTGTGTCTTAATGCACACACAGTGTCACCTTTGTCATGAGTTTTGCTTCTCAGCAGTTTGAGATGCAGTTTCCCAGAATCCCTGCACTTATCTCCTTGAAACTTTCAAAGCTTTGTGGCCTTAGCAAGAGCTACCATCCTTGCAGTTTTCACCCCACTGTGGCGTAACACACATGTGACATGAGTTTTGCTTTCAGGACTTTGAGGTGAATTTTCCCAGAAACCCCTGTACATATCACCTTGAAGCTTGGCAGGCTTCATACCTACAGCATAGGCTACAATCCCTGCATGTTTAATCCATATCAGACAAAAAACAACAAAGTTATAGATATTTAATTGATTCCCCATTATACTCTATGGCTGAATCTCCAAATCACCAAATCTTTTCTAAATCTTTTCCGAATCAATGCGGAAGCTCCGGATCGATTTGGAAAGCCTAAAGTTTCTAGCAATTTGATTCAGATTAGTAGGTTCGGTCTCCAAATTGTCTGAATCATCTCCGAATCCAAATCACGATCCAGAGCTTTGCACAGCCCTAATGTTTTTGTCCACAGAGAAATTGATCCCACTAGATGCAGTTCAGCCAGGAACAGATAAGACAGCCTAGGTGTAGAGCCCCTTTTCTAGCTCCTTCCTCATGTAGGGTGAGCAGAGGGGATCCTCCTGACTAGAGTGGCTAGGTCATGGCAGCAACTGCTGAATCACACCCCTGTTTCTAACTTAGTTTTAAGATGGCCATCAGGCTACTGCCATCTGTATGCAGATTTGTGGATGGAGACTGACACATTCACTAGCCCTGTCTCTGTCACCACTTGCCCAATTTTACATACAGTGTCACATGTATTCAGTGTCCCACACTTCAAAATGGTGATGGGGTGCTTTAACTAAAGCTTGTTCTATTAGCTTTAGTTAAAGCACCCCCTGCCACACACACACACCATTTTAAAGCAGGAAGACAATGAATAGACATGATGTGGAGGCTGCTGGAGCATGCTAATTAGGAGTTCCATCAGACCCAATTAATTTAGTCTGTTTTGTTGCGTGCTAATTAGCAGTAGTTAGAACAAGGCTAATAGAGGTTATGAAATTCAATGAAGTGCTTCCCTTCCATTTCCTTTCTTAGTCTCATTCTGCTATGTATTCTGCATCCAAACTATTTTGTCTTCTTCTTAGAAATACCTTTTTTCCTGTTTTAAAATCTGTTTGCCTTTTTTTCTGCCTTTTGAGTTAAAAGTGATAAACCCTCACCAATAATCCTAACTAGTTTAGCAGGTTACTTAGAAAAGTAAAGGGAGAATGTAACGGGCAAACCAATTTGGTTAACCAATTTGATCATGATTTTACCACCCCTCAAAGTTCAAGCCATACTTGAGGATTAAGGGACATATATTTTTCCATCTTTTCACTTCTAGATTCCAGCCCAAAACAGAGGTCCAAAAAACTAAAAGAAAGATGTTCTCTTCATATTTCTTGAGCATAATATTTCCTGTTCTTGAAATATTTCATAGAATCACAGAAAATTAGGGCTGGAAGGGACCTCAGGAGGTCATCAAATCCAACCCTCTGCTCAAAGCAGGACCGTCACCAACTAGATTGTCCCAGCCAAGGCTTTGCCTATCCACAGATCTTTAAAATCTCCAAGGATGGAGATTCCACAGTCTCTTTGGGTAACTCATTCCAGTGCTTTACTTCCTTCCTAGTGAGAGAGTTTTTCCTAATATTTAACCTAAACTTTCCTTGCTGCAACTTTTTCTGTTATCTGCCACCACTGAAAACAATCTAGCTACAATTCCCTGTGCAGCTGTTTCTTGTGGTCCTCACAGGCAATTTTCTCTGATGTCTTTGGGATGCTCCTTGTCCACTTAAAGCATATGAATCTATCTGAATCTAGAGTAGGATCAGAAATCCAAATTTATTAAAATGTTTTATGAAAATATTTTAAAAATGTCATTGTCTATTTTATTTTGGGTAGTAGGAAGAGGACCTGGAATATGGCAAAACTAGGTTATATTCCCTTTTCTGACTAACTCAAAGGAATGTAGTGACATTGAATGGAAATTTAGGCATTATATCAGGTAAGGTGAGGTCTTGAATCTGGGTATCTGACATTCATGGCCACTGCCTTAACCATAAACTCTACAGTTTAGCCACATTCATAGAAAATGGGTAACCTGACAATTTCACGTTTGTCAAAAATGTCCCAATCATATGGAAAATCTCTTCCATCTACCCTGTTCTTCTTCCTTTAAAAAAACCCTCTTCTGTGAAGCTTTCTCTAAAACAAAACATTTCAGCTAAACATTTCAATTGAAAAAAAAAATTCAATTGCATTATCTATTCCAATAATCATGTTTATAACTATAATAGAATGTCTTGTATTCAACAGCTTGTCTAACTCTATCACAACTACATCGTTGGTCCAATAAAAGATATCACCCTAAGAAATCTTTGCCTCTTAAATAATTTCTGGGCCATCATAGCCATATCGCTCTTATACTCCCATAATATTTGAGGAAGCTTTTTGTACATTTCTTTATATGAAATTCTCAAAAAGGGAATAAAATAATTTATACTGCCATTAGTATGTGCAACTGACAGTCTCACATAACTGTGAAGCTAGTGAGATAAAGGGAGGCAAGGCAGGTACTCTGGGTTTGTGAGAAAAGTTACATTTTTAGTACCTCTCCCCACTCTCCCTCTCCCTCCCCATATAAATATGGTGAATATTTCACTTTTATTACCTCAGAGATATTTGCAGGCTTAGATGAGGTATATTCACTTCATCAGTTCATCATACTTACATTGCTAAAATTCTCTCAGAGTTTTATGGCCATTGATAATGAGATGTACATTTATTTAGTAAGCTAGCTATTAGCCAACTATCTAAAAAGCTCTTAGTGACTTTCAATAAACAGAAAGCAACCCACAGATAGTATTTCCCAAATAACACCTGAAAACTTGAGAACTCTAGATCCCACTCTTCCTAAATGTCACTTTCCTGCCTAAACTACCACAACAGAAAACTGCCCAGCTTTTTCTGACCTTGATTCTTAACCACTGTTTACATAGGGTTGCCATATTTTCAATTTCAAAAAGAGGACACTTGTGGGGAAGGGAGGAGGAATAGGGGAAGGGATATATGGTTGTGGGGATGGGGCAGTGATATGCCCCCTGCCCCTCAGCCCTTCCAGTGCCCCTCACTCCTGGCCTGCAGCTCCCTCTTCCCTCCTTTCCCTGCTACTCAGACAGCTCACAGGTGTGCATGCACACACATGCACATCTGCCAGCAGCTGCCAGGACCCCACCCCCAAAGCACGTGATCTCTCACCAGCCAATCAGCTTGCCCCACTCCCCCAGCCCCAAGCAAAAGCAGAAGCAGAGCAAAAACCTGGACATTTGCCTGCATTTTAAAAAACCACAACACCCGGATGCAGGACAAGGGGCAATAAAAGAGTGCAAGTCCATGAAAACCCAGACATATGGTAACCCTAGTTTACATCCAGATATAAGAAACCTCTTCCTACTTCCCCCAGTCCCTTCCCATTCATACCACTGCCCTGCCTGATCCCCAACGGAGATTCCTTTACCCTCCTCTAATATCCCTTTCAAAACAGCACCCCCTTTCATAAAGAAGGTCTGTTGGTTTCAACCCCTAAAAACAGTTTGCTGCTATCTTTGTGGCTGGCCTTCTCTTATTCTGCTCCCCTATTCTGCTGATATCTCCCAGAACCTCATGAGATAACACACTTCCTGGACATTTTGTATGTTCTGGAGGACTTACTTTATGTCATGCTGTACACCAGTCCTGCTGTACGGAGATGTCTGGCTAGGAAGGTGTGCACATTGGGGAGGCCAGCTTGCTGCAAGGAGTGTACTGTGTGTGGGTGGCATCCTGCCATGCAGGTTGGCAGTAGTTTGGACTATAGAGTTTAGATTATGGATTGTATAGGACGGCTTGGATAAGCATGAGCTAGTCTCTGGCAGGGGATTAGATTAGATCACCTTTAAAGGTCCCTTCCAGCCCTAGTTTTCTATGATTTCTATGGCATATCCCTTTTAGAATAAAGCCTTCAGCTATTTGGTAGTATCAAAACAAATAATGATCATGGGTAATTGCCCATCCTACCCCTTTACTCGATCTATATTTGAAGGATTTTTAGAAGGACTAAAAAAACCCAGAGTAAAACAAAACATTTCATTTTGTGCCAAATAAAAGCTGAACTAAAATGAATGAGGGAAGTTGTTTTGCCATACTGAAAAATTAGTTTCAATGGTTCAGCCAATTAGCCAACACAATTCATTATCGATCGAGTAACATCACAGTATTTAAATTGTTTTATAACTTAACCTCACTAGTCCACCGGAGGTACATCTCCACAAGAGACTCCTATGTTACTTTTCCTTTTCTTTTGTTATCTAGTTAATTATAATACACCATTCTTTTGCTCTTAACTGCTGTCAAATCACAAAGCATTAACAAGTCCTCACACATTTCTGACTTCATGAGAGAAAACAGAGGCAGCAAACAGGGAAAGCAATTTGCAGACAGCTTGTTAGGAGCAAGACAAGGAAAGGAAGAGGAAGAGAAGGCGGGCACCAGGCATCAGATCCTGCCCTGGGAAGGTAAGTGACCCAGGACTGCCTGTGCCAAGGCTAGCTGAGTGTTTATTTGTTGGGCTGTGTGTGTTTGGGTTGTCTGCTCTAAGAAGCTGGGAGAGTTGCTAGATGAGTGATTGCTGAGTGATTGCTGCTTGTGCCTAACAAAAGCACTAACTAGGGGGCAGAGCCAGTTCAAGCCCACCGAGGTATAAAAGGAGACTTCCTGAGTAACCACAGAGCAAGCAAACAGAGGCAGCAAGCAGGGGAAGCAGTTTGCAGACAATTCGCTGGTGATTTCACAAATCAGTTTGCTCCCTGCCCCTCACTGCTCTTTGAGGAGGAGACTTTTAGCTTGGAAAGACAAAGCAGGGGAAAAGGAACCTTTCAGAGATAAGGAACAGTAAAATTGTGGAGCCCCAAACTGGACACAGTAGTCCAGCTGCGGCCTCACCAAGGCCAAGTACAAGGGAAGAATGATGTTCCAGGATTTGCTTGAAAAGCATCTATGGATGCAAGCCAGTGTTTTGCTTGCTTTATTAGCCGCAGCACCCCATTGAAGGCTCATGTTCATCTTGTGGTCAGTCATGACCCCCAAGTCCCTTTCATCTGTAGTGCTAATCAGCGTAGCACTGCTGTGCCTATAAGCATGCTGCAAATTTTTCCTCCCAAGGTGGAGAACCTTGTATTTTTCAGTGTTAAACACCATCAGATTCTTGTCCACCCATTTCATGAGCCTGTCAAGATCTGCCTGGATCACTTTCCTGTCCTCAGGTGTGGATGCTTTACCCCAGAGTTTGGTGTTATCAGTGAACTTGGCCAGTCTGCTTCTGACACCAATGTTCACCTCATTAATGAAGATGTTAAATAGTATAGGCCCAGGGACAGAGCCTTGAGGGACCCCACTGGTCACAGCGCACCACAACGATTGATTCCATCAACCACCACCCTCTGAGTCCTACCACAGAGTCAATTCCCCAGCCAGCGGATCGTGGTGTGGTCAAGGCCACAGTTAACCAGTTTTGCCAAGAGGTGATCATGGGATACCAGATCAAAGGCTTTTCTGAAGTCAAGATATATGACATCAATCTCTTCCCCCTTGTCCAGGTGATAGGTCACTTGGTTGTAAAAGGAAATGAGATTGGTCAAACAAGACCTACCCGCAACAAACCCATGCTGGGTATCCCTCAGGATATTGCCGTCAGCTAGTCTGTTAAGGATGGCCTCTTTGATAATCTTTTCCAAGACCTTCCCTGGGATAGAGGTCAGGCTGATGGGCCTGTAGTTTGTATAACGAGATGCTATTTAATTGTGTGTTGAAATAGCTATTACCTTTCTGAATAAACATCTCCTATGGTCCTGTTAGAAAAGTTGTAAGTTTTCCCTTATGAAGATTGGGCATGTATTGACATATTGCTACTTTAAAAACAGTTGTTCATTTTTTTGAGGCTAAACTACCTCATTACAAATTATTTATATTAATATATGTTTTTAAACAACCAAAATGTTTATCATAACTTCCATTTTTATTTATTTTGATAATTAACATAGGATAATGATAAAAGATCAGAAAAATTGTCACCTTCTAATTCCTAATAAGACACTGAAAGAATAAGACAAAAGGCACTATATTTAAAGCTGCTTCTTACTTGAGGTATGTTTAGAAATTTTATCAGCAATCTGCTTTCTGCTTTCCATTTAAGGCTCTAAAAAAAATGTGCATATCTCCTGAAACTAATCATTTCCATCAAAATACCTCCACTATTCCCTATGATTTCTTCATTTTAAGTACTAAAAAACAAAACAAAACAAAAGTTTCCTTTATACTTTAGAAACCAGGCCCTGCTTCACATTAGGATAATTCTTTTTATTTTTTTAAGAACAAATTAAAATGCAGAGAACACCCAGTTAAATTGCATGATTCTTGAATTAAATAGAAAACAACTTGTAAAATCTCCTACATAAACACAGAAATTAAAGTAAAGTTGTACACAATGGTTTTATTGTTCCTGCTGCAGTGCTGGTAAAGACAGACTGCATTTTTGTGTGGAGTAAAAGCTAACATTTGATATCTCTGAACTCATATTATCAACTCTGTATAATGCATTGATTTTTCTTTGAGATCTGTCAATCATTTCTTTTTCCCTATGTGATGTACTCAGCCATTATAGAAAAAAAGGTTGATCATTTCTCTGAAAAACAATATATATAGATTATCCTCTAGATCCTATGACAAGGGAGATTTTCAAAGATTGAAAGGCAACCCAATAACCTTTGAATGTCTATGGGAGCTAGACCTCCTATTGACTTTATAATGAATGGAGTTTAGTACCACTGTTTGTTTTGCTAAGGTCTCAGTTTCACAAGTACATCTCATCAAAGGAAGTACATATTCACTTTTTTTTTACTAGCAGAAATAAGAATAGGCAGTAAACTTCTCAACTTTTCATTAGTTTATAGATAGTTGCACTACCAAATTTCACAATTCATCCATAATGTACTGATACTAAAATTCCTTCAAGTGTTTCACTGCAAATTTAAGAATATCAGAATCATAGGTGAATTATTCTTCTATCCACTCACTTGAGAGCAGAAAGAACATCCATTACCAAGAAATACACTGCAATATAATATACTCCTTAACATTGTCAGCAAAAAAATAATTATCATAAACTATGTGTGGAAAACATGTCTTCAGTTCTGCTGGTAACATCTTATCTGACCTCCTCAGATTTCTGGATGGAAGGAATATTAAATTCTCCTGGTCATCCAAATCCATCGGGTGACAGAGATTCAGCCTGAAGTAATAAAGGACAGCAATTGGATATGATGCTGTGTGAACTGGTAACCACAGGGCCTATGAAAACAGGTGAACTTTATTAAACTTGACATATCTAATAATAAGAACACTTGGCTGGGTTTGTTGGCCTTACAGTTATTGAAATGTTTAATACAGTAAATGTTCCATTGGCTGTTCCCATTTTATCTCTATTGCTTTCTAATGCAAATTGTTAAAATGATCAAAACTTACAAGACAGAGCTTTGTCTTTCATTATTAAAAGGCTAACCAAATCAAGTAAAGGCAATCTGGAAATGAGGTGGGGATGGGGGAAGAAGAAAAGAAATCTCAGGCCCTCTTTTTCACTAGGACTTGTCGACATTGGCCACATCTACACATGCATATTAATGCGATTCAATAAACTCTGGCACATATCAAGCCAAAGTTTATTGCTCCCAGGTGCCATGTCTTCACGTGCACCTGGGACTATAGCACATTGAGCTGGATTGGAGCAGCTCCAGAACGCAGACAGCACAGGGGGGTCAGCCTGCCAACCTGGTGCTGCTCTGGCTTACTTCAACATGTGGAGGGGCTGGCTCGGGCATGAGGGTGTTTCAGTGTGGGGCTAGCTGGCAGGCAGCTCCCACACTGAATCACCCCTGTGCCTTAGCCAACTGGGTCAGCATCTACACATGAACTGCTATGCATGAAAAAACTCTGTAGCAGGATAGTATTTGTTGATAAATTCTAATCTGCTGCAGAGTTTATTAGTCTCCTGTGACCTAATAGGGCTGCATGTGTAGATGCCAAGACGTTTACTGCAGAACTAATTAGTCTATTATACAGTAAATATTTTGTGTAGACATACTCTTTGTTGAAACTACATACACCTAATCTATGAATTGGAAGCACACAAGCTACTTCACACTAACACCCTGTGGAAGCGTCTACATGAGATGCCACATTGCTGTAGTGGGCATGTCTACACAAGTTGCTACATAGCTCATTGCTATTGAAATGTAGCATTAGCAGACTGTAACCGTGATGCTGCCACTACTGTACAGTAGAGTTGGAAATGATCCATGCATAGCTGGGACTGTGCAGTACTGGTGTGTATCAAATGTGCAGTGGGGTGCACATGTAGACTTACCCTGAATGGATCATGTAGTGTGCACAGCTTGATGCAGCTTACTCTACGATACCAAACAGTTTTATCTTCTTTGCACAAAGAGAGTCCAACCAGGAAATGAGTATTGAGCAACTGATGTGTTTTAAATTCACACCCTAGAATGCTGTTTATTAAGTTTCCTGTTTGGCAATAACCTGTATCAAGAAGAGGAGACTCCAGGAGTTGTCTATTAATTCTTGCAATATAGTGGTGGGAGTTACCTTCTGTGAGCACATCACCAGAAGTAGGAATGTGTGTTTCCCCAGGGACAAACAGTGCTGTGGCACAATGTGTGCTGCTGCTACTTGTCCCCAGGAACCACCCATTCCATGTGCACTTTGGCACACAGCATGTTACTGTGGGTAGGGTAGGGGAGGCTGAGGCCAGCAACTGTGCTGACCCCAGCAGCCTTACTTGGGGTCCTGGGGGCCTCTGGCAGCTGCAGCCTCAGTGATTCTGAAACAGTGACCCTGGCTTTGCTTTTTTTAGGTGCTGATTTTTTGATCCTAGGATCTCGTGTGGTCAAAAACAAAGCCTGCACTGCAAATTAGCAGTGAGGGGAATGCCTGCATGTGAGGTGTGTATGTAGTTTGTGGCACCACAGATGGGTCTGTGGAACCACATACTGCATGTCCTTGCTCATTTGGATGCACCTTGTGGTAGAAGCCAGACTTTCTATAAATTAACACACACTTGCAGAACCCCTCCCCCCCACTGTGATTCTCCCTGTCCTTGGGTATTGTCAGTGTCATCACTGCTGTTGTCCTCATTGGGTTTTATTGATGTGTTGTTAAGAGGAGAGTCATATCTATGTGTATGTCACCTCGACAAAAACTATTATTAACCTGCCAAATACGGCACATTATTACACAAAGAAAAGATAAGTGCTCTTGTACGGCCACAGATTTGCTTAACAGACAATAAAAACGCATCAAAATGCCACATTCCAGGATGCCACTTATAAGTGAGCCAACAGCACTCAAAACAGATAGGCAATGTTTGTGACACAAGAACTTTGAACCATTGCTCAGTAAATTCAAACTCTTCAACACCTTATTCCAATTGCATCATATACCAATCACAATCACATCATCACATTTGGAAACTAGACTAGGATGGATATTCAGGACATTGTCGTAGCAAATACTCATAAGAGTCCTCTAATTTTTAAAAGGGCATATGCATAATGGTACACAGTGTCAAGTCAAATATTTATATTATTTCATTTGTGGTAATGCTCTGTACAATTATTTCCAGAATGTTGTTTTGCTTGGAAAGAAAAAGGAGTGTGGGTACTTTTATTTTCCTGTAAACACACAAAGAAAAGTTAAGATTCAAGAAGTGTTTCAAAGAACAAATCATGTTATATGACAAGGATAAACAAGGACTAAATAAATATGCAGTAACATGAGTTACTGCACAGTAGCACCAGCGAACACCTTTTTTGTGATGCTACTGCACAGTAGCCTAATACTAATGCGCAGTAGGGTTTCAGCACAATTTTTGCCATGTGATGCTACTGCACAGTAGTATCAGGCTACTACTCAGTCACCATCTTGTGTAGACGTGCTTTTCAGTATCAAAAAATAATCCCCAATGCACTCAAAGAGTTTTCTGAACTGCTTGTGCGCTGTTGTGTTTCCCTCCCAGTAGATGTCCTGATAATTAAAGTTCAGAAACCAAGTTCTGTAATTTGGAAGCTTCTGTCAGTTGTTTAAAAGCAGCCACATCCACCTCTTCCTCCTGGTTCATTGGCTTATAGCAGACACCCACCCTGACATGCCCCTGTGATGTTCTCCCCTCTGACCTTTACTCAGAAACTTTGAACAGGCCTACCTTCCATTTTGTACTGCACCTCAGGCAACATGTATGCCTCCCTTATATAGGACAACACCTCCTCCTTTCCCTCGCAAGCAATTCTTCTTGAACAAGTTACACTCATTCATAACTGTACTCCAGTCATGTGAACTATCTCACCATGTCTCCATAATCCCAATTATGTCACAGTTCAACAAATGCACTAAGCCGACCAATTAGGGTTACTGTATTTTCACTTCCAAAAAAGAAGGACATCTGTTGGGAGGGAAGAAAATATATGATTATGGGGAGGGACAGTGATATGTTGGTGCTCATTCCATGAGCCTCTGCTCATTCCATTGTCCTTACTTCCAAGCCACACTGCCGCCCCTCATTCCCAACCCACAGTACCACCCGCCGGGCCATGATGGTGCCCCTCACTCCTAACCCACAGCACCCCATACCCGCTGGTGCCCCGCATTCCTGACCCACAGTCCCTGCCCCTCCCCCCAGTGCCCCTAACTCCCAAACTACATGCCCACTCCAGCCCTGATGCTGTCCTTCACTCCTGACCCACAGCCCTCTGTTCCCCCAAGCCCTGCAGCATCTCCTGGCTGCCCCACCCCTTAAAGCAAGGGCACCAGCCCAGCCACACAGCTCCACACTGCCCTGAAGGACCCCCTGCACCCTTCCCCATAGAGGAGAAGGTGCCTCACCCCCTCCCCAACCCTACTGCAGCTCTAGCACCTGGACAGCTTTTCCCAGTGCTGGCAGGCACCCTCCTCCCCACACCTGTCCCCTCCACACACACACAAAGACTCACATGCCCTACACAACTCCCCAGACAGTCTCCAAGCTCTGGCCCTCCAACCCCCACCCCATAGACTTACCTATTTCCAGCTGCTGGGGATGCTTCTACCACCCTGCCTGGCTGAACGCTGGCCATGTGGATATGCACATATACACACACATGGTGCCCCCCCTCCAAATGCCCTCCCCCTGCTTCTCCCAGCCCCAAGTACCTCCTTGCCAGGACAAATATTGATGTAGAGCAGAACATAATCCTGCACAATTCATCATATATTAAAAAACCACCTGGATGGAGATCAGAGGATCTAAAAAAAGGACATGTATAGGAAAACCCAGATATATGGTAACTCTACCACCAATTCTTCCTGTCTGTCCCTCATATTTCTTGCATTAGCAAATAAACATTTCATGTATCTAACTGGTTGTTCTGTCTTCTCTTTCTAAACATGGCTAAGTCTTCAGCTCTTGATTCCCCTTACTAAATTTTTATCCTGGTCCCCTAGCTCTTTACTTACCTCTGGCCTATTTTTTCATCCCCTGGTGGACTTACTTTAAAGCCTAGGTTAGCAAGCTTATATGTGAAGACACACTTCCCTGTTTTCATTAGGTGGAGTCCATCTCTTCCCAGTCATCTTGGAATAACACCCATGGTCAAAAAAGCCAAAGCCCTGTTGGCAATACCATCTATGCAGCCATCTGTAGATCCCCAGATAGATCTACTCTTAGCCAAGCCTTTACCCTTGACTGGGAGGATCAATGACAACAACCCTTTGGCCCCCTTCTCCTTCACACTTGTGCCTAGAGCTATGTAGTCACTCTGGATGTGCTCCAGTTTGCCCCTAGCAGTATCATTAGTGCCCACATGGATGAGCAGCATAGTATAGTAGGTAGACAGCTGAATGAGTGTTGGTATTCTATAACATTTTGAATGTAGATTCCTGGCATGCAGCAGACCACCCAAGCCAAGAGGTCATTTCAGCCTCTGTGACCTGTTGGAGGGAGTTGCCAACCATCACCTCCTGTCACTTTCTTTTGGCAGCAGTGGTTTCTGTCCTCCCACCCCTTGACCTCTTCTGCCACCCCTTGACCTCTTCTGCCTTCTCATCTAATGCAAGGGCTTCATACTTGTCCTCCAGATGGGTGGCCATGGGTCTGGAACTAGAATGCTGTCTGTTGCCAGAGGTAACCAGCTGCCAATTCTACTTTCCTGAATATCAGTGTCTCCCAATTATATTTTCCAATGCCTTCTCTGGCTGTCCCTCTTCTATGATCAGAAGGTTTCTGTGCATTCACCCAATGAAGGCCTCATGCTCATGGATTCTTCTGAGCCTATCCATCTGCTCCTTCAACTCCCTTACCCGATTCCTGAGATAATCCACCAGGAGGTATCTTTCAGATCTCAGGCAGGCTACAGTCCCTGCAAAGCCACACCAGAACCTGTGTGGAAGTTTCAGTGATCAGTGGCTGTGCCTAGATAGGGCCCACACAAACAGAAGCAGAGGTTTTGGCATTTTGATGTCTTTTAGCCATCTTAAGCTTAACCCTAAACTTCCAATGTCTTCATTTGCTGATACGTTTGCTGATCATGGTGTCGATGATTCCTGTGTGTTCCTGGGTTCTAGCTATCCAAGCCATCTAATACTATAATTGAATTTGAAACTATAATTGCATTTTTCCATTCTTAATCTGACATTGTTTAGGTAGGTGACAAACTGAGATTACTTCCTATTTATACAAAAACATGCTTGTTTTTCAGTTGAGGGATAGTTAGCATGGGGTTGTTGTGGGTAGGTCTTGCTTGACCAATCTCATTTCCTTCTGTGACAAAGTGATGTATCACATGGACAAAAGGAAAGAGGTTGATGTCATATATTTGAACTTCAAAAAAGCCTTTGACCTGGTATCCCGTGATGCCCTCATGTAAAAATTGGGCAACCGTGGTCTCAATTACTCCATAGTCTGATGTTTGGGGAACTGGCTCTGAGGTCAGACCCAGAGGGTGGTAGTTGATGAAACCAAATCAACATGGCACTTGGTGACTAGTGGTATCCTCCAAGGCTCTGTTCTCAGACCTGTACTCTTTAATGTCTTCATAAATGATCTGGACACTGGAATCAAAAGCAGACTGGTCAAGTTTGGTGATAACACTGAACTTTGGGGAACAGTCTCCACACTTCAGGATAGACTGGTTATTCAGGCCAACCTCGATAGGCTTGCAAGGTGGGTGGATGAAAACCTGATGGCATTCAATATGAAGAAATGCAAGGTACTCCACCTCAGAACTAAAAACCTGCATCACAATTATAGGCTCAGCAATGCTACACTTGCTAGCACCATGACTGAAAGAGACTTGGGGGTTATAATGCACCAAAAGATGAATATGAGCCACCAATGTGATATCATAGTTGGCAAAGTGAACAAAACTCTAGCTTGCATCTATCGATGCATCTTGAGCAAGACCCAGGATGTCATCCTCCCACTGTACTCAGCCTCGGTGAGGCTGCAGCTGGAGTACGGCATCCAATTCTGGGCTCCACAATTTAGGAGCGATGTGGAGAATCTTGAAAGGGTCCAGAGGAGACCCATGCACATGATCAGAGGGCAAGAGAACAGGCGTTATGAAGACAGAATGCAAACTATGTGACTCTTGAGCCTGGAGAAACATAGGCTCAGGGGTGACTTGTTGGCAGCCAGAAATACATAAGGGGTGTACATCAGGATCTGGGGAAACACCTGTTCACCAGAGCACCCCAGGGGATGAGAAGGTCCAACAGTCACAAACTGCTGCAAGACCATTTTAGACTGGGCATAAGGAAAAACTTCTTTACTGTCTGAGTCCCCAAGGCCTGGAATGGACTCTCCCCAGAGGTGGTGGAAGCATGTACTCTGGACACTTTCAAGAAACATTTGGACTTTTATCTTTCTGGGACCCTTTGACCCTAACTGACTTTTTGCCCCTTGGAAGGGGGCTGGACCCAATGATCTTATGAAGTCCCTTCCAGCCCTAATGTCTATGAAATGTATGAATTCCCCTACTCCTGCATGTTCTTCTCCTGCATATCTGTTGTTTCTGCCCAGCTTTAAGCTCATGTGCTTCAAAATTCTTACAGAATTGAGATCTATTTTATACATTTTCTGGAACAGGAAACATCTTTTATAAGTAGTGTTCAGGCCTTGTTACACATTAATTTTAGGCAGTTCAGGGAGTGCTTACCCCTGGACTGTTCACACACATCACATATAAAACACATAAACTAGTTTTAAGCAACTTTCAGACATTTTAAAGTTATGCCACTCCAGGGAGTTTTATCTTTGATCCATGTTAGCCCAGCTCATGTGCCATGAATATGTAGCCACTGTTCAGAGATAAGCTGGCTAAGTCTTTGTCTTTCAGCATCTCAAGATGCAGTTTCTCCTCCCTATGGCACCAAACCAACTCAGCCCCCACACCCAGGGGAGTGACCTGGCCAGACAGGGGCATAGACCAGTCCAAGAGAGAGAGCTTCTTCTTTTTTACTTCTTTTTATTTTATCCTTTAGTGGCTACACTGGCTTCATTCACCACTCAGACCCAGCTGCCATTCCCAAAGATTGCCTCTCCACCTCCTATTTCACTACCCAGAATGAGGATCTCCCCCTTGCAGCCTCATGTTCTACCTCCCAACAACCCATTTCTCTAACTCACCCAAACATAGAGCACGGGTAGAAACCTGTTCTAGCTCTCCAGCCCTCTAGCGCCAACTCAGAGCTGTAGCTCCTGCTCACCCACTTTCTAGTGGCAAGTCACAGCTGTGCAGGTCAGGGACACTAAGATAAAGTCCTTAGCCTGAACACATGAGTGTTCTAACTCAGGCTAAAGGTAACACCGATCAACATTTTGGAAGTTTAAAGTGTAATGTGTAATGAAGTCCTTTACTATATTAGAACTCTGGTCCTTCCCTGAGCAGGTGAGGCATTGCTGTACTCGAACTATTGCTAATACTAAAAATCACAAGAACATTGGTGATTTAATATCCCAGAAGTAGCTAACTGAGAAAAAAGTGATGACTATTTCACAAAATTTGTTATTGTAAAATAAATAAAGTTATATCTATTTTGCTGGGAGGGTGGTAGAAATAAACTTTTCAAAGTAACTTGTCTTCTTTCATAAGTTTGTGATACAGATTATTTTATGAGAAGCCTTCAAGACCTTCATAATGATGCTAGCATTTCCCTTAGTGTGGTTTCTATTAAAAAAAATGCAACTAGTCTATCATACCCATATTATCATTCTGAAAGCAGCTGCTAGACTGATGACACATCTATAATTCTCCAGAAGCGAGATAATGAAATATATAAACTTCAAAGGCTCTCTTATAAAAATGCTTTTGCATCTTTATGATACATTCACCAAGATAAGCTATGGATTTTTTTTTTCTTTTTTAAACCACAATCATAATAGGTCTCAGCAACTTATATTTATTTTTAGCTTGGAAGGCTGTTTGAAAAATCCTTCTGGACAAATTCAATACAGATTTATTATGAAGCCCTATTAAATTATTCAATTTTGTGGAAGATCTTTTTCTTTAGTAAATTATACAAAGTACCCTTATCAGATCAACCTTTTATAAATGCAAGTTCAGGAACTTGCCTAAGTTGCCTGGAAATACAAATGACTCTTAAAAGATTTCTTTCTTCCTCCTCTTTTTTTTTTTTTAACAGGGTGTAGGATGGAATATTACTTGTCAGTTCAAGTTATTCAGAACTGAGTTGCTGCCTTACTTTCTAGTGACTGATTCTCCACATCCCAGTTTGTGTCTTTCACAGATGATGTTATTTTGCTCAGTGCTCCTCCTCTTTGTTCACTGAAATAAGGGAACATCCTATGACTAATGCTGAGCCTTATGTTGCTTCTTTTCACCTTTAACTGCTGCTGTTCATTCCTCTATCACACATTCCTTTCCTGAGTTTATTGTGTAGGAATTATATTAGGAACTTCCTCCAAGTTTAGACAAATTATATTCACAGTTTTTCTCCCCATTGATATTTTACTATTTAGAAATATACACACCCATATCCACCCACCGACCAACACATATATGTACTAGGGCAGTATGAAGCTTTGGGTGCTGATTTGATTTGAAGGAGATTTGGCCTGATTCGGCAGCCAAATCTCCAAATCCAAATCAAATCAGGAGACCAATAAAAGTTCTCTGAATCAATTTGTAAAAGATTCAGAGAGATTTGGAGATCTGGGCAGTCCCTGCTCACCACTGCAGTTGAACTGGACCCGGATTCTGTGCTGGTCAGTAGGGGATGAGGGTAGGGACTGGAGGAGGGGGGAGGGCACCATGGGGGGGGTCATCCCCTGCCTGCTCCTTCAGCCCCACTGAGCGCTTCCTGACCTTGGCCCACCCTCCCAGCCCCATCAATGGCTGCTCCACCTGGCCCCAGCATCCTGGTTCTTTAAAAAAAAAGGCCTGAACTCACCTGCTCCTGCAGGCAGAGGTGGGTGTGTGATCCCTGTTGACCTCCACTGCCCCACACTGCATGGGAGGCTCTGGCATGAGCCCTTATCCTCCACCCATTCTCCCATTTCCGCCTATAACTGCCCCGCTCAGCCCCAGCATTCCAGCACTTAAAAAAAATAAAAGTCCCACAGTCACTGGCCGCTGCAGTGGCTGTTAGTGTTTCTGGAGGCTCATGGCAGAGCCAGTCATGCAGTGCAGGCCAGTGGAGTGCAGCAAGGATCGCCCCCCCACCGCCTGGCAGCAGCCAGTGAGCATGAGGCTTTTTCTTTAAAAGAGCCAGGACACTGGGGCTGGGTGGGACAGCCATTGACAGGGCTGGAAGACCCAGGGGAATGAGGCTTGTTTGATTCAGAAATTTGGCCAATTCAGCGGTCACTGAATCTCTGAATCAGATTCAGCCAAATTGATTCAGGACAATGATTCGACTCACCGAATCGAATCATTGTCCCCTATATTGGCCAAAGCCAAAGCAAATACTAGCCACTTCACACAGGCCTAATATGTATGTTCCATTTAGATAGACCTAACTAAATGTAGGTTGATATAAGTGCCTTATTTGGAGACTTCAAATTAAGCAAAAAAAGGGCTGGCTTGATATAACTTAGTTCACTACATAGATTGAGGTAACCTACCCTGACTGGACTATTTTAGCCTTCTGAGTCTTGCCTCCTGAGATGGACAATTCTCTGGCAGACACGCCCCCAGCAGATCTGCCAGATCCCCTCTAACTCAACCCCTCACCTCAACAATTGCCTCCTGTGGATCTGTCAGTTTCCCCACGCTGATCACACCTGCCCTTCCTCCTCCTCCCAGTATACTTAAATCATATTTTTAATAATTAAAGAAGCATTTTTTTTATTTAAATTAAATATAGTGTTTTACCTTTGTCATTACAATTGTATAAATAAATCCAAAGGATGAAGTCATTATTAAATGAACGAGCTCAGGGTTGCCCAGGCCAAAATCCCTTGGGTCACTGTCACAGCCTACATGCTGCATAACATATGCAAGGCCTGAGGGGAGCTCTTTTGTGAGGCCTGGGTGGAGAAGGCACAGTGGGTGGAGGATCCCTGGAACCAGGAGCAGCAGCTATGGTGGCAATGACAGTGGCAGCCTTCCCACTGAGGCCTTGGGTGAGCTGTGCCAGCAGGGGCCAGGGTACCAGTTGCACCCTCCACTGTATCCCACCTGGACAGTTGACCACAGACCCCTGCCCTACCACCCATCTGCAACTCCATGCTCACTGCAGATGATTATCTAATAACACTTTATTCTCTTCACATAAACAGACCCCTCTTATCCCTTCCCTCAGTTGCACTATATTTTACTTAGCCAGTTGTACTTATTAACTACTAACAACTGGTCTAAATTCTTATCATAACAAAGCTATGTTTTCCACCTTCTCCCAGGACTCAGAAATTGTTTCCAAATAGATCATTCAAAATGTTGGATTATGAAAGTAAATTTCAGGTTCCAAGTCTCCAATCCAGTATGTAACTTCAAGTGACATTTTATTGAAAATATCCCTCTCAGCTACACGGCAGAGACTTTGACTTCATCTTTTGGATTTATTTATACAATTTTAATGAAGACAGTAAAGCATGGTATTTTTTATTTAAATAAAAATATGCTTCTTTAAGTATTAAAAACATGGCACATATAGTTCAGAATTTCAGAATATTTTTCAGATTTCAGAAAGATTTTGTTTTCATTTCCATCTGAAGCAGAAAGTTGCTTCTAGGAAATATTTAGGCCTTGATCCAGAATAGAACTGTAGCATATTCCATATATAATCATATGAGTATTTTCCGTTCACTCAGAATTACAGATGAAGGTATGTACTATGCTGAATCAGGGCCATCATTTTTAAAGAGAAGAGAACATCTGATGTCACCTCTAATTTCATTAGGAGGAATAAATACAGATTGTCTCACTCACAGAGAGCTTGGAATGTATTACATTTCCCTTTTTAGCATGCTAAATACATAATTCATAAGCAAGAATTTATGAAGGCTTTGTCAGAAGTAAAGGAACATTATTACCCCCATGGGCAAGATATTCTAACTATTATTTCGTGACTCATTCAAATTTATTTATAATAAACTTTTTAATGTAATCCTTTTTTGACTATGCCATTAAAGAAGGGTAGAAGAATACAGTAGATGAGAGTTATATAGATGAGAATTCAGAGCCATTTTTGTATTTCATTAATATAAGCTGCCATTTTTTATTAATGCAAATGTTTCTTTGCCATTTCCTGAATATTGCATGGATTAACTGCTTTGTTGATGCCTTTTGATCTCTTTCACTTGCTTTTCCCTGCATCTGCAATTCCTTTCTTTCCTCCACCTTTCCATATCCTTTGTATTTAAAGGACTTTATTCCTTTCTATTTACTATTTCTGCTCCCTGAGGGCGTGTCCACACATGTAAGCACATGCATTTGCAGCAGTTCAAATAGAAGCAGTGCAAATTTGATCCAGGGCTTTTTGTTTCAGTGCATATGCTCAGACATGCACTTTGTAGTGGAGAAAATTGTGCCACTTGGGGCAAAATAACCCTTCCTGGCTCCTCCCAGATCTGCAGCCAGGGGGAGCTAGATCCCAGGGCTAGCACCTGTGCTATCCCCAGCAGTATAAAAAGCTACCCTGCCCTGGCCTCAGCAGTATAAAAAGCCGCCTGGGCAAGTAGCTCACGGCTACTAGCCCTCAGGAGCTTCTGGGGCCCAGCCAATTCGTACCTGGGGAGACTACACCTTTTGCCAGCTAGACTGCTGAAGCAGCTGTGAGAGTTCCCTACAACCTTTACCCACTGATATCCAAGGGTCTAATTTTCTCCCCACAATGAAAGTTTGCAGCGTGGGGAACATATTTTTGTTCCCGTACATGCCTCTTGCCCTGCCTCAAAGGGGTTTGAGGTGCAGCAAGAGGCATGTGCATGCTCATCTGGATGCATCCTAAAAGTCCACACAGATAGTCCGATGAAGTAGGCTGTAACCTACAAAGGCTCATGCCTCACTGAATTAGCTAAACTGTAAGATGCCACCCTGCTGTGCCTTCTGCCAAATCAACAACTATTAGTTTTACTAAAATATTATATTTCGATAGTCCTCCAGCTAATAATTTTTTATAGACATTGTTGAAATGTTGAGTTATTTTACCTACATCATTTCAGGCAAAATAACATGTCTGGTCACCAGTTAGATTGTAATACCATATTTCAGAGTCATCAAATATGAATGATGACTTCCCACAACACACATGCTTTCCTCACACCCACACAACCAGAAAGAAAAAAAATACCTCGGGGATTGCAATTATTCCCCATGAACGAGGAATTCCCAGTAAGTGTGGGTCATAAGCTCGCGTTGATTAAGTCCCTGCCCTTTGTACACACCGCCCGTTGCTACTACCCATTGGATGGTTTAGTGAGGTCCTCGGATCGGCCCTGCCGGGGTTGGTCACGGCCCTGGTGGAACGCCGAGAAGACAGTCGAACTTGACTGTCTAGAGGAAGTAAAAGTCGTAACAAGGTTTCCATAGGTGAACCTGCGGAAGGATCATTACTGGGGTCACCACGTGCAGTGCCGGCTCAGCAGGTGCGGGGCAGAGGGCCGTGCCCCCCATCCCCGCCTCAGGCGGCCGCACATGCGTGCACATGCAACCCGTGCGTCCGGGCCTCCGGGCCCCATGGGCAGACCAGCCCCAGGACCCCCCCGGTCGGCATGCAGGACGGGACTCCCCCCTTCCCCGCTTCGGCGGGAGGGGGACCCAGGCGCCAAGCGGGTCCCCGGGGTGGCCCCCAGCTCTCCTGGGCGGCCCCCTCCACTCCCGCTCCCCCTCCCCCTCGGGGAGGCCAGGAGTGGGGTCCCCGGAGGGTCTCCCACCCAGCGAGAGGTCACGTGCTGACCTCTACCTGACTCAAGAAGTCTATGGGCCAACAAGAGGCAAAGTGCTGCTTGACCTGGTACTGCCTATGGGGGACAACCTAATCAGAGACCTAGTGATCGATGGAAAGCTGGGTGACAGTGACCACGAGCTGATCACCTTCACCATCCGCCGTAAAGCTGGCAAGTCAGTCAGCAACACAGAAGTCCTTGACTTCAGAAAAGCCAACTTTGACAAGCTCAAGAGGCTTGTCGGTCAGGCGCTCAGGGACGGTGACCCCAAGGAGATGAGAGTTCAAGAAGAGTGGCTGCTTCTCAAGGAAGCGATCCTCAATGCACAAGCTAAATCTATTCCAACACGGAGGAAAGGCAGCAAGAAGGCACAGCAGCCCTCCTGGCTCTCTAGGGACCTAGCAGACCTCCTGCAGCTAAAAAGGAAAGCCTACAAAGAATGGAGGATGGGATTCACCTCCAAGGAGGATTATCCTGCACTGGTCCGGTCCTGCAGGGAACAAACCAGGAAAGTCAAGGCTGCAACTGAACTCCAACTAGCTTCAAGCATGAAGGACAACAAAAAGTTCTTTTTCAGATATGTGGGGAGCCGGAGGAAAAGCAAGGGCAACGTTGGACCCCTGCTAAACCAGATGGGGCAACTGACAACTGACGCCCAGGAAAAAGCCAACCTATTAAATAGGTACTTAGCATCAGTCTTTCATCAGTCCCATGGGACACCAATGCCTGCTATGGGACAAGCAGTTGGGGATCCCCTACCCTCCATAAATGCTGACCTCGTGAAGGAACACCTTGAGAAGCTGGACACCTTCAAGTCAGCCGGCCCTGACAATCTGCACCCCAGGGTATTCAAGGAGCTGGCGAGCGTCATAGCCCAGCCCCTGGCACGGATCTTTGAAAACTCCTGGCACTCTGGTGTAGTGCCCGAAGACTGGAAGAAGGCCAATGTAGTGCCGATCTTCAATAAAGGGAGGAGAGTGGATCCGGCTAACTACAGGCCCATTAGCCTGACTTCTATCCTGGGGAAGATCTTAGAAAAGTTTATTAAGGAGGCCATCCTTGAGGGACTGGCCCAGGCTAACATCCTAAGGGATTGCCAGCACGGGTTTGTTGCGGGTAGGTCTTGTTTGACCAATCTCATTTCCTTCTATGACCAGGTGACCTATCACCTGGACAAGGGAGAAGAGATTGATGTCATATATCTTGACTTCAAAAAAGCCTTTGATCTGGTATCCCACGATCACCTCTTGGCCAAACTGGCCAGTTGTGGCCTTGGCTCCACCACGATCCGCTGGCTGGGAAACTGGCTCTGTGGTCGGACCCAAAGGGTTATAATCGATGGCAGTCACTCATTGTGGTGCCCTGTGACCAGTGGGGTCCCTCAAGGCTCTGTCCTGGGACCCATCCTGTTCAACATCTTCATTAATGATGTGGACATTGGAGTCAGAAGTGGACTGTCCAAGTTCGCCGATGACACCAAACTTTGGGGCAAACCATCCACGCCAGAAGATAGGCGGGTGATCCAGGCTGACCTGGACAAGCTCAGCAAATGGGCGGACGAGAACCTGATGGTGTTTAACACCGAAAAATGCAAGGTTCTCCACCTTGGGACAAAAAACCTGCAGCATCCTTATAGGCTCGGCGGTGCTACGTTGGATAGCACTACAGAAGAAAGAGACTTGGGGGGTCATCATTGACCACAAGATGAACATGAGCCTCCAATGCGATGCTGCAGCTAGTAAAGCGACCAAAAAGCTGGCTTCCATCCATAGATGCTTCTCGAGCAAATCCCGGGATGTCATTCTTCCCTTGTACTCAGCCTTGGTGAGGCCGCAGCTGGAGTACTGCATCCAGTTTTGGGCTCCACAATTGAAAAAGGATGTGGAGAAGCTTGAGAGAGTCCAGAGGAAAGCCACGTGCATGATCAGAGGTCAGGAAAACAGATCTTACGATGACAGGCTGAGAGACATGGGACTCTTTAGCCTGGAAAAGCATAGGCTCAGGGGTGAGCTGATGGCCACCTATAAGTTTATTAGGGGTCACCACCAGGATCTGGGGGAACGTTTGTTCACCAGAGTGCCCCAAGGGATGACGAGGTCGAACAGTCACAAACTCCTGCAAGACCGTTTCAGGCTGGACATAAGGAAGAATTTCCTTACTGTCCGAGCCCCCAAGGTCTGGAACAGTCTGCCAGCTGAGGTGGTTCAAGCGCCTACATTGAACACCTTCAAGAGTAAATTGGATGTTTATCTTGCTGGGATCCTATGACTCCAGCTGACTTCCTGCCCTTTGGGTGGGGGGCTGGACTCGATGATCTTCCAAGGTCCCTTACAGCCCTAATGTCTATGAAATCTATGAAATCTATAACCATACATGTTACTCATAAAATGACACCAAAGACACCAAATTTTCTTCCATATCCAGACGACTGTTTTATGGAGGGAATATAATTCACTGTGATCAATTATTTTAATGACCTACAGATTCTAAACCTTTCAAGCATCAAACTAATAAATCTAAAAAAAATCAGGAGCCTATTTCACTTCAAATAAGCAGAAAGGAATTTAGATGTTTAGCAAATGTTTATTTTGATTAGTGAACAATTTGTTGGGGTGGTATTTATTGTTATTTTTCTCTTCTCTGTATTCCATACTCTTAAGTATAAATAGGTCCACTTATCTCATATGGAATGGGGTAGTGAGGACATTTAAAGTAGAGGACTTTGTACAGTGATATCTCTTCTAGGGACACTCCTAATCTAAAATCTTGGTTCCAATTAAATCAAATTTTGCAAAATTCCCACTGACCATAATGGTGCAAGGATTTTATCCTAATATTTATCCTCTCAAAAATAAATTAAGCTTGTTAGATGGATGTGTTTTTCTTTTTTTTCTTTGTCTAAAGTTGTCTATGCGTACATTCTGCAGAAAAGGCCTGTAGAATTTTTAATATAGATAAGTCCAATAAGGTTATTGCAGACCTAAGATTCATGACTTTTTCTATTGCCTGTCTCAAGACAGATGAAGCATTTATTTTTACTACTAAGAAATCCTAAATACAGATGAATTAATTAGGCCATGCACTGACAATTATGTTGGGTGATATAGATCCATATCTAGAATTTTTTTACTTTTTAACAAAAAATAATTAAATGAGGGAAAGATTCATAGCTAGGCCTTTCAGCATCATAATACTTTTGTTGCCAGCCATTTTTCCCCTTTTAAGAGTTAGGTGGGTGGATAGTTTCCATTATGACCATGCATATTTATTTAATACATTTTTCAGTACATTTGACGTTTGGCACATTTGGATTATAATCTAACTGCTATCTCCAAGGCAACTGGTCAGCAATGTTGGATTTATTTTTGTTCCTGGAATGAAGAACAAAGATATATAAAGTTATCTTCCATGGTATTCTTCATGTTCTGTATAGCAAAGACTTCCATCACCAGGGAACAAATTTTTTTTAACAGATGGTTCATGGAACAATAACATGGATACCACTTAGAGAAAGTAATGTTTGATTTTTTTAATACATTTGGTTAACTGAAATATTTAGATCTCACATTTCCATTTGGGTTTTACCATTCCTATCCATAATTATGACACTGTTTTAAATTACTACAGCAAGTTTATTACATATATATGAAAGCACCTAACAAATAATTACATCTCATTCAGTTGAATCAGATCAGTAGCATTATGCTTAACAGATGGATAAACTGACACAAATAATTTGCATTGCCTGAGGCTACAAAAATCTCAACCTTTGTCTTTGTTGTGCAAACAAAATCATCACCCAGGGCTTAGACACAGTCTTCCAGTACTGGAATATACTGTTACGGCAGCCCAGAAGGGACAGGAGACCACTTTCAGCTGGGCCAAGTCCTGTTCACACATGGCAGGATGATCTGACAGATGCCACTTGCTTTGTGGTTGCTGACAGCTGGGTAGTTGAGATTTGTCCCTCTTCCTTGACTAAACAATAGTGTATGTAGTTTTGGCAAGGCAGGGCTTGGTACAGGTCCCTGATCCACTTCCTTATTTAGAGCCAGCACAAATAGATGTGGTACATTATTTCTGCTTGACTTAGTGGTCTATAGTCACAATAAACTGTCTTTTCTAAGTGTGCATTTTGTGTGACTGTGGGTTTTATTTCATTCCAGGTGCTATTTCTGCCCAAACCAACACAGCAATGAGATTTACATAAAAAAAAAAAATAGGGTTCATGTTTTTAATGTTTTCTTTACAACCATCAGGGCTGGAAAAACCTTCTAAATGAGAGATGAAATACTCACAAAATTATGGCACCAAGAGATGAGGCTTCAAGGAAAAAAACCTACAAACTGTCATGGCCACATCCATATGAGCAAGCATGTGCCTGTTGCGGCATCTCAAAGTAGTGTGAGACACTGCAGGAGGCAGAATGAAAAAATGTTCCCCAGGCTGCATATTTTCAGCATGGACTCTAAATTTGATACTGGGAAATCCTAGTGTTAAAAAAAAATCCAGAAAAATGTGTAGGGCATGCTCCTGGAGTATGCCCTGAGGATTTCCCAGTATCAAATTTAGAGTCTGCACTGCAAATATGCAGTATAGGAAACATTTTTTTGTTTTCACTTTGTCTCTTGCGGCATCTCAAACTGCTTTGAGATGCCACAACAGGCATGTGCGCATTCATCTGGACTTGCCCCACAGGACTAAATGAAGTCAGAAGAGTCACTAATTCTGGAAGTTCAAGTGGGTTCACTCATCATCTTCGCCTTGCATTTAAAATAGCAAAAGTGAGAAAAAATAGGGCTGGGTATTTGCTTTTTGTCAAGGGCCAGATCAGATGTTTTCAGAACCATAAAAATCCTCATTTAGCCTGCAAATTATTACATAAAATACTGATAGGATACTGCTGATGTCTCACAACATGGAAAGCCATTCTAGTTTTGTGATAGCTCTTTACTATATGTTGTTTGCAAACTTGCCGAACTCAAAATGGTTCCAAATTGTCTGTGCTTATCTGCATTCCATTGTTATTTACTTTGATGGTGACATAAAGTTAAAGCAGCTACCACCTGAAAACTGATAGCTGCATTTATACAGTGGTTTATCAAGCATCAAAAACGCTGACACAAGTATTTTTTATTGTTTCACCTTAAAGAGAGATTATAAAAACATTTTGAAAGTAAACTTTCATTACAGTATAATGTAATATCATACAGGTAGGATGAGGTAATGTAGTGGAACTAAGAGGTTGCAAAACGTAAATTAGTTACAGCAAAGATCATAATGTGTATAATTGAACTCACATGCACACACATATTCAGTTGTATGGATGACAGCAAATTAGAAGCAGGAACTCCAGAAGTGCAGTGTTGGTCTATACACTTGAATTCACTCATGCTGACATGGGTGTCATTTACAACTGGCTCTAACAGCAGGAACACCTATATGTTAGTAGTATTTCTCTGTGACACTCTCCTTTAGGGGAAAGGTGGTTTTTTTCAGAGGTATAGTTCCACAAAAACATGCCTACAAAAGCTCCTGCTGTGTCCTTTTTCCAATAATATAATATCCTTTTGGAGTTACTGTGTGGTGCATCCCTACACACACTGCAAACAGGCTGGGAATTCTGCTGCTAGGTTCTAGCTCTGATATCATGCTGAAAGTAGTCACATGAACTTGAGAGTGGATTACATAATTTTTTTTTATGGCAGCTTTTTTCTTTTTCCAGCATTATGAAGATTTTCCTGAGAATTTGTGATAAAGATTTGACAGCTTCATAAACACTGTTCAATGAGGTAAGGTTTGGATCACCTGGTATGAAAGTTCACAGGTCCAGTGCAGTTGTTGAGTTGGTTTATATCAGATAAATATATGGCCCATAATTATGATTTGGTACTAAGAAACAACACATTTCTGCTGACTCTCTGAATAAAGTACTTATTCCAGGTATAAGTAGATAAAAAGTGTCTAAAGGAGAGCCAGGGTCTAAAGTTCCTGTCTGTAAGAAATAATATTATTGTCATATTTACAAACATGATGCTAATTTTTTGACGTATTATTTTTTCGATATTATCTTCTCCTGCAGTCAACTGTGTTCACAGCTTTTCTAAATTTTTATTGATTTGTGAAAGTTTGCTGGATATTTCCCCATCCATAGATTGATTATAATATTCCAGTTTCATGTACACCTAATTGCCCAAATCAATGAGATATAGAGAAGATTTTTTCCCTAATGTTTGGATTAAATAATCTAGCATTTACATGAAATAATCTCATTCCTTATCAGTTAAGGAAGTTCTTATTTAAGAGGGGCTACTATCACTCTCTATTATTAATATTACCTGATGGCCATTATAAAATCCTATCATAAATTGAGTACAGTTTCGGCAGTTTTAGCTGTTTCATCTCAATTTTTTCTTGATGGAGTCTGTCCATATTTAAAATTTTAATGACCTGTTCTTTCAGAAGCAATAGCATCTCCATAGTTTGAAGCAAAGACTTGAAATTTGTCTGGTGCTGGCCTTTGTGTCAGGAATGTGCCCACTGCTTTCTATGTTAAATCTATCCAAATTTTACCAAGTTATAAATCTTTAAAAGATCTTAATCTGCACAGGCTCAGTAGACTTGCTTAGAGCACCAAAGGTTCTTTCTGTATTGAACATCTTCCAGCCAAGGCCAAAGTGCAGATTTCATTGTAATTACAGATCTAGAATTGCTTTCATTAATTGTGTATCACATGTAGTTTCCCATGAGATCCGACTCGGTGCATGGGATGTGAATGGCCCAGTGAATAAGTGGAATACGTTTTTATCTTTTCATTGTTCAAGGTATGGACCTGTTCAATATTTCTCTGAAACCAGAAATATTAATTTCCTTGAAGTTTCTATAGCATTCACTACTAGTATTTGAGTATTTTCTCTATGTCCCTCTGAGGTAGGTGGGGATAACCATATTCCATTTATACGGGAGGAGTGTTAGGGTATAGAGAGGTTAAGGAAAGTTGTTTCCACCAAAAGAGACGTCTCTGCCAATTTCAGGCCTCCCAGTGCTGATCAGCGTACCTCCAGCAGCCTTAATTTTGATTAGCTTTTAGTATTATGTAGCACAGTAAATGTTAAAAAAGTATAGCTCCAATTGACTTCTGTTGCAGATGTGAATGATCAGCACTACTGCAAAACAGACCACAGGGTTTCAAGTCAGGCACAAAGAAAATGGGGAGGGCAAAATTAGTCCAAGCTGGAAAAAACAAAGGTCTAAGTGATTTTCCCAGCATCACAGAGGAACTCTGTGGCAGAGGCAAGGCTAGACTATAGTTCCCCAAGGCAGCCATTCAGTTGCTTTTAGTGCTTTGTCTTCCAATGACCCCCAGCTTCATTCCCTACCTTTCATTCCTGCAACATAGGAGAGAGGCGTTCACATACAGAAGTCTGCTTGCTTCATGATCCTGAGTCATTCAAAGAACATGAAACTTCATAGTGAGAGTGTGAGTGTGCATGCACATGTGTGAACCTCTTTGGATACAATCCTGATCCTATTGAAATCGGTGGCCTACAAACCTAGGGCCACAGCTGCACACCCAGCAGCCAATCAGGATAAGCAGCATTCCCAGGAGCCAATCAGGATGTTTGCTAGTCCTGAACCGAGTTAGAGTTCATTAGCTGCACCTTGCTGCAGAGATATTTGGCTCAGGCTGGCCTGCCAATTCACAGTCCCTGATATCATCATAATACTTAATCAGGTATAAATGATAGAACTTGTGCAAGTGAAACCTGTCAGTGAAATTTCTTTTGTTTTTGATGTCACATATATGCTATGTATGATAGGAAAATATATAACCTGGGGCATACCAGGTACATAAAATGTAACAATTCTTAAACTTACTTAAAGTATTGTAAGTGATTATTGACCATTTCATGAAACCCTTAAGTTTTTTTAAACTATTCAAATTATTCTCAAGTGTACTCCAGCATCAAGGCATGTTAACACAGCTATTGGAATTATCGGTTTCCTTTAACACGCCTGATGTAAATCAACTGATGTAAAACCGTGTAGCTCCATTAAAGTCACATAGCTACACTAATTTATTCCAACTGAGGATCTAGCTCCCAAATTCAGAAACAGTTTTATGGGGGGAAAAAACAAACAAAAAATTCTCATACTGAGGAAAAGACAAAGCAGTTCTAATTAACCGCCCCTCTACATAAGGGCCTTGCTGTATGCTGTACTTTGAACTCCTTGAATATTGATCAGTGTTGATGCTAGCTTGAGTTTGGGGCAGTCATACCTGAAGGCTAAAAATCTTCTCTGTCCCTGACCTGCACAGCTATGACTTGCCACGAGAGGGCTGATGAGCAGGACACTGACTAGTAGCCATAGGTGTGAGTTGCTGCTACAGGGCTGGTGAACCAGGACAGGCTTCTATCCTGCTCTAAGTGGTGGTATGTGAGAGAGAGGTTGGAGGGGTGGGAACATGAAGCTAGGATGTGGAAAGTTAATAGGATGGGGGTGGGTAATGAAATGAGAAGTGCAAAGGAAATGGAGGTGGGAGAAGGGTGGTGAAATGAAGGAAGTCAGCACTGAAGACAAAATAAAAAGAAGTTTAAAAAATAAAATTAAAAAGAATCAAGAGGAAGTAAATTAAAGAAATTTTCATGTTTAAATAAACAGGGATTTGGGATTAGGGTGTGGTGGCTGCTGGTTGTATTTCCTTGGATAGCTAGTAGGTGGGAGCAGTGGGGGAAGGTGCTTTTGAAGGAGCTGCTGCGCCTAGCCTGAGAAGGAAGCCCTAGCTCATGGGGACCCAATCCAGCCCCCTATCTTGTTTCCACCCCACTTAGACCCCACTCCTGGACCCATCCATGCTCTGTGACCTGGCTAGCTGGCATATCCTCTTCAGGCTGTTTGCCCAGGATTGTGCCTGGGGATGGGAAGGTCACACTTCTAAGGGTGGGAGGGGGAACTGCCTTTGTGCCAGGACCACTCCTGGGCAGTAGAGTGCAAGGCATGGAAAACTTGTCCATGTAGAACAGGATGGGACACTGCATCCTGGGACGCTGGAGGAGTGCAACTAGGGCAACTCGTATTGGTGGAGACATCACCTATTAATGGAACACGATTTCATAGATTTCATAGACATTAGGGCTGGAAGGGACCTTGGGAGATCATCGAGTCCAGCCCCCTGCCCAAAGGGCAGGAAGACAGCTGGGGTCATAGGATCCCAGCAAGATAAGCATCCAATTTACTCTTGAAGGTGTTCAATGTAGGCGCTTGAACCACCTCCGCTGGCAGACTGTTCCAGACCTTGGGGGCTCGGACAGTAAGGAAATTCTTCCTTATGTCCAGCCTGAAACGGTCTTGCAGGAGTTTGTGACCGTTCGACCTCGTCATCCCTTGGGGCACTCTGGTGAACAAACGTTCCCCCAGATCCTGGTGGTGACCCCTAATAAACTTATAGGTGGCCATCAGCTCACCCCTGAGCCTACGCTTTTCCAGGCTAAAGAGTCCCATGTCTCTCAGCCTGTCATCGTAAGATCTGTTTTCCTGACCTCGGATCATGCGCGTGGCTCTCCTCTGGACTCTCTCAAGCTCCTCCACATCCTTTTTGAATTGTGGAGCCCAAAACCGGACGCAGTACTCCAGCTGCGGCCTCACCAAGGCCAAGTACAAGGGGAGAATGATGTCCTGGGATTTGCTCGAGAAGCATGTATGGCTGCAAGCCAGCGTTTTGGTCGCTTTACTAGACGCAGCATCGCATTGGAGGCTCATGTTCATCTTGTGGTCAATGATGACCCCCCAAGTCTCTTTCTTCTGTACTGCTATCCAACGTAGCACTGCCAAGCCTATAAGGATGCTGCAACAAACCTGTGCTGGCTATCACTTAGAATGTTAGCCTGGGCCAGTCCCTCAAGAACGGCCTCCTTAATAAACTTTTCTAAGATCTTCCCCAGGATAGAAGTCAGGCTAATGGGCCTGTAGTTAGCCGGATCCACTCTCCTCCCTTTCTTGAAGATTGGCGCGACATTGGCCTTCTTCCAGTCTTCAGGCACTACACCAGAGCGCCAGGAGTTTTCAAAGATCCGTGCCAGGGGCTGGGCTATGACGCTTGCCAGCTCCTTGAGTACCCTGGGGTGCAGATTGTCAGGGCCGGCTGACTTGAAGGTATCCAGCTTCTCAAGGTGTTCCTTCACGAGGTCAGCATTTATGGAGGGTAGGGGATCCCCAACACCCGGATCTCCCTGTCCCATAGCAGGCATGGGCGTCCCGTGGGACTGATGAAAGACTGATGCTAAGTACCTATTTAATAGGTTGGCTTTTTCCTGGGCGTCAGTTGTCAGTTGCCCCATCTGGTTTAGCAGGGGTCCAACGTTGCCCTTGCTTTTCCTCCGGCTCCCCACATATCTGAAAAAGGACTTTTTGTTGTCCTTCATGCTTGAAGCTAGTTGGAGTTCAGTTGCAGCCTTGGCTTTCCTGTTTTGTTCCCTGCAGGACCAGACCAGTGCAGAATAATCCTCCTTGGAGGTGAATCTCAAACCCTATCCTTTGTAGGCTTTCCTTTTTAGCCGCAGGAGGTCCGCTAGGTCCCTGGAGAGCCAGGAGGGCTGCTGTGCCTTCTTGCTGCCTTTCCTCCGTGTTGGAATAGATTTAGCTTGTGCATTGAGGATCGCTTCCTTGAGAAGCAACCACTCTTCTTGAACTCCCATCTCCCTGTGGTCACCGTCCCTGAGGGCCTGACGGACAAGCCTCTTGAGCTTGTCAAAGTCGGCTTTTCTGAAGTCAAGGACTTCTGTGTTGCTGACTGACTTGCCAGCTTTATGCCGGATGGTGAAGGTGATCAGCTCATGGTTTCTGTCACCCAGCTTCCCATCGATCACTAGGTCACTGATTAGGTCGTCCCCCGTAGCCAGTACCAGGTTGAGCAGTGCTTTGCCTCTTGTTGTCCCATAGACTTCTTGAGTCAGATAGAGGTCATCCACGCATGAAAGAAAGCTTTGTGACCGCTCGGATTTTGCTGAGTGATCTTCCCACGAGATGTCCGGGTAATTGAAGTCACCCATGACAACCAAGATCCTGGAGCAAGCGGCCTCAGTCAGTTCCCGGGCAAACTCCTGGTCAAGCTCAGGACTTTGAGTGGGAGGTCTGTAGTAGACTCCCACCATTGTGCCCCCTGTGCCATTTTTCCCACGAATTTTTACCCAGAGGGTCTCTAGCTGTCCATGCTGGTCTCCAACATCAGCTTGCAGGGACATGTAGCTTTCCTTCACATAGAGAGCTACACCCCCGCCCTTTTTGTCAACACGATCCCTCCTGTACAGGGTATAGCCCTCTATACCCGTGGTCCAGTCATGGGTGGAGTCCCACCAGGTCTCCGTTATCCCAGTGACGTCATAATTCTTTGCACTGAGCAGGAGGACGAGCTCGTCCTGCTTGTTGCCCAGGCTCCTGGCATTAGTGTACAGGCAGGCAAGAGTCCCCTTGGGGGCTCTTGCCTTGCCCACAGATTGTGCCAGGGCTGGGGCAGGGGTGGGCTCCCTTAAGTGCCTTGGTCTGCTGGCTTTGGAAGGGTTGCTCAGTGGGTCAGCAGTGGCAGTAGTCCCCCCATCCCCCAGTGGGCTTAGTTTAAAGCCCGGTGGAGCAGGTCAGCCAGCCTGGCTGAGAAGAGCCTCCTCCCCAGGGGAGAGAGGTGGAGGCTGTCTCTTCCCAGCAGCTCGCTGCCTCTCAAAGAGCGGGCTGTGGTCATGGAAGCCAAAGCCTTCCCGATAACACCAGCGCCGCAGTCTTTGGTTCACTGCGTGGATCCTCCTCTCCCTCCTCAGCCCATAGCCCAAGACTGGGAGGATCGACGAAAACACCACCTGAGCTCCCAGACCCCTAAGCCCCACTCCCAACTCCCTGTAGCACCTCATGACCTGGCTGGGGGTGCTCCGAGCCGTGTCATTGGTGCCCACGTGAATAAGGAGCATGGGGTAGTGGTCTGTGGGCCGGAGGAGCTGCGGGATCCTCTCTGCAATGTCTCGGATGCGGGCCCCCGGGAAGCAGCAGACTTCCCGGGCTAAGGGGTCGGGGCGGCAGATTGCCCCCTCAGTGCCCCACAGGATGGAGTCTCCCACAACAAACACCTTTCGCTTTGACTTGGGGAGAGCGGGGCCAGTAGCTGTGGTTGAGCCTGGGTTGCCTGCGGGAGCTGGCAACTGAGCAGGCTCTGCTGGGACTGCAAGAGGTGCAAACCTGTTGCTAAGCTCCGGCAAGGGAGGGGCCTTGGTGCGGCAGAAAGAAACCTGCCCTGGAGTGCTTAAAACTAGTTTCAAGTGTTAATATATGGACAATTCAGGGGTTAAGATCTTCAGCATTTGCCTAAAATGAATATGTAACAAGGCCTTAAATGCAAGATATCTACATTCTCAAAAACCACATTCAGCTGCCACCTACATCCGCAGGGGCCTAAAATCCCTAAGCAACTACATTTTTGTCAGTAATGTTCCCTCAAAGTCCACTTTGGAATAGTCTCCGTATTTCCTGAACTTGAGCAGATAAGTCTGCAGTCTAAATGTCAACGGTTAATGGTCAAGCCCAAGCTGAAGGCATCTGTTAGCTTAGCACAGTTTTTCTATTTTTGTAATCAGTGGTATGTATCTGGCGACAATGACTGTTCAGTCTGAATGATCAAGTGCCTATTTATAGTAGGGTGGATGTGTGATAACTTGAGACTCACACCAAAGACTAGCAGGAAATTGCACACGTTACCTCATCTCAGCTGAATTATCTGACTGTGAAGTTACTCTATATGAGTTTTGAAATGGTTTATTCAGAAGTCCCTTTACTACTGGAGTTTATTCTCCTGTGGCTCATACAGTTATCTTGTAAAGACAGTGGAGTAGCTGGAGTGGGAGGGGGCACAAAAAGGCTGGGATAGATAACCCAGGCAGGCAGCAGGCTGTCACAAGTGAATCTGAGGGTCATAGTTTCATAGTTTCATAGTTTCATAGTAGCTAGAGTCGGAAGGGACCTAGGTAGATCATCTAGTCCGACCCCCTGCCTTAGCAGGAAAGAGCACCGGGGTCAGATGACCCCGGCAAGGTGCTCATCTAACTTCCTTTTAAAAATCCCCAGGCTAGGAGCCTGCACCACTTCCCCTGGAAGCTGGTTCCAGGCCCTAGCCGCCCTGACTGTGAAGTAGCGCCTCCTAATATCTAATCTAAACTTACCCTCCGCCAGTTTGTGACCGTTATTCCTGGTCACTCCTGGCAGCGCACGGGGGAACAGGGACTCCCCCAATACCTGCTGATCCCCCCTGACTAGTTTGTAGCAGGCCACAAGGTCCCCCCTTAACCTTCTCTTGTGGAGGCTAAACAGGTTCAGGTCCCGTAGCCTCTCCTCATAAGGCCTGCCCTGCTGACCCCTGATCATACGAGTGGCCCTCCTCTGAACTCTTTCCATATTGTCCACGTCCCTCTTGAAGTGTGGCGCCCAGAACTGGACGCAGTACTCCAGCTGCGGCCTGACCAGTGCCGCATAGAGGGGGAGGATCACCTCCCTGGACCTGCTCGAGATGCATCTGTGGATGCATGACAGGGTACAGTTGGCCTTCTTGACTGCCTCCCCACACTGCCGGCCCATGTTCATCGTGGAGTCAATGACGACTCCAAGATCCTTTTCCGTCTCCGTGCTGGCAAGAGGGGAGTTCCCCAACCTGTAAGTGTGGTGCCGGTTCTTCCTCCCCATGTGCAACACCTTGCACTTATCAGTGTTAAACCCCATCCTATTCTCATCCGCCCACCGTTGCAACCTGTCAAGGTCAGCTTGTAGCCTATTGCACCCTTCTAGTGCACCCACATCCCCCCACATCTTAGTGTCATCAGCAAACTTGAACAGGGTGCTTTCTACCCCCTCATCCAAGTCACTGATGAAGATGTTGAACAGTGCAGGCCCGAGGACCGAGCCCTGCGGAACCCCACTGCCCACATCCTTCCAGGTCGAGAAGAACCCATCCACTACCACCCTCTGGGTGCGGCCCTCCAACCAGTTGGCGACCCATTTGACCGTGTGGGCATCGACACCACAGTCTCCCAGCTTTTTGATGAGGACAGGGTGAGAGACAGTGTCGAAAGCCTTCCGGAAGTCCAAAAAGACTACATCCACAGCAACCCCTGCGTCTAATGATTTGGTGACCTGATCGTAAAAGGCCACCAGGTTGGTCTGACAAGACCTGCCACTGATGAACCCATGTTGGTTGCCCCTGAGCATGCATTCCCCCACAAGGCCCTCCTGGATGTGTGCCAGGATAATTTTTTCAAAGAGCTTACCCGGGATTGAGGTCAGACTAACTGGCCTGTAATTTCCTGGGTCCTCTTTTTTTCCCTTTTTGAAGATAGGGACCACATTGGCCCTCTTCCAGTCCTCCGGCACCTCGCCAGAGCACCACGAGTGCTCATAGAGCCGCGCCAGGGGTCCCGCAATGACCTCAGCCAGTTCCTGTAGAACCCTAGGGTGAAGATCGTCCGGACCAGCGGACTTGAACACGTCCAGCCTCTCCAGAAGTACCCTAACTAACTCCTCGCTAACCCTTGGCCCAGGCGTGTCTCTCTCGGGGCCCGAGGGGGGCCCAGCAGGGAGGTGGCTGAACTGGTCCCTACTTAGGAAGACAGAGGCAAAGGCTTGGACTTGTTAATTAAGTGGTCAATTTACAATGTAACCCTTATGGTTTCCTCTGTAGTTCAGTCTTCTGTTTGCAGCAGCATATGGATTTCTTTGCATTTGTCTTCCTGCTTTGAATATTGTCCCCATGTAGAAAGCGTGTAGATGCACAACTGGACACACAAAGGCTTATCCTATTATAATTACCCTCATTAGGTAATGCCATTGCCATTTATATTATTTCAAAATATTTCTCCTATAACAGTAGCATAAAGTCATATGTTGTATTCCTTTTTCTGTAGATAATGTGAGTTATATTAGGTTTTGACTTTTTGTCTCCGAGGTAGTCAAATATTTTAGTAATGTAAACAATTTATATGTTTTTTTTTATGCCAAGCAAATATAGAAAATGATTGCCTACTATTTTAAAGTCAGTCATTTTTATTGTTTACAAGGAAATAATATACAGAACACATATAAAATGGCTTCCTTTAAGGCATCAAAATATATATTAGGTCCCCTCTACATGTTCTAAGTATTGTGCAATTAACTGGTTAATTGCACAATTACCTGGAGGCCAGACACACATGCAGAATAGCTATCATACAATAAAAAGCTCCAACCAGCCAGAAACTTAGACTTCAGAAATATGTACTTAGGCTTGTAGTTGAAAATTATTTGGTTACAAAGGAGAAAAGGACTAAAAAGGGAAATATTTTATTGTAATTTTCTTAACACTACTCCTGTGAGTGAAATAGACTTTAATATAGTTGTCTCTCAGAATTGTGTATTTGAAATCACTAAGGATATGCTTTTGAAATAAGTCACTATTTATTGCAATATTTAAATTTATGCTGATAGTTATGTGGATGTTGCAGCTATCTCATGGTCAGGGATGCACAAAATCCTGATTCAGGACATACACCAGTTAAAATTCCTTTCTGTTATGTGTCTTTGGCTAAACCTCACTGAACTGCTACAGCCTATGAAAGAACACTGTGGAACTATATCACCAGTGTGCTGAGTTTTATGTTGGCTCCAAGCAAATGCCAATATACAGTCATGAGGGCAGGGGACTGATTAACCAGGAACTGATTGATAATAACCACTGCAGATTTAATTACTTAAAGTCCTTGGTACTAATTATCAGTACAAATAATCTGTGGGCTATGACTGCTCCTTCGTACTCGCAGTCAGTTGTGAATCAGCTGTAAGATGCTTTCATACATGCATTGCCATTTATTTTAATATAAATGAGAACCCAGTAACTTTAAACATCACTTATCCTACATGCAATTAGATATTTAGGTCACTGGTAATTACTATTACTACAAGCTATTAAAGCAAATGTTATTGTTTACTCTTTATAATTATAACCCTTGTCATGAAAAAAATATGCTTAGTCTTTCTTTAACAGTAGAGTTCCCTCCATTAATGACATTTCGTATGTAACAGCTGAGGAATATTTCATTTTTTCCTTTATTTTAACTTCCCATTCTTGAAGTACTATCCTAGGACTAGTAATCCTCTTGATTGAATTTAATTGTGATCACTTTTGTACTTACCAACCTTGTTGTAAACTGTGAAGAGGGTTTGCTTCAGATATATTAATATTACTTTACGTCATACATGGACAAAGTTCAAATGTAATAAATAACTATGAAAGTTGCCCAGGGTGAATATTTGGCTTTGATGAAGAATCAGTCATGTTCCTTGAACGAGGACAGAATTACTTGATGAAATTTCACTATTAGAAATTCTCTGAGAGGGATGCACTGACAAACCTTGTTTAAAAAGCTTTTGCCTCCCAGTTGTTTTCCTGCTGGATATGTCAGCTAAGAGACCAAATGCATAGCTTTATGTAGGGTTGTGCAGTGCCAAAAATGTATAATTTCTGATAAGCACAAAGCTACAGGATTTGCTCTCTTTCTTCACACCTACCATTGACACAAGATTTTCTAAGATTTAGATGGAAGAGGTATGTTCAAAATAGAGTTGGCTTATAACGTTGGATTTGTGAAGGCTTTTTCATTATTTACCTGTAGGTCCCCAATATCTTCAGTTTGATGAAGCAAGTGTAGTAATTTAAACTGGTTATACTGTAGCTTAGGCTTTAACTGATTAAGCTAGTTTAATATAGAATTACTTCACTTAGAATTAAGTAAAATAGAACAATTACAACAGATATTCCAAAACAAGATGAAGAAAATCACCTTTAATGATTTTATAACACAGTAAGCAGCTTTTAATCAAGTTCTTAGATTAAATTTACATGTATTAGCATCTAACAAATATGATTGACTCTCCTTTTTTCTCTCATTCTTTTTTTGTTTGTTTGTTTGTTTGTTTGGGGTTTCTTGGTCATCAAATGCTTAGTGTTGATCTTCAAAATATTGGTGAAAACCCTGGCTTAGCATTTAATATGATGCTAACTTTGATCAGTATGATGAAAATAAAGTGGTGCCCTCAAAAATGAAGTCATACAATGCAAACTCAGAGGAAAATGCAGACGCAGATGTGTCCTTATCCTATGTATAGATTATAACTTTCAATGAACAACAGTATCATGAGTAAAAATATCAAATGAGGTGGCCATTTCACTTTAATATTGTTGTCTGTCTGCATAGTTATGTTTCATTTTGCCTTTTAATATGCTATTAGAATATAGGATTAGATTGTGTCATAAGGCTCAATGCTGCTAAAAGCTGAGCATTTAAATGTCCACTATTTAAATAAAGCCTGTAAGTACCTGCTTACCAGAATGTGTCAGGGAGCACCCATTAGGTTTAGTAGGACTGCTCTGGCATTTTGTTATTGGTTTGGGGTAAAATAATCAGAATCTTGCAGAAGGCACCAAACTGGATCCACAAAGAAACTCATATGCCTAATTGCCATTTTAGTCTTCTACATCAAAGCTTTGTCCTCAAAACGCATCTCATTTGTTACCAAACACTGGAAATACCTAAAGTGAATAGATGCCTGCTTTTTATATACTTATGTTCCTAGGAACTTAATTGTTCCAAGGAACGGCTAAGGCATGGTCAGAAGTGCCTCAGGCAGTTATGTCACACCTAAAACTTGTAGATCACAAATTAGTCACCTTCCCAGATAGCTTTCCTATTGGATTGAACTCATGGTTAATCTTTTTACCTTTCCCCCCGTTTTGCTTTATATCAGTGGTGAGAACAGTCACCAAGAAGGCAGGAGACTCAAGTTCATTTTTCTTTCCTGCCTGGCATGGAAATGGGAAGGGGAGATATCTGGTCACTGAGAAAACTGACCCCACTTTCTAGAACCTGCGAAGGGGTAAGGGACACACTCAGAGGGGATTTTCATGTCTCAGCCTGTAGGAAATCTTAACCATATTGTAATATAGGAGGTTTGTTACTGACTTGACTGGGTCCTGAATTTCCCACTGAACCTATCTGCTCTGCATGCTCTCTCTGACTTGTCAGGTTTATTAGTTGTTATAGGACTGGCTTATGCCTTTGCCATTTCTCTACTATTCACATCTCCCACACTACTTCATTACTGTCACACAGGTAATGAGCGTAGTCAGTGCAAATATATGCAAAAATTGGAACTCTATGGAGCTTAAATAGGGGAAATGATCTTTTCATCTGCCCTCCACCTCATTTATGCATCGATAGAGAGGAAGAATACAGTTTATGCCACAGAATGCCCTTTCATCTTTGAACATGTTAATAAATGAGCAATCCATTGTTTCAAGGAGGGGAAATGATGGCATCTTTCTAAGAGATTATTATTTTCATTTTGAGGAACATATTTTTGTCTTGGAAAGAATATTCTCATCTGAATCAGAAATTATTTATCCTACTGCTTCTGCATGAGTAAAAACAAATCTTCCCTTATTTTTTGCCCCTTTCTACCAACAAAACAAGCAATACAAGAGAAGGCAGGAGTATGGCCATATATGCATGTGCCAATGTATTAGAAATAAGTGCCACACTGTGAATTTTGAGTCCCCACGTATTTTTTTTTCTTTGTAGCTATCAACAATGATAAAAGTTTCCATGTATTTGGTTCTGACCAAGCATTTTACTATGGTTATGTGGCTGAGTGTCTACAGCACTGGATTCCCAAATGGTCTCCCTCCCAAGTTTTTGTTAGGACTAGTTTCACTTAGATTCCACAATTACACATGGTCTTAGGCAAATACTTAAGTAGGACAGGGAAAAATAAACATCAGTGCTTGTCCCCTTTCTACTGCTCATGAGAGTTTAGAAATTTTGGAGGGCATAAGATACCTCTTACTCTTAGTGCTGAATTTTTCTGAAATATTGGTTCTACTTTTCTTTCAGAAAATAAATCCACATGTCCCTTTATAGTAAAATAAATACTGTATTTCATATTTTGGTAGCACAGAGTACTAGATTTATATATAAATAAATACTATCAAAATAACTTAAAATACTATGAGCTGTGTACATTTAAAAAAAACTTATAGTACTACAGTTTTTGCTTGTTACGGCCATTCTTTTCCTAATGTAACATTTTTCCACTTATAAATTATTCATTTTGAAAAGAAATGTACAATTAATCAAAGAAAAAAGAGGGACTCATTGCAGGTTTTTTATTGTGCCCTGTAACTTAATTGGTACATAAAAAAGGAATTTAATGCCAAGAATTACCAAAATAGCCAGAAGAATTATCAAAATAGCAATAGTCTCTAACAGAGTAAAGAGCACATATGAAATATCTAAAAGAAAAAAAAATACTCCTTTTACACTACTGTGTTGTGGTAGTGTACATCATTAAGATCCAGAACCTTATCAAGAAAGAACACTGAATTAAACAGAAAGCTAGTCATTGATACAATTTATATTGTCAGGGGCAAATGCAAATACATGGTTAGTTGATAAGGAATCAATATTAAGAAAGAGGAAAGAAAACCCTAAAATAGAATAAAATATTTCACATAGTGCCTGATTCAGTGCTGAATTAAAGCAACCTTGAATGTCCAGAGCTCTGCCTTAGGTAAGATCCTATTTTCCACTTCAAATTTTGGTTACATAATTTCTAACCAGGGAGGGAGAAACTGTCATTGCCTTCCTTGCCTCTTCAGGAACAGAAGCAGTGGCAGCTCACGAAAAGCTCTCCTAGAATTTATTCTACCAGCTGGTACTTTTTCCTTCCTGCCAAGGGATCTTCTCTTGGCATGGTGTTGGCAGAACTTCCCAAGCAATAGGTTTAGAAGGTAATCACATTGAGATGAGCTCCTTGTGAACCTATTGTCTCAGGCAGTCTTTAGCAGACATCATTTACTAGTCAGAATTCATATTTCTATGCTTTGCTGCACAACTCATAGAGATAGAAATGACATCTTAAAAAAAATCAATGAAATTGAGATTCATTCTGGTATAATTTCAAACCTTCAAGAGTTAGAGTTGGCCTACTCCCAAGAAGAATGCTCATGTCTTTATCTGATCGTGGCAAAATCCAAAGCCTGGTTAAAACCAGGAACAAGGTCCTATTTATTTCTGTGTGTTCTGGTCCAAGCACATATAGACACAATTTTGTGGGGATGTGTTGCAAATTATAATTGTTCCATACTAAGGGCACTGTTCTAGACTAGATGTTGGATGAACATTAAAGAGCATTTTTTTTCTCTTCCAAAGCAAGCTTGTTATAATCCTTGACTTCTAAATATTTACATTCTACATCCTCTTCTTATGCATGCAAAATAAGTAAAAAAAAGTTCATTAATATCTGATAGCCATGTGTGTCAGACACATGGGCTGCTGACAAACATGGTAAACCGCCCCCAAAACAAATGGCACTTTACTTTAAACTTGGTATGCCCCTACACCAAGCATAGTGCATGTCCAGAAGAGGAACCATGTCAGTTTGACCCGACTCACTGAGCGTCTGTATAGATTGTGTGCTTCAGCCAGTCTTTTTGGTGCTTTTATCTAATAACTGAATCAATAGCTGTTTTATTCAGATGTTATATAAAAGTGCCAAAAATCTGCACTGAACTTTGCAATCTACATTTTGATGGGGGAGCCAGGTCAAATGACACAGTTCTTCTGGATCTGAGCTATGCTCGGTGCCAGGGTGTACCAAGCTGAAAGTAAGGGCCTGTTGTTTGTTTTTTTCCATGTCTGTCAGAGGCCCATGTGTCTGTCACAAATGAATATCAGATATTAATTATCCTTCTTCTATTGTACCAGCTGATTGAATCAGAAATCAGATAAAAGTACAAAAAACCCCCACTAGAGTCCACAACCTATACCGGGGTGGTTAAAATGCGGCTCGGGGCAGATGTGGCCCATCAGGCCATTCTATCTGGCCTGCGGGGCCCTTAAAAATTTAGAAAATTAATATTTATGTGCCCCAGGCTGCGTGCCATGCGGCCCTCGATGGCTTGCCAAAACTCAGTAAGCGGCCCTCCACCCGAAATAATTGCCTGTTCCTGATTCTATACAGACACTAGGGACCTGCGTCAAACTGACTTGGTTCTTCTTCCAGTAAAGTGCTGGGGATTTTTTTTTCCCCACATCTGCCAGTGGTCATGAATATTATAGCATGTGATAGCACATGTGAACAGATCTCATAGTATGAAGTGGTACATATCAAGTTAGCTGAATCTATCAGCCTAATCCATGTGTTATTTTTAGATAGGTCCTATGCCACTTTCTCCTTAAAAAGTTAACTTAAAGATTCTGATAGTTCCTCTCCTTTTTTCACACCTAGGGTAAAAATCAACCTGAAAAACTTAATTAAAGGAGCTACTATATATTTACACTATGAAATAAATTGAATGTTAATCATCCTTAAGTAATACACATTAACCCAATCCAACCTAAATTCAACCTAGATAAAATACAAACTATACCTTACAGCCTATACTGTTTCTTCTCTGTTGTATTGCCTTGCCTTTTGTGTATGTCATCATATCACTTAACACTCATGTAAGTAAATAATTTGTACTGTCAACAAACTGGTTTAATAAAATTTTAGCAACTAAAGAGTCTATTATTAATTCAGTTTTATGGTTCATTATTTCTTTTAATCACTGAAGTATTGTTTGTTACAGATTGTAAATTATAATTGTTCCATACTGAGGGCACTGTTCTAGCCTAGACTTTGGATGAACATTGAATAAGCAATTTTTTCTATTGCCATACTGAAAACATTCATAAAGTGACTACAAGAAGAGAAAGACAAATAATATTTGGATAATTTAATATAATCCACAAATAAAGTAAAAATGACGATGGTAGATTGGAAGTCCTGCAGCACAATGGGCTTGCAAAACAGTGGGGTTTTCCACAAAGGACACAAGAAGAGTCCGCAGCCAGGTTGGGCCAAATGTAAAAGTTCTTTGTCACCTTTCTCATCAGGGTCATAAGCAGAGCATATAAGAAGAAGAAAAATGTAAGAAGAGCCATATAGTTCCTTACAGCATTGGTGCTCAACCACTTTTGACCAGCATGCTGGATGGGTGGTGCCTGGCTGTCCATGGGCCAGATCTGGCTAGTGGGCCTGATCTGGTGCATGGGCGGAGGGTACACTGAAGCCCTATCTGGCTGCATGGAGGTAAGGGGACATGGCCCAGCCCCAACCCAGCTACACAGGGGGAGGGGCATGGCCTGGCCTCAACCCGGCCACACAGGGCATGGAAATTTCATGGCAAGGGAAGGATGTCAATATTAATTGTCACTGCCTCCCTACCCCATACTGTTTCCCAGCCCATGGGGAACCCCGCAGGCTAGATGCCATGGCTTTATGGGCTGGATTTGGCCTACAGGCTAAAGGGTTGAACACCCCTGCCATAAAGCATATGGAAAACCAGGCATTTATTAGAACAGTCCTAATACAGGAGATGCTATAGCTTACTTTTGGAGTGAGCGAGACCTTGTATAAGGCCCGAGAGATCCCAGAAATGTAAAGGCTCCATAAAGCCATTTTTATCCTTTCCTCTTCCTGGGTTTTCATTCCGCAGAGTAGCTCTGACTCAGGGACACAAGGTGGAAGTTATGTGACAAAGTCAGTAAACTGAGTTACTGTGATTCACTTAGCATGGTTTGGATCTGAATTAGTCTATTGATATTTTATGCAGCAGAAAGGCTGCATATGTATGCTTCAGCATCTCTCTCTTAAGATGTAGAATATACTGTAGCTTATGAAGCAATTAGAAGTGTTGTTAAACCTAACTATTTCAAGGTTTGTTTTGTACATACAGTTTTACTTTCCATTACAGGCTTAAAAAAGGAACTGAAAATTGAGCTGTTAATAATCATAATGACAATAACAGCAGCTATTCTTATATTGCTTCCCACCAGGCTTATGAGGTACATTAGGAGCAGCTGTGCCATAAAAATACTTACAATCCACAAATGTGAGGAGAACATGCTGTTACCACATTCATTAAGCATAGTTCTGTTCTCCAAAAGTACACACAGACAACACAAAAGAAGCATCAAAATGCTTTCGGCATATTGTGAGTATTGGCTGAGAAGGTGGCCCAACCTAAGAATGTGTGCTTTGAAAGAAATGGCATTGGTTGGGGTGCCATCATCTGACATGACAGTGAAAGTTATGGCTGTGATACAAGTGCATAAAAAAAATCCAGCAGGGAATCAGAGAATCAGAGAGGGAAGGCCCGTGTAGGAGAATAGTAAAGTGAACAAAAGAATAATCAGACGATAATGGCAATTGATGGACCTGTCGCAGGACATATCTTACATGACCTTCTGGTCTAACCCTGATTGCTCCTAATCTCCATCAAATTCCATTGAAGTTAGTGAAATGAAGAAATCTCACAGAAATGGGCACTTACTGTAGAAATATACTGCTTTATTTTAAAAAATCGAATTCACCTCTCCTCCTACTAATTGCTCTTGGTTCCCAGTCTTCTTCAATTTCCACCCCAAATCTCCTACTAACTATACATTGTAATACATTCCTTACCAAAGTAAATAAAGAATGCTTTGGTGCTTTAGGTCCATGATAATATGTGTCTAATCTCTTACACCTTTATTCACCTTTATTTAGAGTAAAAGAAAACAGAATCCAAAGCTTGATATGACAGCTAAGTGAGGAAAGAACTATTTGGATTATTTAAATGATTATTATTATTATCATTATTTATTATTAATTCCCAAACACCTTCCATGGAAGGATCACAGAGCTTTTCAAAACATTTGGATGAAATTATCTACTCCAAGAAATCTGACCAGCATGAAGCCTTCTGTACCACTTAATTCAGGTAAATCTTATTTGTTCCCAGTGGAAAATTATAGTAGAAAATATCAATTTTGTGAAAAGATCATATTAATCATATATTCATTTAATGAGGTATAATACCTTCATTTCATTATGTTAGGGCTTAGAGGGCCCAAAAATAAGTGCTAACTTTTGATTTCTTTGTTTAGCTGTTGGTGAAAGTCCACTGCTTTAATTCTCTCTTCAGGCAAATTTGTCTGGTCTGGATTTCATCCTTCCCATTTTCCTAAAATTCTCCCACTTTCATGGGATCTATCAAAGTTCAATGATTTTCTATTGTCCCCAAAGTGGGAGATATGGGGCCCAGCATATGGCTGACTCCATATCTACTGAAGAATTCAGTGATACAAAAATTTCATAATGTCAACCAGAATTCATATTTTTTTCAGAAACAGGTTCCCCAAATCACTGTAAATAGTGGGCTCATTGTCCTGCAGTCTAAATGGATAAAAGAAGCAAACGGCAGAGGGAAAAACTCAAACACAAATAAAAATAATATCCATATATGTTTTCTTCATAAATAGTCGGCTATTCATCTTTAAGGTCCTGATCCTGCAGTGGACTATCAGACAATTATGCTCAGCTTTCCCATGAGGTTTCAGTTCACTATCTGAGTTTCATTTCTGCACATTAAGTCAAATAGCACAGCTCTTCAGAGCTCTTCAAAATGAGAGAACAGATGGATTAAACAAGCAATCTGATTGAGAAAAGGGGATTATAAAATAACAGATGAATGAATAATAGACTTAAATCATAGGAATAATTTGTTTTTAACTAGCAGTCCCTACTTCATAACAGAATTTTTTTAAGTATGGTTTTTGCATGCTGTAGCTGAAAAAAAAAAGTATTACAGGACCTCAGAACAAAATAATAAAAATTGCTTAGAAGGGATAAACAATAACTGTGCTTCTCAGTTCACAGCTAAACTTGTAAAATTAGATATTATTTAAACAACTACAAATTTTAATATGAACAGAAGTACAATAATTGAATATGGTGTTTTTTAAAAGGGAGGCAATTGAGCCTGTGCACTGTTCATTATAACATGATTATCAGAAAATCAAGATTCTACTGAATCTCCTGGGGGGGAGAGGGGAAAAAGCAATTAGTAGAAATACTTAATTTTAATTACATTGAATAAGTCTTTATTGTAAAGACTTGTGTATGACAAGCTATAAAAGTTTTACCAAAGTCTAAGAGAATGGGTGCTGATATGGCTCAGATGGTTTCACTGTATTAAGTTGTGATGAGTTTGATCTTATGTGCACATGTATTTGTTGTTATTGTCCAGTTGGGTCAGGTTGCACCATGGCATATATGCTAAGACTGTTTGGCTTTGCCATATACAATCCATGGCTCCACACATGCGTCCCATAACAAATGATTATTAATTACCATATTTATCTGAATTGATGACTACAGCAGAATAGGGGCAAGTAGGGGAGGGGGGTAGGAAGCAGGAGAGTCAAGTGTCCTGGCCCCTGAGACTTGCTGCCTGTCCTTTCCATCACTTCCTCCCCCGCCTGCCCCCCTGCCCCCCACTGCCTATCCCCCAATTCTTGCACACTCCAGCCCCTGCTGGTATCTGCATCCCAGCATCTGCTCCTCCACCATGTTGTTCCCCTTGTGTCTGCACCCCATGGCACCCATTCTCCACAAAGCTTGCCCTCCTCCTGCTATATCCCTCATCTGGTGCCCTGCCTTGCCCCCCTGCTGCTTGTCTTCTAAGTGCTTGGCCCTCACTGATGCTTCTGTCCCCATCTTCCACCATCTTTGCTCCCTCCCAACTTCTGCTTACACTTCATGGCTCCTACACCACTCTGTCCCTGGGCACCAAGAACAGAGTCCTTCTAGCTCCTGCCAGGCCTGACAGCACCAGTTTTGGTAGCAGTGGCAGAAACTCTGGTCCTGTGTAGAGGGAGGGCAGAGGTACCCACAAGGGGCTAAGTGGGGAGGGAAGAAGATGAGGGGCAGTAGGGGTAGGGAATTCCTGTGGCTCGAAGTCCAAGTTCAACCCAGTGTCAGAGCCAAAGTTGGAGCCACAGTAGCAGCCTGCACCCCTATCTCCTGCTTGTATTCAAATCCAGGTTAAGAGCCTTTTCTTCCCATGTTAAATGGGAAAAAAAGCCTCATTTGGATTTGAGTAAATATGGTAATTCACTCTTCATTACAGGGTCTGCTTTCATGCCTGTTGTAGTTAAGGTTCCAAACAATGTCCATTATAAGTCCTTGCTTTTCAATTTCTCATTACAAGATTTATCTTTAGGGCTGACAAGGCTCTTTGGGTAAATGTGATATCTTTTATCAGACCAACTAAATAGTTAGAAACATTGTCCTTTACAATTTAAGTTTCTGGGCACAAACACTATTTGTCAAGCATAGGGAAAGTCTGCTCATGTTTGTGTGCCCTTCTGGTTGGAATGCTAACATGTTACATGCTTTAAAAGAGAAAATCCAGATATCTTCCCAAACTTTATACAATGTATACAAAATGACTACCAAAGATGTTTTACAACATCCATCCAACATAAAAAGATGTCCTTAGACCAACACAGATATAATCAACATTACCGTTAGAGCTGGCATTTTTGCTGCTTTTTCTTTGTTCAGGTATGTGTATGTGCGTGTGTGTGTGTGAGAGATGAAGATTTTAAAATATAATCCTTCAAATAATTTTTAGATCTGGGGTACTTTTAAAATAGGAGGAAGAGAGAAGTTAGTGATCCTGCTGTGTTTTGCCTAATTCGCTATATTGGAAGGATAAAGATATTGGCAGCTAGTACATTAAGGAAAAATGAGAGAGAGACTGAAAAGGAAGGAGAACTAGAATGGATTAAGTTTACCTAGCCACTCTTGCCATTCAGCTCCTAAAAGCTTTCTGCCCAGCAGCTTCTCTTCTTCATCCAAAGGCATAAGTAGGGTAAGGTGACTGGGGCAAAAGCCCTAGACACTCTTGGGAGGTGGGAGGAGAAGCAGGGGGAAGGACAGGCAAAAAAAAACCCAGCTACTGCCAGCAATTGGAAGTTGCAACTGTCCTTGTGTCCTTGACCCCTGGCTGTGTCACTATGCTGATGCTGTCATCTGTTTACCCCAGTACTGCTGGGGAGAGAGCCAGATGGGTTGGAGGTGTATTCAGGAAAGCCATCTCATTTTCCCTTTCTGAAACTTCTTAATCATGCCTCCCTTTCTAGCTGCAGCTAAAAACAAAACACAACACAACACAGGCACAACAACATGACAAAGGGAAACTGATACAACAATAAATCCTTTAGGATAAATAGGTATTCAGTAGTATCATGTACTTCTTCATGGGTGAATCTAAGTTTTTGAAAAGTGGGATGAGTATGGTGAGGTGCATCATCACTAGGGATCCTGGTTTTCTCTGTTAAAAAAACCCAACAATTTTCTCTGATAAAACATATCTGTCTGTCTGTCTATCAATCTAGATATCTATAGCAGTGTTTCATTTTGATCACAGAAAATGTGGATTTGGGGTTACTTTTTCTAACCTGAAAATTGGGGATTGTTTTTATCAGAAAACCAAAATCCCCGATCATCACTTAGGAAACAACACATATTTTTCTCCAGTTAAAAATAAAGTAGAAGCTTAACTAATAGGCTAGGGACCCAAGGCTTTAGGATTGAAGCATAAGCAAATATAATTTCATTGGAATGAGTTTAAAAAAAAACCAAACACTGTGAAATAGGAGCTTCATTACTAGGAGTAGCAAAGAGACAGCAAGGATAGCTTGATTAATAGAACCTCAAAGCCATTAAAAAGAAGAGAGGGTTGTTAGCACCACTGGAATGAAGAATTTAGAAAGGATCAGGTAGATTATAATGAGCCACTAGGTCAAGTGACTCCCTAAGCATTGTCTGACTAGAAATCATTCTGCCACTGCCAGGGAGTTGATTTTAAACTTTGGATGGGCTGGGAATCAAAGCGGGGTAGGGTTCAAATGCAGCAGTGAATCCCCCACCCCCACCCCAGGTGCACCCCTGTGATCCTTGTGCCCTTGGAGAGGAATAATTTTAAGGTTAAATGACTAATATGGTTCTTTTCCCAGTCTGCATATTGAATAGAATAAATCTGATCTTTATTATCTTCTTCCTGAAAATGTACAAATCCCTATTGGCAAAGAGTCTTCAGTTTAGCCCTCATTTCATTTGCAAACATAGAAGAGTGCATCATTTCCAAGTATCATGCAGTTTAAATTATGGTCTCTTATTAGATATTATTGTCAGATGTAACCAATTTGCAAATGCAGGTTGATCAGCTTCTGAATTTAATAGGTTGAAGTAGCTTGATAAAGATGTTTCTTCCTTATAAACTATTATATTTTCTCAAAATGTCTCAATTAAAGGAAATTACAATTATTCTAATCTCTCACAAAGGCTTGCAATACTTTTTTAATGGGAGGACAAGCAGCTAAAGTTAGCTTAAGTTCTTTATGGCTGCTATATGAAACTGGGAACTTAGCTGTATAAGTTATTTTATTATATTCTGTTGTGTTCTATTCTATTCTTTGGCATTTTAGAGCTAATTCACTGCTGGTAAAATGTATTCCTGTTCACTACTCCATCACAGAGGATTGGCAGCTAGAGTCCTACTAAGCCCTATTTTGGAACTCCTGTATTGGCATAATATTACTGGAGTGTATATAGTTTCCTGGCAAATAAGTATAGACAATTGCATAAAGATATTTGCCTATGCAGTTATTTCCTATGGAATCAAAATAAAATAGAGTATTATATATTTGAGTTAGTTAATCAATGCATTAAAAATGGACAATAGTCAGAAAGAAATAAAGAGGGAAAGAAACCCACTGCATTTGAGATCTACCCCAACCCTCAATTTTATTCTGATGTAACAATAAAAACAACATTTTTGTCCGTCTTTCATATGAGAGCAATGGCCAAAAGTCACTGTGAGCCTTTTACTGCCTTAGATATTCTCACAAGGTACATTGTTAATATACTTAGGAGCACTTGGCTAGAAAGTGGATAATGCATGGTAACACATGGCTCAAAGAGGCATAGAGTAATGACCTGGCCCTGGGTGTGAATTTGGAGCAGCCTTGAAGGTTGATATATAGTATGCTGCCTTGAGAGTTTTATCATTGATTAAAGGGAGCTAGACTTTCACCCCAAACCTTGCCTGGTTCTCAAAGCTGGCAGTTAATGCTCCCTACCATTATTTTCAGCATAGCTTACATCCATAAAAGGTAGAACTTCAGCTTAGCCATGACAAGAGTCAGAGCATAAGGAGAGATTGATGCAGTGTAAATTGTTCTACAGCCTTAGCCACAGAGTTTGCACCATCACTCTATAATAATACAAAATCATTGTTTTCCCCCTCCTCTTAATTTCAAAAGTGTATTTAATACTTTGTAAAAAGATGGAATAATTACTAGGTGTTAATGTAAATATGGCAGTTATATTTCTAATTACCAAGAAGTGAGAAAATCAGTACATTCATCAGCTCAGCCCCAAACTACTTACATAATTGGAGGAACCAAATTCCTTTAGGAATTGGAGGAACCAAAAACTGATTTAAAAAATAACATTAAGGGCAGATTCTATTTTCTTCTGTACACCTAAATGGCAGTTTTATAACAGTATACCTGGATGCTTTTGGCCTTACCGCTGTACCATGGATGCATAAGTATGAAAGTGTAGACTGAGCATGAACAATAGGCTATGCACACATGCTTGTACCTGAGCATAAGTCTGGGAAGGAGAGGGGGAGTATGCCTTTCCATGTTTTAGCCTCAGTAGTTGAGATACTTGCCCAGGAAGTAAGAGACATAGGTCCTAAGCTTTCCTTGTCCCAGGGACTGTGAGCCTTTATACCTACAGAGAAGAGGTAATTTGACCAAAAAAATAAGTTATTGCTTAACTACCAGATGCTACTCATTTTTTGCTTGGATTAATTGGTTTAATATGTGCTGATGGCATTTTGGTCAGGCTTGGAGCAGACTGGGGAATGTAAATATTTCAAATGATTATTCATATTATTTGAAAACCAATTTTCCTAGGATTGATAGATATTTGTTCTGATCTCCTGCTATGCAAATTCAGTATAAAAACCTCCCTCTGTTTGTTTCAATGGGAAAGGTAATAGAGCAATTAAAAATAAAACCCTTTATGATTTATTTCAATGATGTTACTCTACTTGCTTACCCCTGACAATAACTTGCTCTTTATATTTCTGCCAAGACAGCGTATTATTTTCTTTTGGCAGAAATCACACACTGCCTTTTTCTGTTTTGTTTAGTTTTTTTAGTTTAAAACAAAAAAATGCCATTTTGTTAAGACACTAACAATGTACTGTTTTTTGTTGGATTCAAGTAATAGAATAGTATAGAAGCTTGATTTCTACAAGCTGCAGTTAAGCACAATAAGAAAATGTGAGTGTTTCCAAATTCATCCAATACCTGAGACAAAGAGGAAATGCATTGTCTTTAGGCGTCTGCTGCAAACTGGAGCACCATGAAAATTAATCTGTTGACACTGGTCACGCTCCTATGAATTACCAGTCTGGGGTTTTGTTTTTTTTTTAATTGCAGTATTGCTAATGACTGTGATTTTATTGTGTGTCTTGTGGTAGTTACTCTTTTTCTGAAGGCACCATCTCCCTGAGCCATCTCGTTATTTGATAATGTCTGCTTTAATTTAAAAAAAAATATTTCGAGCCCACCTGGTTATGGTAAAAAGCTTGAAAATGTAAAATTAAAAGGAATAAAAATCAAAATGTATGTTAAAGCAATCCAACATTCATTAGTAGTAGTAGTAGTAGTAGTAGTAGTATAGTGCTGTTGTTGTTGTTGTTATTTTAAACCCCCCCTAATGATATTTTGGTCAAACATGAATTTGGGGTTAAGTTATATAGTTTCCTTCTATAAAAAATCTGATGTATATTTCAATAAAACGTTACCTTTCCACATGAGAAAAATGATGCTGCAGTGTCTGCACACTTGTCCCACACATCAATAGCAAAACTCACACTTCAATGAAGTCTGGATTTTTTCCCTTTTGATTCCCACTAGGTTCAACAGAGTTTTTCTCAAATTAGACAAGTCACAGGCCTTAACACTTATTTATACTGCGGGTTGGCATTCTATTACAAACAAAATAAATGACAATTCCTGTCATAAGAGAACAATAAACTTCACCATTATGCAACACAGTGAGGAAGTGGTTTCCTGATGTTCTTCTAATAGCCAGATCTTCCCATAATCCCCAATGTAACTCCCTTGTCTCTGTGGCTGGGTACTGTATGAATCAATGAAAATCAGGAAAAAAAGATTAGTTCTACAACTATATGTAATGTGCCAAACAATGCCCATTTACATATGTGTAATGCAGATACTTCATTGCACTTAATGCTGTTACTCTTGATTTACAGACGTGTAAGTGAGAGCAGGTATTGGTCTACCAACTGACAACTGATTTTAGACCACAAAAATTAAATCAAAGCTTATGAAATGATTGATGAAGCATTTTGAATGTTAATAATTCTTTTCCTACATAATATACCCAACATGCCAAATGGAAACATAGACTGGAAATTCTGATACTGCTTTTCTTTTAGATATGGGAAATTCCCTTCTTCTAAAATGAGGGCTTTCTCTTCTATTTGATAATTGTGAGCTAATCTTTTAAGTCTTCCCCATAGCCTTTCTCTTGACTTCTAGAAAACTTCCAAGCTGATCGTCACTCAGGTACCTGTTCCTCTTATCAAGGGCACATTTTATAACTTGGATTATGCTGCCTTGGCAAGCATACTTACCTGATTACCACCAATGAAAGATCCAGGCATATAACAAAAATAATATAAACAAGAAAGGGGAAAGGTTGAATGTCAGGTTACCTAGAGTGAGACTAAAGATATAGATATCTTTCACTAGAGTTTTCCAAGCAGAGGTTGGATAAACATTTGACAGGGATAGTTATCCTACGTGTGCAGATCATAAGGAATCTGTGGTAAATGAATATTCATATAGATCTCACATATTTGAACCATAACCTCATCCTACTTTTCTTGTGCTTCTCCAACTTATCAAAAAGGAACAAAACACTTTAGTTTTTTAAAAAAGAACATCTTCCTATATCTCTTTAACTGGACTTCTTATTTTTTGTCGTGTCATGTCTCTTTCTCACTGTATCATTTTATCTCAAAAACGTACTTCTTTTTCCTCATCTACTTAACAAATAATGTACTATTCTTCCTTCATAAAGCATCATCTCACTCTCTTTTTTTAAAATAATAGTACATTATCCCATTATCTCCTTAAGATACTAATCTTTCTATTTGTTTTAATGCATTCAGGTTTTGAGTTTTTTTTATTGCAGCACACCTTTGCCATTATACAATGCAGTACATTTAGTATATTTCTCATTTGAATCTGACTTGAAATACAAATATCTTTTTAAAAATATCTAAATTCCCAATATACTCTAAACCATTGTTCTCCTACTTTTTATGTTTCTTGGAAGATCCTTCAAGATAGTATGGGATTCCTAGTAACCCAAGAAAGAAAGCATAAACACCTACTAAACAATTTTGGCCATCACCAGTCAAGGACAGAATACATTTCTGGCTGTTTTGTTCATCTGAAAAATTATTCAAGCAGCAGTGCTTTCACCACTTCTGTCTCAGAGACTCTTCATTTATAAATATTGTGGCTAAATTATTATTTCCTGATATCCATACAAAATTTTCTTTTGCTCAGTTCCACATGCAGGGTTGCCATAAAAATGTCCTATTCTCTTCAGTATTCACATACTACAAATATATGAGAATGTTTATTCTATCTCTGTATTTCCCCAACTGTCACATTTTTCTGAATAATGAAAATATCTTGTTCTCACTGAGAACTGCGTGGTGGTATTATCCAAATGATATAACTGGATATCAGGAGATCAGTTGTGCTAGTATCCTGCCATAAAACTTTAGGGAAGTTATTTCACATCTTTGTGTCTTCACATCTCTGGGTGCGTTACTGCACTTTAGCCTAATTTATTGCACAGTACGGGTGAGTGTCTACACATACATGCCCTTACTGTACAGTAAAAATGGCTAATAGTGAATAAATTTGATACCTGCATTTGCAGGTATCAGTTTTGGTGTGATTAGTTAATGCACACGTAGATGCAACCTGGCACTAAGTTTAGTGCCCCGTCTGCCCTGCCACTAGGGGCCCAGCTAGAACACAGCCAGGATCTCTGGCTGGGAGTCTCTCCTGGCCCAGGGCTGGGAAGCATCTGTGGGAGCCCCTAGCTTCAAGGTAAAAAATCCTGCAGTCCTTTTGTGCCCTGAGGCATGCTTCACAGGAGCCTGAGGGAACTGCAGGCCCTGTGCACTCCCTTGGACAGGCCACAGGCTGCCCATGCCTGTCTGCCTGCAACTCTGAGCTGCTGCTTGGCCACTGCTGGGCCACATAGCTGCCACAGCACCCCTGTCAGGGCAGGTGTCCTACCAGCTGGCTGCATCCCCTGTCCATACCAGTCAGCTCCCCAGTACTGCTTGCAGGATGGCTATGGCAGCAGAGTCAGTGCCAGCTCCCTGCTGCTCACCCCCAGCAGCCTGCCCTGCACCTGCAGGTGCTGTGGAGAATACCCTCTGCCATGCAGCTCTCAGTCCCTTGCTGTGATGGGCACTGCTGACAGCTGCCCAGGGCCAGCAACACGGGAACAGCTCTGTGCGGACCCAGAGAGCCAGTGCAGGATGCAGCATGTCATCCTTATCCTTGGAGTTCAGCCCTGCCTGCACATGCACACCCATGCCATCCACCTTGGGCCCAAACTGGAGCCCAAAGGAGATTGGAGACCTCATGATGCTCTGGAATGATGCAGAGATCCAGGGGCAGTATGAGCGGAATGGGCATTAAAATGCCCACATTTTTAAGACCCTGTTGGGCAGGATGTGGGAGCACAGGCACGCCCAGTCAGTGTGGCAGTGCTGCATAAAGGTCAACGCCTTGTGAGTAAAGTGGGCAGCCATGACTGATCACAATCATTAGTTCAGTCATGCTAACAAGAACATGCCCTTTATGCGGAGAGGATCCCACAGCTCCTCCAGCCCACAGATCACTACCCCATGTTCTTTATTCACGTGGGCACCAATGACACAGCTCAGAGCACCCCCAGCCAGGTCATGAGGCGCTACAGGGAGTTGGGAGCGGGGCTTAGGGGTCTGGGAGCTCAGGTGGTGTTTTCATCAATCCTCCCAGTCTCAGGCTATGGGCTGAGAAGGGAGAGGAGGATCCACGCAGTGAACCAAAGACTGCAGCGCTGGTGTCATCAGGAAGGCTTTGGCTTCCATGACCACAGCCCGCTCTTTGGCGAGAGAGGCAGTGAGCTTCTGGGAAGAGATGGCCTCCACCTCTCCCCCCTGGGGAGGAGGCTCTTTTCAGCTAGGCTGGCTGACCTGCTCCACCGGGCTTTAAACTAAGTCTGCTGGGGGATGGGGGGACTACTGCCACTGCTGGCCCACTGAGCGACCCTTGAAAAGCCAGCAGACCAAGGCACTTAAGGGAGCCCCTGCCCCAGCCCACCCCTGCCCCAGCCCTGGCGCAATCTGTGGGCAAGGGCTGGGGCAAGGGGACACTTGCCTGCCTGTACACTAATGCCAGGAGCCTGGGTAACAAGCAGAAGGACCTCATCCTCCTGCTCAGTGCAAAGAATTATAATGTCATTGGGATAACGGAGACCTGGTGGGACTCCACCCATGACTGGACCATGTGTATAGAGGGCTATACCCTGTACAGGAGGGATCATGTTGACAAAAAGGGCGGGGGTGTAGCTCTCTATGTGAAGGAAAGCTACATGTCCCTGCAAGCTGATGTTGGCGACCGGCATGGACAGCTAGAGACCCTCTGGGTAAAAATTCGTGGGGAATACGGCAAAGGGGACACAATGGTGGGAGTCTACTACAGACCTCCCACTCAAAGTCCTGAGCTTAACCAGGAGTTCGCCCAGGAACTGACTGAGGCCGCTTGCTCCAGGACCTTGGTTGTCATGGGTGACTTCAATTACCCGGACATCTTGTGGGAAGATCACTCAGCAAAATCCGAGCGGTCGCAAAGCTTTCTCTCGTGCGTGGATGACCTCTACCTGACTCCAGAAGTCTATGGGCCAATGAGAGGCAAAGCGCTGCTCAACCTGGTACTGGCTACGGGGGACGACCTAATCGGCGACCTAGTGATCGATGGGAAGCTGCGTGACAGCAACCACGAGCTGATCACATTCACCATCTGCCGTAAAGCTGGCAAGTCAGTCAGCAACACAGAAGTCCTTGACTTCAGAAAAGCCGACTTTGACAAGCTCAAGAGGCTTGTCGGTCAGGCCCTCAGGGACCATGACCCCGGGGAGGGGGGAGTTCAAGAAGAGTGGTTGCTTCTCAAGGAAGCAATCCTCAATGCACAAGCTAAATCTATTGCAACACGGAGGAAAGGCAGCAAGAAGTCACAGCAGCCCTCCTGGCTCTCCAGGGACCTAGCGGACCTCCTGTGGCTAAAAAGGAAAGCCTACAAAGGATGGAGGATGGGATTCACCTCCAAGAAGGATTATTCTGCACTGGTCCGGTCCTTCAGGGAGCAAAGCAGGAAAGCCAAGGCTGCAACTGAACTCCAACTAGCTTCAAGCATCAAGGACAACAAAAAGTCCTTTTTCAGATATGCAGGCAGCCAGAGGAAAAACAAGGGCAACGTTGGAGCCCTGCTAAACCAGATGGGGCAACTGACAACTGACATCCAGGAAAAAGCCAACCTATTAAATAGGTACTTTGTGTCAGTCTTTCATCAGTCCCATGGGACGCCCATGCCTGCTATGGGACAGGGAGATCCGGGTGATGCGGATCCCCTACCCTCCATAAATGCTGACCTCGTGAAGGAACACCTTGAGAAGCTGGATACCTTCAAGTCAGCCAGCCCTGACAATCTGCACCCCAGGGTATTCAAGGAGCTGGAGAGCAACATAGCCCAGCCCCTGGCACGGATCTTTGAAAACTCCTGGCGCTCTGGTGTAGTGCCCGAAGACTGGAAGAAGGCCAATGTGGTGCCGATCTTCAAGAAAGGGAGAAGAGTGGATCCGGCTAACTACAGCCCCATTTGCCTGACTTCTATCCTGGGAAAGATCTTAGAAAAGTTTATTAAGGACTTGATGGACTGGCCCAGGATAACATTCTAAGGGACAGCCAGCACGGGTTTGTTCCCGGTAGGTCTTGTTTGACCAATCTCATTTCCTTCTATGACCAGGTGACCTATCACCTGGACAAGGGAGAAGAGATTGATGTCATATATCTTGACTTCAAAAAAGCCTTTGATCCGGTATCCCATGATCACCTCTTGGCCAAACTGGCCAGTTGTGGCCTTGGCTCCATCACGATCCGCTGGCTGGGAAACTGGCTCCGTGGTCGGACCCAGAGGGTTGTAATTGATGGCAGTCACTCATCGTGGTGCTCTGTGACCAGTGGGGTCCCTCAAGGCTCTGTCCTGGGACCCATACTGTTCAACATCTTCATTAACGATGTGGAGACTGGAGTCAGGAGTGGACTGGCCAAGTTCGCCGATGATTCCAAACTTTGGGGCAAAGCATCCACGGCAGAAGATAGGCGAGTGATCCAGGCTGACCTGGACAAGCTCAGCAAATGGGCAGATGAGAACCTCATGGTGTTTAACACTGAAAAATGCAAGGTTCTCCACCTTGGGAGGGAGAACCTGAAGCTTCCTTATAGGCTCGGCAGTGCTACGTTGGATAGCACTACGGAAGAAAGAGACTTGGGGGTCATCATTGACCACAAGATGAACATGAGCCTCCAATGCGATGCTGCGGCTAGTAAAGCGACCAAAATGCTGGCGTGCATCCATAGATGCTTCTCGAGCAAATCCCAGGACGTCATTCTCCCCTTGTACTTGGCCTTGGTGAGGCCGCAGCTGGAGTACTGCATCCAGTTTTGGGCTCCACAATTCAAAAAGGATGTGGAGGAGCTTGAGAGAGTCCAGAGGAGAGCCACGCGCATGATCCGAGGTCAGGAAAACAGATCTTACGATGATAGGCTGAGAGCCATGGGACTCTTTAGCCTGGAAAAGCGTAGGCTCAGGGGTGAGCTGATGGCCACCTATAAGTTTATCAAGGGTGACCACCAGGATCTGGGGGAATGTTTGTTCACCAGAGTGCCCCAAGGGATGACGAGGTCGAACGGTCACAAACTCCTGCAAGACCGTTTCAGGCTGGACATAAGGAAGAATTTCTTTACTGTCTGAGCCCCCAAGGTCTGGAACAGTCTGCCAGCTGAGGTGGTTCAAGCACCTACATTGAACACCTTCAAGAGTAAATTGGATGCTTATCTTGCTGGGATCTTATGACCCCAGCTGACTTCCTGCCCTTTGGGCAGGGGGCTGGAGTCGATGATCTCCCGAGGTCCCTTCTAGCCCTAATGTCTATGAAAAAAAAAATCTATGAAAAAAATGCAGCTGATCAGGATTTTCGCAACCCAGGACCCAGGCCACAACCATGTAGGTTTTACCAGCAGGGGTGGCCTGCCTGAGTCCCTGACCCATCCTGGCCCCTCCAATGGCACGCCACCAGAAGAGGGACTGACAGGTGTTCAGTGCCCCACCCTGACCGATGGTAGGGGGTCTGTGGGTTTTAGGGCAGGCAGGCTACAGGGGGGAATGCTCCATGAGATGGCCCACCAGAGCCTCCCACACATGGTGCCCTGGCCCCCACTGTTGGGTCTGTGCCTTGCCTGGGGCCTTGTGGGGGGTGGTCTGCCACTGTTGCTACATCTTATGCTCCTTTCACAAGGTTGTGCCTACCTGGCACCCCCTCCCAGGCCTCCTGGAATGAGTCTGCCCAGGGCCTCACAAATATTGTGCAGCACAAAAGCTGTGACAATGTCCCAGAGGAGGTTTTTTTCGGTCACTTCTAGGTGGGCTGTGTAAGGAGCACCAGTGGCCTTTGAGGCAGCCAAAGGCACAATTGATGAGGCATGGGCCCGGGCCAGGCACTGATTAAAGTGAGCCTGATGGGGGTCATGGCAGGAGTGGGTATGCTGGTTCCCCAATGAGCAAGGGTGGGATGATGATGGTGCCCAGCTCCCAGGTACTCCACTCCTGGTGTAAAGTGTCTGCTCTCCACTAGAAAGCCCAGTCTAGAGTTCTTGAACACATGGGCATCATGGGCACTGTCCACCTAGCTGGTGCTCACTTGGGTCCCTGGGAGTTGGGCAGAGCAAGATGGCCATGGGCTAGACAGTGGTGAGTGTGGTGGGCCAACAGGACAAGTAAAGCATCCAGCACGATTGGGGGATTGTTTGGCAGGGCCATGGGCTGGGACAGTCATAGCTCAAGAATAGAGAGCGACACAAACAGAGCTGCCACATGCTGCCTCTGCATGTGCCATGCTGCTCATCTGAGCACAGGTACTGGCTGCCTAGAGAACACAGTGTGGGACTGTGTTTTAAAGATGACTGCCAAGGGCTGGCAGCTGAGGCTGAAGGCTCCCCCAATGTGGCCTCAGGGGCAGATGGCAGGGCAGGAGGGATCTAGCATTAAAGTTATTGTCAAGTTGCTACATATCTAGACACCCACCCAAATTTGCTTACTGCGCAATAGCTTAGTGCATGCTAAATCTAGTTGCACCTAAATGCACATGTAGACATGCCCTCTGTCTTTTATTTCTCTAGATAATATGTTTTTTGCAACCAAGTGTGTTTCTTACCATATAATGACTTAAACCATGAGATGTTGATTTTATTTGGGTCTTTTGTTGCTTTTGTAATTCAACTAAGAAATGTAGAATATTCCCAATTAAGCAAAACCTTCCCATTCAGCCAGTACGGGCTCTATTTGGGTTCTAATAAACCAGTTCTGAACTAGCAGAGCCAAATAGAAGTTTTGCCATTAACTTCAAGGTGAGAGAAGGGTTGAGTCCTAAGACACTATGAAGTCATGATAATCAAAGGAAAAATAAAAGAAGCATCACAATAAGAAGTGAGGGTCTGCATCATTGGTTCTTTATTAAGATTCATAACATTTTTGTGATATGTTTTTCTAATGTAGGTGGTAACTAGGTCTAGTAATCAAAAATAAAAGAGTTTCTGTCCCCTTCCCACCTTACTTTTTGGATTGTTGCATTACAGACTTTAAAACTGAGGAAAAAATATATCTTATTAGCATTTTGAAACTTTGCTGAAGGACTAAGAGGACTCTATTATTTTGATGTTTCTTACTGAATTTGCATCTTAAAGGAAAAGAGTTCTTTGCAAGCCTTCTGGTGCAAACACCCTTCTTCAGGGGACATCCAGGGATCAAAAAAGCCCACACACAAAAAATGAAGCAGCGCATTCACTGGCAGTGCTCCCTTGCAGCATGGAGAACACCTGACTGTGTGGTATATGGTGCTGCAGACATGTTTGCGGTGCCACATACCATACAGCCGTGCTTATCTAGATGTGCCCATTGAGTCTTAAGCATGTTTACTCAGTTAAGTGCCTCTGTGTTTCTAGGATCAAGGTCCTAGTTAAGTAGTTATATTCTTAAAACTTGCCTATATAATACAACTTGTCGGGGAATAAAGGCCCCAAGGTCACGGTGGGCCGAGGGTTTGTATACAGAACAGGCGGGATTAGCGGTGAGGAGTCTGAGCGGAATCGCGCGGTTTCAAAAATAGTTGAATTTTATTTACTTACACTTCTGTAGCGTAGGTAGGAAGTTTGCTCCTTAAGTCCCAGGCCTGGTCAACTGCTCATTAAGGGATACGAACAACAAAACTGTAACATGTTATGATGCCAGTCCAAAGTGGAATCAATGCTGAAGTTGATAGATAACGATGCTGAGGTCAGTGCCGGGTACGATGAAGTAAAGCCGTGATCTCAGTAAGTCGGGTTGATCGAAATCGTGGTCAGGGTCGGTGCCAGAATCAGTCCGGTAGCCAAAAGATCAAGACAGGAAACGAAGAGGAATCGAATAGCCAAAATCGCAGCAAGGAAGAGACCAGTGGGCTAGAAGCCCTCCTTAGGAGTAGCCCCTGCAGCCGCAGCCCTTGCTCTAAGGATCGTTCTCTCCCTGTGAGACAGTCCCTGCAAAGGCAGCCTGTGCTCACAGGTCAAGCACAGTCTCTCCTCCAAAACATACACACACCACCTCACAACACCCGGGGGGGCGGGGTCACAAGACTTTTATATGAATTTAGTGGCCAATCAGGCTGCTTGCTTCATAGAAATTTCTAGTCCAATTACATCATGCAGTCAGTGAACTGATCATGTGCGTTAGATCAGATTACCTCATGCTCTGAGTAAACTGAGCACGTGTGTTATGGCAGTCTTGACTGACAAGCCTTGGGGTTGAGCAGGGGGCACATGCTGGGCACGCAGTGGAATTTTCCGCTTGCTAGGTTTGTCTGCGCATGTTCAGATCTAACTCTCTGTGTTATCAGCATACATACAAAATTTTGCTCTGACACAACTGAGAAATTCTGATTAACTGAATAGTTAGCAACTCCATTTCTTTTGCAGGTTCATCTGTAGAGCGATGGATTTTTTTTGTGTGTGTTAATAACTCATGCAGTGATTTCTAATCAGACTCCTGTGGACTCCAGATACAGCTTGGAGTAGCCTAGTAACAGAGGGCATTTCACAGGAGACTAGACCGCAAACCAGTTCTGTTAAAGGACATATACAAAAGGATACATCAGATATAAGAATTTAAAAATTCTCCAGTGCTCCTCCAATGATTATGTACTGTATATGGCCTGCAATGTCTGTAGCTGACTAACAAAATACAGATTCAAAATGAAAACAAGGATCAGAACGGGCTTATAACGTATATCACCATTATAAATCTCTTCCCTGCCCCCAATTCTTTGCCTATGATTCAACGGTGTGTGTCTGAAGGGAAGCAAGAACACAACTGCTTAATAACTGTTCTGAAATACAGGTGGGACCTGTAGCTTTTGAGGAAGTCCAAACAGGAAACTATATAAAATGTGCTGCATGTGGAATCTCACTGAAATGAACCCATAAAGGAACCTATGTGTAAACTTTGACTGAATATGTTTCAAGGAGGCAATGGTTCAAATCTTAAATAATAAAACAGGAGTTCTTCACTTCTCTATAATCCCCTCTGGGAAGCCCAGTTAATTAAAGCTGTTTATTATAACTTGATCAAAAAGTCTAAATTCTGTGTGTCCTACATCTAGCTACTACAATATTCTCTGTCATTGAGCCTCATGAGGCCCTGAAGACTTTGACTTGGTAATGCAGCCATCAAAGAGATAGGCTAACTAAGTCTTTAGTTAAAGCTGTTTGTTCCAAGGTGCAGTGCAAAATATGCTCTAGGCTTTCCAAGGCTGCAGTGCCCCCCACCCCCCTCCTAACTTTAATCTAAAACCTCCTTGCCATACTTAATTTAACATTTGAATCAAATTAATTATTTTGTAACTAGATTGGTGTGTAGGATGTAAATTTCTTATTTGGCATGGAACATTAATTGAAGCAGCAGAGTGTTCTCTTTGAGCAGCTGCTGTTATCATTTACATGGTCTTGATAGATAAATAAAGTTTATACACACACATGCAAAATCATGAAAGCCTCTTTAAGTTGTTTTTGAGGTTGGGGAATTCACTGATACTGTCCATTGAAAGAAAAATGAGCTTTTGTAAAAGGTTCTAGTGAATTGAGAAATCTTTCCTTATCTGTACTTATTATGTGTGATTTACAAAAATGACTGTTGTCAGATTAAGCAAAACCACGTTAAAAAAATTCCCTGGTTCTGACATTTAACATTGGGAGCCGTATAGAATAGGATCTGAGGCTTAGAAGGAAGATCAGATTATTCAAAATGAAACAGTTCTGAAATGTGGTGGTGGTAACTTTCCAAACTGTAAGCAAAATTCTGGGTGCATGCAGACACATGAACTAGTCTAAATTAGATGGCCTAAATTCCTATTGGTACAAGCATTCAGGTTCGTTGGCAAGGGTTTGCAAATGGGGGATGGAGGTGAGGGCTCAGCAAACATCCCAGAGTTCCATGAGGGCTCCCTGGGCTTTTGGAATTTGCTGAATGTCCAGGGCAGCCTGGACTGATGGTCTACCAGAGGGAATCATGCTTCTTCCCTCCTCCCACCACCAATAAACCCCTTCTTAGAGTGATTCTTTCCTCTTTCCCTGGCCAGAGGTTTCCACGATGAGTTTCTTCTCTTGTTAATTGCAAGTATGACAGTGTCGCTATGCACAACCCACTGTGGATCATATTCCTTGCAAACAAGTAGATGAAACAGAAATCTGCAGAATGTCCATTTGGGGATATAGCCTCCCATCTCTTCCTTTGGCTCATGAAGCCCTACATTTGGTACTTGAATGACAAGAAAGAACATTTCAACCACTGCCTCAGCATGACAACTGAGGGCACCTCTGTTAAACTTATGGCCACCTCAAGTCTAACTGGAGGGCTTTGAGGATGCACCATGACTGAGGAAAACTTGCCAGACTTTTTCACCACTGTCTATGTCCTGCACATAGAAATAATAGAAATCATAGAAAATTAGGGTTGGAAGAGACCTCTGGAGGTCATCTAGTCCAACCCCCTGCTTAAACCAGGACCATCCCTAGCTAGATCATCCCAGCTGAGGCTTTGTCTAGCTGGGTCTTGGAAACTTCCAAGGATGGAGATTTCATAACCTCTCTGCATAACCTGTTCCAGTGCTTTACTACTCTCCTGGTGAGAAAATTCTTCTGAATATCTAAACTAAACTTCTCTTGATACAACTTGAGACCATTACTCCTTGTTCTGTCATTTGCCACCACAGAGAACAGTCCAGCTCCATCCTCTTTCAAACCTCCCTTCAGGAAGTTGAAAGCTGTTTTTAAATCTCCTCTCAGTCTTCTCTTCTCCAAACTAAATAAGCCCAGCTCTCTCAACCTCTGCCCGTAAGTCATGTGCCCCAGCCCTCTCACCATTTTTGTTTCCCTCCACTGGACTGTCTCCAATTTGTCCACATATTTTCTGTAGTGGGAGGCCCAAAACTGAACACAGTTCTCCAGATGTGGCCTCACCAGTACAGAATAGAGAGGAAGAATTACTTCCCTTGACCTGCTTGCAACAAACCTACCAATGCAGCCCAGTATGCCATTAGCCTTTTTGACAACAAGAGCACACTGTTATCTCATATTCAGCTTATTGTCCACTGTTACCCACAGGTCCTTTTCTACAGAGCTGCTACCCAGCCAGTCAGCCCCCAGTCTGTACTGGTTGATAGGATTCTTCTGTCCTCAGTGCAGGACTTTGCACTTGTCCTTGTTGAACTTCATGAGATTTCTTTTGGCCCAATCCTTAAATTTGTTTAGGTCACTGAATCCTAGCCCTACTCTCCAGCATATCTACTACTTCCCCCAGCTTGGTCTCATCTGCAAACTATTAGAGGGTATACTCTATGCCGTCTTCCAAGTCATTAACAAAGACATTGAACAAAACCAGCCACAGGACAGACCCCAGTGGCACTCCACTCAATACCGAGTGCAAACTAGATGTTGATTACTACCCTCTGATTCTGATGGTCCAGCCAGTTTTCTACCCACCTTCCAGTCCGTTCATCCAGCCCATATTTCCTTAGCTTGCCTGCAAGAATGTTGTGGGAGATCATATCAAAGTCTTGCTAAAATCAAGACATACTACATCCACTGGTCTCCCTGCATCCATAGAGACAGTCATCTCATCGTAGAAGGCAATCAGGTTGGTCAGGCATGACTTGTCCTTGGTGAATCCATGCTGACTGTTCCTAATCACCTTCTTCTCCTCTAAGTGCTTAGAAATGGATCCCTTGAGGACCTGCTGCATGATTTTTGCAGGGACTGAGGTTGACTGGTCTAGTTCCCTGGATCCTCCTTTTTCCCTTTCTTAAATATGGGCACTATGTTTGCACTTCTCCATTCATCTGGGACCTTTCCTGATAGACATGAGTTTTCAAAGATGATGGTCAGTGGCTCTGCAATATCACCACCAGCTAACTCCCTCTGGACCCTTGGGTACATCCCATCTGGCCCCATGGACTTGTATACAACCCCAAACTGTGCCTCCCAGTGCAGTAGCCTGGGAACAAATATAAAACAAACTATATTTGTTATATACTTACTTCAAACCTTGCCTGTGAAGTCTAAGGCAAAAAAGGCATTGAGCACTTCAGCTTTTTCTGCACTCTCTATCACTAGGTTGCCTACCCCATTCAGTAAGGGGCTCATACATTCCCTGATCCTCCTTTTGCTACCAAGATACTTGTAGAAACCCTTCTTGTTACCCCTCACATCCCTTGCTGGCTGCATCTCCAATTGCTCTTTGGCCTTCCTGACTTTATTTCTGCATGCTTTTATATTCCTCCCTAGTTATTTGTCTGACTTTCCACTTCTTATATGCTTCCTTTTTTGTGATTTAGTTTACTGAAGAGTTTGCTGCTAAGCCAAACTGGTCTTCTGCCATACTTGCATCCTGTGTACCAGGATGGTTAGTTTTTGCACTCTCAGTAAGGCATCTTTAAAGTACAGCTAGCTCTCCTGGACTCCTTTCCCCCTCAGACTGGTTTCCCAGAGGATTCTGCCCAGAGTTCTCTGAGTAAGTTGAAGCGTGCTTTTGAGAAGTCCTCACTTTGCTCTCCATCCTTCCTTTCCTCAGGATCCTGAACTCAATCATCTTATGGTTATTTCTGCCCAAGTTGCCATCCACTACTACATTCCCCAGCAATTCTTCCCTGTTTGCATACAGCAGGTCAAAATGAGTATGGCCCCTAATTGGCCACTCCAGCACTTGCACCAGGAAGTTGTCCACAACTCTCCAAAAACTTCCTGGATTGTCTATGCACTGTCATATTGCCCTCCCAGTAGATGTCAGGGTGATTGAAGTCCCCCTTGAGGACCAGGGCTTGTGACTGGGCACATGGGCTATGGACATTTGGTACCCCAGGGGCAATTAGTGGCAGCGCACATTGTGATACTGCTAGTTGTCCCTGGGGAATGCCTGTGCCACGCACACTCTGGCATGTGGCATGTTACCCTGGGTGGAGTAGGAGAGGCTGAGGCCAGCACTGGGCTGGCATCTTCAGCCTTACTTTGGATTTTGGAGGCCTGCCAGGGCTGAAGTCATGTTGCTCCTGCTGCATGGACCCTGGCTAGCAGCAGAGCTTGGCTCAACTGGTCAGGCTCTGGCTTTGGGCAGCGCACACTGCTGCTGTGTACACCACTTTACTTTTTTTTTCCACCATTTTTTTGACCATCGGATATGCAGGGGTTATTAAAACCCTCTGGGCTGCTCCCTTGCAGTGTGGAGAACAACTGACCATGAGGTATGCTCATCTGGACATGGCTGTAGAGGTTATCACAATAAGCCTGGTTCTATCAGTCTAAATGTAATGCTTGTACATACCATCTAAGGAACAGTATACTGAGACATATTCCTGGTACCCAGGAATGATTTTCTAGGGAAAGGCAGAGAATTCCTCTCCATGATCAACCCTCTTTCTCTCCCACAAAAGTTACTATTAAACAACTGCCCTGTTGAAGTTTAATGGCAAAATATATGCTAGCATTTTGTAAAAAAGAATGTATTCCTAGTTACCATTAGATGAAAGGAATGTGCAAAATACTGGTTCAACATAAGCTTCTCCTAGCTTCTGCCTGTATCATGCAGGGTATTGTACGAGACAGTTTTAAATGTCAATTGCTGCCATTTTACATTAAAGATAAAGCTTGCAAATGAAGTCTTAATGCCTTTGTTGTTGACAGCTACTGAAAAAGCTGGGTGATTTAAGCCACCTTAAATATCTCCCATAGTAGCTTCCCTTTGCAAAGGTAAATGGATTTAATTTTCTCATTCTCAGAACACTCCAAAACCACTCCAGCTACAGAGCAAGGCATGCACACATCTTTATTGTTACTTTATTTATTTTAATTTTATTATCTTTTCTTCCTCAACAAGAATTGCATGAGCAAATAACTTGCCACCTGGAAATATACAGTAGTTGTGTTTAAACATTGTGATTTAAAAAATGTAAAACAATATCAACGTTTTCAAAGAACAAGCACTAAACCAATGAGTAGCAAAGTCAAACACTATCAGATATCCATCATCTTCTCAATAGTTTACCTTGGAGGCCAAGATGTATCCTTGGGAATAAGAAAACACACTGGACCTCATCAAGACATGGAAATGAATAACAATGAAAGCAAACTGCATCACTTCACAGCGTTTAAATCTTTTCTTTCCTGGAAAATTAACTCTATGAACTGCATTTTTTTTCCTTATGCACCATATTGAAATTCATAATCACCACTTAGCGTTTACATAACACTACATACTTTCAAAGGGCTGTATAAATATTCACTAACAAATTCACATCCCATAAGAATCTACAGCTCTTGTTTTGTTTGTATTAATACTTCCTCTCTGGGTTTAGATGTAATCTTGCTTTAACTGTGCCCTTGTGAGACTGTTTTGCAGTTACCATCTTTCCTGCTTACATGAAGTGAAGAGGGGAAAGACTTCTTTAAAAACCTTTCCTTAGCAAGCTAGATGGCTCGCAGAAGATGAGGGGCATCCCCTTTATCCTCAGAGTTATATTTGTGGTTTCTGCAAACCGTCAAACAGTATCAGTTCAGAAATCAGAAAACCAAATCACCACTTTTCATATTAAGGACTAGCACTAAACTTCCTGTATATGTTTTTTAGTTTAATATTCAGTTTTAAAACTGTGTAATTTTTCTATTAGTGACAAACATTGCACAGTGTGTTATTGTAATGTGATCAACTAAACGTAAAGCCCATTGTTATTTTTGCAATGCGCATCTGTGTTTAAAGTTCTCTTCTTTCTCTTTCTTCATTTGAGACATAGTTAAATACATAGCAATAGACTATTTAGTGAAACCACATAATCCCTGAGAGAACATCAGTGCCTTCTTCTATCCCTGAAGGACATCTAGCAGATATACTGATTTACTAATATCTCCCCAGACAAAAGATCAGTTTAGTTTCAGAGCTGTCTGTGTTACTGTGTGCTTCTGTATCTTTTTCAGTCTTTTCTCCCTCGCTATTGCTTATATGCTACAGTGAGACAGCTAAGCTTTAATCTTCATAAAAATACTTCAACAGAGGATAAAAGCGTGAACATCAGGGGAGTTGCACATTAAATTATGGTGAACACAATGAAATATGTTGTAGTGCATAATTCCACCATTATGAAAATGCACTGTGTGTTAAGTCAATCACCTAGTGTTTTTAGAATTGCTATCACAATATGATGCCTTCCCTGAATTATTTGGGGAAAAATGTCTTCAATCAAACATCTGTGAAAAAACACACAATGGATGATATGCAAGTATATATAGCCTCTGATTAAGAATAGCTATGGGAATTTGTTCTGTATCTCAATGGTGGACATTTCTCTTTTTATTTCAATTTAATGAATTGAGAACAGAGTTGGAAAAGAGAATTCAAAGTTGAAGAAACACTGAGGTTTTCTGGGACAGGCCACAGTTCAGGATAGATTACTCTTATCTTCTAGTTTTTCTCTTCCTTCAAACTGACTCTATCTAAGAGCATTCACAAATGCATGGGTCAATGGGATATCTGAGGGAAACTTGTGAAAGTGGACTTTGTTTGACCTTATCCCATTATGAGATTCCTGATCTGTTGAGCCAAAAAGATGCTCTGCTTCCTTTTTAATCCTGTTTTTGTTCTTCGTTCTCAAATATAGTATATACCTACTTTAATATAGTTTCATAGTTTATATATTCTCTCTCTCTGTATACTATACTTTATAGTGTACACACACATGCTATTTAAACCACCTAATTCATTATTATACAAATGGCCAAATCCTCATTGATTTTCACAGGGATGCAATAGTTTATTTCTAGCCAATAATATTTTGCTTTTAGGGATCACCCACATTTAATTGAAGATTTTTGTTGTCTTTGTGTTTGTGCTTTCTTCTTTTTTCTCTTATACTCCTCCATTTAGGTTATTATTGGGTTTACTTTCAACTTCTGTTGTTGAAGTTGGGGAAGGGCTTATGTAAAAGCCGGGTTCTGTCTGAGCTCTGAGAACAATCAGAATAGAATGTATTCTTATATCTTCCCATGTCATGCCTACATCACAGGAACCAAAGCTTATATGCTACAGAATGAATTGTCTCCATCTCTGGGAAGTTCCATTACAGGCATTGATAGTTTCCTCCATTTGTTCCATTACTTTTCAAATGGTAGCGCCAAGAGAATGCTATTATGGAGTAGGTCTTCATTGCGCTAGATATTGTACAAACACATAACAGAAAGACTATTTCAGAGCTGACAAGCTTACTTACTATGTATAAAACAAGAGGAAACAGATGGCTATAAGCTGAGGAAGGACAAAACGTTAAGCAGAGAAGCATGGTTGATAGTACCAAGGTCAGCTAACAGATCAAGAAGGACAGGGATAGAGTACTGGTTTTGGGCTTTGCCCAGGAAGAGGTCAATAAGACTTTGGTGCAGGCCAGTGGTTTTATTTCAGTACTTTTTAGTATGTGATTTCTCTTCCACATAAAGGACATGAAAGCTACAAAGCAGAATGCCACATTTTCTTTTTAACTTTTTCTTTTTTTTAAATGAAGTTATCAAGGTGACCACAAGAAAGTTGGAGAATATGATTTAAGCAGAAGAAAGAAGAGGACAAGGTAGGAAAATGTGATAGTAAAAATACATCATTTAAGTCTGCTAGCATCCCCCTGAAACAAACCTTTTGTAGTCTCAGCACCTTTATGCTTTACGCTGTCTCTTTACAAATGATGCCTGCCGAAAACATAGATTTTTCCCTAGGCTCTAACACTCCCTGAGGCTGCCAATGCCCATTGCAGGAGGCTTTTCAAGAACTTCTCAACCAGATTTTGTGTGCAAAAATTATGTTCAAAACTGAGCTGCTAAGTACTGAAACATAAAAGGGAGCTTAGAAACATTTGTCGGTAAATCAAGACCTATCTCTCTCAGGGCATGCCTGAGTGGATCTCTTTCTTGTATATCCCTATGATTCCAATTCCAACTTTTTGTTAGCTCTGCACTTGTGAGTTGATTTTGAATCTGGGCTTTTTAGCAAGATCCATATATCGCCCATTGACCTATGCCTATGGACCAACTTACTTACCAACCAGGTAAAATCTTGGATATAAGGACATCCCAAGGCCAAATGTACTGGAATGGAGAGGTTCTTCACTGACTCCAAGATTAAGCAGACTTCATTTGATGATGTCTTGGACTTCCAAAAAAGGAGGACTCCATTCTGTTTTGTTAAGAAACTCCTGAGAAGAACTGAAGCTCTCTTGCCACCTTCAACAACAACATAAACTGTGTGAAAGGATGATAGATGTTGCATGTTTAATCCTGAAAATTCATGTTCTTTCCATCTGCATTTGTTATTTGAATTTTTTATTGTAACACGCTATCATCTTGAATTGTAATAGAATATTTCATTAAAAACATGTGGAAAAGGAACACATGCGAGTCTCTGTCACATAACTTTCTAAAATGTAGGCAGGCTAACTTAAATGCCACCTGAGATGTAACCTCCACTTTAACCTGGGACCCCCCTTTCAGCAACTATTTGGCTGTAACTTAAACATGTCAGTGAGTATGAAGAATGATAATTTCCTATTTGTTCAAGAGCTAAAATTGAAACAAGACCACATTTTTTCCGAATTATTCCATGGTGTTCATTACTGGATTGTTATGGTTTAATTATAATCTGATAATTAGATATATAACCTCTCTGGATACTATTCCATTTTTTTTTTGTTTGTTTGTTGGCCTCTATTTAAAGCTCAGGCATACCTATTTACTTTAATTAGAAAGCAGGTATTATTGGAAAAGTATGTATTGTGGATGTTTCCCCCAAACTTCAGTGTTACCAACCTGAGAACTTCCCAGAGAAAATAACAAACAACTATGACTGAGCTACTGGTGCAACTCATATCCTATAGTTGGTACTTAGACTTGGTTTTCTGGAAAAGTTGATTTAAAAAGAGATATTTTGTATAAGTAACTGAAGCCTCCAGAACCTTTGAAGGCTTGGTGTGATAAATACAAACAAGTCATTTTATGACTAATTGATCCCTTGTAATAAGTCTATATTCATCCATTATGACCAGGGCACTGCTCAGCACCCCAAAGCAGTGGAGGATGGACAACTGCAGCTGGACCCACATCCTGGTGAGTGAAGGGAACAGGGGGAGTTCTTATTCTCCATTATAAAAGGACCTAAAATCAAATGCCAAAATGTATAGGTATTTAGGATTTACTTTATTTTAATGAGTGAGGCACTGGCAGGCTTTCAAAATGCTTTAAAATTGTAAAATATATTAATAAAGAATTGTATTCAACCATTGCCTATATAGATAGTGGTGTTTCATTTTAATCACGGAAAAATGAAGATTTGGCATTTTTAAATCAGAGATTTTTTTGATTTTTTTTATCAGGGAATGTATTTTTATACAGAGAAAACCAAAATTCCTGGTTATGACTATTAGAGAATCTGGTCTGATCCACTGAATAGTAGAAGTCCTTACATTTCACCCAGGTATTCTTACATTGAAGTCAATATAGCTTATATTTTAATGCATACATTCCAGAAAAGCTCCCTGTTTTTAATCTGGAACTATCAAGAGATCCGCCACTTTTCTTAGCAGGGGGCTGGGGGCTTTGTTTCTTTGGTCAATTATCCTCACTGTTAAAAATGTGTGCCTTATTTTTCATTTGAATAAAGCAGCAGGAGTGGTTCATACATATCTGGGGATCCCTGCACTCTAGCTCACTCCTCCATTCTGTCAACTTCTTTTGCTTACAGCAGGGCTTTCTCTGATTGTTCTCTACACCTGCTACTGTCACACCCTGTCTAGTCCATCTCCTGCTACCCCATCTGTTTGGTTTCCTTCTGAAGCTCATCCTACCACACCTACCTCCTTCAACTTGCCTGTTTGTGCCTCCCCTTACCTATAAGCCTTTCTCTAACCACCAGGTATATTGTTTTAATAAAAGCCTCATGTTTGGGGGACAAGATAGCATGAAGATAAGAAAAAATAAGGTACATGTTTGCAGTGATCCCTGGGTATTCTTAAATCAACCTGGCCTGCTTTCACTTTTACCTAACTGCTAAAGGATCTCAGCTTGCAATGTCTTAGAAAAAATGTTTATTCAATGAGTTTCTGGAAATGAAGAGAGTACCATGAAAGATCCTCTTTCCACCTACCATAAAATAGCTGTAAGCAATGCTTACAGAATAATTTTTTTACTGCCACATTTTGGCAGGTCTGGAATTTGACCTGTCTGACTGTTACTCCAAGCTACAGAGTATTTTACTGGACATGCTGGATGGGACAGAAAGTATTTCAATGCAGACCATACACCTGGGTCTAACAATCCATTTGTTTTTAAATATATCAGTGATATACTTTAGTTTCCCTAAAGTTATCAGCATTCTTTTTTTGATGTCTGGAATCAGGATTTGTCTACCTGAACACTTTATTTTATTTTATTTTATTTTATTTTTTTGAATAGAAGAAAGTTAAAGCTGCTGTCAAGCTTTGTGCCAATACAGTTAAAGATGCAGTCATTTATTAACTTGAGTATTACCTGTATTTCTTAGATTGCAAAGTAAAAAGAAAGGCAAAAATGAATATATACATACTTACCTACTTACTCTACGGCACTATGTGAATACCTATATTAATTTTTCTGGAAGTTTAACATAATGAAAATCAAAGGCATCTTTCCTCCACACCTTAATGGAGGGCTGCATCTTAGCCGTTCTGCAAATTAAATCAATCTATTCCAACAAAATGTTAGAACTTCTGACAATCTTGTCACCTGCAACATTTTAAATATTTTATAGTCTGACACACATTTTCTGTAGAGGGAAAGCAATGTATTTTTAAGGAACTGTACTTTGAAAATTGAGAATGGGGTTTTTGTTGCCGTCGTTGTTTTGTTTTTTTGGAGAGCATTTGAAGAAGATAAATTGCAGTACTAGCAACAGCTTATGAGAATCACAACAGGCAGTAATTCTATGTTGGTTAGAGCCCTGTCGTGTTGCTAGGTAGAGCTTGACCATCTCAGTGAAATTTTAAGGCACACTAGCTTTAGTTTATGCTCTTCTAGGTTGTATCAGTTTATTATTTTTTAAGAGAAGAAAATGGCTAAAAAGTAGTCAGCTCCAAAACTGCTGTAATAACTCATCTACATAGCATTTTGTTTTATGGTCAACAGGAAAAGGCTTATAAGCATAAAGCCAGTTGATAATATATCAACTATTTGATTTTTTTCAAAATTGGTTAATCTAACATGTGGACAGCACAATTAGATATGCATGTGTGTACAGGTTTTAAATGTTATTTCAGCTTTATGTACATTATGGGGAAATTCTGACAGCCATTCATTTTAAAACATTAAAAATTATCAAAATGGTATTCAAATGACAAATATAAGGTACAACCTCTCAAAAGCAAATGAAGCTCTTGTTCTTTCAAGGCCATATCTCTGAAAATCTAACAAAGCAATCTATGCATTTGCCTTAGTGAACTATTACCAGTCCGATATGATTTGAGCAGTGTTACATCTGTATGTAAAATAGAGAAAATACATCTAGAGAGACATGACATGCTTATGGTAGTATTTTTTTACCTATTACTTTTAATAGGTGGAGAATAGAAAATACCCTTTGTGACAGAAATGCATGTGTGTGGCTGTAGGTGGCATGGCTGTATAATTCACACTGCATTGCTGCATGTTACATATGCTGGCACACATTGTCTTCTATTTACAGAAAATGGGTGCCAGAGGATAAAATATTTAAAAATGCAAGAGAACCAGGTTTTCTGAATTATTTCCAGTAAGTCCTGGTACAGCTGGTCTTTTGTTTTTAACTAGGATGGCAGAGGCATCATTTTGAAAAAAAATATCATTGCTATATCATCTGTGGTCAGATCCTGCCTATTTTACTTGTGTAAACAGGTCCAGTGAAAACAGTAACAATATTTCTAGTTGCATGGACAGTGCAGGTGGTTTCTTTGTCCAAAGATACAACCATTTCTAAAATAGACTCTTAAATAGTCTACATTAAAACAAGAATTCAGAAGGGATTGCAAAGTCCTTATTATTCTAATCTTGATAATATAGAGAGGGGGAGAGGAAAGGGAGAATATTATTGATTCAGTAATATCTGAGGGTGGTTCAGTATAGGGCTAGTCAGCAGACAACACCCTTGTGCCCCAGCCAGCCCTTCTGCAGCACACTGAGTTGGGTTGGAGCAGCTCTGGGCTGGCGGGCTGCCTTCTGGGCCCCCTGCCAGCTGGGGCTCCTCCAACCCAGTTCAACTTGCTGCAGTCCTGAGCATACAGGCAAACATGGCACCTGAGAACAATAAACTTTGGCATGTACTGTGCCAGTGTTTATTCAGCTGCATTAATTGCACATGTAGATGTGCCTATACAGACGAAGTATGAAAATTAAGATTATGGACAATGTAAGCCATGGAAAAGATGGCAACATTATAGAAGCAGGAAAGGGTAAAAGGAGTTTCTTGGAGTTTTCTTCTTTTCTTAAATAAGTAGATTTGTGAAAGCACAGTTTAGAAACTGACTCCTACAATACCTTCTACTTGCAGTTTACTATTCATTCCTACTACTTAAACCACACAATGATTGACTGACCAACCCAAACTTTATCAACAGGAAGATTTCTTTATTTTCATCTTACAAGTATGTTATTCATCATTGCTCAAAAAGTTTTCATGTGAATAAAATAAAAGCTTTTCAAAGTGGCTACTAAGCACTTACAGGGCAAATAGTTTTTTACAAAAATTTGACACTATTATTTACAAGACTTCAGCTTTCCACACATAATATTGCAACCAAATGAATCGGTAAAACAGCTAATAACTATTAGCATTAGTAAAAAATGAGGGGTTTATTCTGAAGAATATTTATAGAAATTTCTTTGGCTGTGTGCACTCTGGCTTATTTATAGCTTTCACAATATTCAGCCACATGAATACTACAGGACAAGAATTTCAAAAGTGGGTTCTAAAATTAGGGTCTGAAGTTTCTATTTAAACCTCTAAATAGCTTGCCTCATGTTCAGAGCTTAAAACCCTGCTACACACTTGAGTTGAAGCTTCACATGTATTTTTTTCTTTTTTCTGTGAAAGGGTGACTCAATGATCACATTTTTTTTTATCAGATATGGAAATTAAAGGTTTATATCCCCTGTGGCCCATGCTTTCTACAGCATATCACAGAGTAGGCAGGTTCCATTTATGGAAGTTCTGTGAAAAATGTGGTGTTTTGGGTAAAAAATTCTGAAGGAAAAGACAATAAATGTAGTTTATTCTTCATCAGCAGTACTATTCCCAGTTAGGCTTTTTCATCTCTGCCCACAATTGGCAAATTACATCCTCTAAAATTAAATCATTTGGGAAATCACTACTTACCTTTGTATGTCCCCTTAGCACAGGGATGTCCAACTTTCATGTGGGTTGTCCATGGTGCTGGTGAGTGGCCCCCAGGCCACAAACTGGGCAGTTTGTACAATGCTGGGGAGGGCCCCCAGAACTCATCCCTGCCTAGCTGGCAGCACCAATGAGTAACTTCCTGACCCCCAGGCAGGCCTGGCAGAGGTACCCCTTTCCCAGCAATCCCAGCCATGTGGCTATGGGAGAGGCAGTTGCAGGGGCTGTGGGTCCCATGCTAATTGCTTGTGGGTCACATGCAACTTGTAGGCCATCAGTTGCTCAACTCTACTTTAGCCCAAGGTGTAACTTGCAGTCCAACACACTTGTAAGATCATTTGTTTGCTCATTTACTTCAGCTTCACATCAGAGTGCTTCCATGAATGGTGCTGCTGTTCAGTGAGGAGCAAGTAACCATTTATACTGTGCCAACTTCCTAGCAGTTCCCTGGAAGCACAGAGCAAAGAGTAGCTTACAGGAAAAACAGCACTGGCAAAGAACCTGAGAATCATGAGATCTCTAGTGTTATTTCTCACATATTCCTGGTTCATGCATGGGCTGCCTCTATATTTGATGGATTAATATGTGTTTTGTCCAGAAGTCTATTTGTTTTCTTTCTAGATAGTTTTTATTGCATATATACTGATGTTCCATCTAAGCTTCAAAAGATTTAATGTCATGCTTAGTTTAAATCACTTTGGTTCTACTAGAACATTTAAACTATTTTTATGTATTCATTAGGTTCTCAAATCATTCTTGATGTTCAGCACCTGGACAGGTTCAGTTAAATCACTCTTTGGCTTTAAGTATTGCTTCAACAACAGTCATAAAATGTAGAAGAGTGCATTCAGAAACAGGCATCTCCATAGTCATTTGTTCGCCCAGCTGGTTTTGATATTCAGTGCACATTATATGTGATGGGTTATGATGCATCTGAAGAAAAAAATCCCTCACTTATTAGTGGTTTTTGTGGACATTTATTTTTCAAAATTATTCTGAATATTAGCAGAAAGGATATGCATTAAAATCATTTTTAAACTGCCATGTTTTGGCTACAGACTCTTTTCTATTTACAAATAATTAATGTAAACTACAGCTATATTTTATAAAAAGAAACACTTACAGATAAAAACTAGAAATGAAGTATCTTGTGAACCAGACCTTGTTGACTCAAAAAGGTAACTGAAAGTTAATGGAAAACAAAGCAGTAGGAAAAAGGATTAAATATGCCAAACCATCATGGAAACTCATGCAGAAAGTATTAACCTAACAGATATGATCACAGGTAGGAGGGGGAATTGGGCAGAAACTAATCCTTCCAGGTTGGTATATTAGGATATATGGGTATAGCTACAGTTTGAATATGTGACAAGGGGCAAGAAAATCATATATCCAGAAGTGAAAAGATAAATACTAAGCAAATGGTATAAATTCTCAGCAATTCATAGCAGTTTGCATCTATCATAACAGCTGAAAGCAGAGCCAGCCAGAAAGCCAGCACAAGACCCAGATGCCACTGTTCAAAAAGAATTCAGAGCATATCATCTGTGTCTTATGTCTGCCAAGCTCAGCTTTTTAATGGTGACCAGCTCATTTCTGGAACTGAAAGAGGACCATGGGGATTAGTCAGCAATAGAATTTGTAGATTTATGCATAGGTAAAAATACAATCCAAAGCACTTAATATTGTTTTCATATATTGAAGCATGACAGTGTGGTTAGGTGAATCTTAGCTATGTGTTTATTAACTGATGTGTAGATAGTATGCTATCTTATTATTATACCTGGATAGGAAACAAATTACAGTCTATCTTAGCTGCTATGCAGAAACATGCAAACTGTAAAAGTTAACTCTTTTTCTCTCCCCGCTGCAAGCACCTTTTTACCATGAAATTAAACAAAAAAGATAAACAATTGTACAACCGATTTAATTGTTATTAAAAAAATCATGTAACAATTTTCTTGAGAGTTGTTGTTTTATATCATATGCTAAGTCAAGAGCACCAGCATGTGCTATATGTAAGGTTTGCAGAAGTGTTTCCATTCTAGACTCCTGTTTACACGGGAGTTTTCTGTAACTTTACGTAGTTTTCTGTAACTTTCTCCTTTTGTTTTAAAACTCTCCAAATTTGCTCTCAAATTGAGGGCAAATTACTTTTTGCAATGTTTGAACAAAAATAGTTCAGCTATCATTGAGAATGAGGAGACATCTCCTAATTATATTTATACACAAAAAAAAAAGTTATACATTTTTGAAAGATGGTTACAGCAGGAACAGCTAACAGTAGAAATTTTAAATTTGGTAACAAGTAAGCCCTATGTGGTTATGTGCTGTTGTCCACTCTTAATTTGGATATGATTTGACTTTGTTGTTACAGGTCTAAGACAAAGGCACTTGGTGATGGTCATTTTGACAGAACATTTTACTACCAATGTTTTGTTTTACCTCATATAACCTCTTCTTACCTCCAGTGAAGAAAATATGCGGGATTTATTTGTAGGCTGAGACAATGGATTTTTGCCTCTTCCTATGTGAATTATTTCAGTTGTAAAAAAGTTATAGAGGTCTGCAGAAACATTACAGTTTACTTACATATTAGCACATCTCTGTAGGATCCTAGAGGTTCTTAAGCTAGGGAAGATGCAAATAGCAGTTTATGTAGATACCCACTGCAGGATAAAGGCTGTCTAAACCAAGGCACAGAGATAAGACAATGAACTATATAAATATAATGAATTATGTGCAAAGCTAAGACAACAGAAAAATGTATGATAAACTCTTATTAAAACCATTTGTCCAGACCTAAGGTTGTGCACAAAACCAGACAAACTTGGCATTTCCTATGTTCTGAAGATTCAATTCTCTGCAATCTTAACAAACACACATACACACAAAGCATATAAATAATATGATTGTATATGATATAACCTAATATATATTAACATGTAATTCTCTTAATGGGTTCTTAGATGGGCATCAGAAGGACACCAGCCTACCAGCTGTCAACGCTGACTTGGTGCAGGGTCACATGGATGGACTGGATGTGTTTAAGTCAGCAGGCCCGGATGAGCGGCATCTGAGGGTACTGAAGGAATTGCTCAGTGTCATAGCAGAACCTATAAATATTCAAATAGGCATAAATGTATATGTGCATGAATGCATAGGCAGATCTAAGATTTTGAAAAGGAGGGAAGGTGCAGATGGTGTGGTGCATCATCATATATAATACAACACATTTTTCTCCAATTAAAAAGAAACTAGAAGCTTCACTAATAAGCTCAGGGCCTAAAGCTATAGGATTCAATTTAAGATTGAACAGCCAAAAAAACTTTATTGGAATGTGCATTAATTTGCTATATCATACATTATATATAAAAACCCAACAAACTAAACAAAAATAATCAAAGGATGTTGATTCATTAGTCTTGTAATCATTATAGCTAAATGTACATCTCTTTTTCAGATTCATAAAACAAAATGTAGCCTTCTTGAGCATCTTAATAATGCATCCACTGCTTCACTGAAAGTTATTTCCATACCTGAGCTAACACTGTTAATGGTAGTCTGAGTTGCTATTTTCACACCTGATTCAGTGTTTATAACTAGAGTTAAAAACAGTTTCTAGAGATGTAAAATGGGAGCTACTAGGAGCAACCAACAAGCAGCAGAGCTGCAGAAGTAGGATTGCTTGAGTAGCAAAACTGTTAAAGACCATTAAAAAGGAAGGAGGGTTGTTAACACTTATGGAATACAAAGTTTAGAAGGAATCAAGTGCAATTACAATACACCAAGCACAATTCTAATGAACCATGAAGTCAGTTGACTCTCTCACTGATGCTTGAATAGAAGTGCTGCTGCCACTGCCCGGTAGTTAGTTTTAAACTGTAAATGGATCAGGAATCAAACTGCGGTGCAACTGCCATTACTGCACTGCCTCTGGATTGGCTCCTGAATACATGCATGTATGTATACATGTGTATGTTTGTGCACCCACATGCTTGCTCACACACACGCACACACACCCCCTCCCACCCTTAGAATTCTCACTGGAGGGCTGCTGATATCATTTTCCTCCTGGGCAGTGTGTGTAAGGCAGCAGCCAGTATTCCACTAAATTCATAGTAAGGTTAAGGACATGCTTAGTGTGACTTTTCAGCCAGTTTTTTTAGTCTGCAGATACAGCAGAATTGTTGATATTTTATCAACTGTATGTTTTAATGCAGAATAGGATTTGAAAGCCTTCAGCTCTTTCAAACAAGGTGTGGCAAATCAAGAAATTTGAATCTATGTGCCAGATCCAAAGAAAGAAGACTCAGTGTTTCTTTCATAGTGCTTGACAAGGGATCTTTCAGTGGGCTTTGCCACTGAGAAGCTTACTTGTCCCGATACGTTGCGGCATTCAAAGATATCTAGACTTTTGTCTAAAAAGAAATTTAAAAATCTATACCTGCTATGTTTGCTTATATCAATCATTAGTGCTGGCTCCTAACACCTGGGATGGAATTCTTTTTCCCTTTGATTGTCTAAGTGACATTTTTGGCACATAAGCATAAGTAACCATGCAATTCCTGGATGCATAAGCCTGTATGCATACCTAGGAACAGTCCAGAAATAAAATGGAGGAGAAAGAGGCACTCACATGTCTTAGAGCCAGTAGCCAAGTAGCTACGGCACCCGCCAGAGGAGCTGAACACCTACCCTTAGCAGGGTTCTGAACTTGCATTTTCCTGACTTGACACAATGCTGAATTCTTCATACATTATCCATTTTTTTCTCCAGCACTCCTTTGACACTGAAGAACTGTCCCTTGCATTTACTAGACATTGGGGGCAAAAAGGATGTGGGGCATTTTCTACCTACCTAGAAGCAAAGGTCCAAGCTAGATCAGCAGTCTCTTTTCTTTCTAGGTTAACAGCAATCTCACTGAGCCACATCCCAAGTAAGTTGCTTACTTTCTTCTGACCTCACATATCTTTATCTCTTGCCTTCTAAGGGGTCAGCTTCAAAAAGAGAAGTGGAGAAAAACTGATTTGTGGCCTACTGGCTAGAGCCCTTTGGTAAGAAGGCAGAAAATGCAGAAAATTCAAACCCATACTGGACAAATAGGTTGTAACAGCTATATCTCTAGCTTGTCAGGCACATACCCTAACCACCCCTTCTTTAGTTAGTACCTCCAAGAAAGTATCTGGGCATGTACATAGGCAGGGTAAAGCCTATTGTACATGTTTACCCTGGGAACAGAGTACAGGTGCCCACCTATGTATTCACACTGGTGGGGAACAGAATAGCTACCTATATGTAAGTTCCAGAAATGTCACTTAGACAACTGAAAATCTGCTAGTTAGGTTGTGTACAGATATTCAAAGAGGTTAGGGGAAGGCTAGATCATGTTAAAAATAGCCATCTGATCTAAGATAAGTCAGGATGGGGTAGGGAGGACTAATGGGGGATTGGGAGGGTAGGCAGGGTATGCAGTGAGATTCTTGTGGTCTGAGTGGGTTTGGTGAGATCAGGGGGGCTCACATGGTCTATGGGGAGGCTTGGAGCAATGAGGAGGATCTCTCCTGCATCCCCAGGGCCAGGAGCTCTTTTTAGCCTCCTCAGCCTCCCCAGTCCCAGACAAACAACCCCTCCCAGAAAACCAGCACCCCCATCTCTCCTGTCCCTCCAGTCATTTCAAATTAATTCCTTAGCTGCTGGCATCAGCAAACACTGTTAAACTGGTGCTGGGAGAAGCTTGCAGCATGTGGGTTTTGGCAGAAAGGGGGAGAGGGGCTGACTGGTCTCGAGGGCAGGTTGGCCATCTGGGGATGGGGACGGTTCTTAAAATATCCTGGTTCTAGGATGGGGGTAGGGAAAGTGCAGCCCTTGGTCTGGAGCCAGCAGCTGAGCTTTCCTAGCCCTGAGGGTGTGCTGGGAATTGTACAGAATTTCAGTTAGATCAGTCTCACCAGACCAAAGCTAAGTTACACTACTTCAGAAGTACACCTAATTTAGATCAGGTCAGCCATTATGACATCAATCTAATTGTTCTTGACTTCCGTACATTTTGCACGTTGATCCTCTTAACTAATGTAAGACATATACCTGGGTGAACTAAGTTAGATGGAGTGGCCATTTTTACCATGACCTAACCTCCTCCTAACATCCTTGAATGTCTGTACACAACCTTAGAGGGAAACAGAATGTCTCCCTAGACATTATACTCTGCCATTACTTCTGGTGGATTAATTGTATATATAATAAATAGCAATAAAAGCAATCACTGCATCATCTTTCTCAAGACTAATTTTCAGTCTTTAGGCTCTTGTGGTACCTGACGCTCAGTGCAAGTGTGAAGGTGCTCAGGTGAACGTGCCCAAAGATTTATGCAGGAGATTAATTATAATGAAGCCATTCATGTTCAAAGCACTTTAGAAACATTATCTAATTATGTTGGCTCTACTTTAAATTGCCATGAAGATTATTATAAAATTAGGTGCTTGCTGGCAATGCACCTCTATAATGCTAATTTCTTAAACCATTTAGTTGTTGTGTATGAACTTTCCTCCAACAACTTTTATATTAAAGCCATTATCTAAGTAATCCTCACAATACATCTGGGATTTAAGACATTATTATGATCCCAAATAGCAGCACAGAAGTTAAGTAACTTTCCCAAGACCACAGAGGGACTCTGTGTCAGCCATTAGGACAAAAAGCCTGACTTTGCTTTTTATGTAGTCTGTGCATGAACAAATAGTATGTAAAGAGAATGTGATCAAGGACCCACTGGGAGTCTTAAAAGATGCATTTATGCTTCCTCCAACAATTATTTTTTGCCTTAATTGCTAGAATAGCAACAACTTGCCTTGCTTATTGCTGTAAAATGTGTTTTTACCAAAGCAGAGCTCAAGGAAGACACAGAATAGCAGGCATCATATCCATTTTCATGCCATTATCCAAAGAGTAGTCTAGATGTACTTCAACCACTCTTCTTTGTGGTGGTGTTTGCCTGGCATCTGATCCCTGCAGTGCAGTTTTCAGAACTCCACAAAGTCTTGGGGGAGTCTGGGACTGCATTATGCATATGCTGCACATATTTGCAGAATATAGTATCGCAGCACAATTTCCCACATTTTATAATTTAAAATGTAGTGTCTATGAAATGCTATATATACTCCATGACCCTAATTCTTCATGGTTCATAGATTGTAAAAGAATCTGGTCTTGTTATTGATATTTTAGAATGGGACTCAGTCAGCAGATCTGGGTTTTGCTTCCAGGGCCTGACACACACGCATCCTGAGAGAATTTGGGAAAGATTGTTATATGTGCCTCAGTTCTCTGATTTGTAAATGAAAACCTATCCTACTTCACAAAAGTCTCAGTTTGCTTCTGATGCAGGGCTGCTATGGTAATGAGAGCCATGGGGAAGAACACACAATGATCAGTGGAAAAACAATCCCCCCTCCCTTTTTTCTTGCAATTGTGTGATAAAAAGATATTTTTTTTAAGTGTTGTGCATCCTTCACTGCAGTGTGATAATAGCTATAATATATAGGTATATAGATATAGCTGTTAATCCTAAATGTGCTTATTTTTGTTTAGATATTTTGAAAACTGTCAATTTGAAATGTAATAATTGTGGAGCTACTCTCTGAATCTGATACTGAATTGTTACTAAATAGCCAATACTTGTAATGGGAATATACAAAATGGGGATATTACTCTGCAGACACACACACTACAATGGTAAAATGTATACTGTAATTAAGATTAAGACAAGTAACCAGCAATTTCTAGTGAAAGATGTTGCAGGTATGTTTTTTAGAAAGTGCTGAATAATCATCCTTTGAAAGTCAGGCCCTTTTAAAATGGCTCAGTTGGGGCACCCAAAATCACCAGTCACTTTTAAGAGTCTTAATCTGTATTCTTATTTTTTAATTAAATGTTTTAACCCTTTTGAGCTGGAAATATAATCTTGACAATGTAAATTGCTGTCTGGTTGGGTCTGGCTAGAACAGACTGGAATCAATAATACCAGAAGAGGGGTTAGCTTCAGGCATTAATCTTCATGGCCTAGTAACTTTGAAGTTTAATTATCAAGAACAATGACTGTCTGGTTCCTCACAGATATAGCCAGGTTCCCATTGGCCCAATGGATGTTGATTTCTTTTACTAGGATGACAGCTGAACTCACATTAGGCACAAGTGGGAATAAATTTTTAGCAGAAGAAATAACCCAATCATAGACCCCTTCATGCTGCCTCTTGATTTCTTACTTCATTCCTTCCTTTCCCTGTTACCTGTGCTGATCTCCCCTGACCCTTATTTCTGTGTTAAATACTGCTGAACATTGTATCTGATAAGCTACTTGCTTTTTGTGTATTTACCTTGGTCCCCCGTAAGTACTGACATTCATGTTATACTTCCCCTATTTGCGGTCTGTTGAAAGAGATAAAGATTCAATTTTAAATAGTTACCAACTATTGCTGTACTGTATCTTATGTCCTTAGCCCTCAAGTCTTGCTTAGCCCTCAAGTCTTGCTGTGCTGAATCAGGTTTCTTGCTGCACTTCCTCTCAATTAATTATTGCTATGCTAAGTAGATGTGTATAAAGATAGTAGCAGAATAGATGGGCTAACCCCCTGCTAACTTGTCACAAACATCTTCCAGATCTGTATCGCACATTGGCTTATCCTCACTGACAATAAAATAGTGTCTGAACATGATCTTAAGGAGTTCTGGTAATTAACACAATGTTAAATGTGACATTTATATGCATGGAGTACCACAGTTAACACTATCAGCTGCTGGTGCTTAAACAGTAAGATCAGATGATACGATATTAAGTAAAGGAGATAGATATTTCTTACACACATCACACTGGAATTTAATGGTCACTGGGCATCTAAGGCTTGCTTCAAAATCCCAATCCACAGTATAACAAGGGACTTTATAACAAGGGATTTTTATAATGAGTTGCACGTGGGATGTTGGATCATCAATGGTGAATCTAAACTTTTAAAAAGCACCCACACTGACTAGAGTTCCAAACTTCCAAATAAGGCAACCTTACACCATGCACGTCAAGAGCGATATGCTCAAAAATGTGGCCATTACTAGAAATAGGGAATACAGAGGGGTGGGCTGTGAATTAAAATCTGAAAGGGAAGTAAACATATGTGAAATTTTGCTGGGTGTTTCGTTTCAACGCTGTTTCAACTTGTTCTGAGCTTGAAACAGTGAAATCGAAATGAAATGAAGGACTTCAAAAAAGCCTTGAAATGAAATGAGGGCATTCAAAATGTTTCATAGATTTCATAGACATTAGGGCTGGAAGGGACCTCGGAAGATCATCGAGTCCAGCCCCCTGCCCAAGGCGCAGGAAGTCAGCTGGGGTGAAAGGATCCCAGCAAGATACACATCCAATTGACTCCTAAAGGAGTCCAAAGTAGGTGCTTGCACCACCTCTGGCAACAGTCTGTTCCAGGCCTTGAGGGCTCAGACAGTAAAAAAGTTCTTCCTTATGTCCAGCCTGAAGTGGTTTGTTAGAGGACTTTGTGACCGTTTCACCTTGTCATCCCTTGGGGCGCTCTGGTGAACAGGCATTCCCCCAGATCCTGATGTACACCCCTTACAGACTTATAGGCAGCCACCAGGTCCCCCCTGAGCCTGCGCTTTTCCAGGCTGAAAAGTCCCATAGCTCTGAGCCTCTCATCATAAGGCCTGTTTTCTTGCCCTCTGATTATACATGTGGCTCTCCTCCAGACTCTCTCAGGCTTCTCCACATCCTTTTTAAATAGTGGAGCCCAGAATTGAATGCAGTACTCTGGCTGCATCCTCACCAAGGCCAAATACAGCAGGAGGATGACATCCTGGGATTTGCTAGAGAAGCATCTATGGATGCAAGCCAGAGTTTTGCTCGCTTTGTCAGCTGCAACATCACATTGGTGGCTTATATTCATCTTGTGGTCAATCATGACCCTCAAGTTCCTTTTGGCTATGGTACTAGCAAATGTAGCACTGCTGAGCCTATAAGCATGCTGTGGGTTTTTCTTTCCAAGGTGGAGTACCTTGCATTTTTCTGTATTGAAGGACATCAGATTTTCATCCACCCATTTTCCAAGCCTGTCAAGGTCAGCCTGGATCACCCTCCTGTCCTCAGGTGTGGACACTTTACCCCAAATTTTGGTGTCATCAGTGAACTTGGCCAATCCGCTTCTGATACCAATGTCCACCTCATTAATGAAGATGTTGAAAAGAATAGGCTGAAATAGTCAAAATGAAACGGTGTTGTTTCTCACAGCCCTAGTAAGGACCTGATTCTAGTATAATGAAAATACTTATCTCCACTTGGGATTCATAGCCATAAACCTTGTACTGTGTTAACCCCCGTCGCCAATAGAGTTTACAAGACCCTTGCACTGTACAATATTAAACATCTAATCTAAGATTAGAGTTATAAGTACAGAGACCTCAATATGCTGAATCCCATGGCAGACTATGATCACTAAAATGTCTTTAAAATCTTTTTTATTTAAATGAAAAAAAATAGGGGACGAGGGGAACATGGTTTTGCAAAGTATAATATTAGATTCTCATTTTTAACATAACCTTTTTCTCCCTCTCTTTTGCTTGCGGATAGATTTTTATAAAGGCGACACTATCTGACTATCTTTTAGATTGTGTTGCAGATGGTAACAACAGTTTGTGGGAGAAAAGAGAAAAAAGATGGTTGTGTTTGTCTACAGCTGTTGTTGATATTGGGAGTCTGATTCTCCTTTAAACAAAGACAAACACACACAAAAGGAAAGTGAGAAGAAAAGCAAAGATAGACAAATCAGCTTGTGTTTCTGATGCGGACTTTTACTTGGAAACTCACTGATAGAGAATGACAGGCATAACAGTCCTGACAACCACTTCGAGATATGGCAAACTTTGTACCAACATCAGGCTGTTTAGGATGTTGCTTCAGCTGCCTTTCTGATCACAGGCATAAAACAATGTTGCAAACAATGCAATGTTGGCTGGGTAACACAGTTTTCTACTTTTTCTTTTCTTTTAGTAAAGCCACAGGCCAGGTACAGTCATTCAAAAAGCCTGAGGCAGAAGGCATCTAAGTTTGATACTTTTAGGCACTCTAGGTTAGATCATGAGGACGGTAATGAACAGAACAGATGTTCATCCTTTTATAATGTAATTCTAATACTACATCCATCCAAGTCTATCTTAGACCAGGTTCTGCCTGTTTAAACTGGTCTATGTGTGCTGCACTGCTGTTCAGTTATGGGTGTAGACTAGTTTCCAATCACTTATACTGGTATAACTATGTCTGTACTTAGCCAAAATGGGAGGGGGAGAAAAATAAAATAAAATGGCATGGCAGCATATGGAAGATAATGAGAAAAAAAATCTCATATTCTAGGCTGTACTCAGTATTTATCTGAAGATAGCAAAGTTGATGATGCCACATGTGTCTTTGTTCTGGCTTAATCTGGTAAGATTATCTTTCAGTTTCAGGACTAGACAAAAACAATGCTGCTATCAGTTCCCAAAACCTCTTAGAGACAGTTTCAAATTACAGAGCCAAGAAAGGAGTGTTGAGTGGAATAGCTCATTCTCTCGTTATTATGCACACCATTCAGGCCTAATTTCTAGTTCACACAAAATGTTTAATCACCTTTCTCCTGTTTAATCAGGCATCTATTATCAATTATTTGAAAACATTGTCAACAGCTCAAAAGCTTCTCCAGACCCTACTGACTTATATTTTTTTTCTAATTAATGTTTACTTATTTCTATACCATTCTTCCCCTTATTTTTAATACTAATGTAGTTAGTTTTCTGGTTGCAGTCTTTTTTTATTTATTTAAATAAATTAATAAATATGTACTATGACAAAAAAACCCCCGAAAACAGTCATTAGCAGCTTTGCTGCCTTTATCTTTTCTATAAATACCTCACTTTCACCTTTGAGTAGTGGACCCACAGTTTCTCTGCTTTTCGTTTTGTTTATAAAACCTCTTTCTTTGGCTTTTCACATTCTTTACCAGTTGTATCACATTTTTTGCTTTTACTTTCCTGATTTTGTCCTTACTCATTATTTTGTGATATTAATACTTAGTGTCTTTCACTTCCTTCCATTAGTTGAAAGTCCTCTCTTGATTTTGAGATCTATAAGAAGTGTCTTTCATAGCCACATTGGTCTCCTGTAGTTTCTCATGTTGGAATAGCTTGTTGGGTAAACCTCCAATACCACGTCGTTTAGGAAATACCAGGCCTCCTGAACCAATTTATCCTTCAGTTTTCCTACCCCTGGGACCTTGTCTACTATTTCTCTGTATGTTTGAAATTTTCCCTTTTGAAATCCAATGTTCTTTGTTTGCTATTATCATGTCCTTCCTTTCATGAAATTATTAATTCTATCATACCATGATCCAGTCACTTGTATATTCAGTATGCAACATAATGAAGACACTCTTCATCAGACTTGAAGAAACCCTCCATAAGTCTTGTGAATTGAGTAGCACCTGATTTTAAAACCTAATGTATGTATTACAGTGCATATCTCCTAGCAGAGAAGCCAGACAGTAGGGCTAGGGGATTGTCTAGGCAGGGACAAGCTGGATCCTGCACTTATCTGATAATCTGCTTAGTTTATCAGTTTATCTCCTCACACTTCTTGGCAAAGGATCTGGCAGCACCCTAGGGTACTCTGACACCCTGGTTGAGCATAACTGCCCTAACTGTATCTGCACTCTTCTGAAATACAAATTTATCCTCTAAACACATGAAGAACTTTTAGGCATGTTATGTTTTGCTGCATTATTATTAAATCACTGATTTGTACTTAAAAGTTGTACCTCATAGATATTACTAGTGATTTCATGCTAGCAGTCTCCTGTAGACTGCTAAATCAGAAAGGACAGGAATTCTTCAATCAGATAAAAACAATATCTTAAACTAGTATCTTAATTTTTCTGTTTTTAACTTTTGCTATATTTTATAAAACAGTTTTACGTAACAGGTTTCTTTGGATAGCTTAAAGTGTTGACCTCTATAAAACACCTCTTCCACAGTCAGATTTTTAAAACAAATCAGTGTTTTCTCACCATAACTAAATAAATAAAGTGGTTGCTATGCCAATCCCAGTACCTAATAGCATAAAGATAAGAATACTGACCAGCGGCATGGAAAACCTAAGTTCAAATTGATCCTCTGCTTATTTAGTGACTTGAAATTAGGATGCCCTCATAAGAGCAGTGATTTGAACTTAGGATGCTCTAATAAGTGGTAAGAGACCTTCCTACTTGGTTATAAGTATTGGCATTCTGCGGTGGGTTTCCCTCAGTATCTCCTATTACATCTGATCCACTTCACATAAATTCATATTCACTGAGTTAGAAAGAAAGAGAAAAGTAAGAGAAATCTAGTGATTATTGTTGTGACTTTGTGGGTCCAATTAATTGAGTCAGGAGTCACTTTATTCCTGCTAGTAGCACATACCCATAGCTATCAAGCTCTCCCTTTGCAGCTCTGTCTCTTAACTCTTTCTATCCCTTAAAGGTATACAATCCTCACATCTTCCTTTTCAAAGCAAAAAACACAACCCATTTCACCAAAACCTATTGAGTCTTACAGATCTTGAGCCATTATACTTGTTTCTGCATTATCTTGTTCAGTCTATGCTCTAGTTTCTGTTGCATCCTTCTCCATTACAAATACAGTTTGTTTGGATGTGCTGCATTTTTTTCACTTGTTTCCAGCTCATAAGCACTGTCTCATGAGACAGTACTGCCTCCTACATCCATGTTTTAACATCATGCACACATACCATGTCTGTGGGTAGAAAAGGTTCTAACTATTGTGACTCCCAATCATATTTATTTGTATTTATCATGGATCTCATAAAAATTATGTTAATGTGTTGTTTCTTAGTAGTGGTTACCAAAGTAGGTGGTCTAGTTCTAAATTTCCTGTTAAATAAGAACTCAGTTTTATCCCATGTTTCAAATGAGATGCTCTATAATTAAATAATGCCAGATAAAGATGTGTGTGAAACTGCCTTGCTTACCAGCCATCTTACTATTTTGATACCATTTTCTATCAATCTGTTAGACTGTGAATAGTTTGGGCTAGAGATAATGTTTATAAACCAATAGTCCTTCGCAAAGCACTTGAACTCATACCCATCAAATTATGCTCCATTGTCAGACCTGACCACAAGTGGTATGCATGTTTGGCAAAGATGGATCTTATGGCATTACATGCTCAAGTCTTGTGGTTTCCAGATAGTAAGAGTAATAATATAAAACCAATACATATCTTGTTTGCCAGCATGACCAAACAGATCAATGGCTTACTTTGAACCATGGATCAATTCTTCCTCAGGCACTATCATTGGCTGTTTATCTTGATTATCTTTGTATTTTTGAAAGATTGAACATGCTTTAATATACTTTTCTATGTCATATTCATTTGTGGCCAGCACATACTTTTTCTAGCTCTTCTTTGGCATTTCTTTATAACCTAGTATCCTTCATGTATCTTTTATAACATCCTCTGTGAAACTTTGGGAACCACAAGTCTTTAATTTCTAAACAACAGTCCATCTATTGTTGACAGGTCTGCTTCAAATTGGCAATAAGGACTGGGTATGTACCCTGCAGGCCACCACACATCAATGGGTTTTATTACTATTTGCAAGTTTGATCTTGTTTAGTCCATATTTTATTAGAAACGGAACACATTTTCTTTAACAGCTTGACATGAACAATATCTAATTCTGGGTTTGGTTCTTCTCTTGTCTGTCAAAAACTCTAGATAGAGTATCTACCACCACTTTCCCTGAATCTTTCCCTGGTTTATATTCTAATCTTAAATTGTATAACTGCAGTTGAAAGAATAATCTCTGTCATTTTAGAGGTGTGTCAGCAAGACCCAGTTTTGCTACTGCCACTCGTGATCTGTTTCAGCTAATAGAGGTCTCCCATACAGGAAGACATGGAACTTTTTACCTCCATGCACTAGAACTAAAGTCTCTTGTTTCAATTTGTGAAAAGCGGGTGTGTCTACACAAGACACTTTACTGTACATTAGACTAATCTAATGCACAGTAAAGCATCACTGTCTACACATGCACAGCAATTACTGTAAATTAGTTTAATATATAGTCTGCTAGTACCTGTAGATACAGGTACTAGATTAACTGCACATTAGGTTTTGTGCAGTAGCATACATGTAGAAAGCTGACTGGAAACAAATTGTTCCCAGTCAGCAGGGGGCAAGGGACCTATCTAGGCTCCTGGGCAGCTGCCTGCCAGCCCCAATCTCCAATCTGCATAGGGTGAGGGGAGGGTGGGTAGTTGTCCTGCTTCCCAGGCAGCTGCCTTCCAGCACCACACCTGATCTGCATGGGGTTGGGGTGGGGAGCTGTCTGGGCTCCTGGGCAGCTGCCCACCAGCCCTGTGCCCTGACTGATCTGTGTTGGACAGTTCCCCGACAGGGACAACTCTGTGCCCCATGCAGATAGGGCCACAGTCCTGGGAAGTTCCGCCCTGCAGATCTAACCCCCAAGGGAGCCTGGAGCTCCCCCTTGGTGCTGTAGAGGGCAGAGCAGGGCAGGAGCAGCTGTGCATTGAACTGCTCCCATCAGGAGCAAATTTGCTCCTGGTGGGCTCACATTCCTTGGGAAAGCATTTTGTTCTTTATTTTACTGTGCAGCAACCCTAAAGCACATTAATAGCATGTGTAGATGCACCCACTGACACTCAGTAAATCCCTGGAAGCATAAGCTATAGGTTTCCAATGCTTCTAGGTTTTTTTCATAAGTGCTGTTTCAAGATCCTCCTGTAGATAGTATTGTCTGATGTTCGCTGTCATAGAATTTAAGAACTGGAGTCTTTTGTAATATCTGTTTTAGGTTCCTAAGCTGTTTTAGCTTTCCTTATCCACTGTTTATTTTTGTGCAGTAAAGCTCTTAGGCAGCTACATTTTTGTGCTAAATTAGGTACAAACTTCCCCACAAAGTTTGTCATACTCAGAAAATTTTGCACTTCCTGCTTATCTATGGGAGGAAGCATATTAGTAATTATTGTACCCTGCTGGGATCTAGCTGTATGCCTTGATTTGTTAATTTTGTACACAGATATCTAATTTCTCTGACTCTAAATTTGCACTTTTTCCTATTACATTTTAACCCTGATGACCAAGCCTTTTCCAAAGCTCTCTGAAACCTCTGACCATGTTCCTCCAGTGTATATTCCCATATTAAAATATCAATTATATACACTTTGGGACCTTCAGTGTCATCAAATATTTGCTGTATTTACTTATGGGGCTGAAGATAACCCAAAAGGCAATCTGCAAAGGAGAATCTTCTGTATGGAGTGTTGACCATGCACAAATGTCTGCTGTTTTTTTTCTTTCAGATTCTGCCAAACCCAGTGGATGCATGTAATGTGGAGACTTATGTTTCTTGTGCCATCTCTCCAAAGTTTTCTTCCCTTGTGGAAATGGGAAAATGTTCTCTTTTTACATATTTATTAAGTTCTTTTGGGTCTAAGCAAAGGCAGACAGTTCCATTTTTATTTTATTTGCACTATTACTAAAGAATGAGCTCTATCAGTTCCTCTGCTTTCTCAATAATATCTGAGCACCCAATTTCTTTAATTCTGCTTACAGGCTTTGTTTTAGAGCTATAGGATTTTTTTTTTTTTCTGTGAGTAATATAAGATAGTATAGGGTTCCGGCAGCTCAATCTTATATTCTTTGTTCAGTTTCCCAAGCCCTTCAAATATATTCTAAAACTTATCTTCAATTTAACTGTGTCCCTTCCTTGTATATATTCTCTGAATAAGGTCTAGGCCTGACAGGTCTTTAGCCCTAGTATAAGTACATGGTTTTATGGCACAACCACAAACTTATTTTTTCATCACCATTTTTTACCTTTATCTCCAGTTCATGTACTAAGAGTAGGAATCTACTCCCCACTAGGATTAGAGCCTTATCTGCTTGCTGTGAACACTTGCTTTCTTTTTCAAGCCCTTTACAACATACTCTGTTATAACATTGCCTTGTTCACCAGCATCCAGTTCAAAAGTCACAGGAGTTCCATTTGTTTCCAGAATGATATGCCAGTCTTTAGAAGATATTGTATCTTGTACAGTTCCTACATACAGCTCTTTATTGCTGCTTGTGATGTTTTGCTCACTTTGCTGTGCCGTGTTTGAAAACTGTGTTCCTTTCTGCCTGCTGTCCTCTCCTTTGCAAAATGGTTAAGTCTCTTGCACCTACCTGCTGCATTGTCCAAAAGCAGGACACTGCTCATGTTTGTTACCACAGCATGTATGACTCTTTATGCTGCTATTCTTAAGCTCTCCTTGGTTGCATTTTTCAGCCCTTCTTTTTCAGTCTGTCTCTGTTCTTTTCTGGGAAGGTTTATTATTTCATCAACAGTCTCAGCATCTGGTTTTCCTTCTGAAGATTTCATTCAGGTCTGGATGATCTCTGTTGCTTTGTGCAAGCTGACTGCTTTTTCTGAATTGAGATCAGGATCCTCCAGCAGTCTTTTTCTGAGCTGCATGTCATGGATCCCTACTATTATCTCCTCTGTAATCATGGAGACTGTGAGTTCTCCCAAGTTAAGCCCAGGTTTAAAGAATATATAGTTTGGCCTTAACTGCCTAATCTGCTTTGCATATTTAGTCCTGGATGTTTATTAACATAACAGTCACAACATTTTTTTTATCAAGTTATAACATTACTTTGCTATTGAAGAATTCACTGAAATATTGCTTCCTGGGTACTCGGTTCATTTTATCCTAGATTTCACACACTCCCTTTTTGTTGGTAAAACAATTTCCATAGACGACCTAAACAATGTATTGCAAGGCTTGGGCACTTAGGTGATATCACTTTGGCAACCTCTGCTTCTTTTGCCCACATGTTCCTATTGAAGACAGATACATATTTATGCTTTCCTTAAATCAGGCTAGTCAAATCACAGAGCACAAAGTTGAACAAGCCTGTAGTGCAAAGAAGTGTTTATAAAAAGTGAGATTTTATTAGTGTATGTCACTTTTCAATTCAAAGCACTTTTCATACTGTGCATACAACAACCACCAAAATGCAATGAACTGCAGGGTATAAGGTAGCAATCTGATGTATAACCAACATGTTGCATACAAAAAGAGAGAAACAAAATTTTGTTTAGAACTTCAAGGGAAATTACATCCTTTCTAAAGAATGGCAGGGGAACTTGAGTATCTTTACAAAGAAGAAAGAACTCTTATTTTTAAAGTCTCTCAAGCATACCTATACAATAAAGTACACTGGCCTATTTAGCTTATCAACAACAAAGAGAAGGGACTGAAATAAACTCACAAGGTACCCACAACCATAGAACAACTAGTTTCAAATCTATTGTTAAGCCCATAGAATCGTCCCCAGAGACAGAAGCAACCACAAAATTAACATTAGCTTTATATGAAACAGGTATAAGGTATGCTTTACTTTTCAATCACATACATATATAGCCTATTTTATTAATTCCTTGACAATAGATCACCTTCCTTGATATAGTCTAACATAGTCATGCATAAAAGGCATGAGGAAAATAATCAAATAGCCAGATCCTTGTGGATCCTTGGTCCACAGAAAAAAAAAGTGAAGGTGAGGGATGAGAACATACATTTTTTTTTTCCCAATGCAGCCTCATTTTGAAGGTAGCCTCAGGGCCTCTGTAACCTTCATTGGTATTGCTCCTTTATATTGCTAGTAAAATATCATACAATAACTATATCAAATCCTAAATATGGAATTTTCTATTTTATGGAACTTAAGTTAGAGCATCTACAGATGGCATGTCTACCTAATGACTTCAAATAAATGTACTTCATACAAAGAGTTTGGTACGCTACTTATGCTTTATTCACAGAGTAGGTTAGATCTGATTTAGTATGCACAGAATTGTTCACTGCAAATTAGGACCTTTGAAAGATCAAGTGGAGTCCCACAAGGATCCAAATTATGTTGGCAAATTCATCCCTCCCACGTTGCTTTGAAATAAAACCAAATCAAATGTCAAAATAAACAGCACCCATTTCAACCTATTTTGTGAAAAAGATGCAGGAGTTGTGCAATATCTTTCAAAATCCATTAATTTCAAGCCTTACCTTCCTGTCGTAAGCAAAGTAACTTGTGATCTCAAAACCAGAGTCAAATGCCTTGATGATAAACAGAGGGTTGGTCTGGAAAAGCACAGCAATCAGTGAAACTGAGCAATCATTGCAATTAGAACTCCAACTTTTTGGAGCATATTAGGCATCTGACTTTCTGTTTTTTAAAGCCTTTTTTTTTTTTGTATAAACATGCAAGGTCTTTCTGTGTTCAGAGATATGAACACTTAATTCCTGATCATTATGAGAATGGTGAATGGCAGAGGTACCCAACAGGGATGTTGCACCTGGATATAAGATACCAAGAAACAGAACTGGGTCAAATGGTTTGGCACATTCGGGGCATAATTCTTAGCATACAGGCCCAAATTCACTGATAAGTCAGGGCCTGAGTCTGGAGCATATTTGATGAGAGACAGATTAGCCTAATATTAACATGAAGGTCATAAAATGTAGTTTGAGAGAGCGGAATAGAAAGAGCATTACATGTGTGAAGAGTATATATGTTACTAGGGGTTAAGGTACATTTTTTTCTCATATGTCATATTGTGTAGCAATAAATGTAGCTAAAATTCTACCCTTCTCAGGTTGGTGCACCCAATACAATTATACTACCTACAAGGAAATTGGGGCTGTCGGTTGTTTTATGTCTGGAAGTTATAGATTGAACAGGATTGATCTGGTGGAATATTGACAGATTGAACAGGATTGATCTATGTGGGTTAGATTTACAGTATAAGCAAGAAGGTGGGGTTTGTCTAAGAAGAAAATCTAGGCTTGCCAGATGACAGTAACATAGGAGGCAGTGACACCAGAAGAAGCAACTAGGCCAACAAACAGGGAAGTTTGAGTGGGACTTTTCTGGGGAGCTTACCCAAGCCACTTTCTTTGTCAGATTGCTGAATAGAAGCAGGGGAGGTAAGAAGAGGGGACCTTTTTCCTGGACATAGCAGCAGATGAGGGTTCTGGTCTGACTGTCCAGGAGGGGAGGTACTTGCAGTGTGAGAAGTGCCTCCTCTCAGGAATCAGGTAAAGAAGCTACAGAAGAAGATGGATAGGCTTAGAAGACCTTCATCGACTTGATGGACAAAGGGACCTCCAGCATCATGGAAGAGGGACAGCAAGAGAAAGCACTGGAAGACATCTGTGGCTGTCTATCTGGAAAACAGGTATGAAAATTCTATATTGGAGAAGAAGGAGCCCAGCCCAATGGCAGGAGAGACCAAGCCATGCACCACTGATGGGGGGAGACTCAGGACCACCACTACCTACAAGCAATGGGTTGTGGTACTAGGAGCCCACATCTGATATATCACAGAAAGGTTTTCCAGACTTATACAACCGTCTGATTATTATCCCATACTGCTCAATGAGTGCTCATCCATATTGGGCACTTATGATACCACCAGGACTGACAGGGCTTGAGCAGATCAAAAGTGATTAATGGCTCTGGGTGCAAGGGTAAAGGGGAAGGGGCCCAGAAAATCTCATTGATTTTAATGGCTCTGGGTGAAGGGTAAAGAGCTGGGGAGAAGCAGATGCATCCTAGAGAACAACATATGGCTGTATTGATGGTGTTACCAGTAGGGCTTTGGCATTTTGACTGAAACTAGTGTTACCAATAGGGCTTTAGTGTTCCAGGACTATAGGCTGCTGGGAAGAAATGGGTTCCACCCAATGAAAAAGTGGAAAAGCATCTTTGCATACAGGCTTGCTAATGTAGAGAGGAGGGCTTTAAACTAGGTTCACTGGGGGATGCAGACAAAATCCAGGAGGTAAGTAAGGAAGACCTAGATAAAATCTTAGTAAGAAGAAGCAATAATGGAAACCTTAGCAATGTTCTCAGGGAGACAGGAGGACAGTCAGTTAGCTACTTGAAATATTGATATAATAATGTGAAAAGTATGGAGGACAAACAGGAAGAATTGGAGCTCCTAGTATAATCACAGAATTATGATGCAGTTGGGATTATAGATATGCAGTGGGATAATTCACATGATTGGAGTATGATCACAAAAGGAAGGCAAAGGAAAAGGAGGAGGCATTTCATTATTCATAATGGTGACATATATGTGTACACTATGAAGTGGAAGGTAGGCCTGTTGAAAGCCTCTGGGTACAGGTCAGAGGGCAAAGTAACTGAAGGGAGGTCATGTTGGGTGTTTGCTACAGGTCTCCAAACTAAGGAGGAGGTCGATGAGGCCTTCTTTAAACCAGTGACAGAAACTTCCAAATTACAGGACTTAGTTCTGATGGGGAACTTTAATTACCTGGACATCTGGTGGGATGGAAACACAGCAACACACAAGCAGTCCAGCAAGTGCCTGAAGTGTGCTGGGGATAACTTCTTGATTCAGATGGTAGAGAAACCAACAAAAGGGGAAGGTCTTCTTGACTTACTGCTCACAGAGAGGAATTGATTGAAGGTGGAAGGTAACTTGGGAGACAGTGACCATGAAATGAGATGCTAAGAGGAGGAAGAAAGAAGAACAGCAGAATAAGGACACTGGACTTCAGAAAAGTAGACTTGAACAAACTCATGGAGCTGGTGGGCTGGATCCCTTGGAAGGCAAGATTGAGGGGAAAAGGATTCCAGGAGAGTAGGCTATACTTTTTGGAACCTCTCTTAAGAGTATAGGAGAAAACTAGCCCAATGAGGTAGAAAACTGGGTAGAGCAATGAAAGGCAAGCCTACTTAGACAGAAATCTCTTTAAGGAGATAAAACTAATAAAGGAAGTGAAAACCTGGTCATAGTGAAAGTATAAGAGTATCACACAAGCAAGTGATTCTGCAGGTATGTCAAAAGAAAGAGGAAGACCAAAGAAACCATAGGTATGTGGAAGGCATTGTACAGAAGACAATCTAGTTACAGATGATGCAGAGAAGGCTGAAATATTTAATAATTTCACAGACAGGAGCAACTGCCAGATGACAAGTATAGGTGACAGTACAGATAGGGAAGGAGACAAACAGCCTAGAGTAATGGCAAAACAGGTTAAGGATTACTTAGAGGATATAAATCCTTTCAAGTCATCAGGGCTGGATGGGATGCACATGAGAGTACTGAAGGAATTGCCTGAGCTAATTTTATAGCTTTTTCACTATCCTCTTTGAGAACTCCAAGAGGCTGAGTGAGATCCCAGATGACTGGAGAAGGGCAAATATAATGTCCATCTTTAAGAAAGAAAAGAAGAAAGATCTGGGGAATTACAGATCAGCCAGCCTGACCTCTATACCTAAAAAGATCACAGAGCAGGTCCTCAAGGAATCCGTTGTAAAATGTCTAGAGGAGAACAAGGTGATAAAGAACAGCCAACATGAATTGAACCAAGAACAAGTCATTCCTGACAAACCTGATCTCTTTTTATGACAGGGGTTGGCAACCCTCGGCACATGTGCCAGAGAATGGCAAACAAAGATATTTTGCTTGGCATACCACAGCTGGCCTGGGCTCTGGGTAGCTGCCATTAGCCACAGAGCCTGAGCTGCTTACAGCAGGGGGCTGGGAGTTTGCAAACAGCCTGGGCTCCATGGCAGGCAGCAAATGCTCAGAGCCTGTGCTAGCTGTGGCAGGCAGCCAAGAGGCTGAAAACAGCTGCATCAGGTCTGAAACCCCAGCTAGGGTTGGTAGCAGTGGTGACTGCACATATATCTCAGGGCGCACAGTGAGGACGGGCCAGGGTTGTATTACCCCTCCCCTGCCATCATACCAGGGGTATATGTGCAGCCACCACAATCACAGTACAGCTGTTTACAGTCAGACTACCACCTGTGAGCCACCTGGGCTTTGTGGCCAATGGCAGCTACATGTGCTCCTCTAGACCCATGACGGAGAAGGGGCCAGAACAGCATGCAACCCTGGCCACCCCCCTGGAGGCATACATACACCTTCTTCCAGCAGTGAGGATTAGGCCCCTTGTGGATCCCCCACTATCTGTCCTTGGCACACCAAGTTGAGGCATGGGTCAAGGTTGGGGTGTTTTTGGCACTCTGGCCAAAAACATTGTCAACCCCTGTTATGTGATAAAGTGACATGTTCTGTGGATAAGGGGAGAGCAGTGGATGTGGTATACCTTGATTTTGCAAGGCTTTTCATGCTGTCTCCCACAGCATTCTCATTAACAAGCTATGGAAATACAGACTAGACAAAAGCACTGTAAGGTGGATACATACCTGGCTGAGTCATTGTACTTAGTGTGGATGTCTATACATGCAATTAATTAAAAATAGACTTTTTGCACAGTAAAATACTGTGCAGTGAGCCTACTGGGGAACACATCTACATGTGCTCCCTCTTGGGAGCAGATTTGCTTCCACTTTGCTCTGCCTCCCTGCAGCAGCTTTGGCAGGGAGAACAGGGTTGGAAGACAGATGTCTCTGGGCTCCATACATACGGGAGGAGTCCAGATGTGCATGGGGCAGGAGAGATGCTCCTGCAGAGCTCTCCCACCCCATGCACATGGGGGACAAGCTCCCAATGGCTGGCTTGGACCCATGCCCATCAGGGGCAGGTCCCAGCCAGTTCAGGGCTGTGCCTCTCCCCCGCAGCTGTCTCCCAGCTCTGTGCCCTGATCAGGCAATTGGACCATGGGGCTGGGAAACAGATTCGGAGGAGGGTCAGGTCCCAGCCCCCTGCCCTGATCCATGGGTGGGGCAGCTAGGGAATCCCCACTCAGCAGGGGACAGCTGGAAGCTCTCCCGCTAGTGGGGCAGCTAGCAGTGAGCTTCCCCACTGGAGGATCAGGGCAGGGGGCTGGGACCTGCTCCTCCCCTACAGCTCTTTCCAAGCCCCAAGCCTTGAATGCCCAATCTGGAGCTCCCTGCATGGGGAGAGTTTCCTGTCCAGCATGATGCTGGCTGAGACCTGTTTTGTTTCCAGAGAGCCCTAGGCTGCAGGGAGAAGACTGCACATGCAGCCCGGAGCTGGCTGGAACCTACCCGAAAATGGGACAGTTCAGCTGTCAGCTGCACATGCAGAGTTCCCTGTGCAGCCTGGGGCTGGCTGGGAAATTTCCCAGCCTGGAGCAGGTCCCTGCCAGCTCCAAGCTGTGCAGGGAACTCCCATCGTGCAGGGAGTTCCCAGCCCCAACTCTGGAATCAGAGTGGAAACTGAGAGATTACTCCTTGCCCCGGGAGCTGGCTCCTGCTGGGGCAGACTCTGAGCTCAGAGCCCAGGCGGGACAATGTCTCCCTGCCCCAGCAGCAGGGAGCTCTTGGCCCCAGTTCCACAATCACAGCTCCCAGGGGCAGGGAGCAATCTCCCAGTCCCTGCTCTGACCACAGAGCCAGAGCTGGGAGCTGCCTGCTGGCAGGGTGGGGGGATATTGATTCAGCTGGACTTAGCTGCTGCCCCACACTGGCAGTGGGCAGGTCCCACCCCCTGCTGCCTGGCTGACTAGCAAATTTGCTCTCGCTTGGCTGTCTACACATGAGTTACTGCACAGTTATTACTCCACAGTTAATTTGCTACCTGCAGAGTAGTGCAGTTTACAGTAGGCATCTGCATGTGTAGATGATGGTGCTTACTGTGCAGTAAAATTGGCCTACTGCATAGTAAAGCATCTTGTGTAGATGTGCCCAATGAGTGGTCCTCAATAGCTTAATGTCTAGTTGCAAGGAGGTATCAAGAGGGCATCCCCAGGGGTCTGTCCTGAGTCTGTTGTTGTTTAATATCTTCAATAATGAGAATATGGGATCAAGTGCATCCTTAGCAAATTTGTGGATGACACCAAGTTGGGTAAAATTATGGATGCTACAGAGGTTAGGGCTAGGATCCAGAATGAGTTGGATAGACTAGGAAAATGACCTGTAATCAATGAGATGAGGTTCAGCAAGGAGAAGTGTTAAGTCCAGCACTTCAGACAGAATACAAATACATCTTGATGAATGAGTGGCTAGGCCATAGTATTGCAGAGAAGGAACTGGGGGTTCCAGTAGACCATAAGCTAAATATGAGCCAACAGTGTGTTAACAGTCAACAACATTCTGGATTGTATTAACAGGAGTGTTACTTGAAGATCAAGTGGAATATTTGTTCTGCTCTGTTCAGCACTGCTGAGTACCTGAAGTGCATCAAGAAGGATGTTCAAACACAGAGAAACAAAAGTCATTATCAGCCTGGGAGGCAGACTTATGAGGAACAAACCAGGATTATTTAGCCTGGAGAAGAGAAAAGTGAGAGGGAATTTAATAACAGTCTTCAAATGTCTGAAAAGTGATTGGAGAGAGATTATGAACTTTTCTCTGAGGCTGTAGGGGACAGGGCTAGGAGCAATGGCTTCAAGCTGCAGCAGGGGAAATTTAGTTTGGACATTAGGAGGAACTTTCTGACTATGAGGGTGATCAAGCATCAGAACCAGCTATCTAGAGAATTTGTGAAATCTTCATGCTTGGAAACTTTCAAAAGCAGATTAGACATAGGTTAGTCAGATATGACCATACCTTGAGCAGGGCTGGATTAGATGACCTTGTGAGTTCCCTTCCAGCCTTACTTTCTATGATCCTGTGATGCTAGTTGTACTGGCACAATACCTCATGCTATACACTTATAACTAGTTTGCATTTCATTGGCTCAGGAACTGACATGTGACAGAATAATGTTCTCCTATCATCTACATATCAAACATAAGTCAAGACAGTAGAAAGGAACAATCATAAATACATAACACTCTATTTCTTTACTTACCATGGCAAGAGACCTCCAGGAGCATTTGTATGGATACTGCCTGATTATAAATCATCAGTGCTATCAGTGTTAGCCCTAACTTTGCCATAACCACCAGACTAGTTACTGACAATGACATCCAAAGATACTGATATTCTTAATAGGAGTCATTGACATTAGTTTTATGATAGTTCTGTCAGCTACTCCACTTGATTTTTATCATTATGACATGCTCTTTTGGATGTTATTTACTTCTACTTCTAAATTCATCTTCTTGGGCACTTTTGAATGGGATATTTATGTGTAACTTTGGCTCAATAACTCAAGTGCCCTTGAAGATTAAGTTTATTTTCTCCACACTTCTTTGCACAAGAAGGGATGATTGGACCTCAGAAATGATGCCCGTCTCTTACTCTTTTTATTTTTTTGTTCTTGTTCAGTGAAATGAACAAATATTCTCATGAGTCCCCCAAGGGATTGATACAATATATAGTATTTCAACTACACAATGAAATCAATACAAGAACACCACAATTCAATTAAGAAAACATCCTGGAAAACAGTTACATGCTGTATTTTAAGAGTTTAATAGATAATGCTTAAAATTCATTATCGCCTCTATTACATATATGCATCAGTAGTTTATGTAGTCAGTTTCCTTTTGTAATGCAGCATGAATAGTGTTTCTAAATTCTGAACTAACCCTTCATAAATGAAACCTGTACTTTTTTTCCTCCTACACATTGGACAATGACATTAAAAAAACCTGGGTACTGATTGGTAACTAGCTATGGAAATAGACTTTTTTTTTGTAATCTCTCTCTCTCTTTTTAGACTCCAATATCAATCAGTGAGGCACTTGACTCTTTTTATATCATTGTCTTATTCTAATTCTTCTATTCTTCTTCCTTCTGATAGCCTCTTTTCACCCCATTTATTCTGTCCTGTTCCCCTCTATGTCCCTTCTTCTTTGTTCACCTCTCCAACTTCATAATCTATCTCCTATTCTCTGCTTCATGTGACCTTTCGCTTCCTTGCTACAGTGCTTCTTCTTGACCAGAAACAAAACAATAGATTTTGATTCATAATCATTTAACAAAGTTAGCACACAGTATTTGCAAATGGGATTCTTCAGACAGTTACTTAGCCATTTTCTAAACTATTTGCTACAATGATTTTCTGCAATTACAGATTTCACAAGCTGACTAAATGTTGCATTAAAAACCATGTTACACGAACTGATATCATAGGCAACTCAATAAACTCTTCCATAAGCCTAAGATCCATCTTGGTTTTGTATCAGTGTAAATTCGCTGTCATTGAATTTCATTATTGATGACTTCCTTTTTATTTTTAAAGGAAAGTTAAATGGGAATGGTAGTTGGGATGCATAGATTTATTTTTCTGCATTTTGAGGAGGTGGGGGGAGAACAACATTTTTATTTATTACATTATATATAAAAAAAGTTTGCTTCCAAGCAAAATGAAAAAATATATTTTTATGTTGAATTTCAGTGAAGAAGCATGTCTTAAAACAAGCAAGCAATCAAACAAAAACCAATACCAAAAGAAAGCTTCATTTCAATTAAAGGGCCTTTTAAAAATGGATGTTTTTTAAATGGTAGAAAATAAAGATGTATAGTTCCTGATCTCTCTATTGTCTTTATTTCTTGATCTATTGGCAATTAATTCCAAATTCACTAGTCTTTACAAAATTTTAATTTTCACAGATTTTTTAAAATGACTATGACTACTGGATCATATAGTCCTTCTCTCTGCAAATGTTCTTTTTCTATAGTCACTTGCATTGTGTCTACATTCAGCAATGTTGAATTTTTAAGGGCAACCATCATACTGCTTATCATTCTAAATAAGTTACTTCTTCAGATATCAGTGAATTATTTTAATAGTCCAGACATCACTCATTAACATTAATTTAACCATTTTACAGCTTACTTAAGTGCTAGAACTTACATTTTAATATCGTATTTAGCTAAATAATGTATAAAAGTTCATATAGCCAGAAACCCTCTTTTCTGTTATACATACAGATAAACTCATGAGATGGGACAATGGTCTATCCAGACCCAAAGTAATTTATACTCATTAAATTTGCTTCAAAAGTGTCTTCTTCAGATGATAATAAATAACTAGCTAGCTCATTGCACAATCATACATACTACCCGCTCTCTCTCTCAAATTGCAACTCCCTTTCAAGTCTGACAATTACAGACCTAGAAGACTAGCAGAATCAAAGACCAAGGCTTCCTGGAAGCTAGCAGAAAACAACCAAGTAAATTTTTGGAATGGAGATTCTGTCAGATCTTCAAGTACATACCTATTTCAGATAAATTATTTGACATTTTGACATGTTGGATTTGAAATTAAAATCAGTGTTTCAACTTTTCAGAGATAAATTTTCAGTGAGGAATTTGAAAACATGAGATGATATTCACAGTTACAGTAAATAATGCATATTGTACAACTTGCTATTGTAAAAGATATAATAGCCAAGAAAGTATGTTTTAGGAATCCATTTGTAATGTGAACTCAATTCATCCAAAAAAACAACTTGGATATCTGTCTGAGACATAAGAAATAATGGACAAAAGATGTATTAGGTATACAAAATGATCCTCCTGGGTTTCTATTCAGACATAATTCATATCTTGAGTGTTTCAAATTGTCCCATTATGCAGTGTTCTGACCCTACTATTTAGAATGTTACTACTTTGTAGTTCTTTTTTAATATAACACAAAGCAAAGTTCCTCATCTATAACACCATGTAATTCCTTCCCTCAATCAAAAGTATTCAAATTACTAATCACATTATACCAAAATCCATTGTTCTGCTCTTCAGTCTTCAGTATTGTAAGAGTTAAGAAGAGGTATAAATATTCATCACTCATCTTGGAATAGGGCTGCCTACCTCAAGAGCTTTGTATGACCGCTCCCCCACCTTCACCCAGTCATACCTAACTTGTGTCTTGTATTTAGCTAAAGCTTTAAACTGGAAGTTTGCTTGGGGATATGAAGTGCATGAGGAAATATGCTTTGTATCTTGGTAAATACTGATGAAACAATTCACTGAAACTTTGCTTTAAGTGACATCATATGGGAGAGTGAGGGTTAAGAAAGACCTCTTAGCATCAACCTGAGCTAGGCGAAAGGAAAAGGAAAACTTGAATGAAAAACTGAGATGAAAGGTTAGTGTTTTGTTAATCTCTTTACAGTATACTTATCTGGTGAGATGTAACCAAAAAATAATTTTAGTCTGCAATAGAAAGCACAGATTTCTGTTAATAGTGCAAAGCAAATTAAATATCACATTGTTGTCTTGAATTCTTACATGGGGATGCAAGACACTGCAAAATGATTTAGGACAGAAATTAGAATTTCAATCTAACATTTGGCAGTGTATTTAGTCATACAATATCAGTCTTTAAGATTTAAGGGATGAAGTAATCTCATCTTTTGAGCTGAACCTGCTTGTTTCACCAATAATTTAATGGGAGGCTAGAGCATTTGGGGCTTAGGTTTAATTTCTTCCGCATTTAATCCACCCAAACTACTTGGTAATTTTACAACCAGCATGAATATTAAGATTGCAAAGTCAAAGCACTCAGATTTAGGAAATGACAGAATTAAGATTGTGCATGCAAACTTTATTTGGCCCCCTTGTGCGTATACATTATTACAGAGTCTTTAATTACATGATCACATACCAGTTTTTCCACAGGATACCTGCCTCATTTAGTGCACTTTAAGTGAGTGCTTCCACCATGGGCAGCTTATTCAGTATTTCTCCTCTCCCTCATCATTCACTGTGAGGCCTCAGGGTTTATTTACCATACACCATCTGAACTCTGCACTGGAAACAGAATTATTAATTTCTCTATGGGTTTTCAATGGATGTCATTACCATAATATCTGTGTACTTAACAAACAGTAATCAGTTTCTCTTCCCAATGCCCCACTGAGATAAGTGTATTTTGAGGTTGCTGAACCATCTGTTTCCACCCTGTCTTGTTTTCTCCACATCCCTCTAACATACTCTTCTCTTATCCTTCCCAGTTTTTCCAGGTTCTTATTCCTCTTCCCTATATCTTGTTCCTCTTTCCTTCTTGTAAGGCTGGCCTTGCTTCTCCTTTAGTCCTCGCTTCCCTGAATTCCAAATATAATGTTTCTTCTTTTATAGACACCACCAGGTACAACACTGAGATCATAGAGGGACAATCAATCATCCATTCCTGTGCTCTGTATCATTGTCATTGTGGTCTAGAAAATGATATTTAGAGGTTTGCTTTTGGGAATTGGCTTATAGGCAATACAGTAAAAACTTTGTTATCCAGCATGAGTGGGGTAAAGGGTGTCCTGGTTATCTAAAAATTCCAGTTACCTGACGTAGGGGTTTTTGCTAGGATGCAGAGTGGCAGCAGCACAGGATGGTGGGTGATGGGGGCAGCAGCCACATATGAACTACCCCTTCTCCCTCCCTACCGCATCTGGCCAGCTGGCCAGAAATTCCAGTTAATACAGTATTCTGGTTACTAAAATGCCAGTTAACACAGTTTTTACTATATATACATGCATTAGAATAATAGTCCAGGGCAGCAGCAAGAGTTAATCGATTTCTAAGAGCCTGGTCACAGTCACACAGTTCTCACAGTCTTTAAGGCAGACAGGATATCTAACACAACAAAGCCAATGTATACACACACAGCCTGGTAAGTTGTGGGCACGTACCACACTGTTCCATAACATGAGATAAGGTGGCATCAGCTCACAAGGCCCAAGAGGGTGAGGGCCTGAGGTTCTGGTTTTGGGGGAACAGACTCTATCAGGAGAAGGCCCAGAAAGCCCATTAGGATGTGTGCCTGTGATGGGCTCATGAAACAAAGGAATATGCTGACAGGACAAAATAGAATGTGGACAGTATGACAACCACAAAAAGACCAGTCAGTGATAGCCATGGATGGAGAATCATAAGGAGGGGAAAAGAATACAAAAGAAGAGAATTTAGAGGGAAACCCAAAGCACCACAGACAGAGAGCATACTACCAGCCTGTCTTACCCACACCACTGGGGTGAGAGAGGATGAGCCTCGGCCTCAACCTCCAGACTGCTGACATCTGACATTCAAGAAAGAACCTCAGAGTGAAGCTTGCATCCTGGTCAGACCTTCCTTGACTTTGATGACAGTACTCTTATTTGCTATCACTGTGTATCAATAAATTTGCCTGTTATTACATGGAAAGGTTTTGGCTGGGCTGAGGGTTTTGGGTCTCTCTGGAACAAGGCATCTAGGTAGTAAATCCAGTGCCAACAATCATTCCTGGAAGCTGGGGGTAATAGTTACAGTACACGTGAGGGAATTCAGAAATTTTAGTGGCAATGTGAGCAAACTGCTACTGAAATTGTGCAAGCAGCAATTTTCACTAGCAATGGACTCGTGCAAATGTAGACTTGCAAAAGTAGGTGTTGGGTTTTTTTTCAGAGAACAAAATTCACCTCTCTGATTTCAGATAGAACTCTCTGCCAAATCCAAGGCCCCAGCTACAAAGCGCTAAGTTATTTTAGTAAATAGTTGTAGGAAAATGTTAACTAGCATATTCCATTCCCCCAGCCTTGGGCAGTCCCCCAATGTAGAAAATTTCAATCTAAATAGACAAAGTCTAGAAAAGTTATCAAATTTATATCAGGGTCCTATAATGAAACTGTTATGCAACCCTACAGCTGTGATATTTCTCACTCTCTCTAGTATTAAATTCCTGATGATTTTATATCTTTGGAATTATATCAGATGTATAAAATCTTTGTAACTTATTCTTGTTGTCCATGAAGTTTAAGCTTTTATGCAATGGCATTTAGTACTTGTGGTCTAGAAAATGATATTTAGAGGTTTGCTTTTGGGAATTGGCTTATAGGCAATACAGTAAAAACTTTGTTATCCAGCATGAGCGGGGTAAAGGGTGTCTTGGTTATCTAAATATTCCAGTTACCTGATGTAGGGGTTTTTGCTAGGATGCCTTGTATTAAGCCTTATATTGTATTAAGGACTATGAATGTAGCTTAATACAATACAAGGCTTAATAAAACTCAACTCCCAATATAAGAGTGAGATAGCAAAGACTTCCCAGTATCAGAGGAGAGTACTCCTAAGTTACCATTTCTGGGCTAACCTGACCAAGAGTTAACTATTTTTAGCCCCCCTGATGCCCTGCACAAACCAGGCAACATTCACTGTGGAGTTAGCAACCCACTCCCAAATCCTGCCAACTCCCCCAACTCACCAAATGACTGAAATGAACCTGCTAGTCTCTCCAATACCCCTGCCACTCCCCCACTTCACTGACTTAACACTGAGTTCCCTGCATGACTCTTGGCAACAGCTCTCACCTGTATATGCCACTCCTAGTCTATGTTTAGATGGCTTAAAGCAAGCTGAACAAATATAGGCCAAATGTGGCAAACAGCTGTACATAACCATAGAGACCCAACAATCCCTAATTACCATGACAAGAAGTGTGTAACAGGACAATTCTTACAATCATTAGATTCAACTCCCAATATAAGAGTGAGATAGCAAAGACTTCCCAGTATTAGAGGAGAGTACTCCTAAGTTACCATTAGACAGCCATTCTAATTAAAATGCCATATTGTAGTGTGTATTCAGTTTCCTTCATTTCAAAATGGCCACAGAGGGGCTTTTACTAAAGCTTATTCAACAAGTTTTATTTAAAGCACCCCCACCTCCAGTTTGAAACATAGGACACTGAATACACATGATACTGCAGCACTCTGGACTGTTCTAAATAGAACACTCCAAAAGTCTCAACTAATCGAGTCTGTTCTGATGCATTCTAATTAGAATGCATTGGAGCATGTGTACAGGCACCCATTGAATAATAAGAATCCTGACTCTTATTAAATATTTTAACATGTAGTTAAGAGTGGGATTGTCATATTACAGGCTCCATAATTATTGTACCCAGAAAATGTAAACAGAGCATTGTTCTAAGTAATATCACATCTTTAATTCTTCCAACTCAAAATGAATCTTAAAATTGTTACTTTGCTAACTGAATCACCACTAAGATTACAATAATTCTTTCCATTTACAGGCTGTCAAAATACAATAGTCCTAAAATAACAGGATCCATTATACTAATCACAAACAGGAAACTCAAATTTAATTACATTTTCCAGGAATAAAATATTAGTTTTTAGCACCGTTACAATTCCTGCAGTTGCCTACAGAAATCTTTTTCATTCCAGAACCTTCCATCTTTTCTGTTTTCTATTGTTAAGAGTCTATTAGAGGAATCAGTGCACTGCAAAATGAATTTAAAAAATATCCTCCCTTCTCATCATAAACAGTAGCTAAAGTAAAGAAAATCTAAAGTAAATTTGGGATTGCCATATTTGTAACAGTTACCTGTGAGCACAGGTGTTTGCCACATCAGCCACTTGCCTAGTGTCACTTATAAGTTGTTTTCTTTTTCTTGAGCCAGGGATTCTTGTAGGATCCTTCCTACACTCTGCAGCTTTATGTAGGCTCTATAGCAGAAGAACCTTTGCACAGGTCACAGTTTTTTTTGGTTCTTGCTTAATTTTTTTGGAGACTAGACAATCTTCAAGCTACCAGCTAGTTCTCAGTCTCACAGCACCACCTTCCAAAGATAGTGATACCTTTTGGTCTTTTAATAACCAGCCAGAAGAGCAGGAGGGAAATGGATTAAGATGCTAGGCCCAAGTGCCTTTAAAGAGCCATCCACCCTAGGGCTAGGATCTCTCAACTTTCCATCTCTTGTGAATTAAAAATAAGATTCAAATTGTTCTAAAAGGAGCTCCACTTAATGATTGCAAGACCGAAAAATAAGTTCCCTTGCCCCAAAAGATTATACAAGTTGATATGTTTAACCACCTAGGGTCCCCATTCAGTCAAGAGAGACAGATAGCTGTTTTTAAAGTTGGATCCAGACTGCCAAAATTTTGAACAGGGTAGAGCTATTAGGAAGTGAGCCAAAAGGAGATTATAAACAGCTTTTTCACTGGGTGTTTGTAGTCTCACTACTCAGCATCAGGCTTAGAATCTGACTCCAGATTGCACATTAGGCACCTTTGTCATCTCAGGATCCAGATATGCCTGGTTTGCAAAAGCAGTATATCATTTAGTAAACAGTGTCATTCACTCATGCACTTTGCTGCTTCTGCACAATAGGCTTGCCTAGGAAATGATTGGCCCAGTTGCTAGGCCTTCCCTAGTCTTAGGTGACTCAAACGCACACCTTTTATCTCTCAAAAAAGTATGTTAAAAATCAACCTGTAGGTAAATATAGACTGGTTGGGACCCCTTTCTCTCCTGGTGGCCTCTCTGCAGAAAGGAATCCAAGATTCATGAAGTATGAAAGACAGCAAACAAAAAAGAAACAAGCGATGAGGGCACTCCCCAGGTGGAGGGGACTGTTGCCAGGGCTACTTTTGCATTATACATTAGATAGCCATCAGCTAAAAAAATAGAAACAATGCTGGCGGCAGGGACCATATACACAGCAGGTACCAAACCACATTGTATTTTTATATTACTACTTCTTTTATTTTGTCTAAGAAGGCCTGAATTCTGGAGTCTGAACAATCAGGCAACATAAAAAAGCCAATAGAGAACAAATTACTATACTCTTCACCCTTTTCTAGGTGTTTGTGAAGCATACATTTGTGCAGAAGAAATGTAAGCCATTGAATTTAAGTTCACATAAGTGTAATAGAAAGAAAATATTTTGAAGTATTTTGTTTGCAACTAGTTGCTACACTTTTATTAATAATATAAAGTTTTAAACACTTGTATTATCACAAAAATATTTCAGATCACCTTTAATATGCAAACAGATCTGTTCTGAACCAGCTGAACATATAGTTAATCAATGCTCTACTTAACAAAACCCTTTAATTTGAAAGTCTGACAAAGAAACAGATTTATTGTACACTGAAGCTGTGCAATTTAAGTGGTCTCCCCACTGTATTTGCTAATACTTAGGCATAATTCTGGTAAAAACCTGCTTGCATTGCCCCATTCCAAGCTTTACTAATTAACTCTGACCACAGAAACTGCCATAGAGATGAAAAGAGAATATTAAATTACAAAGTAAGCAAGTGTCCTAATGTCTGCAATGCTTTATGAAACAAGAATATTATTTCAACTACTTCAGAGCTATCATAATCGAGTTGTAAAGTCTAAATGGGATTTTCCATTGTTTAAAATTTAAATTTGGATGTGCAAATAACACTGTCCCAGTAGATGCTGGATACTTTCTGACATAGGGACAGGATAATATATTTTTAAAGCAGTCTTCAAATTTACAAGGGGATATTCATGGCTATTTTCTTAAACTTGTTTAAAAATTCCCCTCCCCCATATTTTGTGCAGGCATTTAGACCAGCTGATCCATGAGGTCCCTTCCAAACCTATGTTTCAATGTTTTATTAATTCAGAAACATAGACTAATATTCCCCTTTATGTTATTAAAGACAGTAAAATTGAGTGAGTCATGTCCAGAATTCTACACTCCTAATTTTTTCATTCCAAAGTTATGCTAATCAGGTGGTTCCCAAATTCATAGTTCATGAAGCTGTTGGAGGATCTTTCCTTGGTCGGGCTTACGACAGATCACGAATAGGCGGGAGAACAGTGAACAGGCTTGGTAGCTTTTATTAATGACTATCAACATAGCCACGGAGCGGCTAGAACTCACCACGCCTCACGCGCCCTAATGGTGTGCGAGACCGATGAAAATAGCTGGTGAGTGGTTTCTGGGGTTTCAGGTCACCAGGATCAGGCGGGTCTCTGCGTCCTTCTTTGGTTGGCCACTCCAAAGGCCGAGCCGTGTCCGTATTAATCTGCCGTGAATCGTTCCAAGTCCGTTGGAAGCAGAAAGGACCCTGACGATCAGGTGCAGGCTCCTTTTATAGCTTAGGTGATGTGCAGTGGTGTGATTGCGTGAGGCACCTTTTGATAGGCCCATGGCACTGACTGACTGACGCTGGACTCTGCCTTGTGGAAAGTTCTAGCTACCGCTTATCTCTTACATTGATGGCAGAAAAACAACTATGGTCTGCCTAGCAACTATTACAGAACTCTGTATAACTTTTCTGATTGGTGAACGTGGCCACTTAACAAACATAGTGATCACAACATGCCCCGCTGGCCGTGTGAGCCAAAAAGCTTACAACAAATACCAAAACAGACTTAACACGTTTGATCTCTGCTAGGGAGGTTACTAACAAACAAATGGTGCGGCGTAATACCAACTGTAATGAGTTAAGTGAATAAATTCAATCAAGTAAACCAAGGTTCGATTAGGCTGCCAGGTCAATATTACAGTACACTTTGTATTTCGGGGCAAGTGTCATTCGTTTGAGGAAGGCACTCTTAGTAGGTAACCTGCATAGCCAAGGTAATTTGACGACGAATGCAATGAATGATCAAACCAACACAACAGGAAGTTATCGATACAACAATTAGAACTGTAAATAGGGGAGTTAGTAGATTCGCCAACCATGGTGAAAGCCGGAGGTTAAATGCGGATTGAAACGTTTCAGCTAGCCAATTAAAAGGGGTCTGGACAATTGTATGCGTATTCTCAGCTACCTTTCGGATTTGATGGATGGCTCTGAGGCGTTATAGATAACGAGACAACAGGTCTCATCTGGCACAGTGAGGTTAAGCACTGCGCAGAACCCACCTTCTTTGGCCAACATGAAATCCAACACAAGGCGGTTTTGGAAGGCAACCTTAGAAGTATCCTGCAACTGCCAGTTGAATACTTCCAAAGCATCTGCTGTACTATTGGCCAGTCTGGCTAGCAATTCCAGAGTTTGCAGCTGCTGGATGGCCAATGCCGAGGCGGAGGCTCCAGTAACAAACATGCCATACAGGGTCCACCCAGTGGTAAACTTCCTGCGCTCAGTTTCAGTCATATTAGACCAGAATTTTGATTCCCCCATGACACCTGTAATTTGTTCATTGGGGATCACATTGCGGGTGCTCCGGACATGGTTGGGAAACGTAAACGGGGTGGTCCAATGGGTAACATTGGAAAATTCATAGGGGCATAGCGTGACTTGGACCAAAATACAACACACATTGAAGTGATAGGGAAAGTGACTGTATAAAACAGCTTGGGTTGAGTTTTCATCTTGTTGACAATAGAACATAGTATCATGGGGAGGTGGGATCAGTGCTATTGCTGGGGGGGGTCTAGTGTTAAAGAGGGCTAATAACGGTTTTAGATGTGGGCTAAAGCATCTGGTAATGAGTTTGAATGCAGCGCGATGAGCAGGTGGACCAAAGTGACTGCCCATCATTATAAATGCTTTTTCGGGGAATACGCGAAATACTTCAGCATCCTCAAAGGACCTCCTCACCATGGAGGTTCTAAAAGTGCATGGAGTAGTATGACATCCTGGCCAATAGCACAGGGTGCCCGGAGTGGAAAATTTAATTTTCACCGTTTGTAAGACAGTTTGAGGGAGTGGGGGAATAGAGAGAGTAACATTGTTGGGGTCGGGCACAATGGAGTGTGGTGCCCCCCAAGGTGGTCCATGGGTGAAATTGAAACAATCCTGTGGGATACCTTGTACAGTACAATTGATTGGGGATGTGCCATTCCATTCCCACGTGTAAGTGAGGAATTGAATGGAACAACTGGTGTTGCAGGCTAAGTAGTGAATGGTTTCGTTACCGGGGATGCATGTACAAAATTTAGAAATAAATCTGAGTAATTAACAGGGGTGACAGCTATGCGAAAGGGACTGTCTGCAGCGGAGGTAGGTGTATGTCCACAAACTGAACCTGATGTGTGCCCAGTAAGCAGCATCCACTCTCGCGAGGTACGGAGAAACAGGTTGTCTGCGATGGACGACGGGGATGTAATGAGAGTCCACTTTGTGTGTCCGGTGATGCCGTGGTGTAAGATGCACATCAAAATGATACCTGCTGATAGTGAAAGGTAAATCAGAAAAATTAGCCAAAGCTTTCGCCGTCGGCGGGATGGGCGTACAACTGCTATTGGTTCTTTCGACCTTCCCACAAGCCTCTCCCATAATCCTGAAAATGGCAGGGGTGACACCCGCCGGTCTTGTGGCAATGGCATGGTGGTCTGGTGAAGGAGGGGTTCGGTGTCAGCTCTTTTATCTTGTCGATCGAACATCTCGGAAGGTCACTTGATCTGTAAAATAACTAGATGTTAGTTCAATAAATCACTACACGGTTTTAACCAACTGAGATGAACTAAGTGCTCGTGGTCATCAGATGAATCAACCAGACAAAGCTTGTAAGTATGGGCTAGGGCTGTAGCTTCGATAATCTTGCCTGGGAACACAGGTGGATATTTGGTGGGCATTGGAGTGGGAAAGGCAACCCATACGAGGTCTCCGGGTTTAAAGTTCAGCTGCCATCCTCTTCGAGTTTCGAGGGTACACGCATGAAGCTGTGATTCGCCACTTGGGTAAGGAGAGATAAACAGCTCCTGTGAGGGCATTGACGAATGGCTGTGAATGTGGGGCATGAATGGGTTGAGGTCCCTCATGGACTTGGTGTGGCTTTTCATGTACTGCACTGGCAACCAAGGCTGAGAGGGAGATAGGCCACAGCGTGTTGTCAGTTTCCAGGACAGTCGAACCGGGAAGGAGTCCCAAGCTGAAACTTCCATGCGTAACAAGACTGATGGCTTCTCGCTGGCTGAGTGTCTCATGGCCACATTCCAACACTAATCATCCAAACCACTGTGCTGGGGTTTCATTTTCTTGTCTTGCCATCCTGTTAATAAGCTCGTTCATCTCGCTGCGGTCGCGATCTTGGGTGGTCCGCTCAGTAATGAGATTCCCATCTCCATCTTGCCAAGTCTTTACTATCTCGACAGGCTGGGTTTGGAGTGGAGGGATCGGCAAGGGGCTGGGCATTGGTGGAGTGGTGCCCGTAGGAGGGGTTGCTTGGGCCCTGCCTCCTGGGTCAGGGAGGGGCGGGTAAAGCGGTATCACCACCGAAGGCGGCGCCTTCCCTTCCGGATAAGGTGGTGGGGGAAGAGTAGTAGGCGGTGCCGTTGCTGTGGCGGGTAACAGCTCAAAGACGTTGCGCTGATGGCTGCCACCAGAGGGAGGGTCGTTTCTTCCCACTGCGTGGCTGATGGTGATCAGCACCATTTCATAATCATGAAGGTGCCCAAGCATGGCCACAAAACCCTCTAAACACACACGCAAGCACTCCGCTTTCTTCCCCTTTTTCTTATCATTTATTGTCCCAACAGTGGTGAAGACTCCCCGTAACCTCTGGTGACTTGCGCCGCCGGGGATAACAAACTGCAAAAGGTTCACCCCCTCTGTACAGCGCTTCTCGCCTGTCAGAGCCACTATCTTTTTCATTAAAACATCCCAATCCTGAGAGGGGTCAGTATCTTGCTGGTCACCTGAGGGAAGCTCTTTGGCTACCACTACACATGCATCAGGGATATCTTGGTTTGATGGGACAGCGAATGACACACTTGAGTCCCTCAGCACACACCCTAGTGCTCAGCCCGTTAAGCGAACTTCCCAGGGGCGGTGCGGTTCAGACTGATGCCACACACAGAACAGCTGGGTGCTGTCATAATCCACGTGGCTGGGGGCCTGGTGAAACTGTAAATGACCCCACAGTTCATCAGAGCTTCTGGTCGTCCGATGGCCAGATGCCCAAAACCTGACATCGTGACTGGTCGTCCCTATCATGATCTGCAGCCGACCATCCTGTTCATGACGCCATGTTGCAGGATCTTTCCTTGGTCGGGCTTACGACAGATCACGAATAGGCGGGAGAACGGTGAACAGGCTTGCTAGCTTTTACAAGGTAGCTTGGTGGGAAGGGGTTAATTCCTTGCTCCCTGGGAGGAGGCCGGCTGCGTGAAGCTGGGCCGGGTCAAGCCCCCGCCCAGGCCCCTACTTGGCCCAGCCCCCCAGGGAGAGAGAAGAGAAGGAGTGGGGTACTCACCAGTCCCCCTCCTGTAGGGCAGGGCCCCCAAATCCCAAGCAGGGCCCCCCCAAACCTATGAAACCACTTTTCCCTGACAGCAGGCCCACTGTGCATGTGTGCAGTTTAAAAGGGCTCACCAAACAAGGGGAAAAAGCTCAGTTAGGCTCCAGAGCGGTGAGAGACACGCGGGTGAAGCCCGCTGCACCCCCCGCTTCCCCGAAGCCCCCCAGACACCCCCTCAGCAGCTGCAGAGCCCCATGCCGACCCCCAGCACAGCTGGAGGTAAGCGGGCTTGTGGTGGGAAGGGGTTAACTCCTCGCTCCCTGGGAGGAGGCCGGCTGCATGGAGCCGGGCCGGGTCAAGCCCCCGCCCAGGCCCCTACTTGGCCCAGCCCCGCAGGGAGCGACGCAACTGGAGTGTGAACAGGCTGCGTAAACAGGTGCTTGAGTTAGCGCGGAGTTCGCACAGGAGAGGGTGTGGGAGGGCACGAGACCCTGCCTGCGACCCCCTGAGAGTAGTCAGCCCCAGCCATAGACAGCCTACCAGAGGCATGACACGGATGGGCATGCGCCACACCCCGAGGATCCCCTCGGGCTCTGCGGCCCCCCCATTGGGCACCTCAGAGACGGCCACCCAGATGGAGCCCATGGTTCCGGGCTCCACGCAGATGAAGCCCCTGGCTCTTGGCTGAGGGGGCTGCCTGTCCCTTTTTCAGGCTCTGGGGCCCAGGAGCATAGCCACCTCGCCTTGCGGGGTCTGCTCCCTACTGGGGTCTCTGGTGCACCAGCTGGAGGAGCTCCAGGCAACAGTCCAGAGACTACGTGCCATCAGGGACTGCGAGCAGGAGATAGACTCCTACTGCCAGGCCCTTCTCCCCCAGGAGCCGCAGGGTAGAGCATCGTCTCCCTCCAGGACTAAGGAGGACTCTGGGACCTCCTGCTCTGCCCAGTCAGGGGCAAGAACCAAGATGGTCAAGGTCCCTAAGGCCCGCTGCACCAAGGCCCCTCCCTCGCCGGAGCTTAGCAACAGGTACGCACCTCTTCCAGTGCCAGCAGAGCCTGCTGCGTTGCCAGCTCCTGCAGGCAACCCAGGCTCAACCGCAGCTACTGCCCCCGCTCTCCCCAAGAAAAAATGAAAGGTGTTTGTTGTGGGAGACTCCATCCTCTCGGGCACTGAGGGGGCAATCTGCCACCCTGACCCCTTAGCCCGGGAAGTCTGCTGGTTCCCAGGGGCCCGCATCCGAGACACTGTGGAGAGGATCCCACAGCTCCTCTGGCCCACAGACCACTATCCCATTCTCCTTATTCATGTGGGCACCAATGACATGGCTCGGAGCACCCCCAGCCAGGTCATGAGGTGCTACAGCGAATTGGGAGCGGGGCTTAGGGGTCTGGGAGCTCAGGTGGTGTTTTCGTCAATCCTCCCAGTCTTGGGCTATGGGCTGAGGAGGGAGAAGAGGATCCACGCAGTGAACCAAAGACTGCGGCGCTGGTGTCATCGGTAAGGCTTTGGCTTCCATGACCACAGCCCGCTCTTTGGTGAGAGAGGCAGTGAGCTGCTGGGAAGAGATGGCCTCCACCTGTCCCCCCTGGGGAGGAGGCTCTTTTCAGCCAGGCTGGATGACCTGCTCCACCGGGCTTTAAACTAAGCCTGCTGAGGGATGGCGGGACTACTGCCACTGCTGGCCTGCTGAGCAACCCTTCCAAAGCCAGCAGACCAAGGCACTTAAGGGAGCCCACCCCTACCCCAGCCCTGGCACAATTTGTGGGCAAGGCAAGAGCCCCCAAGGGCACACTTGCCTGCCTGTACACTAATGCCAGGAGCCTGGGCAACAAGAAGGATGAGCTCGTCCTCCTGCTCAGTGCAAAGAAATATGATGTCATTGGGATAACGGAGACTTGGTGGGACTCCACCCATGACTGGACCACGGGTATAGAGGGCTATACCCTGTACAGGAGCGATCGTGTTGACAAAAGGGGTGGGGGTCTAGCTCTCTATGTGAAGGAAAGCTACATGTCCCTGCAAGCTGATGTTGGCGACCGGCATGGACAGCTAGAGACCCTCTGGGTAAAAATTTGTGGGGAATACGGCACAGGGAACACAATGGTGGGAGTCTACTACAGACCTCCCACTCAAAGTCCTGAGCTTGACCAGGAGTTTGCCCGTGAACTGACTGAGGCCGCTTGCTCCAGGACCTTGGTTGTCATGGATGACTTCAATTACCTGGACATCTCCTGGGAAGATCACTCAGCAAAATCCGAGCGGTCGCAAAGCTTTCTCTCATGCGTGGATGACCTCTACCTGACTCAAGAAGTCTATGGGCCAACGAGAGGCAAAGCACTGCTTGACCTGCTACTGGCTATGGGGGACAACCTAATCGGTGACCTAGTGATCGATGGGAAGCTGGGTGACAGCGACCATGAGCTGATCACCTTCACCATCCGCTGTAAAGCTGGCAAGTCAGACAGCAACACAGAAGTCCTTGACTTCAGAAAAGCCGACTTTGACTGACGCAAAGTACCTATTTAATAGGTTGGCTTTTTCCTGGGCGTCAGTTGTCAGTTGCCCCATCTGGTTTAGCAGGGGTCCAACATTGCCCTTGCTTTTCCTCCGGCTCCCCACATACCTGAAAAAGGACTTTTTGTTGTCCTTGATGCTTGAAGCTATTTGGAGTTCAGTTGCAGCCTTGGCTTTCCTGGTTTGCTCCCTGCAGGACCGGACCAGCGCGGAGTAATCCTCCTTGGAGGTGAATCCCATCCTCCATCCTTTGTAGGCTTTCCTTTTTAGCCACAGGAGGTCCGCTAGGTCCCTGGAGAGCCAGGAGGGCTGCTGTGCCTTCTTGCTGCCTTTCCTTCGTGTTGCAATAGATTTAGCTTGTGCATTGAGGATTGCTTCTTTGAAAAGCAACCACTATTCTCAAACTCCCATCTCCCTGGGGTCATGGTCCGTGAGGGCCTGACCAACTAGCCTCTTGAGCTTGTCAAAGTCGGCTTTTCTGAAGTCAAGGACTTCTGTGTTGCTGAATGACTTGCCAGCTTTACGGCGGATGGTGAAGGTGATCAGCTCGTGGTCGCTGTCACCCAGCTTCCCATCAATCACTAGGTCGCCGATTAGGTCATCCCCCGTAGCCAGTAGCAGATCAAGCAGTGCTTTGCCTCTCATTGGCCCATAGACTTCTTGAGTCAGGTACAGGTCATCCACGCACGAGAGAAAGCTTTGCGACCGCTCAGATTTAGCTGAGTGATCTTCCCAGGAGATGTCCAGGTAATTGAAGTCATCCATGACAACCAAGGTCCTGGAGCAAGCGGCCTCAGTCAGTTCACGGGTGAACTCCTGGTCAAGCTCAGGACTTTGAGTGGGAGGTCTGTAGTAGACTCCCACCGTTGTGTCCCCTGTGCTGAATTCCCCACGAATTTTTACCCAGAGGGTCTCTAGCTGTCCATGCCGGTCGCCAACATCAGCTTGCAGGGACATGTAGCTTTCCTTCACATAGAGAGCTAGACCCCCACCCCTTTTGTCAACACGATCGCTCCTGTACAGGGTATAGCCCTCTATACCTGTGGTCCAGTCATGGGTGGAGTCCCATCAGGTCTCCGTTACCCCAATGACATCATATTTCTTTGCACTGAGCAGGAAGACGAGCTCATCCTGCTTGTTGCCCAGGCTCCTGGCATTAGTGTACAGGCAGGCAAGTGTGCCCTTGGGGGCTCTTGCCTTGCCCACAGATTGTGCCAGGGCTGGGGCAGGGGTGAGCTCCCTTAAGTGCCCCCTTAAGTGCCTTGGTCCGCTGGCTTTGGAAGGGCCGTTTAGCGGGCCAGCAGGGGCAGTAGTCCCCCCATCCCCCAGCGGGCTTAGTTTAAAGCCCGTTGGAGCAGGTCAGCCAGCCTGGCTGAGAAGAGCCTCCTCCCCAGGGGAGAGAGGTGGAGGCCATCTCTTCCCAGCAGCTCGCTACCTCTCTCTCCAAAGAGCGGGCTGTGGTCATGGAAGCCAAAGCCTTCCCGGTAACACCAGCACCGCAGTCTTTGGTTCACTGCGTGGATCCTCCTCTCCCTGCTCAGCCCATAGCCCGAGACTGGGAGTATCGAGGAAAACACCACCTGAGCTCCGAGACCCCTAAGCCCCGCTCCCAACTTCCTGTAGTGGCTCATGACCTGGCTGGGAGTGCTCCGAGCCGTGTCATTGGTGCCCACATGAGTAAGGAGCATGGGGTAGTGGTCTGTGGGCCGGAGGAGCTGCGAGATCCTCTCCGCAATGTCTCGGATGCGGGCCCCCGGGAAGCAGCAGGTGGTGAGTGGTTTCTGGGGTTTCAGGTCGCCGGGATCAGGCGGGTCTCTGCGTCCTCCTTCGGTTGGCCGCTCTGAAGGCTGAGCCATGTCCGTATTAATCTGCTGTGAATCGTTCCGAGTCCGTTGGATGCAGAAAGGACCCTGACGATTAGGTGCAGGCTCCTTTTATAGCTTAGGTGACATGCAGAGGAGTGATTGCGTGAGGCACCTTTTGATAGGCCCATGGCACTGACTGACTGACGCTGGACTCTGCCTTGTGGAAAGTTCTAGCTACCGCTTATCTCTTACATTGATGGCAGAAAAACAACTATGGTCTGCCTAGCAACTATTACAGAACTCTGTATAACTTTTCTGATTGGTGAACATGGCCACTTAACAAACATAGTGATCACAACAGAAGCTAAATAAATTATTTTTTGTTTCTGTGGCAAATCTCAGAAATCCATTTAACTATGTAATATTTCCTAGAAATATTGACATTATGCTCTTCTTATTTACTCTCCAGATTCCTGTTGTGTTCATTAATTTGGACTAACAAAATAAAAACAGATGGCAGTGTAATAATCACCATCTCTTTATTGCAAAGCAGTTATTACAGATTTGTCTACAATCTCTTTATGAACTAGAGAAACTATTTCTTTTCTTTGTCACATTATTTCTATAGTTTTACTTCAAGTGACTTCCAGTGAAATTCTTACCAAGGAATTACAATTCCATGTTTATGTATATGTATATAGAAATGTTTGTGGCACAGTGTCGCAAAGCACTCAGGTGCCGTGTGCCGGAGAGCAGAAAACAGCTTGGGAGAGACCCCTAGTGGCAAGAAGGGGGAGTTACCAGGACAGCCAGAGTAACAGGTGCTGGTTGCCAGGACAACCACTGGGGAGCAAGCTGACAGGAAGAGGCAGGGCCTGGCCCATATAAGCCCAGGCAGGAGGCCAGGAGGGCAGTTCCCCTTTGGGAGCCAAGGGAGGAGGATGTCAGCCAGTGCAGACAGAGGGGAGAACCCTGATTACATGAGCAGCCCCTAGTCACTGCTGGGGGTTGGAGTGTTTTCCTGGTAGGAATTGAATGTTGTTTGGCTGGATGGTCTAGCTTTTATGTTATAGTCCAGGGCCTTGTCTTTTTGTGTTTGGGTGAGGCTATTAGGGGTTGGAGGAGTCCTCATAGGGGCTTCACGGTAGCGGGGGATTCCTGGTGCCAGAGAGGGCACAGCATTTTGGGTGTATTGACCCCAGACTCAGAGCAAGGGGGCAGTGAGATGCCCCAGAGCAAGGGAGAGCCATGAGGAGCCCAGAGAGAGGGCCGCAAGGAGTGAGAAGCCCCAGAGCAAGGGGGCAGTGTGAAGACCCAAGGAGGTAAAGGAGAGGGCCAAGTCACAACAGGGTCCAGGTCAAAACCATGTCAATACCAGCTGCGAGGCTTGGGCTGCGGTGTAGGGGAAGAAAAGGAGCCACAGATTGTGCCCCCTGGCACCAGGGAGCATAAAGTGGGCAGCCTCCCACTAATTACATCAATCAATTAGTCAATTAAGATCAAGGTGTGGCAGGCAAGTAAGCAGGTGGTAGGCCCATAACAGGAGGGCGGAGTTGCCAGTAGAAAGGCTCCAGTAGCAATACTCCTGTCACACACAGTTATACTTTTAAAAGCAGAAATAAAATATAGCATCATTCTGTAGCCATTACCTTCCAGTGGCTACCCTGATTGTGACAAGAATTAATGCACCAAGCCATATGTTACTGTCATATGCATTATAAAAGGCTGTACACACACATGCAGGCTGTAGAAGCTGCTTTTGTACTCCCCAACAGACCAGTATCTACCTGGCTTCTGATATTAGCTGGCTTCCAATTACCTAAAAGTATCTAGGACAATAAAAAGTTATTTTTTAGATATATGGGGTAAACTATATGGATGGGACAACTGACGCCCAGAAAAAGCCAACTTGCTAAATAGGCGCTTTGCGTTGGTGTTTCACCAGTCCCATGGGATGCCCCTGCCCATTACAGGATGGGAACACCTAGGTGAGGGAGATTCCTTACCTTCAAGGATCAGTCCTTGGGCCTATGCTATTCAACATCGTCATTAATGATGTGGACATTGGTATCAGAAGAGGACTGGCCAAGTTTGCCAACGACACCAAACTTTGGGGTAAAGCATCCACACCTGAGGACAGGAGGGAGATCCAAGCTGACCTTGACAGGCTCAGAAAATGGGAGGACAAGAACCTGATGGTGTTTAACACTGAAAAATGCAAGTTTCCCCACCTTGGAAAGAAAAACATGCAGCATGCTTATAGGTTCAGCAGTGCTACACTCACTAGCTGTACAGATGAAAGGGACTTGGGGGTCATGATAAGATGAACGTGAGCCATCAGTGTGATGCTAAGCTAGTAAAGCAAGCAAAACTCTAGCTTGCATCCATAGATGCTTCTCAAGCAAATCCCAAGACGTCATTCTCCCCTTGTACTTGGCCTTGGTGAGGCTGCAGCTGGAGTACTGTGTCCAGTTTTGGGCTGTACAACTCAAAAAGGATGTGGAGAAGCTTGAGAGGGTGCAGAGGAGAGCCACGTGCATGATCAGAGATCAGGAAAACAGACCCTATGAAGAGAGGCTGAGAGCCATGGGACTCTTCAACCTGGAAAAGCGCAGGCTCAGGGGTGATCTGGCCTAACATGTTGGGTCCCACCTGCTGGGACTTGGTGGCTTCAGAAGGAGAGCAGCAGGATGGGGAGCCCTGAGCCTGGAACAGGCATCACATTCCCACACCCCCATTGGCTCTTCTCCAGCCATGTCACCCATGGGGGAGGGGAGCCAGGCTGTGAGCTCCACTCTGCTGCAGCAGTCACTGCCTCCCATGGGTGGCAGCCAGGGCTCAGGTGCTGCTGGGGGCTGCTGGGAGCTGTGGACCTGGGTCCATGGCCCTGTAGCCCTGGAAGCTAGAGGCCCTCTCCAGAAGGGATGGTGGGGTGGGGGGCTGTGAGTGGGTAGTGAGGGGCACCAGCTGGCTAGGGGGTTGTGCATAGGGAGTGAGGGACATCAGTGGGGAGTGTGAGGGGCAATGGCATGGAAAGGTACTAGCATATCAGGGCTGCTCAGCACCAGGAAGCAGCTGCGGCTGGACCTGTGTCCTGGTGAGCAAGGGGCCAGGGGGAGCTCTGATTTTCCATGATAAAAAAGCCAAAACCAAACATCCAAATTTATCAGTATTTAGAAATGATTTTATTATAGTAATTGAGGCTGAGGTAAGCTTCCAAATTACTTTAAAATTGTAGATATATCAATAAAAAAATTATGTTCAACTGATACCGATATATATATATGTATATATATAATGGTGTTTCGTTTTAATCATGAAAAAACAAGCCTGTTGGGTTTTTCACTTGGATAATTTGAGATTTTTTTTTTTAAGTCAGAGAATGCGTAACTTTTACACAGAGAAACCCAGGATCCATGGTGATCAAAGGCCTCCCCAGTACCCATAATCCCCTGGTATTCCATTTGTTCTGGAGTATGCATTACATTGGCTACATCATCTATTCTTGACTGTGCTTCTGGTGCATTGGGATGTTTCATTATCTCCAAAAGTTCCCTCTTGGGATTGTGTTTTGCCTTTCACCTGAATATCTGTATTAGGGTGGTCACTCCTGTGCTGGGAGCTGATCTGATTAATTTATTTATGCTGTTATTCTGTCTTTCCTGAAACATAAAACAATTTGCACCCCTGGTGCACCCCGGTGCAATTTTCACATAGGCTTCTCTTCCAGTCCTGGTGTATGTGCCTGTGTAACAGGGAACTCTCCTCAGTGCCAGTTACAATTGAAGGAGCAGCACCCAACCCAAGAGGAGGAGAAAAAAATTACTAGTACCTGACCCCTCACTTAAAAGGCTGGGATGTCATGTGCTGCCAGGAACATAGGTGTTCCCAGCATTATTCCACTCTGGTTGCAGTGGGAAAGCACATGGGAGCTGTGCCATCTCTTAGTGGTTTTGGGGAGGGAACCAGTAATTAAATACAGAACAAGTCCAGAGGACCAACTGCCCAGAGAGGGGATTGCATAAATACAGCTGTTTCTGCCTACCGCACAGAGGTGTGGGTATATACCCAGGAGCTCTGGATGTCTGGAGAAATGGATGAGGCTAAAAATAAGTGGATATGTACCTTGAGTGAAGAAGTGGTCTGGATGTCTTCAGCGAGGGGCAAGGGCTGCAACGGGGTGAGTGATGACACCATAGTGTGCTTCTCCTGGGGGGGAGAAAAGAAAAAAGAAGATGGTTTGTCAGATGGAGAGACTTTAGGTTAAGATTCCCCTCACCTGAGAGTCACCCTGAGTGAGGGAGACACTGGGAAACTTGGTGTGATTAAGAGGGTGGATATGAACGCTGGTAAGTGTTGACAGATGCAAGCATCCTGAGAAATTAAAGTCCAGCAATCGACACAGACTTACTGAAAGAAAAGATAGCTGGTTGCCCTGCCAGGAATAAGCATAGGCTGTGGAGAGAACAGCCAGGAATGACTAAGAAGAAAGAAACAGAGTGCCTCTAAAGATGACAGTGAAAAGTCAGGGAAGTAGAGACCTGTACTGTTTCTACTCTTGAATCTTCTGGATCCAGGCGAGAAGGGACCCAAAGAGGTCATATGCCGAGAACATCTCAGGTGTGGTAAGTAAAGGGCATGGGGGTGGAAGAGCCCTGTAAAGGGGCCCCTGGTCACTATCTGGACCCCCCAAAATCTGTTTAAATTCTTTGTATTTGTTTTTCTATCAACAGCATGGTGGGCGAACAAGGAAATATCATAGACATCAGGGCTGGAAGGGACCTCGGGACATCATCGAGTCTAGCCCCTGCCCAAAGGGCAGGAAGTCAGCTGGGGTCATAGGATCCCAGTAAAATAAGCATCCAAATGCCTCTTGAAGACATTCAAAGTAGGTGCTTGAACCACCTCCGGCAGCAGTCTATTCCAGACCTTGGGGGCTTGGACAGTAAAGAAATTCTTCCTTATGTCCAGCCTGAAACGGTCTTGCAGGAGTTTGTGACTGTTCGACCTACTCATCCCTTGGGGCGCTCTGGTGAACAAACGTTCCCCCAGATCCTGGTGGTCACCCCTGATAAACTTATAGGTGGCCATCAGATCACCCTTGAGCCTGCGCTTTTCCAGGCTAAAGAGTCCCATGGCTCTCAGCCTATCATCGTAAGATCTGTTTTCCTGGCCTCTGATCATGCACGTGGCTCTCCTCTGGACTCTCTCAAGCTTCTCTACATCCTTTTTGAATTGTGGAGCCCAAAACTGGACGCAGTACTCCAGCTGCGGCCTCACCAAGGCCGAGTACAAGGGGAGAATGACGTTCCGGGATTTGCTCGAGAAGCATCTATGGATGCAAGCCAGCGTTTTGGTCACTTTATTAGCCGCAGCATCGCATTGCAGGCTCATGTTCATCTTGTGGTCAATGATGACCCCCAAGTCTCTTTCTTCTGTAGTGCTAACCAATGTAGCACTGCCGAGCCTATAAGGATGCTGCAGGTTTTTCGTCCCAAGGTGGAGAACCTTGCATTTTTCGGTGTTAAACACCATCAGGTTCTCGTCTGCCCATTTGCTGAGCTTGTCCAGGTCAGCCTGGATCACTCGCCTATCTTCTGGCGTGGATGCTTTGCCCCAAAGTTTGGTGTCATTGGCGGACTTGGCCAATCCACTCCTGACTCCAGTGTCCACAATATTAATGAAGATGTTGAACAGTATGGGTCCCAGGACAGAGCCTTGAGGGACCCCACTGGTCACAGGGCACCACGATGAGTGACTGCCATCAATTACAACCCTCTGGGTCTGACCATGGAGCCAGTTTCCCAGCCAGTGGATCGTGGTGGAGCCAAGGCCACAACTGGCCATTTTGGCAAAGAGGTGATCATGAGATACCAGATCAAAAGCTTTTTTGAAGTCAAGATATATGACATCAATCTCTTCTCCCTTGTCCAGGTGATAGGTCACCTGGTCATAGAAGGAAATGAGATTGGTCATGCTCCCAGGCCCCAGAGCCTGAAAAAGGGACAGGCAGCCCCTGCAGCCAAGAGCCAGGGGCTCCGTCTGGGTGGCCGTCTCTGAGGTGCCCAGTGGGGGGGCCGCAGACCCCGAGGGGACCCTCGGGGTGCGGCACGTGCTCATCCATGTCTTGCCTCTGATAGGCTGGCTACGGCTGGGACTGACTACTCTGGGGGGTTCGCAGGCAGGGTCTCGTGCCCTCCCATGCCCTCTCCCATGCGAACTCCATGCTAACTCAAGCACCTGTTTATGCAGCCTGTTCACGCGGCTCCGGTCACGTGTCTCCCTAGGGGGCTGGGCCAAGTAGGGTCCCGGGTGGGGGCTTGACCCGGCTGGGCTCCACGCTCCCACGGAGCAAGGAGTTAACCCCTTCCCACCACAAGCCCGCTTACCTCCAGCTGTGCTGGGGATCGGCAGTGGGCTCTGCAGCTGCTGAGGGGGTGTCTGGGGGGTTTCGGGGGAGCGGGGGGACAGCGGGCTTCACCCATGTGTCTCTCACCGCTCCGGAGCCTAACTGAGCTTTTTTTTCCCTGTTTTGCGGGCCCTTTTAAACTGCACGCATAAGCAGTGGGCCTGCCATTGGGGAAAGCTGATTTCTCAGGCCAGGGGGGGCCCTGCCCGGGATTTGGGGGGCCCTGCCCTACAGGAGGGGGACTGGTGAGATTCAAGTAAATACAGTAAGTCCTAGATGCTGCCAAAAAAATACCCCAGGGGAAAGGTGGTAGCACTTTTTACCTCACATGCTTCACAGACACTTAAAGGAGAATAGTGGACTTGTACATGTGTATAAACCTCCAAGCAAAAGTCTTTCTTTCAAGAGAAAGCTTATGTAACAGATCTCAACAAGTTTGCATGGCTCTTCTTGTGAAGTAAAGTAGGAGAGAGGAAGAATTGAATCTGTGTTGCTTACCTATCATTGAACAGGTTACCCAGAACACGATCCTAACTGAACAGACAGGAAGGTTCAGAACACCATAGCTACACAAAAACACTTGAGAGAATAGTGACCCTAGGAGGTATCGTCAAAATTGACAAACAAGTAATAAACTAATATCCACAGCAGGTATTCCTGTCAAGCAAGATCTTAATTTTTAAAGTCTACATGACTCATTTGAGGCACTGAATTCAAACAAAGAAAGTTCTTATGGTTACATTAATGAATATTTGCTTTCCAGAGAGCACTGGTTTTATCTGCACACCGGCAGGTAAGGAAAGTATAATAGCTACCATGCCGACCTCATAATGATGTTTGTTCCCTTACCATACTAAACAGCCATTTTCAAAAGTAGCACCATCTTTTCAGTACACTGCTTCTCTAAACTTGTGGCAAGAGAAATAGTGTTTTAGCACTGCAGGCCATAAAACATTGGTTACAGAAAAGCATAGTAGTTATCAATCAAAACTGCTCTAAAAATTGATAAACACAGATTCACAAAAGAACTAAGTTAGGGTTTCTTTTTCTTCTACATGCTTTGGGTATACATTCATAACAGCAGGCAATTTACCTCACGCAGCCATGCTAAAAAACATACATGAAAAGCTACCTTCAAAACTTCAATAAACCGGTTACTATAAGATCGCTAGCAAGTGTTTTACTAATGCAGAATATGTACTCCTCTGTCTCTGCAACTCTTGTAATGTGTGCATTGTGTAATATAATGCATAGTGCATGCTATAAATGTGATATGAGTGTGTGACAGAAGGGGAGCAACCTTGCGGAGGCCTGCTAACTGACCATGGATTACAAATCCCAGAGGCACTTGGAAGCAGAAAGATGAAGTGACTAGAAACCCTGCTGCTGGACTGCAAATCCCAGAAAACTTTGGGGGCAGGAGGAAGAGCCATGGCTAGCTACCTTGCTAGGTTGCCTGGGAGCAATGATGCCTGCTGTGAGATGATCTGAAGGAGAGGGAAGCCTCTACACAGCATAGATGAGACACAAACTGACTGCATGTGATCCCCGACCTATGGACCTGCACAGAGCAACTCTAAATTAAAGACTGGTTCTTGGGGACACAGAGGTGGGTAGGGGACCATATGTGCTGAATGTATCAACCCCAGCAGTACTGATCACTACCTGTTTACTTGCCCTCTAAGTGTATGTTGTTATACTTTGGATGCCTATGTACTTGCATATGTTCCGTCGCATTGGCCTGTGACCCTAACCCCTAGGATACTCAGTATAAAGTAAATCCCTCACTGGCTGTAGTGATTGCACCTGATACTGTAGGGGGTTTGTAACACTCTCTTTTCTCAAGGAACAATGTTCCTTCCCTTCCCTATCACATATCACATTACTTCTTTTTCTTGTTATCATGTAACTTTGTAGTGATACCTAGGAGGTAAAGTCATAGACTGGGGCCTCATTGTGATAGCAGGTATACAAATCCAAAAGGCAGTCCCTGATGCAAAGAGCTTACAATCTAAGTAAAAGAGGAGAAACAACAGATGGATAAGGCAGATGGAAGAGTATGAGGAACAATGAGATTATATTTCTCAAGACAGATGGCAGTATCAGCACATGGTAATGATTCTTTTTCAGATTTTTTTGTCATGATCTGTGCTGCCATAAGCAATGAGCAACTTCTTAAAATATAGCACACATGAAGCTTCATCCATCGTTGATGCCTAGCCTCTTGGAGCTAAAAAAAGTTCATGATATTCCTCCTACTCACTTCAACTGGTGATGCTAGAATTTAAGTTGCTATTCAAGTTCACTATGTACTTTATGATGTCTCTCCACCCAAAGGCCTGAGAAGGAACAGAAAAAACTAGGTAGTCTGGTACTGTTTTTATTGTATCTATGCTACCTCTCCATCTCCCCTTCTCAGGGCTACGTAATGAATGACACTTCAGGATGAAGAAGAAGAATCGCAGGACTTCATTTGTATTATTCTTATTCTTATGGAAGAATGAGAAGTCTCTTTGTGAAAGGTACTGCAGTGTCATTCTGAACAGTAACCAGTGTAGGCAATTAGAAGATGAGCTTTGTACAAATATCTTTCAAGAGTGGCACAGCTGGGGAAGTGCACATAGGTTTGCTGAAATGATTTCTGAAAGCTCAGGGAAAAGATTAGAGATTTGTTTCCCAAAGGCTGCACCCAACACCTGAGAGAAACAAAAAGAAAAAAACAAATCCCCATACTAAGAATGAGGTAATAGAAAGGATGTTTTGAGTGGGATCCTTCAGTTGTTAGAAGCATCCATACGTAAGGTAGATTGCAAAACCAGTCTTCGAAACCTCACAGGATTGAGGTTAAATTTACTTCACAAATAAATGGAGAATAATAAAGGAGGGACAGGAAGACGGGATCTCAGAGCACAACTATGTTGTGAGCTCATTGATTTAGGCATCATATAATAGCTAAGTCTATGAGTTGTCCCAGTGGGTTTTGCTAATCTTTCCCCTCTGCAGAAAGACTATTTGGGAGAAAATATAAGAGGAGAAGCAAGCAAATGCCAAGAATGAGGACCTGACTACATGAACTAATTTCTTCACAAGAGACCTTGATTTGAAAAATAATCACAGTTGCAAGTTTCACTAATGTCTGAATAGTACTTTCAGAAATTAATTCTTTTGTTAAGTAAAAAGAAAATCCAGCTTCTAACTATGGAGTAGTGTCACATGAGAAACAAAAGAATTGATTTCTAATTCAAAGTTCTGTGAAAAAAATTGCAATGAAGAACTAATAAAAAGAGAAAAACTACTTTAAAAGACCACTTAGCTAGAAAAAAGGAGGATGGGTGTTGGATAGTGATTGGCAAATAAATCTAAGGACAGAGAGAGCATCAGTTTACTTTGTTTACAGCCTGGCTCATTGGAAGTGTGGCTGCTTCATACTCTAAAATAATTTTACTAAGGTGATTAGTGCATTTGTATATTCACTCTAGACCAGATTCTGGTATCCTCACTTCTGCTAAACCATACCTTTCTCTGTAAAGGGCCATGCTGATATATAAGGAACTACTCATTTTATGTAGGTGTATCAGAATCTTGCTCTATCCAGTGAGTCTAACTACGAGCCTAATAGTTTTCAAATCATAAAACAGATATAAAATGAAACATACCTGCAAGCACACAGAGGACAAGGAAACCACAAGCAATACATAAGTCTCAAGTATAAAGAGGATTCCCATTAATTCCTCTGGGAGCTGAGTGTATACTGCTGAAGCACAGGTCTACCACTTGAGTATGAAACAATAAGCCAAAATTACTTCTCTTTTATGTCAAATTTAAAGATGAATACAGGATGTGAATACAGTGGATGCCATATACTTAGACTCCAACAATGCTGATGACATTTCTTTGAAAATGAATTCAAATTGGTTAAGAGATAAGCACTCGTACATGGGCTGATACCTGAATGAAGGCCTAAAAATGCAGCAACAGGCAATAAATAGACAAGTCAAATAGACAAGTCAAATAATCAAACTGGCATGAGCAAAGCAGAAGATGATGCCTTCACAACTTTATTAATGATGTGGAAAATAATAAGCACTGTCATTACTTTCCCAAATGGATAAGGAAAGTATTGCGAATAAACCACAGACTGTTTGCCTTTTCTTTCTGACCACCTGAGTTTTGGGCATGAAGCAACAACAAAAGAAAAGAGGAAGGGAGAGAGGAAGGGAGGGAAGAAGGAAGGCAGGCAGGGAGGCCAGAATAAATTGCACCCCCTAAATAATATAAATCATGCAAAAAATCCATACTGTATAAGCTAAATAAAGGCTGGGTTCAGCAGAACGAAATGTGAGACACAACTGGCTGGAGGGCCGCACCCAGAGGGTGGTAGTGGATGGGTCCTTCTCGACCTGGAAGGACGTGGGCAGTGGGGTTCCGCAGGGCTCGGTCCTCGGGCCCGCACCGTTCAACATCTTCATCAGCAATTTGGACAAGGAGGTAAAAAGCACCCTGTTCAAATTTGCTGATGACACAAAGATGTGGGGGGACGTGGGCATATTGGAAGGATGCAACAGGCTACAATCAGACCTGGACAGGTTACAAGGGTGGGCGGATGAGAATAGGATGGGATTCAACACAGACAAGTGCAAGGTGATGCACCTAGGGGGGAACAACCGGCACCATACCTACAGCTTGGGGAACTTCCCTCTTGTCAGCACGGAGGCAGAAAGGGATCTGGGGGTCATCATTGACTCCAAGATGAACATGGGCCGGCAGTGTGGGGAGGCAGTCAGGAAGGCCAACCGCACCTTGTCATGCAGCCATAGATGCATCTCGAGCAGGTCCAAAGAGGTGATCCTCCCCCTCTATGTAGCACTGGTCAGGCCGCAGCTGGAGTACTGCGTCCAGTTCTGGGCGCCACACTTCAAGAGGGATGTCGACAGCATGGAGAGGGTCCAGAGGAAGGCCACTCGCATGATCAGGGGACAGCAGGGCAGGCCCTATGAGGACAGGCTGCGGGACCTGAACCTGTTCAGCCTCCACAAGAGAAGGCTGAGGGGGGATCTAGTGGCCTGTTATAAACTAGTCAGGGGGGATCAGCAGGCATTAGGGGAGTCACTGTTCCCCCGAGCACCGCCAGGAGTGACCAGGAATAACGGTCACAAGCTGGCAGAGGGTAGGTTTAGGTTAGATATCAGGAGGCGCTACTTCACGGTCAGGGCGGCTAGGGTCTGGAACCAACTTCCAAGAGAAGTTGGTGCTGGCTCCTACCCTGGGAGTGTTTAAGAGGAGGGTGGATGAACATCTTGCTGGGGTCGTTTAACTCCAGTATTCTTTCCTGGCATGGCAGGGGGTCGGACTTGATGATCTGCTCAGGTCCCTTCCGACCCTAGAAACTATGAAACTATGAAACTATGAATAGAGTAGTGTATCCTCATTTCTATGTCCGTTTCCTTAAAATAGAGAGTAGTAGTGGTTATCACTTTTGAAATAAATGTTTCTGCTATACTAACTCATGAGCCCAATCTCTGTAGCTTATGAGGGAGGAAGCAGTACATATAGGTCTATGGGGATCATTTGAGTCATGAATGAAGTCTGTACCATTTGTGTCTTTTTTCACTTGAAAAAAACTGTTTTTACTTCTCATTTAGGAGCTTGGAATCTCCATAGGAAAAGCAGAGCAGCTTGCAGAGCACCTCATCTGTTTGTATCATATATAATGTTAATAACTTTGTTCATTTGGGATCACTCCTGTACTACCCTCTCAATCCTAGCTGAGTTTAAAACTCCCTATGAAGTCATTGATCCTGACTTAAAAGACAAAAGGTTTTAGAGGTCTGAAGGGAAAATTCTGTCTGCTCCCCCTGTAGGCAATGAATTCCCTGACAAAAGGGAAGACATGGAATATAGTGACCTTTTGGCAAAGGGTCCACATTGCCAATGTTCAACATAAAGTGCAGCTAAATAGTCAAGGAGGGTCACCTTTAGGGCCAGGTGGGCCTGACAGACTTTGTGGAGGTGGTATTGTCACCAGTAGTCTATGTGCTGCATAAATATGATCATTATTAGTTTGTCTGCCTATGTATGTATGAATCCTTATGCCTGCATACTGCTTTGTTATCCAAACAGTGAAAATCAAGGCATTCAGCTGCAAAATAATACCTTAAAAACATCTCACAAAACACCATGACTTATATATTTATAAACAATGAACTTCAGAGAAATTCATTACCATAATAAAGATACCTTTAGTTTAAAGAATTTACTTTTGGTAGTGGAGTAATTCAGAAACACATTATACTTTTGGTGGGAAAGTGCTGTATGCTGCATTTTTAATATTTTCCTTGTCAATCTAAGATCTAAATTGTTATGAACAATAGGGGACTTATGTACTATATGCTAGTACATATGAAAACATAATGCATTTATATTCTTCAAAATTAGAAAAACAAATTTAGAAAACACATTTCTGCAGGGGTAGATCATTTCATTGACATATGCAGTACATGAAGCACTGTAGTTATACATTATTCAAAGGACTGAACAGTACTGCAAGGAATGTATAGATTTAAGCAGCATCAGTAACATCAATCAACATCTTTTCTTTTAAATCTATAGGAAAAAAAGATCTAAAGAATGCTGCTTCAGTACTAACAGCAGATGTTAGAAGATGCCTTTTAATAACTGTAGGGAGAAAGCAGGGTGAGGTTGGCGGGGGGAGGGGAGTCGCAAGATAACAAAACAGTTATCTGTTTAACTGTGTTTCTACCTATCAAAGGACTGATGGCTATTTCCAAGTAGAATGAAGAAAGATGAGAAGAAGATCCTTAAGTCCTAATTCAGGATCAAGTTATCCCTGATAATGAATGGGGAGAAACACATCTCCTACAAAGTCTTCACAATGACCAGTTGCTAATTAAAGGACTGAGCTCATAATTCCAAGAATTATAAATTGCTACAAATGCCATGATGCCTTATGCATCAGAAATCTTCATCAGTGTCTCAGCCCATAAGAAAATGCAACATTCCACTCCCCCTGTAGGTCTAGGACAGGGGTGGGCAAAATACGACCCATGGGCAAGATCCAGACTGCCAGATGATTCATCCAGCCTGCAGGAGGGCACTCACCAATTAATTGTATCTCACCTGGCCAACAGCTGCCCATGCTGTGCTCTGCATAGGGACAAGACCTGCCCATACCCTCCAGGGAAGCAGGCCGCATTCCTACCCTTGCCCGTGGGAGGGCCCTGGCCCTGGCCCTGGCCCTTGCCAGCACATAGCTTCTGGGTGGGGAAGCACTTTGTCATGGGATGAGACCAGAGGTAGATTAAGAGTAATTGGAGCCCTGGGCAAACACAAAATTGGAGGCCCCTTCTAATGCTGCACAGATATATCACTGGCATATTGGGTCAGCACTGATAAAAGGAAACGTAACATTATTGGCTATTGAATTTTTTTGCCCAATATTGCCAATAATGTCACCAATAAATGCCATGTGTATGCACACAGCCACCATGCACATGGCTGGGAATGCAGCTGGGTAGCTTAGAGAGCATCACCTGCCAGTAAGCCTGTGGGGGGAAGGGGCATGGAGCGGGGAGTGGATCAAGGCCCCAACAGTGAGGGAGGGAGTGGTGTAGGGGCAGCAGTAGGGGAAAGTGTTGCTCAGCCAGGGTGATGTATGTGACCCTGGAGTGTGGCAAAGTGGAGTTGCAGGTGCCTTGTCCAGGAAGCGCGGAGGGGCAGCACCCCACCACTGTGCACACCCCCAGAGGAGGCACAGGGGGCATGTGTTCCCCTACATTTGTGTGCAGGGTGAGGCCAGGCTGCCCACTGCAGGCTCAGGGCCAGAGGCTGTGACAGCCTTTTCCCAGTAGGGGGGCTGGACCAGGCCTGGGAGCAGGGTAGGCTGCAGTGGCACTGGGAGGAGTGGCTATGGGGGGCTACAGGGAATTTGGGTGTGGCCATAGCCCCCCAGGTTCCCGCTAGCAGCACCCCTGCTTGGGAAACTGCTTTTTGATGCCTTTTCCTCAAGAGCACTGCACCAGCCATCTGTCCCTTGCCCATCCCACAGTGGGGGGCTCCTGGGGGAAAGGCAGTAGAAAACAGCCTTTGAGCAGACACAGCACTAAATGGGGCCTGGGGGGTTATGGCCAAATAACATTCCTTACAGCTCACCTGTAACCACTACTCCCAGTTCCACTACCACCTGCCCTGATCCCAGCCCCAGCCCAGCCCAGCCTCCACATTGGGAAGTGGCTAACATAACCTCTGGCCCCAAACCCAGAGCAGGCAGCTTGCCCTCAACCTACACACAAATCTAGAGTGGTACATGCCCTCCATGCATCTGCCAGGGGTGTGCACAGTGGAAGGGAGCCATCCCCCTCCCTACATTCCCCAAACAAGCCACCTGTGGTTCCATCCTGCCTTGGGGTCACATTCACCATCACCACCCTGCCTGGGCAGTGTCTGCTCCTGCCCCACTCCCTCTCTCACTGTGGGGACCTCATTCTGATTTTGTCATGCACCTTCCCTCTTCCACACCTCTTCCCCCCTCCCATTATACTTACCTGCAGGAGGCTGGCTGCCCAGCTGTGCTCCTGGCCATGAGCACAGCTGCACCTTTAATCTTGCAGGTTCCCTTGCCTCCTCCCCCCTCCCCCCCAGTCCACACACCTCTGAGTGGTGGAGAGGCTTCATTTGCAGCATTCTCCTCATTGGAAGAGAAGTGAAAGTTGCAATTTTAAACTTGGTGCTGTTTTTTTTCTCAATGCCACTTTTTGGCTGATGGGCCCTGGCAGCCATTTTGCTTGCTGCCGACCAGTGCAGGGACAAAAACAGTGTCAAGTTTAAAAACATGGCTTTTGCATCCTTGCCAATGGGGAGTGAACCACAAGCAGAGCCCCTGGGCCTGGGCCTGGGTTTGGGCCTAAGCCCCACTGGCCCATGCATTAATCCACCTATGGATGAGACATTGTTGAAGATTTCTGTTGCATAAATAATCATGGCTTTTGTAGCTATTTATGATCCTAGGGAATTCTGAGTTCAGTGCTTTAATTTGCAACAGGTCATTGTGAAGACTTTTAGAAATGTGTTCCTCCACATTTGTCATCAGAAATAATTTGGTCCTGCTGCTGCCAGTGCTTCAGCTGCCCAGAGAACTGCTTGGCTCCCCCAACCTCCAGCAACTCCTTCTCCTGTTGCTGCTGCAGCAATCCAAGCAGCAGGTAAGGGAGCTGCAGCTGAGTAGGAGCATGGAGCACAGGTCCAGGGCTGGCAGGAGCATGGAGCCCATGCAAGGCAGAGTGGCAGCAGCATGGAGGGGCAGTGAGATGGGATGGTAAGATTGTGGGGCCTGGTCTTGCTTGATTCCATTTTGTGAGGCTTCCCATGGCTCATGTGCAGCTCCTGGGACTCATGCACCACTGGGGGGAAGTTCCATGTGATGGAGCTGGTGGCCTTCTTTACTCCCTGCTGCCACACACAGCTCCTGGGATTTGACTTAGAGTGGCAGGAAGCCCCACATGAAGGCACCAGAATGGTTCAGCCCCACTTCCTGCTTCCTGGCCAATTCTGAGAACTGCATGTAAGCTATGAGGAGCCTTGCATGATAGAACTGGGCCAGCCTGGCCCTGCTCCCTGCTCTGTGCTACCACATGTAGTTCCTGGAACTCAGTTGAAATCACACACCATGGCGGGGGGGGTTCTGCTGCACAGGTCATGAGTGCCCTGAGGGCCCACTGCCTGCTGCTACCAGCATCAGTGTGGGCTGTACACAATGGGGGGAGGTGGAGGTGGCCCACATGCACACTCCACCATACCCACACACAAAACTTATGCCCCCCCCCACACACACCCAAACCCTCACACACAATCACAAGGTTTTTGATGTAGTATCCCATGATATCCTTGTGGGAAAACTGGAAGATTGTGGGTTCAGCTGCTAGACAGTCAAGTGGGTGAGAAACTGGCTACAGGGTAGGACCCAGAGAGTGCTCATGAACAGATCTATATTGTCCTGGCATGAAGTGGCCAGTGGTGTCCCTCGGGGGTCCATGCTTGGAGCCGGTGCTTTTCAACATCTTTATCAATGATTTGGATGGGGGACTGTAAAGCTCACTGGCCAAGTTTGTGGATGACACTAAGTTATGGAGAATTGCGGTCACACCAGAAGATAGGTTGCAGATCCAGGCAGACCTGGACAGGCCTTGGGAGTTGGGCAGGTTGGAGCCAGATGAAGTTTAACACTTCCAAGTATAAGGTGCTCCATCTGGGGGGGCAAACAACCCTTAACATATGTACAGGCTCAGTGGTGACAGCTTGACTTTCACCATGGCCAAAAGGGACCTAGGGGTAATGATTGACTATTGTATGAATATGAGCCATCAGTGTGAGGCAGTGGTAAGCAGTGCAAACAACACACTGGCATGCATCAACCAATGCATCTTGTGTAAAACTAAGGATACTTCCACTCTACTCAGCACTGGTGAGACTGCAGTTGGAGTACTGTGTCTAGTTCTGGGTGCTGCACTTCAATAAGGACATGGAAAAACTTGAGAGGGTCTAGAAAAGAGCCACCCATATAATCAGGGACTTGCAAGGCAAGCCATATGAGGAAAGGCTGAGGGACCTGGGCTCTTTAGCCTAAAGATAGAAGGTTGAGAGGGGACTTGATAGTGGCTTACCACTATGTTAGAGGAATGTACCAGGAGCTCAGTGAACAACTGTTCACTAGGGAACTCCTGGAGAAGACCAGGACCAATGGATACAAACTCCTGGAAGACTTAATACCAGGAAAAACTCCTTCACAGTCAGGGTGTCCAGACTCCATCCAGAGTCACCTACCCTGGAGGCTTTCAAGAGGAGATTAGACAGTCACCTCACTGGGGTCACCTAACCCCAGTTGTCTTCCTACCTAGAGCCGGGGGGGGGGGGCTGGACCTGATGATCTGCAAGGTCCCTTCCAGCCCCTAACAATCTATGAATCTATGAATCCTCCACCACACTCTGCAAACCCCCTAAACCCTTCCCACACACATGCATACACCATCACAAACCCTACACTCGTCTACAAACATCCCCATGCACACACACACTCTCCCACAGACCCCACACAAACCCCCACAAGCCCCACACCCACCTATGTACCCACACATCCCCCCACACCCACTACACAAACCCTCCACACACACACATATACTTCCCCACATCCTCCCAGACACAGCCACATCCACAACCACACCCTGAACATTCCTGCACACTCCCACACATGATATACAAAAGTAAGACTTATTTTGAGCTATTTTGCAATTGCCTCTATATACACTATGCAAACACAGTAAATCAGAACAAAACATTTAAAAAATAAAAATATGTTCTAGTAGATATTTCATATTTAGTATATGATTTTTTGTTTTTTTGTCTGCTTTCAAGATGGCCCCCCCACTCCCAAAAGGAGTACTTCAGAGGGCAAGGGAAGGACATCCAGTGCCAAAGGTCATGGGTAGGGGTGGAAATCCTGATCCCAAGATGGTAAGAAGAGGGTGGGGCACCTGTCAAGGGGCAGGGCTACCCTTTCTGCGCTCGATAGATCACCAAAACTAATTAAGCAGTAGTCCTCCAGCCAAAATAATTGCTCACTCCTGGTCTAGGAGAAATGTGGCACAATCCCTCCCAGCCCAGAAAACATGGCAGGAATGCTTATCCTGTGGCCCCTGACATATTCTCAATCTGCAAATTACACTGAAAACCTAATAATATGCTAAAACAAAATAACTATGGTCACAGATGGATGCATTCATCTCTGTAAATGTCCAATTATATCTGAAAGCCAATGCAATCATTTCTGTCACTCAAAAGGGCTGGTATTGACAATTGTATCAGCAAATGTTGAAGGTCTGCTTGGGAGCTAACCAAAACATAATTGCCCGAACACGTGTTGATATCAGCTGCCAGTTACTTTGCCTTTGACAAGAGAAAAAGAAGAATTAACAACCACCATCCCTGAAATCCTGGGATGAACTTGCCCACGAGTAATCTGGCAACCATCGTCATCAAACCTTTTTTCATCAACACATCATCTCCAACCAATAATGGCAATGTCAACAGAACCTGAGTGTGTGTGTGCATGGATTACATGTTATGTAAATAAACCAACAATCATTACATTACATTGTCATAACATTATAAGCCAGTATTGTTACAAGTGATCCTCTTTACTTGTAAACAGAAGGCCAACAAATTACAAATAACTCATAAACAGAAGGCCAACAAATAAATTAGCACTGCCTAGAGCAAAGTACTACTTGATTATAGTTGGACTCTCATCTACTTTGACATTAGGCTGCATGTTCACTACCAATAGCATCCATGTGAGTTTCTACCCAGTAGACATTGCAAGATAACCAGCCCTGCCATAAGCACATGCATAATATACTCAGTGAATTCTATAGGATTTGTTTGTATTGTTGCATTTGTAGTAAATAGGTATTATGATAAAAGTAGTAGTTAAATAAAAATGAACAACGAATAAAATACTTCTGGCAGATATATAACTAGGATTTTATTTGGACTAAAATCATGATTTAGAGTCACACTAACACCTTTAACAATAAAAGGGGTGCAGATCTCCCCCCTTGCACCTCTGTGAGTAGCAGAAATGGAGAAGACATTTATTTCAGGAACACAGTAGGCAGTTGTATTGCTATCCATTAGTCTGGAGGTTCTGGTAGGGTGGACAACTGGTAGGGAGCCAACTCCACCAATAGAGGCTCCCAGGATATAAACTGAATTGCCTGTAGAATGGGCTCAGGAAACATGGATTCTGTTTTTGGCTGTACAACTGATCTGCTGTGTGACTTTGGCAATACCCTTCATAAATTCAGATTGTGAGCTATTCAGGGAAGGAAATATTTTTATCTGCATGTAGACCTCCTTACACAGGGAGGACATGATCTTGGTTAAGGCATTTAAATACTCCTGCAGTACAAATAAGGAAACAAGGTAACAGAATTTGGCCAGGCTGATCTTCTTGCACTCCTGATATGTCTGTTTCTATTTTTTGTATGGTGCTGGCTGTTTCTAGGCCTTTGGCAAAATTAAAGTTGTGAACAATTTTCCATGGAACTGAATTTCCAAAGAATGGGCTCTGCCCAGTGGAACCTGCAACTTCAGTCAGTAGATCAAAGAAATAAACTTGACAAGAACATAGAAGAATACAAACATTATATGTTTTTCCTGTGTCCTGTTGTGTCAGTTTCCTGTTGTACCAGGTAGACAGTTGTTCCTAGGGATTTCCCTGAGGGCTGAATTTAGCCCATAGACCAAATTAGTCTAAACATTTCATATATTCCATTTAATTTATTTTTTTAAACTACTGCAGAAAAAAATCACCTGTCCATATATACACTAGATTAAATATAATCCTTAAAATATACATATAAATAAACTATGAATAGCCCTGGATGAAGGACCTCTTTTTAAAAGAGGTCTTTTTAAAAAAAAATTCCATCTGGCAGCTCAGCATGGTGATGGAGCCAAATGAAGTTTCATTTTTACAGTCTTTTATTTGCAAAATGTTTGACCAAAACTTCTTGGCTTGTGACTTCAGCACGAAGAATTCCCGGCTGGTCTCCTATCCAAGTACTAGTCATGGCTAAGGTTGCCTATGCTTCCAAGATCAGATGAATTCAGTCCAAGTTGGATGCAGACAGTATGGTATAATAGAAGCAAACATAAACAAAACAAATCAAAAAGATTCCTGGCTTCAGTAGTTCTGTGTTCTCATATGATTTCATTGTCCTATATTTGCAATATTTTTATTTTATGAATCAAGAAGTTCTCTCTGGACAAAATAGGATTATTAACACAGAGAGACAATTTCCTGGAACATGAATTTCACTTTTCTGCTTGAAAAATTTCATCAACATGTAATGCTTCGAGCAGTTGACTACTTGCATTCTTTGTTTTCAAATTGCTTTTGTAGCTGCATGAGTAATTTGGTAGCTTAAGAGAATTTCCTGCAGTTTCTAAATTTAATCATATAGTTAATTAATGTAAATAAACCAACAATATGCTTTTGCCCTTAGTCAGATTTGTCCATTTCTTATATTGGACCAAGTCCACTAAAGTCAAAGAAGATGTTCTATTGTAAAGAAAGCAAAATCTGGTTGTATAACTCAACCCAAAATTTAGGCAGACAGTAAAGCTATAGTGAGTGTTTCTTGCTAGTGCATGGACATGTTAAAACTATAGTAAAAACACATTCATTTCCTTCTTTCAATTTGTTCACGTTTCGGACAGATATTGAAGTAAAACTAAACAACATGACAAAAATAACCTTGTTTTTTTCATGAGATGAAAACACCTCAGGGGATTGAAAGCATAAGTTTAATTATGCTATTGAATACATTATCTCATAGACAATCTTATCAGAGGATTTTTTAAAAATTATTATTACAAAAAATAAAATGCTGATTAAATAATTTTTATTGTTTCACAGGCATAAAGAAATGACCAGTAGGGCTTTGGGAAATTTTGTCAGCTGTTTCGTTTTGATGCTGTTTCAACTCATTTCGAGCTCAAAACTGCAAAATCGAAAAGAAACAAAGGCCTTCAAAGCAGCCTCAAAGTGAAACAAGGCCAGTTGAAACATTTCAAAAGTTATGAAATCTTTTGAGTTTTGAAGCAGCAGCCAGGTGATGGGAGGCAGGGGAGATCCCGGGATGCACTCCAAGTGGTTCTGCGCAGCCCCATGTGGCTCAGCTTGGCAGGGAGTGCAGCCCTAGCTCTTTCCACCTCCCACTACCAGGCTGCACTCCCTGGGGCGAAGCCTCTCAGAGCAAGATGCTGGGAACTGAGCCCGATGGAGGCAGGTGGAGAGCAGCTCCTGGGTTGTGACCCAGCCCGCTCCCCTGGGTTGCAAGCTGCTGGTAACCCAGCTTGGTGGAGGGGGACAGAGTGCAGTCCCCAGGCTTCGCCCCACCTCCCTCCACTGGGCCACTCCCTGTGCCACACCCTGCTGCTATGCGCCACCCCCCTGCATGCCTGCTTGACACATGCCCCCACATGCCACGCCACTGCCCTGCATGCCCCACACCACATCCTGGGGTCACTTCCTGCACCATGTGGGTGCAGCCTGTGGATGGTCCCCATGCCATGGCCACTCCCCGTCCCATGGCCATGCACCATGCTCCCCACACACCCCACGACATGCCCCGGGGCTGCTGTTCATGCCATGCAGCCACAGTCAATGGGCATTCCCACCATGGCTGCTTCTTGCACAATGCCCTGTGGTTGCACGCCACACCCCCTAGTGCAGCCATGCACCACGCTCCCCCACATATCCTGCACCACACCCCAGGGCTGGTCCTTGTGCCACGCAGGCACAGCCTTTGGTCACTACCCACACCGTAGCCGTTCCCCATGCCATGCACTGTGGCCACACACTACCCCCTCTGCATGCCTGTATGGCATGTCCCCCATGGGCTACACCCCCACATACACCACACATGGGCTATAGCCGGTGGATTTTCCCTATGCCACCAGACCATGCCCACACTCCACACCATGCTCCGTGGTTGCACTCTATGCACCCTGCACCACATGCAACCTGCACCACATCCCAGGACTCCGGCAAGGTGGGGAGCAGGGCAGAACCCAGAGCAGCAGTGGTGGGGATGAGTGGGGCAGGACCTGGAGCAGCATCTGGGGGTGAGCTGGGCAAGACCTAGAGCAGCAGTGGGAGTGAGGGGGAAGTGGGGCTGGGGCTGAACTCAGAATGGCAGGGGGAGGGTGCAGGGCTGGACACGGGTCTCCATTCCCACTCCACGCCCCCCCCCCCCCCCGCCGCAGTATTCATGGCAGGCATTTTGCTAGTTTATTCATATTTTTAAAAGAAGTGTAGTATCAAATGTTTGTGCTAAAATTAAAGGAAATGGATGTTTCTAACCTATTTTTCTGATTAAACCCTTTATTTAAATGCAAAAATTTCTTGCAGCTTTGCACAGATTTGCCTTTTCTTTCAAAAATAAAGTGGCATTAGACCAGCATTAAGAGAATTGATATTGTTGAGTCAGACTTCTGTCATACCGGTTGATATACTTCATGTCCTGCTTGCTTGCAGCTATCAGAGTTTTTTGATACATAGTTTGAGGACTAAATTAAAATGATTAAATTAAAACAATAAATCCCAAAGCAAGATGTAATTTGCTAGAATTATTGGATACCAGATTTAAACAGTTTCAGACGTTATAAATTATGCCATTAATTATAATAACTATGCCATTAGTTATAATTACCTGACCCTGATATTGACATCTAAAATAGCCTAGAACTCTTGTCAAGAAGTAATTATTTATTATCTGCTTTTCTCTTCTTGATAAATATTGTTTCTCTAACAACAATAAGAAGGAGCTAGAAAAAGGCCATGGAAACCTCTTCCTCAGTTTCAAAGTCACAGAATCTATCTTTACTGATTATTTAAGAAAACGTTATTGCTGTAATTAAAAAAAGGGGGAGGGTTCAGGATTGATTGTGGGTCAAATCCAGTTAACCTTATTTGATTTTAGTGGGACTGTCAAAATGTGTAGGGCAAAGATGATTTGAATGTATATTTTAGGGCCTGCTTTAAAATTGGTGCCAGTGTTTTAGTCAAAGGGAACTTCAGTAGTGAACCTTCTTAAAAATGAGTGAAAAATAATTACCAGAATACTTGTTTGAATAGATGGCTCTGAAATATATGTTACCATAATCATAAGTTGAAAACCAACAATAATATGACATACCACACTGTAAATCAGTCAATATAATTGAACAAAAAAAGAGGTGTTCTCAAAAACCTGACTGAAATCAACCTTTTGGGCTGATATTTGGACTGAGAAAAATTGTTAAATCATTTTTTTTCTGTGTGCTAGAGTCATCTATATGCATGCTATCAGCAGTTGATTGGCTTCAATTATTCCTTCAAACATCTAAGAAAGACAAACCATAGACATAAAAAGCTCGTGTTATTTTGCATATTCATAATACCTCAGTGAATCACTAAGAATGGCAATACTGCTGTCTGACTGTTAATGCAAAGCCAACAGCCAAGCTGAAGGGCAAAGCAGATTTTCCCATTAGAATTCATCACTTCCCTCAATTGTGAACAAGACCTTTTAAGTCACGTTCATTTTCTTATTCTCTTTTTAAGCAATTCATAATGTCTCTCTCTAAACAAAATACATATCAAAACTTATCTATAATTTTGTTTTACAGTTTCACATCAATGGAGGTCAAAATAATAGATATGGCTTCCCAGAGAAAATCAGAGACATTTGTAGACATAGGTCAGCACACATGCCTTTGGAGGTTTAGCAGGTTCATACAACAGGAGAGGAAAAAATATTTTTCATTCAATGTAGCAATTTCTATGCATTTGCAACTGGAATTATATAAGGTTCTTTAGGCAACAACATAGCAAAAATAGTCCCTTTTCTTACCCTCCCTCCTTTCCAGAATGCTTCCAAAAAGGCATTTGCAATTTTATTTATCCCTTGAATGAACTGCCATTCTTGTAAAAACAGTTGTTCCATTCATTTTTATCAAAATTTGCAAATTTACGTATTATAATAATTAAACACAAAAATATATTTACAAAGCACTGTAATAATTCAAAGCTTTCTAAAAATAAATAGAGTTGAAAATACATTAAAACCTTTGTCTTTTTTGTCAAATTCTAAACTTGAGTTACAGTTGGAATTCCACTGATGTATATGTAAGTTATACATGTGAATTGGGGTTCATGCCATTATAGTTTTTAGGTTATATTGAGAATTATTAAGCCATATTTAGAAGGGGTTTTTTAGCAAGGCATTCAAGTTCTTAGAATAGCATGTGTGATGAGTTGTTGGGAATGCTATCAAGGGTACTAATTGTTTCATTACAGAATATTAAGTAACTACCAAACCCTCTCCATAAACATTCTGAGCATTTTTACATGTGCTCCAAGGGTGAAGGGGGCAGCACTTTAATTAAAGCAAATGATCTAAAATGGGTTAACCCAGACTAATGGATGTCTACATGGGTTCACAGCACAGTCACGGGGCTGGGAAACCTCAAACACTCACCACAGCCTCAGGACTCTGCTGTTCCAACCCCCACAACCCTGACCAAGCTATTTTTAGCCCCTCATGACTACCTCCCCCGACTGGACAACCCCCATTGGACTTAGCAGCCCCCCAGCCAATGACCCACCAGTCCCCCTGAATCCCACCAGTATCTCCCCACCCCCTCCAAGATGACTGGATCTGATTCAAGTAAGCAGCCTAAAACTAAACTGTGTCTTCTGGGATGATTCAAATAAGCAGCCTAAACCTAAACCAGTCTCACAAACTCTTGTTTACACCCATAGGGAAAAGCCTTCTCTTCTCTGCAGCCAGTCTCTAGGAGGAAAGTGGAAAAAGCAGTGAGGCAAAGCCCCCAGCTAGTCCCTGGTCTGAGGAAGAGGCAAGAAGTGTTGCCCTGCTGCTCTCCTCCCCTACCCAGGGACTGTATAAGCATTAATTCTTGCAATAGAATTTCTCTCATGAAGGAGATATTCCAGGTATTGACCTGAAAGATCTGGGCATATTTCCCCAAGAAGAAATTGAATGAATGCTTGTATGCTTCTAGTTTCTACTAGGAGAATGGGGATTCTCATGGTAGAAACATAATGCCTGTAGGTGGCCTAAGTTTTAATTAATCAGCATAGTGTATAACAAGACTAGGGACAGATATTCAAAAAGCCTGATCCTGAACTGATTCAACCTTTGCAGGGTAGTCTGACCTGGCTAGGCTAAACCAGTTTGTAACCATACAGACATTGCCTCTGGACTGAAGAAATGCAGGCGCATGGAGGTCCCAGTGGCTCAGGCTAGAAGCAAGGGGGTACTACAGCAGCCCTCCTTTCCCTTCCATAATGCTTAGCTGAGGACGGGGGGCATGGCCAGGCTCCAGAAGGACACTCTGATTAGGGAGGAGACCCCCTGCCTTGCTGCTCCTGACTAGCAAGGGAGCTGGCAGGGAGTTAGTTACACAACAGCAAGGAGTTACAGAGTATTTATGAGCCCATTAAGAAAACAAAAGCCGCTCTCATTACTTCAAGCTCTTCTTAAACAGCTTTTTCCAAGGAGGGCTAGAGGGACCTTACCAGCTGACCTGTTGATTAGCTCCAAAAAACCCTAAGCAGAAACTGTCCTTTCTGCCTTTGTCTTGTCTGCCTTACACCGACATCTCTCAGCATGAGCTAGCCTACCACTACTGGCTACCATCCATGCTGTGGGGGAATCCCTGCTTGAGCAGGGCATGTTGTTGGGGGGAATAGGGAAGACAGGCAGGTGCTGCTGTGCATGCAGTCTTGCAGTCTCTGCCAGACCTCTGCAGAGGAGAGGGGCCAGCCCAACTCTCTGAAGCAGAGAGCCTCGACCAGGGCTGCAAAGCATCTGGGATGCTGGGGGACTCTGGTTTAAGTTAAACCAGGAAGGGGTCTGGGACAGGCATTGCATAAACCGTTTTGACCCTAATCAGTTAAGTCTGATACTACATTCAACCAGATTTATTTCAAACTGGTTTCAGCCATTTTGAAACTGGTTTATGTGCACTGAACATCTGTTCTGTTACAGGTTTAAACCAGTTTATGATCACTTAAACTGATTTATGTGTAACGTCTGTACCTAACCCAAAATAACTTGTCCCAGCTGATTTACTCTAGGACCTCTTAAAGGTACTGCTCCCACAATTTTGTCCCCAAGCAAAACTGCAATACCAACAATTAATATACATTAACATAATATTCAATTTCAATCATTTATAACCAATCTAGGACCTAAGTGAATTAAAATGTTAGTTAGATTCTGAGGTGTCCTATGCTGTCCTCAGAGACAGCAGTGATGAATTCATTGGCAAATTCATTAGTTCCAGTTGTGCCATGTATTGTGACTCAGCCAATCTCAATCTACTGCTATTGCTTATTTGATGCCCTCCTCAAGCCCTCTCAAGCACTCTGGCCTTTATTTGATTCCTTTCTGGGTTTTGAAGATGCTTCCTATTCCTTCTTACTATGTGGCCAGCCAGGGGGGAAACTTTCATACAGCTACAGAGCAACTCCATGCAACTCTGATGATTGCGAGCATTGTATTCCATTTTAGAAAAGCCTACTATCATTTTCACAAAGTGGTAGCACTTCCTGGGAGCCGATATCATTCTGAGTTGTTTGGGGTTTTTTGTTGGGTTTTTTTGTGCTTTGTCTTCTACTTTTATTTCTGCAAGTCCCTAGTGACTCTAATATCAATTCCTAATAGTGGTCACATTCTTTCTTTCAGTTTTCTGTTGAACAAAATGTCAGCAGGTGACATCCCATGCTTCACTGGTGCCATCCTGTGATATAACAGTACTAAATATGGAGCAGAATCTGACACCCCATTTTTTTTGGTAGGTGATTTATTTTTTTGAAACAGTTTTCAAACAAATTATTGTATTGGAGATAATGGGGACCTGCTGTGATATGACTAAACCCATACATTACTATAACTAGCCCTTGATTAAAGGTTATGATGGCAGTTATACTGTCTGGTGAAAGTAGACTGATATGTCACTTGCTTAATGACAGTATCACCGTAGTATTGTATAGGTAGACTAGAAGGGGAAGTAAGAGTATTGATGTAGAAGCATGTAGTTTTTGTTGCTGCTCCTGTTTTTCCAACCAGTAACTACTTTACTCAAGAGAGTCATTTTTTTCCTAGTGCCACTGGTATTGTCTCCTTCACTTGATTTGTCTTCTGTTTTTTACATAGATGACTTAAAAGCTTTTTCAATTTCATTGGTCCTTGTCTTAGATTTTTCAATCCCCAAGCAATTTCCAAGTATCCTCTTTAACAGGTATAGTACAGTGTTTTGCTTTGCTTGTTTCAAGCAGAACAACTTAGAATCACTGTCCTGGTATGATCACAAATTATATTTTTCCAATGTGTTATTTACTCATACATGCAGTTCATATACTAACTTAGCAAAGATAACATCATGTCTGTAAACACTTTGCTTTACCCATTTACTTCTTATTGCCTATGCCTTTTCTTTAGTTCTAATCTCTGTTTTTGGCAATACTTCGGCTTATGCATCTGTCTCCAACCTAAAACTAATAAGTAATCCATTTGTTTTCAGAATGATAGTCACACTTTCAATTGCAATGTTGCCTGCTGCTTCTATGAGGAATTCTGTTGACATACAGAGGTTGTCATCAATCTCGTTGTCCATGCTGTGAACTTTCTGTTGGCAATCATAAATTCATGCAAAGGGATGTAATCCATTCTATTGCTTGCATCATTTCCCAAATGCTGGGGATTACCTTGGTTTGTGCTGTTTCCCTCAATTTATGAAGTGTTATATAGTGTGTGTGTGCACATGCATGCATGAGTGTGTGTGTAGCCTTAGATCCTTTTTACTTCAGGTTTCTTTTTTGTGGTACTTTGCAAGCTCACTATTCATCCTCATAAGCTCCATTTGTATCTTCCTTTATATGCTATTTAAATGGCTTTGTCAAGGCCTAGTTTTGGATCTCCCCTTAGTTTTTATATAGGTTGGTTGCCCCAAATTCTGATTACATTATGGTCTTTTATTTCCGAGAGAAATTTTGGCTTTTCAGCCTTGGATCATTCACATATTCTTCTATGTTTTTATCTTCTTTCTTTCTTTCACTTAAAATACCTCTCTCTCAAAAGGTTTCATTTTCATGTGGAGTGAAGCACTATTCACATTTCTGTAATACAGCTCCATAGTTAATTTACCCCTCCTGAGTTAACTGAAAAAAACTACTTAAAACATCAAGTGTTTGAAAAGCTGTTGTTGTCATAAAAAAATCAACTTTCCAACTGTCTTCCTTTTTTGCTTGCATACCTTGCCTGAAAGTAGCGAAGCACAGTTTAAATGTCCTGTTATCCTCCCATTTCCATAGCATTTTAGTTCTGTGGGACTCCTGAATTCTTCTGCATAGAGTATTTTCTAGATCACTTTACCTGTGGCACCACAAGTTGTTTAGAAATCACTCATAACCTCTCCGTTGAAAAGTTCGTAGCCTTAGCATCCCCTAGTTCCTTCATTATTTTTATCTATCACTATAAATTGTATCCATGTTCTTGGTTATAGTTGTCCCTTGGCTTTTAGCATTTTCTTCCTTTCAAATCTCACAACAAAACTCATGATCCATGTCAGCTTAATGTTACAGTTTATTTTGAAACACATAGTTGTCCCTTGGCTTTTAGCATTTTCACATATGCAAGCTTCCTCCTTTTGCTCAAACAAGTGCAGCTAAACAAAGATAAGTTTCCAATATATATGAATAATACCCAACATGAATAAGGGTTGCAGATTTTGGTCCTAAATATCTTGACTGCATTATTTTTCCATTTATGTCTCAAATCCAAATCTATCCAGAAAGAGCACACACCAACTGCTGAAACTTCCTTAGTCTGACGAAGGGTTTTTGAACCCGAAAGCTTGCTTAATAATTGTTATCCAACTATTTAAGTTGGTCTAATAAAAGATATCAGATTCTCCCAAAGAACCTTGTCTGCCTATGTCCTTAGACCAACACAGCTACAACCTATACCCCTAATTCCAAATCAAGTAATTTGTTCTGCACAGGCCCTCCCTTAGCTATTTAATCTCATGCTTTTTTCCCCTTTCTCTTCATTTCAGTCTCTGGCCTTTCCTCTTTCAGCATCTGCTCCACTTTCAGTTCTGTCCCAAACTGAGATTATCTTTTTGTTCTATGTTTGTTTTAAACCAGACAATTTTTGTATATGCCTTTAGGCATACTACTAGCAGTAACAATAACATCTATCAACGAATCATAAAAAAAAAGGGCTAGAAGTTTTAACCAGGAGCAATTTAGTCCAACTACCTACTTCAAGCAGGATTATCTTAATCCAAACCATCCCCAACAATTCTGTCTAATCCAGGGTTGTTGAACTTCATTGTGGCTACAGGCCATCTGACCGTGGAGTTAAAATCCTTCCTGATCTCAAAAGTGACAGTCAAACTGGCACTGGGCATGTCTACATGTTGCTTAATTTGCTTTTTGTAACACAGATTAAATTTAGTGCCTCCATTGAAAGGTACTAGAAAAAAGTGCATTAGCCTATTTTAACGTGCATTAGTGAAAGCTTTTTTCTGGTAACATTTTAATGCATACTAGAATAGGCTAATGCACATCAAAGCACATGTGTAGACATGCCTACTGAGTAGATGGGAAAAACACTTTAACTAGGAACCATTTTGCATTTTATTCCCTGCAGAACCATTGGCACACCCGAGTTATAATCCTGAGAGGTGGCTACAGCCAACCCTGAATGCTTCTGAGGCAGGCCAAAAAATCTCCTAACACCCATCACACAAGAAGAGAAAAAATTCCTTCCTAGCTCCACATAGCAACCAGCAAAGCCCAGAAGCATGGAAAAATCAAACATCCTCCATTTTCCTCTGCAACCTGAGGACTACAAGCATAATCCCACACATCACAGTTTCTAATTGGACAGCCAGAACTCCTCTTTCTGTGTCCCATCCATAAATTTATCCCAGCTGCTTTAATCTTCTTTCATAACTAAGCTACTTACAGAGCTCTGTTTCATTCTCCTGCTGCTGAGCATGGTCCTCTCCGATATCCGCCTGCTGTTCTAGGCTGCAGAGCTCTTCTCTTTATCTCCCAGCAATCCAAGATTTTCAACTGCTGTTCTTTGCAGAGTATTTCAGACATAGCTACTCTGAAATTATCCCTGACAGATGCATTTCCAGTCTCTTGACAATCTCCAATCTATATTTTCCTACTTTCCATTTGTTGTCATCTTGGACAGCTTTTCCTTTCTCTCAATTGAAGCATCCTGTATTTTAATTGTTATGGTTTATCTATTCAAAGAGCTAGATTAATAACTTTATTTCACAGTGCACATTTTAAATATTAAAAAGGCTCATATTTTCAAGAAAAGCATAGAGTGCCTTAAACATATCATTATGCATAGATGTAATATATTTGCTTTATTAATCATTCCATAATTCAAAAAGTTATGATCTAGTTAGTGGTTCCCAACTCCTCTGGCCCACTGGCACATGCCATCCAGCCTACAGGGCTCCTCCCAGGTCCCAAAGTTTGGCATTGTGGTGATTGGTGGTAGCATTAATTGTTGTAGCTTCTAGAGAAGTATCTTAGTCACCCCTGATCTAGGTCAATACAGACAAACAAAAAATAAGACAAAATATGGGACAACCTTTCAGATAAGGAAATGTGTTGAGAAATTAATAGTGCTCATGCATAAAGTAGTATATTTGCTATTGATTTCAAAGCTTTTGCTATTTGGGACACCTATGAGATCAAAGACTTCTTCTGAATGGTCAGATAGCAGCCAGATGCTGGGTAATCCTCCCCCGGGGAAGGGTCCCAAGTGTCACGGTGGAACAGAACGAACAGGCTGGGTCTAGCAGTGGTGGAGTTCTGAGTGACATGGAAGCTGGGAGTTCTTTTAATAGAATGGATTTATTGACTTACGCTTGAAAGAACGCAGGTACGGAGTCTTCAGTTACAGTTATTAACTCACAACAGAGGGACCTGTTGTCCCACGGGGTTCACCGACAAGCCCTTGCTTTCTACTCCCAGTGCCGAAGCCCGGAAATAGGGGCGGCTGCCTGTCGGATAAGTCCCAGGGATGGTCAACAGTTTATAAAAGAGGAATAATTGACAAAACAGAACTGTAACTCGTTGGTGTCCGTCAATAGCTAAGCGGTCGAGTAGTCGAGATGATCACCGAGGTCCAGAACCAGGTAAGTTAATCGAAATCGTAGTCAAAGTTCAAGGGATGATCCGAGGTCGTGGTTGAAAATTTATGCCAGGTAGGTCATAAGCCAATAGATCAATATAATATACAAAGCCTTGTATATAGAATGCGAGACAAAGGAGGAGACCGATAAGCCCAAGGGCCTAACTGGTAGACAGCCCTAGAAAAGATCAGGCTCTGTCTCCAGCTCCGCAGGTCTCCCCCTAGGGAGGGGTCGTCAGACCCTTTTATAGCAGCTCTCATAGCCAATTAAGTTGCTAGGTTGACCGAACTTTCCAGAGGGATTACCTCATTATACTCATACGCTGGGCATGCGTAGCAACAAGCTCTCTGTTACAACTGAGCCTGCGCTTCTCTAAAAGTAGGTCACGCTTGAATGACAGGCCTGCAGGTCATGAAAAGGGCACTTTCTAGGCCTGTCTCCATGGCGCACGCTTTTATTAGCCTGCTCAATTCTCCACTCCTATATTGGCAGCACGCATGTTTTTCCATGACACCAGACAGAAAAGAAATGCATGGCTGCTTACAAATGTGAAAAAAACCCAACAAATAAGCACTTTACTTTCAGCTTGGTGCGCTCCATGATCCAATCAGTTTTAGATAAATATACCAAAAAGTCCTGCCGAAGTGCCTGATCTATATAGGCACTGGGGAGTAGGGCAGTGTGAATCTTTGGATCCCGCTTCAGATTCGGAGCCACTTCAGATGCTTCAGCATCTGAAGCAGCACTTCCGAATAGAAGTGGAGTCCCAGCAATAGTATCAGAAGTGGATCAGGGCCATCCAAAGTGCTTCAGATCCACTTCGGATGCATCAGACCCATTTTGGCCATTTTGAGGCAATTAGAAGAGGGAGGGGGAGCAGGGGAGAGATGGAAAGTGTGCGGGGGAGGGACAGGGAGCGGGGGTGGGGAAGACTGACAGTGTAGGCAGCCAGTGAGAAGGATTTCTCTTTGGTTACCTTTCCAATGGCAGTGTCTGTGGGGTGGGACTAAAAAAAGCATAAAAGCCTCTGGTTCCAGCCTTTCTCTGCCTTTTGCAGTTCGTTCCCTGTCAGCCACTGTGTGAGACCTGCCTGCTCCTTTTTCTTGTTATAAAGGAGTGGTTAGGATTTAGCTTAACTTAGCTTAGTTTAGCTTAGCTATTCTATTCAATTATTAGTAGTATTACAATTCAATTTATTTCTTTGAATTATTTTTTTGGAAACTTTTTTTGGAAACTCTGCAAAAAGAAAGTTGTGTTTTCCCAGCCAGTGTTATCTATCACTGTGCAGGGAGGCACAGATTGCTTGCACACACGCATGCACACACGTACACAGAGACCCAGAATTTAGGAAAAAAATCACAGAGGAAGAAGAGAGACAGATATTTACATAAGAACAAGACACAGATAATATATTGAGACACAGGAAGATCCACAGATAATATTCACAGCAGAAGACAGACAATATATTGAGACCCACGAAGACACATCAGTCATTTTATTAGCAGAAGAACAAGACAGACAGATATACAAAAGGATTCACACACGCACATACAGACCTTTTGCAGCACAGGAAAGATCAATATGAAGTGTGCTGGAAAGGCAGGTGCCAGGTCTTCTGGAAGGGGAGGGAGAGGGGGTAGGGGGAGAGCTAGAGCTGCAAGCCCCACCCCTCCCAAACACAGATGCAGTCTATTCCCAACCAGTCAGGGGAAGCCAGGCGGTGGGAGCAGTGTCTGCACCTGACATCCCTGTACCTGCACCACCTCTGCTCAGTCCAGAAGTGGGCACCAGCATTGGAATCACTGCCTCCTCCACTTGCACTTCATCAGCCTCCTAGGTAGTAGGTACAGTAAGTCGGTGCAGTTCAAGGCCCTACTCTGAAAAGTGGTTTGAACATTCAAACAAGCACCTAACCTCATCATGAGAACTGATGCCAACTTCCTACAGCTCAAAACACAAAACCTGCCAACTATTTCCAGTACCACCACAAACTGCACACGAGAATCTAAAGACAACAAAACCCAACTACCTGTGGGGGCATGTTCCTCACCAAAAACACTGCCTCCAGTCTCTCAGGCCTGATCCTGAGAGGGAACAAATTACAATGCAAACCACTTTTCAGAGCTGGGCCTATGAACTGCACTTCATCAGCCTCCTAGGTAGTAGGTACAAAAACTCATGGACTCAATATACACAGTGGAGTTCTGGCACACTGCGACCAGCCAGACATCTGACACCCCAGGCACCTCAGCACTTTTACTTGCACTGCTACATCTCCCTTTCCCCCTTACCCCCCACCTCAGCCAGTCCCTCATCCCCTGATGCCTCCATTTCCATTTTCACTGACTGGCTTTCTTGCCTGCACTGCAGGCCAGGCCAGCCTCTGCCTTTTTTACTATTCCTTCCATCCAGGACCAACTGCAGGTACTTCCTCAGCCTGACAAAGGGGTTTTCAACGCTAAAGCTTCCAAAGATACATTTTTTAAGTACTCCCTTTCTTTCATAATACACATATATACATAAAAACACAAGATAAGCCATCACACACGATGAATAACATCGTAAGTCCAACACAACACAACATCTTTACTCCTTGCTGTCAATTCGTTTATAAAATGACAGGATCTGTGACAGTCCCATTTGGGTACTTCTGATGCTGCTGCTGATGCTACTGGTGTTGAGCCAGCTAAGTTATTGTACCTGCTGCCACGTAAAGCAGAGGACTGGGCATGAGGCTGTAGGGGAGGAGGAGGCCTCAGTGGAGCACACTGCTGTGTTGTGCAGAGACCCCAGTGTCAGGAAGGGTGCATCTTAACACACACACAGTGGCAGATACACCCACCACATGATGAGTTTTGCCTGTCAGCAGCTTGGGGTGCAGGGCCCCAGACAACAGACTCCCCCAGCGAGACACACACAGCTGGCAGGCTTCATGGCCTGGCAGGGCCCAGGACTCAGGCCTGCACTAGGCTTTGTGGCCTGAGCAGGGGCCAGCAGCCCTGCAGTTTTCAGCCCACTGCATCTTAACACACACAGGGTCATTTGTGTCATGAGTTTTACCTGTCAGCAGCTTGGGGTGCAGTTCCCCCCAAACCCCTGCATCAATCTTCTTGAAACTTGGCAGGCTTGGTAGCCTCACCAAGGGACACCACCCTTGCAGTTTTCACCCCCCTATGGTGTAACACACAGGTGTGACATGAGTTTGGCTGTGAGGAATTTGGGGTACAGATCCCCCCAAACCTCTGCACTGATCTTCTTGACACTTGGCAGGCTTCATGCTCTCAGCAGAGGTTACTATTCCTGCAAGTTTCATCCAAATCATACAACCCCCTCCCCCAAAAGTTATAGATTATTGATTCCCCATTACACCCTATGGCTGAATCTCTGAGGTGGCTCCAAAGCTTTGGAGCTGCTTTGGCCAGATTGAGGTGGAAACCCCGTCTGGAGCTCTGGATCAGATCACTGGCATCCAAAGCAGCTGGATCCAAAGCCAGATTGGATCACTGCTGACTCGCACAGGCGTACTGGGGAGCCAGGTCAAACTGGTGTACTTCCTCTTCCAGTAAAGCATTGTTTTGTTGGGTTTTTTTAAGTCTGTCAGCATCTGCAAATATTCTCTTCAGATAATAGACATTACTATGATTAGTAGTGTCCTCAAGGGTAGATCCCTAATGAGTTCTATACAGGGCTATCTTTTGGAAGCCTTTCAAACTGCAGCTAGCACAGAATGTAAATACCAACACAGAGCCCGATCCACTTGTAAAGAAACGTAATTGAGTTATTCCCATTATTTTCATGGGAGCTGGGCTATGTACTAGGTAAGATTATTAATTTCTATCTTGCTTCCTACCCTATGCTACCCCACTGACTAAGTAGCATCAAGTCATATTCTATAGAATATATTTGTTATTATTATACATACAAAAATCTAAAACTCTTGGTTCCAAGAGTTGTTATTATTATACATGCATGCAAACATATCCGTATACACACACTCAGTTATAAGCTCTAAAAATAGTAGGAACCTACTTCTTTGTGACTGATGCACTCTTTGGCTGAATCAATATTACCAGGTGTACTCAAATCACTATTACCATTTTCTTTTAATCTCTTCTTATGGTATAATGAAATATGACACTGCTCTTTCTGTTATTTTTCAGGTTTAATGTAATTTCATTATTTAGCCCAGTGATTCTCAACCACAGTGCCTGATGATAAGTGAGGTGTGAGGAGATAAGCAGATAAGGGCTGGCTTTGTCTCTCTCTGCCTGATTACCACTGCTTGAGGTAAGCCTTACAATAAATAAATTAGTTTTTGAAATGGGATTATGTTCAATTCACAAAAGTTATGGAGGCATGCATTAAATCTGAGGAGGATGCCTTGAGTCTAAAAAGGTTGAGAACCATTGATTTAGCCTTTTGTATTATACCATGGATAAATTTAAATTAACATAATCTAACACAACAGGGTAATCAGAAAGTAGAGATTTATTTTAGTATTTATTAATATTTAATATACAATTTTTATTTTTGAACGATGTTAAATAATATCTATTAGGCAGAGCTTCATGTTATCCCTTTAATTGGCATTTATGCATGATTATTACTATTACTACTATAACACACAATAATTCAGCAGTCATCATGCTGGAATATAGAGTTTTACAAAGCTATAGCCACATCATTCAGATTCTCAGTAAGAAAGAACAAACACTGTGTTCTCTGCTGTCTCCATCACTGCCAATCAGTTTGAGAACTAGGATATGATTAAAGTGAAAGGGGTCTGGTAGGATGAACAATTCCCATTATTCTAGAAGCTATCAGAAAGAATGAGTCAAATTATTCTATAATGCTTCTGCTCATTCTTGTCAGATCTTGCAGTCACTTCAACACATCTTTGTGATTAAATGTGTTGAAAGCTGCTGGCCTCTATCCCTTGCCCAGAGGAGGTCAGTGAACGTTGTGTTAAGTTCTGTTTTCTTCATCATGCTCTGCTTGAATGTCTGCTTAGGAAAGGACTAGTAGAAGTTTATGATGATTCCATTTTTTGGGTGATCTTTCACAAAAATTGAGCAATGAAGGGTAAAAAATTTGGCTAGGAATTTGGTGACCAGTGGAGGTATCTGCCTTTAACGTACATCCTATGGATTGTGATCTCAATGGTTGTTTTTAAGGTTTACAATAAAAAGGAGTCACTTGAAAAAATGTTATAGGTCAGCTTGATCTGCTTAGAGTGGTATCTTCCTCAACACAGAAAAATACAATTAGACTGGAGTATTTTATTTCAGGAAAAATCCCCTATTTTTTCCTGTTTTGTGTTACAAATAACCAGACACAAGAGAAATACTCATATGGGCACTTTACACATACTTTGAAAGCACTGGGCCGGGGGGGGGGGGGCCCTCATCAATTAAAGTGACTCTAAGAGCTGCTCTAAATAAAGTGCCACTGCATCTCCTGTATCAGCATCCCTGCACTTGAAAATGGTGGCAGGGGGCACTTGAACTAAAGCTCCTTGGATGCACCCCTGTCACCATTTTTATGTATGGAGATGCTGATACATGAAATTCAGGGGACTGCAGGAGCACAGCAATTGCCATGCTCCAGCAGGGTTGATTGAGTCTGCTCGGATGAGCTGCAATTCCAGCGCATTGGAGCAGCCCCTGCGCTTGTGTATAGGTTTGACTGTTTCTCAGTTGGTAAATCATTTATAGAATGGATACATGATGCAAAAATATAAAAGTGTTTTTTAACACTTTAACAACTTCATGGGCCATTTTGGGGTAAGAAATCAGTGTTTGTTACTAATGCAAAGCTTGCTGATCAGGATAAATGGTGGTACCTCTCCAAAAAGCTATATTAGCTAATGCCAAGACTCCCAAATGTCTCTTCTGACAGGCACTGTACAAAGTCAAACCAAAAGGATGATTCCTCTCCCACTAATTTAGTGGCATTGTGTATTGCAAACGGATTCCTCCTTGCTGTTCATTTCATAAATTATAAATAGGGAGTTCCCCTTACAGTAGTTCATATAGAAACTGGTTGCATACATGATCTCTGCAACTGCCTGAGGAGTGGCTAGATACCAGTTCTAGGGAGGCCTTGCCCTTTTGAAAAACAGAGCTGTCCTTAGCATTAAGGGACAGGCATATGTGCTTCCTGCCCACAAGTGTATGACCCCTAAGATGCTCTGAGATAATGGAAACAGAGCTAGCTGCTTGTTCCCATTTACCCTCATAATCATGTTGTGTTACTATTGAGTCCTTTTTTTAAGCCAAAAAATTCCTTCACAAGATACTACATAGATGGATTCTCTTCACATGAAACTCATAACGCTGTATGAGATCCCAGCGCGCCAATGAAATGCCTGAAGCTTTGATGGACTATTTGGATGCCTCATCATCCTGCCAGCTGTTAATAAGCTTGGGACAGAGTTACAAAATAAATGCATTGTAAAGCCAGTAGTTTTTGAATATTTGTGTGTTACTCTTTTGGATGCTTCTGGCACTTTCTGATGTTCATGGTGACAAGACTTTTCAGGTTCACTGAAATGGCTTTCAGGAAAAATCCCTCTTTAGTTTCTTTTCATTATCAGTGTAAAAATATTTTAATGCTTCACTTGTAAATTAGCTGTGTAGTCTGGATTGCTCTCTGTTTTCAGTATGGAAACATTTCCTACATAGATTAATTTAGTGTTAGTAGGTTGCTATAATAAAAGTCCAAAGCCCAAAATATGACAGAAGATATATTTCAGAAGTCTGGAAGTAAAGGAGCTAGAGCAGTAATGATAGCTATATTATAATACATATTATGTGCATCCACATGTGCCATTAAGATGCCATTATAAACTCTGGCGCAATCTGGACCAGAGTTTATCATGGCGCCTTAATGGCAAATGTAGATGCTCAAACTGCTGCAGTCTAGGGTGTACTTGCAGATGCTTTACTCAGGACTGCAGCAGTTTGAGCCAGGGCAGAGCAGCTCCCAGCTGGCAGGGGACTGGGATCAGCCCTGGGCTCCAAGAGATGGCATTAGGGGGTGGAGGGGCTGGCTGGGGCATAGGCGTGCCGTACAGTGTAGAGCTCTGTGACTTAGCAGTAGAGAGGGGTCTGGCCTCCTGCTGCTTGAGGTGACTGGGTTCAGTGTTTACACATGCAATCAGGTGCAGTTATTTTAGCCGTGATAAGATTGTACTGTTCCTGACATTACTATCTGATTGACAGTAATCCATTTCTGGTGAAAATTTACACCACAGCAAATTAGTCTACTGTGCAAATAAGCACACTTGCAGATGCACCCACTATGATGTATATTTAGAGTAATGTGATATATAACAAGTCTAAATGAGCTTCCCTTCATGGCACCCCTAGACTGACTAGGACTGGCTAGAGTCCACAGACTCAACACTTTCTCTGGTTCTAGGCCCATAAGCACATTCTTGATCCTCCCCCAGCAGCCCTTCCTGAGAAATGGGAGTCTAAAGTCCAGCTGCCCAGCCCATAAAATTTGGTCCACTTCCCCAAGTGTTTCCTGTAGAATTACACACACACACAGTTCCTTTTAATTATAGGCTTCTCCTACACGGATTGTGTGACAGTGAAAGCAAGAGACCCACAGATGTCACAAAAGAATTTCTAAAGCAATTGCACTTACAGACAAATAGCAAGTACTTGGTCACAAAATTCTTTCTCAAGTTCCTCACTATTCTGAGTTCCCTTTGTGGCAGAAAAGTGTGGCAGAAAGCCACCTTGGTTTCTCCCCAAAATCTCTGCCCTTTGACAATGTGATTAAGATAGGCCAGCACACAGGATTCACACCTCAGCCTGTCTCTTTAGGTAACTTGAGCTGGCTACATTCCTGAGGGAGGGGGAAAACCTGCTCCCTCTGCCTACGTGACTGGTATCAGCTACCTGAGTGAGGGGCATCTACCTGGTGGGCTGGAGTCTGCCCGGTAACTGGTGATGTATTTCAAATTGGTTGGCAGGCAGCCAACTGGAGCTGGCCTCCACTGGACCAGGTGAATGAGGTCACAGGGGCTATATAAGTTAGGACTGCCCAGGAGGAGGGGGCAGCAGCCATGCGGGGGACACAGAGGAGCATGACGATCTAAAATTGGCTCTCTCCCCCAAACTCACGAGCTAGAAACTGCCTGCCTCCAAAGGGAAACTTCACCAGCCTTTGGAAGATGCTTGTGAGTAAGCTACTGGAGATCTGATTAGATATCTAGCTGGCAGTAACTCAGATGCATGATCAAAAGGCTACCTCAGCCAGACTATTTGCTCTTTAGGATTTCTAGGATATTGCTCAATCTTGTACCCTATTTTCACTCTACCCCTGTAACCAATAAAGTCTTCCTTTGTGACTGGTGTGGGACACTTATTGAGGGGTGGGTCTAAATTATTCGTAAGAGACCCCTTAGGTCTGCAGACTAAAGGAGACTTTACTTATTGCCCCCTGACTTGGGGAAGTGCCCCAAGTGCCTGTACTGGGTCAAGTACCCATAGGGCATTAGGCCTGTGTTTCCCCAAGGACACAGGGCCGAGAGTGAGTCCATTCTTGGGGTGGTGGCAGCTACATGACCCGCAGGCTAGTGAGTGTGTTTCGGGAAGGGGGTCGGCCGGACATAAGGCGCCCCTAGGGAGGCATTCTGAGCCTGGAAGGTGGTCTGGCGCAGGGAGGTGGGCGGCTCAATGCAGGAGCGCCCCCTACTGGCTTGCCACACCCTTCATATCCTCCTTTCCTTCCTTCCTTCTGCTTTGGACACTTCAGACCAGGCTTGCTTGGAGCTAAATTGGACAATCCTGAGTGTAAGACCCCTGACTTCCTAGTTCTTTTCTTTTCTGACTCCCACCTATCTAAAGGTCTCTTGCTTCTTTTTATCTCCCTTTCTGATTTTTTTCTTGCATTTTCACAGTGCCTTTTTTTCTTTATCTCTGCTCCCTGGCCCCTCCCCCTCTACTTCCAGTGTCTTTGTCTGCAAGTTGCTACTTTCACAGTTATTTTTCTTATTGTTTCTTTTTTCTTTCTTTCTTTTTTGCTGGTTTGTTGCAGGGAGTTATCTTTTTCTATATCTTTCCTTTCGAAGTGTGCTCTTAAACCCCTCCTTTCTTTTTCTTCTGTTTCTGTTTTATTCCTAACCCCTATAAGCTCCCTCCCCCCACAACTCTTTTTACTCCTCCCTCCAGGCAATCCCTTTTTCCACCCCTTCATTTTTTATGGCTGCATTCCCAGACACTTATCTTTGTAGTTAATATATACAACTTTTTTTCCTATTCCCTTAGCTTTAGCTTTGAAATTAACCCTGTCCTAGCAGGAATGGCTGTCCCTACACCCAGTGGCTGGTATGAGGATGCCTCTCAAGACCTTCCCTTAACCATGGCTTGAGGGTCCACATCCCTCCCTATGCTGGGGTTGAGATCTGCATAGGTGTCCTAGCTGGTCTCCTGGGACAGCATAGTATATGTTACATGGGTTGCGTTAACATGGTCCCAGTGATTTACCTGAGCACTCCCACCCTGGTCAACAGGGTTTGTGCAGAGGGCCTGGACATTGTGGGCATACACTATCTTGTTATGCCTCTAGACACCCAGGCAGTGACAGTGGTGATTTCCAACATGCCTCCACATGTGACCAACTGAGAACTGGCCCCAAGGGACTCGAGTCCTATGGTATTCCTATGAGTCCCTTTCACTGACTGATGTTCAGAAGCAAAAACCCAAAGTTGAAGCAAGTCCTTTCTTTTTGAAGGCAGGTTTTCATGCTCCTCAGGGAGGTCCCTCAGTCTCTGCTTCACTTCTTGAACCTCACACTCAATGGGATTTATTTTTCCATGGGGAGACCACATGTTTCCAGTGTGGTAGCTCTCCCCACCTAGCAGCCCAGTGCCCATGGGGAAAAGCAGACAGAACATCAGTGACTGCAGTGGCGCTGGCGGATGGTGCATTCACTTCTGGGACACAGGCCCCATGCAATGAGTCCAGGAGCTCTTCCCAACTTTCTTTCACCCCTGTTCCATCTGAGGGGGCTGAAGTCTCTGGTGTGAGAGTAACATCCAGTGGAGGGGCTGAGACTACTCCCCAGCCCTCTCACCTGCCCTTCCCAACTACAGTGTCCACCCCAACTAGTGCAGAGGCCCCACCAGGTGGTAGGGCTGCCTTCTTCCCCCGTGACTGCCCTGGCTGAGGTTGCTGGGGCAGCAGTGACTGTAATGGCAGGGCCCTATCAGACAACAGAGCTCAGGCCTTCTCCTGGCCACCCTCTATTGCATAAGTGTCTGAGGTGGCGGGCCCGGGGAGCCGGGCGCGGTCCAGCCTGTCCACTAGGAAGGGTGGGCCACCTGCCACAAAGCAGATCAAAGAGAGGAAGATGAAGGGGGCCTCTCAGGACACCCCTCCCTGCCAGGACCTTCATTGGCTGGTGCTGGGGGGCCCCCACTGGAGAGCCTGACCTGACTCCAGCTGTCCTGCCAGTGACCCTGTTGCATGTGACCATGGACAGGGATGATTCGGTGGTGGGAGAAGCAATGGCAGGGGTCACCAACCCCTTGCCTGTCTCCCAGCTCCTGGAGTCAGGTGGCAGTAAAGATGATACAGAATGCCTCTCTTCTGGAAGCCTGACCTATGGGGCAGCAGCAGGGTTTGTTGACCTCTTGGTCATGTCCCAACCTACCAGATTGGATGGGGAAGCTAGTGAGATAAAGATCCAGTTTTCTGAGTGCCACAAGCAACCTTGTGACAAGAATATAGTGGGGCCTGACCAGTGTTGTGATCCTCCCCCACTATGCAACACTGGTCAGGCCACAGTTGGAGTACCGCATCCAGTTCTGGGCGCCGCACTTCAAGAGGGATGTGGACAACATGGAGAGAGTCCAGAGGAGGGCTGCTTGCATGATCAGGGGGCAGCAGGGCAGGCCCTACGAGGAGAGGCTACAGGACCTGAACCTGTTCAGTCTCCACAAGAGAAGACTGAAGGGGGATCTAGTGGCCTATTACAAACTAGTCAGAGGGGACTAGCAGGCACTGGGGGAGTCCCTGTTCCCCCGAGCACTACCAGGAGTGACAAGAAATAACGGTGACAAGCTGGCAGAGAGTAGATTCAGACTAGACATCAGGAGCCACTACTTCAGTGTCAGGGCTGCTAGGATCTTGAACCAACTTCCAAATGAATTGGTGCAGGCTCCTACCCTGGGGGTCTTTAATAAGAGGCTAGATGAACACCTTGCTGGTGCGTTTGACCCCAGTACTTTTTCCTGCCATGGCAGGGGTCAGACTCAATGATCTGCTCAGGTCCATTCTGACCCTACCAACTACGAAACTATGAAACTGACACCACAACCCACCTCTTCTTCAACCTGGAGTGGAGGCAGGCAGTGAGCAAAGTCTTAGATCACCTCAACCACCCCCCCCCCCAAGCCAGGTGCAAAATGCATGAGCACGCCATTGCCTTCTATCATGACCTGTTTGCAGCTGAGTTGTCCTGCCCCAAAGCCATGTGGGAACTCCACGAGGGTGCTGCCATATATCTGTGCCCTGGAGGCCAGCAAGCTTGAATGGGAATTGTCTCTAGAACTGGCAGCTGCCATGGCTGGCCTCCCCTTTGACAAAGCTCCAGGCCTCGACAAGTTACCTGCTGAGTTCTGCAAGACCTTCTGGCTTCTCCTTGGCCTCTGCCTCCTGAATATTTTCCAGGAGAGCCTTGCCACCAAGGTCCCACCGATAAGCTGCCACCAAGCAGTGCTCATATTGCTGCCCAAAAAAGGAAAGCTTGGCTGCATTAACAATTGGCAGCCAGTCTCTCTGCCATGTGGAGACTACAAGAATCTGGCCAAAGCGCTGGTGATCCAACTATGCGCCATCATGGCCTCCAACACTGGTCCTGAGCAGACCTACTGCATGCCAAGCAGAACCATCAAAGACAATCTGTTCCTGCTGCGCAATCTACTCACAGCCAGTGAACTCTTTGGCTTAGGCACTTGCCTCATCTCCCTGGATCAGGAGAAGCCCTTCAACTGGGTGGGCTATGCCTACCTCTTCCAGACCCTGGAGGCCTTTGGCTTTGGGCCCCTCTTCACCGGGGCCCTCTGGGTCTTATACCAAGATACTTCCAGCCCAGCCTGCTCAAGGTGAATAGCATGCTACACACCCCATTCCTCATGCACTAGGACATCCATCAGGGCTGCCCCCTGTCAGGCATGCTTTATGCCCTGGCCATCAAGCCACCGCTGCACTCTCTGTGGCACCACCTGAGTGGTGTGGCCTTGCCTTCGGCCATGGGCCCATCCATTGGCCCTCCGCTCTGGGTGTCAGCGTATGCAGATGATGTGACCATCTTTCTTAACACCCAGGAAGACATGTGGGTCCTGACAAACTGCCAGCGAGCGTATGAATGCACCTCCTTAGGCTGTATCAACTGGGACAAGAGTGCTACCCTGCTGCTTGGAGCATGGAACAACATGACCTCCCCTCCCTGGATTTGCCAGGGGGCCTCATCAGGTGATGTGAGGGCCTCAAGGTCCTGGGCATGTTCCTGGGGCCACCAACCTTCATGGTGCACAACTGGGATGGCCTGGAGGGGGAGGGGGAGGGGGAGGCCTGCCTGCAATGCTGGTGATGGTGCCTAGCCAGCCTCTCCTACTATGGACTTGTCCCCCTTGCAAACAACCTGCCACAGTGACCCTGTGGCGCCATATTTGACCCACCACAGGACCTAATTGAGGGGTTCTAGTACCTCCTGGTAGATTTTTTCTGGAATAGGCACCACTGGCTCCCATGATCTGTTCTTTACCTGCCTGTCACAGAGTGGGGCCAGAGCCTGGTCAGCCTGGCAAGCAAGGTGGCCACCTTCCACCTGCAAGCCCTTCAGTAACTCCTCTACAGTGAGAAGCACCTACCCTGGCAACAACTGCCATGCCAGTTTCTCCAGAGGTTGGGGGTCCTCAGCTTCAACCAGGGGCTCTTCCTGCTGGACCTTACACTCCTAAACTGGGAGGTGCTTCTGGCCTTTTACCATGGCATGATACAAGCCTGGCAGGCTACCTTCCACCTCCAGCCCAAGGCCCAACACCTGCCATTTCTGCAGCTGCTGAGGGAGCCCCTGGTACACAACCAAGCCCTGAGGTGCCCTGTGCTGAGTCTGGCCTCTGCCAGCCTCATAGATACCCTCATCCAAGTGTGTGTCCTCTGCCTGAACCATCTTCTTCACCACACTCAGTTGGCTTGGCTCATGCCCGAAGTCTTGACCACCCCACTAGGCATGCGCTCCATCCGTAGCGTGGGCTGTCTCCTGCTTGACATCCAGGCCTCCCACCAGAGACAGGAGACACCCATGATGACCATCTCTGGGCATGCTAGGTTCCCCATGCCATGGATGCCCCAAGTGAGGCTTTTACCTCACTGCCAGTCACCCCAGCCATGGCTGGTGAGCTGGCCAGTACTGACACTCTTTGTGCCTCCTGACAGTGACACAGATTTCCCCTTTGCTTTTCTGTTGTGTAGAAGCCTGTATGCCTGGGTGGTTCACGTCCGCCACGCCCAGGTGTTGGCAGGCCACCCCAATACACCGTGGTGATGGAACCTGGGGCTGCCAGATTCCCTACTGGCCCACCCAGCTTGACGCACATTGTATAAACTGCAAACTGCCAAGAAGACTGGTGACCTGCAGTGGCGGTTGCTGCATGGCATGCTAGCCACTGCCACCTTTGCATCCCACTTCGACCCAACTGCCTCAACAGCCTGCCCCTTTTGCCCCAGGGACATTGAGAAGAACCTCTTTCATGCTTTCCTCGACTGTCCCCACCTGCAGCTGCTCTTTCTTGCCCTCGAGCTGCTGCTGCGGGCACTGGGCAAGAGCCTCTTGGAGACCACCTACATGTGCTCCTACCCATATTGGGCAGCTTCTCAGGGCACTGTCTGCCTGGCTACCTTTCTACTGGGTCAGGCCAAGATGTCTGTCCTCAGGAGCCGCCACAACCAGCTTGCTGGGACTGGCTTAGATGATACCCTGTGGCTTTTCAGCCTCCTGGTGTGGGCACGCCTCTCACTGGAGTTTGAACATGCTGTGCTCCGGCAGGTGGTGCCCAGCTTTGAGGCACGCTGGGCCCCTGAGGGAGCACTGTGCCATGTGGAGGACAGCTATCTTCAATAGGCGCTCTAATGTCATGACTGGGCTGGGTGACTCCTAACTTGTGCTGTTCCCTGGGCCCTCACTTGTTTTTTGCTTTTTAATTTGTGTGGGAAGTTTAAGGGTTTGTCACATGTATGATGGGATAGAGCAGGGCTAGGAATCATTTGTTTATAGAGGGCTTTGGTCTATACAACCATGTGACCACTGTCTTAGCTTGGGGATGGGTGTGGAGGCATTGTTGTGTCTTTATATGTTAGGCACAATGTGTAATATACTGAAAGTGTCTGTCATGATGTGATATTATGAATGTAATGACATGGTGCTCTTGGTTTGATGGTGATTTGTTTGTCTTTGATTTGTATATTGGACCTGGACCCCAGAGGGGCCAACTTTTTGCACCCCAAGCCCCTTAATAAAGTAGTTAAAAAGTCAAAGTCCTTTCTTCCTTTCTTCTCCCTGCTTCTCTAAAGGATGGTAAGAGAAAGTTCTATTTTACAGAGTTCAAGTCCCTAATTTAGGTACTCAGTATTTTTACTTTCCATGTCAGGGAATCTTTTGCTTGGTTACAAGTTTACCTAATAGTACTGATTGCTGGTCCTGGGTATGACTATAAACTATATCCAATTGCAGGCCCTGGTGGGGCTACTCAGTGTGGGGTAGCTCCTATAAAATACCAATGTTGCAACTTCCAATGCAAGGCAAGTATACGGCAGCTCAAAACCCTAGCCTCCACTGCTTTGTGGGTACTTCTTGCTTGGAGAATGGCTAAGGGACATCACCCTGACAGAAACATGCTCATGCAGTCAAAAACTGTTCTTATTTGTTGCTGTCTGTTGAAGGCACTGAACATCTGGATTCGGTTTGGTCTTCGGATTCTATCTCAGTGGTCTAAAGGTGGGATGATGGGTCTTGGGCAGCCTCAACTTTTCCATATTCTTGCCTAGGAGTATGGATCTCAATGACCAAAACTCTTATGTATACACCATGATCCAGAGAATCAACAGTGGCCTACTGGTTGTTAGGTTGGGTAGCAGCTAGTTCCTTGTCAAAAGGCATTCCTAATTGAACTGGAGACCTCCAGGTTAACTGTTCTTGATTGATGTCTATGATTAGTTTTCTGTTAACATCTCCTATAATCAAAATCCAAGATGAAGCTTGATACAGGTTGTGAGAAGCTAATCCGACTGAAGTATTACAGGCAGCTCAGCTAAAGACTTTATAATTAAGGTTGACAACATTCCCATAATAAGCCCCCATTTTTACTTGTTTATAAGTTTAGCAACCTTAAGCAAACATGAGCAGAATCAGATCAGAGGTAGGGAGACCAGGATGGGTGGAGGCAAAGATAAACGTAGATTAGGTGTTGGTCAGGAAAGTATATCAGCACTGGAGTCTTGCCTGTCTACATTCCTGTGCAGCAAATAACTAACTCCTAGTACCAAAGGGTGATACCCTCTCTAACACCTCAATGTGCTAGTGCTGCCAGTTACTTTGGTAATCCAAATGGGAGAGAGCTCCATGAAGTATATCTAAAGGTTCAGATAAATTAATGACTCATATAACTAACAATATACTGTAATGAAATGTTAAGGAATTTGGGGGTGATTTCATTTGATTTTTTTAAAGAAAATTACATTATAAAAATATAAAGATACAACAATGCCTCCACACCCATCCCCAAGCTAAGAGAACATAAAGATGAAAAATTAAAGTCAAATGTAGGAAATGTCAGAAGTAAGGGCTGGCACACTAATTTGGCTCCATGCTGGATATGTTTTGTTATATTCTTAATTTCGTGATCACGTTATATTTTTTTTTTAATACCAGACCCTGTCTCATCCTGCAAGTTGTTTCTGCTGTATCAATTAATCTGGGTGACATACAAAGTTCTTTCTGTAGGTAATGTCATATTAGCTGCAGAAATTGGAAGGTGAGAGGAGAATGAGGCATGTGATTTCAGGGAGAAAAAGAGTGATCTCATCATTAAAAAAAGAAAATGTATGCCATCTTGGAGGACTGGATTGTATTCATGTCACTACCACAGACGTGACGCTGGGTAAGTCTCTTACACCAAAATGCTCACAGTTGGCCCCTAATTGTGTTATAATCTTTTTATGAGTGCCCAACCTGAAAGCCAGATTTGAGAAACAGTTGGGTATTCATTATTGTAACTGAACCCAACTGGAGCTCTGCCTTAAATATATGATGCACTATAAAAAATTCATAATACTTTGGAAAATCAGAAACAGTCTCAAGGGCCTGCCTCTCCCCTCCACCCACTCCAAAAAAGGGTGTTTTACATTCATTTGACTTTTATTTCTATGTGCCTCACTTTCCTAGCCAGTAAAATATATAAGTATTACAGTTTCCTACACCATAATGATAGCTGGGTGGTGATGGTGGGATATCCCTTCCTCACCTTTGAGCAGATGAGTTCCTCAGTGTCTTTGGGCTCCTATACACATGCAGGGAGGCTGCTCAGATACTCTGTAATTACAGTGTGTTGGAGCCAACTCGATTAATCAAGTCTGCTGGAGCATAGTAATTACTGTAGTAATTACTCATTTGATGAGCTTTAGTTCAAAGTGCCCTACTGCTATTTTTCAGTGCAGGGATGCTGATACATATGATGCTCTGGGTGCTTTAACTAAAGTGCCCCTCCCTCCCCCCACCTCCAGGAGCACATCAATAAATGCCCTTTAATTCCAACCTACAGACTGGAATCAGAGCCAAAACTGCTTTATGTCCTGTGTTGCTAAGCAAAGTAAATCCTATCCAACTCTTAGATATATTTGCGTTCAGTTTACAGTCCCCCAATTGCAACTTGCAGACAATCATCTACAGAGGGTGCATCTACACATTCATTAATGCACTGTAATTACTATGCATTAAGTTTAGTACTTGCATAATCAAGTACTAAATCAATGAGCAGTAGCACCGGCACATGCCTTTTTAATGATTCTAACTGCACAGTAGCCTAATACTACTGCACAGTAGCATATTAGCATGTGTTTTGCCCAGCATACTACTGTGCAGTGTTATTAGGCTATTGCACAGCTAGCATCTTGTGTAGACTCACCCAGAGAAGACCAAATCCTAATCCTGAGTAAATTTAATTGATGCCAATTAAGCTATTATAAATCACACCAGCTTAATATCTGGACTATTGTTGTTTGCAGGTTCTTCATTATTGTTGAGCTGATCAAACAAATTATGTCAAAACAGTTTGGAAAATGATGGAAAATTATTTTACAACGACATGGACATTATCATGATACAATGAATTTATTTCTTTGAAAAATATGACCACACAAAGCTAAAAAATTAATAACTGAATTTCTGTTTAATCAAGCTTTCATATTTTTAGCATAACCCTCCCCTCAATCAACATTTAAAACAAAATCTTCTTACTAAAAAACACTGGAGGGGAAAGGAAGATGATTCCCTCAACCCACTCTACATAACACCTTGGTATGATGATTTTCTTTTCAGTTATCAGTAGTTCAGTAAAGAGGCCAGGGCTGACCCTTTGCACTAAGAGTGACTATCTGCTAAGTTCTGTGTTTATTATCAATAAGCAAAAGTTTTCTGTGTTGTGGTGTAGTCTTTTATGTGAAGGTCAAAGATTTCCATGTGTTCAGGAACCTCATCCACTTTTATTAGTAGTACAAGCTGTTAAAAGTTTTGCCATATTCTTTGATATAAAGGAAGAAGATTGTATTTCACACAAGAAATTAAGTAGGTTATTATGTGGGTTTTTATTGATCATTTGTATTACAAACTAATTTAACCATTTTTGTTGTAGTTATACAGCACAGAATCAAATGAAGTGAGTAAAGAACCTGCCAGACTTTTGTCTCCATAAAATATTGAAGAGTCAGCATGAATGATTGTTCCATGTAAGCACTTATGCCCAAATCCTATTTCACCTCTAAGGCTCTTAAATACCCTCTAAACACCTTAATACAATCCTATTCCACTTTGCCCAAGTCCCTGAAAACCCATTAAGAAAAAGGCAAGTGAATTTATTCTCTGAATTGTATGACTTAGTTTTAAGGCTAAGATGAAGGTAGATTACAAAAATTGGCAATTAATGGTTTTTCAGACATTTGAACAATATGTCATAGCTGCACTTAGGTGATTTAGAGGTGAAATAGGATATGAGTCTTCTTGTTTTATTGAAGATGCTACATGTTTAATGCCAGCCAGTAGCTGTTCTTCAATAATAAAATAAACTTACTAATATTACCAAGAAATGTTCTATTGTATTATAAAAGTAAGATTCATCAGATGGTACAAAGGATTTACAGGGAATTTCCCATCCAACTGTGGCAGGCAAGTGAAAGGGAGAAAGTCCTAGAGTTGTGGTGGAGGATCAGCCTGCCACAAAGAGGTATGCTTGGGATTCTTCTTGGCTGGTCATCTTACATGCATAAAATCCGCTTGGGTGACTTTATCCCAAACAGAGTCTTTTTTTTTTCTTTTTTGGATGAAGAGTTATTTGTTGATATGCATATGAGTTGCACACTTTAATCACCTGCAAACAAATACTGAACATCAATGCATTATCTTAAATTATAAGAATGAAATGAAGTTCCTCTACAAAATACTACCTTCTGCAAAATTAAAATGATGACTGTATCTGGTAAGAAACTATGTAGTTTTATAAAGGATGAGGATAACAAAGGAGTGATTCCCTCTTCTCTATTACCAAAACTGCTGCTTCCTTGTATTAATTAGTCTGAGCATTTCCTATGATTAAGTGTTCTCATTATTTAGCTATTGGCTTGGAGTTGAATTCAGAGATCCACAGGATTCAACCCCATGAGTTAAGAGGGTGTAGAACGACTGGGTGAGATAACACATTACAATTAGACTTTGGAAAGAAAACTTAAAACTTTAAAGTTCACACATTAGGGCTCATTAATAAGTGCTAAGTGCCCTCTAGGCATCCTAAAGTTATACCACTTTGGGTGAGTGCCCTCTAGGCACCCTAAAGTTACACCACTTTTGATCTCTGCTACCTAGCTCAAGTGAAGTTAACCTCTGGATGTTCACCTGAGTGGGATGGTGGGGGGGGCAGGAACCCTACCAATTTATAGTCCTCCAGTATGCAAGGAGGCAGTGCTATCATCCTGGTCTCTATGGCCCTGTACTGACAACTAGGGACAGCTGGTCAGCAGGTGAGTGGGGAGGGAATGGAAAGGATTGAAAGGGGGACTAAAGGGTGGAAGGCATAAAGAAGGGCAGGACTGGAGGGTTAAAGAGGGATAGGACAAGGAGAGGTGTGGAGCTGCTGCCCTTTTACCCACAGATCAACCCCCAGCCACTCCGATTTCCCCCCCACCCTGCTACCTGGATTGCCCTCTTTGCCTTTCATCAGCCTCTTCACCCCCAGACTGCTGCCCTGTCTCCCCAATCAACCTGAGAGTGGCAGCAGTGGGAGGGACTCCTTCTTCCTGCTTGCTCTCAGGCTCCCTGCAGCCTGTGCCACCCTGCACACCTAGGTCCAGCCCACACCAGGCTCAGCAACTGAAGGTAGGTGGGGGGGAGAAAACCAGGGGAGTTGGGGAGAATAAGCTGACCCAGTCAGCTGCTGGGTCTGGTGCAGCAACTGGATCTGGGTGCACAGAGGCAGCAAGAACTGCAGGGAGCCTGGAAGCAGGCAGGGAGAGGGACCCTTGTGCTGCTGTTGCCATCACTCTCAGGCTGATTGGGGGGGCAGGGGGCTAATCAGGGGACAATCTGGGGGCTGACTGGGGGGCATCCAGGCAATTTTGAGGGTGTAAGGGGGAATTCAAGCAGCATAGGAGAGGCCGTCTCCTCCTGACCCCTCCCCCCGCAGCTTATACTGTGCCTAGAGAAATGGTGAGCAGGCAGGCAAGGAACAGATTTGCAGCCTGTAGCCAAGTTATCTGGCCCTCTAGTGGCAGGTCTGAGCACAGCACATTAGCAAGAGTATTAACTTTGAACTTGTGTCTGATCCCTAGCATGTATTAATCTTAACACTGATTAATGTTCCTCAGTTAGTACCTGGTAACTCTAATGTGTAATCTCACCCACTATCTGCAATGCATTCCCAGAGAGAAAAGTGAAGGATTCACATCCCCTTCCTGTACAGACTCATGGGGATGAAGTGACATATAATTCAGTTTGGAAAAGAATGCATTGCATCATCTTAAAAATCCACTATTCAATGCTGTTCTTTTAAAGAAGCAAGAGTCAAAATGTTGAAGAAGTCTGCTGCACAATTTATTATAGCAAAATATTTTATGAGAGAGAGATTCTTGGATAACTTGTGGGTGGCATTAGAAATCCTCAAGATATAGACATTTCCATATCTTTATCTTTGTGCACTTTGGTGTTTTTGCCAATTCAGGAGCTCTTGGCCATCAGAGACATTACCAAGGATCACTATGTGAAAGTGGGTCTCATCGATCCAAAATGAAAGACAGATTGTTAGAAAGAAAGTTCCCTTGCTGTCCTATGCAGAGCTAACAAAAATGCTTTGAATGTTGCTTATTAGTAGATTTTTTTCCTCACAAATGTCTGTTGTGGATTGTACTCAATAGAAATCAACTCAAGTGAAGTTAACTTCTGGGTGTTCACCTGAGATAAAACATAACCCATCTGTGGTCCTCCGGTATCCCAATATAGCCAAAAGAATGCACAACAATAAGTAAAACTGGGACCTGAATTCTCACCTTTAATTATACACTTTGCACCCTTTTAGATAATTTTTCAGGCAATGTCTGTTGTTCCTTTATTTTATAGACAGTACCTAAGGAAATACACACACACACACACACACACACACATATAAAAGCTCATCTTATTTTCTGAAATATTTTATGCTTACATTTCATTTCATTCCTGTATCATTGTACATGATTTTCTACTTATTCTGCTGATAACCTATGTACCATCAAACCTATTTATATTGTGCCTGTCTACCCAGATGTGTGGATATCCTCTTTATAGTTTTCTTTGCAAGATCTATGTCATTTGCATTTTAATTTGATATTTTAATCTAAACAAACTTTTAAATAAATCAAACTTTCACTTTTATTGAAGAGACACTTCAATCATTTTTACAGTTCTAAAGAAATAGGCATCCAGAATGCATCAGATTGAAGACTTATGCACTTGAGCTTATCCCAAGCACTCTACATTAATAGGGGCTACCAGGTTTTAACATCATTCTTGATGTATTGAGGAAAAAATGAATGTGACAAAACCAAGATAGGATAAACTAATGTAAAATCAGTCTGATCAAAAATGATACCATTAACAATATCCACAAGTTAAGCAGCTACTACCAAACAACTGATAAAACGATTGACAGGTAAACTGTGTAACACATTTGCTAAATATCACAGGTGTATTCCAGAATTGCCTAGCCAAATAATGCATAATTCCAATGAACTATTATATAAAATACAAGTACTCAGGAATGGATATGCCAGTCATAGGTTATAATGACAGTTCCAGATCTCATGAGATCACTATCTAAAGATATTCTACAGGGGCCAGGTACAGACATTACACATAAACTGGTATAAATGATTGGAAACTACTCTTAGTCCATAACCATACAGAAGTTTGGGACACCTAAAAGATGCAGACAGAAGTGCAGCTCCCCGCTTTAAGAATGCTTTGCAGGAAGCATTCTGAGTTACAACAATCTCTTGGAACAAACAGAAGTTCACTGTCGGTTCCAGGCAGGGAGGGAATATAGCAGCTGCCCTGCCTCTTGCCCAGTCATCTCTGAGTTCACCCATGCAGGGTAGGACAGCAGCTTGGGGGTGAGTGATCTCCCTGTAGCAACTGCTGCCTTGCGAGGCATTGGCCCTGGCCCCTGTCCTATGTATCTTTCCCAGGGCCAGTAGGGATGCCCTGAGAGGCAGGTGGGGAATGCATTGACTCAAGCTGCAGCTGGGGTGGGGGTCCCCCAGGAACGGTGGACTGAGCTCACAGCTTCTGCCCTGCAGGGACTGTCCCTGGCATGGCTACAGAGAACATCACTACGCAAGTGGTAGGGAAAAGCAGAGCAGGGCAGGGCCAGCTGCCTGTGCAGTACCATAAGGTAGGTGGCAGCAGAGCACTGTCTTCCCACAGTGGCCCAGTGTCCTTAGAGCTGGGTCCCATTGCTTTACTCCTGTCCCACTACCATATTTGAAGGTGTGTGTCAGTGACAGCCCTGGCACTGCATGCCCACAGCCCAATTCACTTCCCAACCATGCCTGCCCCTGTCCTGGTGCCCTGCCAGCCCAGGAGCTGCCCAGTGTTGGGCCCTACCTGGCATGTCCTGGGGTCACATGAGTGGCTGCAGTTGTGCTGGGACACTCCTAATGCCCTGCCCTCAGCAGCATGTGATGGATCTGCCTGCCAGGCTGGGCCAGGCCAGGGGGGTGGTACTTTCGGGTCACTGGTGTCTGGGGTGCAGTCCCTATCCCATCCTACCCCTGTTCTGCTCCCGCACTCCCCTCACCTTACTGACAGCCACCCTAGACCCAAGCCAGAACAGCTGTGGGAAGCTACATAGTGGCCATGTCCCCCAATTGCCTTGTCTGGATAGCCAGTCCCCAGCCCTGCCCCCTTACAAGTGTCTGGCTCTCAGCAGTGGTGAGGGAGGAAGTTTGGGGGTGGAGAAGCAGAGGCTTCCTGGTGGCAAGCATGTGGGAGCACCCCAAACCTGCTGACCTTGGCCACTCCAGGCAGTGTGCAGCACTCCCCCCATCCAAGAGTGAGCATCTGTTCTGTTTGGTCCCAACCTTACTTTGGGCTCTTAGACTAAAGCACAGAAGTTAGATTGCTTCTGCCTCGGGCTTTTTGAGTGTCTGTGCTTAACCTCAGTTGCATGTACTTCATGAAAAGTAACCATATAGCTTTGGACAAATACATTTGTCTCTTCACGTTAGGGATGTATTTGTCAGTTCTGTTAGGCACTGTAGAACTGTAATGTGCGTAACTTTATTTTCTTATGTCCACGTCAGAAATTAAAAAAAACAACTGGTCCACTTCAGATAAAACAAAGTTTCACACTGGATTTAAATATTATTGCTTTTGTTTGAATTGGAGGTAGAGACTTGGTCACATCACCATCTCTAATAACTTATGTGAAGCTACACTCAGTTTAGACAGTTGGAAGTAATTATCACTGTTCTGATATCGTGAGTCCAGTTTACCAAATACTGACACACTAGCTTAAAAGCAGTTACTTTCTCATATTTGTCAAGCCCTGTTCGAAGAACGCAGCTGATAAATTCATGGCTCTCTATCCATGCTTTTTTCTTCTCACCAGAGGCAGCATTCATGAAGAGTGGGCTCAGCTGCTAAATCTGCTGGCTGTACTTTTCCAATTTTAAAAAAAGAAATTTTGCAAGTAAATGTTGTTGTTTAGGGGGTTTTTTTCTTGTTCTTTTCTTTTACAGCTCTAGTGGCAAAACAATTAGGAACAGGACGTTCAAGTTCAGCCCTTATTGAGAAGTGCCTTTGAGTGTTCCAGTGAAAATTGGGCTTGATTTGATAGTTAAAAGAGTTTGAAAATTACAGTGAAAATTGGGGTTGATTTGATAGTTAAGACAGTTTGAAAATTACACTTCCCAATGTGCAGTTTTTTTAACTCTTTTACCTAACATTTCAAGAGAAGAAAATACGTGTTGTGTATGATGTATGTCTAATTAAGCTGCACCAGGAATGTGTGGATTTCCTTGTCTACCTTAAAAGAGACACAGGGCATCATAAGTGCCTTCTGAAATCATATATGAAATGCCACTACATCTTCCTTACTATTCAGCAAGTAGTCACTTTTTGTACTATTTTTTTTTGACAGGGATGCAAGATTAGGGCAAAATTCCCCCCTCCAACTGCATGTAAGCAAAGCAAAAATTTAGAATTGAGATCCACCCAACAAAGCTGAAAAGAAAAGTTTGCCCTTAGAGAGATGCTGAGCCATTCAAAATCAATTATCACATTTATAGTAATTCAACAAAATTATGTATGTGTTGATATATTACTTTATTTACACTGTATGGTTAAAAAGCACTAATGTATGTTCAGCATAAAGACAGTCCTGCCCATGCTATGCAGTATTTTAACGAGCACCTTTGTGGTTATAGGAATGGCACATTCTGGCCTGTATTCTTATTTTGACTCTCACATATATAGCTCTCATTACTGCTAGTATGTTAATAAGTTGAAAAGAGGCTACAACCTTTCAGCTCTAAAATGAGATATTTATATTTTTCCCTTAATGAAGTGAATAGTGAAAGTTGATACATTGCTAACATAAATGGGAGATTGATATTGTGTTTTTATGCACCGAATGAGTATAGCATGGGAATAAAAAAATGTGTTTCTCTATTGATATTGATCAACTATAACAATTAGAGCATAATTGAATTATGTTAATACTAGGGATAAAACAGTATGTTTTGAAAGGAAAAGGGAGAAAAATAGTTTAATAATATCATAAATGAGCTTCACCTATTTATTTCCACCTGGCCAACCAATTATCTTCTCTGTGTTTTCAAAACAACTACCAATTTCTCTTTTTAATAATGAGTTTTGATCTGCAAACCATTGCCCACTAAAAAATGTTGTGATGTTGACCATAGGTGCTGATTTTGGTTTATGCCAATGCATGTTTGCAGACAAAAACAAAAGAGGGGACTTGGTAGCAGCTTACTGCTACACTGGGGACTACATCAAGAGTTCAGTGAACAACCGTTCACTGGGGCACTCATAGGAAAGGCTAGGAGCAATGGATACAAACTCTTGGAAGGTCGCTTCAGGCTCAACTCTAGGAAAAACTTCTTTACAGTCAGGGTGTCCAGACTGTGGAATAAACTCCCTCCAGAGGTGGTGCAGTCACCGACTCTGGAGGTCTTCAGAAGAAGACTGGACAGTAACCTGCTGGGGTCACCTGACCCCAGCTGTCTTTCCTGCCTAGAGCAGGGCAGCCAGATCTGATGAACTTGTGAAGTACCTTTCAGCCCCTAACAATCTATGACTCTATGAAACAAATGATGAAAAAAAGAATCCTGGAGCTTCAATTTAAATTTGGCATGTGCCTGCACCGAGCCCTGCACATACCCAAAAGAGGCAGCACGTTACTTCAACCCAGGTCTGCAGCTTATGTAAAGATCAGGTGCATTAGTAGGGCTTTTTGGCACTTTTAGCTGATTTAATCAGATTTAGCTAAAAGCACCCAAAAGCCCTGCTGAAGTGACCTATCTTTACAGATGCTGCAGAACTGGGTTGAAATAACACACTATTTCTTCTGGTAAAGCTCAGTTTTTGTTTGGTTTGGTTTGGTTTGGTTTGGTTTGGTTTGGTTTTTTTAATGTCTGCCAAAACAGTTGTGGCTCATGGGTGCTGAGCACCCACTAGTATTTTTCAATGGGTGGTTGGGTCCTGGAGTACCCACAGAGTCTGTGCCTATGATGCTGACTCAGTTTAAGGAAGCCAGTGCAGAACTTTTGGCTGGATGTGAACAGGTGACCTAAAAGAGAAGTTTCAATACAGACTATCCAGTTCCTTGAACCACACAGTCCAAAATCTTTTATGGGGAAAAATATTTCTTCTATAACTACAGTATAAAAATTTGTACTTGTTTTCTCCATCAGTGTATATTATATTGTTCTTATTCAAGTTGCATGTTTTATAATACTCAAGTATTTATTTCTCAACATCTGTTTTGAAAGTTGGAATAAACAAGCATTATGTTGTTTTACTAAATACTTGGATACACCTACAAAACCAGTCCTCAAAGAAGTCATTTCATTCTTAATGAGTTCTGAAGTGTAACGGAAAATTCAATAATAGTATTTGTATATGACTAATGCATGCCTAACAGATTATGCTATTACAAGCTATTGTAATTTTAAAATACATTGAATAACTAGACCTGAAAAATCAGCAATGAAAGCTCAATCAATTAATAATGAATTCCCCTCATCTGATTAACTCTTCAAAACATTTTCCCCATTTACACATATATGTAACTCTTGTTTGTATTGCTGCTTGGGAAATAAGGCATAGGAAAATTAAGTGACTTGCTAAAAAACATACAATGGATTGGGGAACAAAATCCAAGTATGTTGATTCTCTTTCCTGTATCCTGCTCATTACAACAAATCATGTTCTCACACAGCACAAGCGGACCATTAACTGTGCCTTTAAAATATTTTATTTCCATCTCACGAGAGGAATCCATTAACTTATTGTACAAAATGGACGGTAAAAAACGCAATGGGCTAGCCAGCCCTGAAGGAAGATATGGTTTTTAAAGTATCTATAAACTTGAAAAGCATGCAACAAATTGTGGTGCTTGCTTTTTATTATCGAATTGCATTAACAAACTTGCTTTTACCTCAAAATATTCTGACAGGACTGGATTAAGTATATATTGAAATCCATAACTGCTCATTATGTAATTTCAAAATGTTCAACATCCTTAACAAAAGAAAATCATAGTACTCATATGTACAGGGTTAAACAGAATGACATTTACATTCCCCTAGGATTAGATATAATTTGAAAGTCTTGTGGAGTCATTGCAAAAAATTCTAAAATTACCTGTCTGCATCCAAAAAATTGCCATTAAAATTGGAGTCTCATTGATTAGTAGTTTCACTGGGTGCCATTGAATAAACCAAATCTGCATCTTATAGACCAAAACATTTTGGAATAAACCATTCTAAAAAGCATTTGTACATTTTTCCAAAAGCAAAACTCTCTCCCATATTCAGTACATCATGTCCTTTTAGCTTCAAACATTGAAATAATGTTTCCTGAGGATACAGATCATGCACAGTGAGCAACACTTATGAAAATGTCAAATGAAACTCAAAAATTGGGACTTGAACTAAAAATCTTGTTAAATTGTTATCAATACAGTTACTGGCATAACGTTATACAAGTTTAATGCTTCAGGGGATGCAAAGCTAGTTTAGATAAATAAGACCACTACTAACTTCTCAAATGAAAGATTTTAACACTAGCCCTTTATGTGTTTCTTTAAAAGCTCCATGATTGTCTTCAAACACAAAGTGAAGTCATTTAAAGACACCTGTTTATGAAGCAATTGCCAAACACTAGTATAGCTGATGCAAGTTTTAATGAATTTTAACGTCAGTGATCGAAATTGATAGAGCTCTTTACTAGGGGGTTCTCTCTCTGCAAGTCACTGCCCACCAAGCTCCTGCTACAGTTATTTTTAGAGCCATGAAACCAGAATTTTCATAATGAGCAAAATGTGTTTTGTGTGAAAGAACAGGACCTATAAGATTCCCTATAATTTCACTGCAGCCCATATGGAAGGTAGACCATATTACACATGATTTAGCCGCTTCAAAACAATACTTTCAATGCATCAAGAATACAAAGTGTCTTCAGATAGTGCAGTCCACACATAATTCCTTGAAGGGCTGTCGCAACAAATCATCATGATAAGGTTAGGAGAATTAACATTTTGCAATTTACAATAAATTATTGCTTCATGTTTGGCATGGTTTAAAAGACATATTTTTCCTCATCTAAACCATTCTCTTCAGTCATGGAAATGGCCCAAATTAAGAAATGGTGGGGTATAGTCAAACTGCCATGGATGCACCCTTGCTAGTAAAGCCATTATCATGCTTGTTTCAGGTCTGGATTAAGGAAAGCACAAAGAAAATATCCACATTGATGCCTTTTGCCCCAGCCTTTTAGTCTAACCTCTTCTTTATCCCTCCACACTTTATTGCCAGAGCCTTAAAGTGATCAGCTGCTGCTCTCACCATGTGCTATGTCCACCTTGGTGTTGCCAGGGATGGGAGATGGGAAACGGGAGGTACAACCACCTCTGCCATGCTTACTGCTGGTCCCACACTTCCCTTTCTGAAATCCTGGATCTGCCTATGTATATGCTTTGTTTTTCCTTAGAGCTTCCTTCTCCAGTATTCTTACTTCAGTTGAATTTCCGTAAATAGATACATAAGAAGAATCTTAGACTTAAATGATAGTGATTTACTTCTGCAATTTCCACAACACAGTCCTGTACATGTCTGTTCCACAGTAGAACTATTTCATAGTTGGGATGCTCCACGAGTGATGGCATTGACTATTTCATGCGTCTCCAAATCAGTGTATGTCAGCATTATCTCATATAAGATCAGTCCAGTACATAGAAATGATATAAACTAGCCTGACAGCTAGCCTTGCACTGAAACACCCTCATGCCTCAGCCAGGCTCCTCCTCAACAGCCCAGGTCTACTCCAATGGGGCTCCATATGCTGCAGAGTGGCTGGCTGGGGCACGAGGGTGCTTCAGTGCAGGGGGTGCCTACTGGTTAGTCCCTCACTGAAACACCCAGTGCCCCAGCCAGTCAGGGCAGTGTCTACACATGTGTTTCTTCACATGCAAAAACTCCGCAGCAGGCTAGGACTTGCATTTACAAGTCTAAACTGCGGCAGAGTTTATTAGTTTCGTACGCCCTAATAGGAACAAATGTGTAGACTCTGAGATGTTTGCTGCTCAGTCAATCAATGGCACAGTAACCATCTCATTTAGACATGCCCACTGTTCTGCATCTGGCTAATTTGTGTGTCCAGTCTGACCAGTGATTTAATTTTATCTCTCTGTTTTTGTAAATGTGTCTCATTTTTATGACCGTTTTATGCATACATACATACACATATGTGTGTGTGTGTGTGTGTGTGTATGGATTTAATTTTGGCATACCATGTCTCTCTTCTTAGCAATCATATATCTAATGTGAATGTTCTTATCACTTATTCCAAAGTTAGTGATATTAAATGAGGAATATGTCTTTATTTGAAACTTTACTTTCCAAACTTGCTGAATATAAAGACAAGAAGATATGTGATATTAAGCTGCACTTCCTACGTGCTATCTGTAGCATTTGAAATTATAACTTATAGCTCCCACATGCTGTATTAAAACATTTCAGGCATTTTTTTTTTGTATGACAAAAGCTGCACTGGAGTCATATTTCACACCGGACAGAGCTGAGCCAGGATCGAGATACGTTGTCAATGGTGTTGAGGTTTCCAGGGCAGCGGAAGATAGGGCATCCTGTAACTATGTGGTTTGCAGGCTGTGAGGGGGCACCACATTCACAAGTGGCATTTGGTGTCAGGTCCATTTGATGCATGTTATGGTGGAAGCGGCCATATCCAGTTTGGAATTTCAGGCAATGTCAGCATTTATTGGGGTGTGACCTACCTCACAATGAAGTAGAGAGCAGATTACGGGTTGGTGTTTTGATTGTATCTTATGACACCCATGATGCCGTATAGTTAGTTCATAGTTCATAGTTGGTAGGGTCAGAAGGGACTTGAGCAGATCATCAAGTCCGACCCCCTGCCATGGCAGGAAAGAGAACTGGGGTCAAACAACCCCAGCAAGGTGATTGTCTAGCCTTGTCTTAAAGACCCCCAGGGTAGGAGCCTGCACCACTTCTCTTGGAAGTTAGTTCCAGATCCTAGCCGCCCTGACAGTGAAGTAGCACCTCCTGATATCTAGCCTGAATCTACTCTCTGCCAGCTTGTGACCGTTATTCCTGGTCACTCCTGGTAGTGCTCAGGGGAACAGGCACTCCCCCAATGCCTGCTGGTCCCCCCTGACTATTTTGTAAATGGCCATTATATCCCCCCTCAGCTTTCTCTTGTGGAGGCTGAACAGGTTCAGGTCCCTTAGCCTCTCCTCATAGGGCCTGCCAGCTGCCCCCTGATCATGCGAGTGGCCCTCCTCTGGACCCTCTCCATGTTGTCCACGTCCCTTTTGAAGTGCAGTGCCCAGAACTGGATGCAGTACGCCAGCTGCGGCCTGACCAGTGCCGCATAGAGGGGGAGGATCACCTCCTTGGACCTGCTCGAGATGCATCTGTGGAAGCATCACAAGGTACGGTTGGCCTTCCTGACTGCACCCCCACACTGCCGGCCCGTGTTTATCTTGGCATCAGTGATGACTCCAAGATCCTTTTCTGCCTCTGTGCTGCCAAGAAAGGAGTTCCCCAGCCTGTAGGTATGGTGCTGGTTCTTCCTCCCCAGGTGCATCACCTTGCACTTGTCAGTGTTGAATCCTATCCTATTCTTATGTGCCCACCCCTGTAACCTGTCTAGGTCCAATTGCAGCCTATTCTTTCCCTCTAGCATGCCCACATCCCCCCCACATCTTAGTGTCATCAGCAAATTTGAACTCGGTGCTTTTTATCCCTTCATCTAAGTCACTGATGAAGATATTGAACAGTGCAGGCCCGAAGACCCAGCCTTGGGGGACCCCACTGCCCACATCCCTCTAGGTCAAAAATGACCCACCCACCACAACTGTCTGGGTGCGGCCCACCGGCCAGTTGGCGACCCATTTGACTGTGTAGGTGTCGACACCACAGTCCCTCAGTTTCTTAATGAGAACAGGGTGAGAGACAGTGTCAAAGGCCTTCTGAAAGTCCAGAAAGACTACGTCCACTGCTACCCCTGCATCTAAGGATTTGGTGACCTGGTCATAGAAGGCCACCAGGTTGGTCTGACAGGACCTGCCTCTAATGAACCCATGTTGGTTGCCCCTAAGCATAATCTCCCCTGCTGGCCCCTCGTGGACATGTGCCAGGATTATTCTCTCAAAAAGCTTACCCAGGATCAAGGTAAGACTAACTGGCCTATAATTCCCTGGGTTCTCCTTCCTCCCCTTTTTTGAAGATGGGAACCACATTGGCCCTCTTCCAGTTAGCCCATATAACACTTCATAAAAGTAGTGAAAATGAATGAAATAGAATGAAAGCACAACTTTATGCTTTCACAAGTTGCCTTTAATTTTCCAACCCAATTTACTTCAAATTTGCAGGCTTCACTGTCCTCTTTTACATATGGATTACTCTAGGACAGTCTCTGATAACATTTTTATTCTTCCCCATAGTCTATATATTCCACTTTATATCACAACCTCAGGTACTCAGGTGTAACTTCTCTTACAACTGTGTACTTCTATATATAAAGCAATTAAACCTCATCCAGGAAGGACATTTTATACACAAGATATACAAGCCATGAGACAGGAGTTCCTTCAGACATCACTGAGCAGGACCTTATAAAATTTACTTTACAAGGCTATAGCAAAAGATTATGTGATTTGATATTATGGAGCATCATTACAGAAGACTATTTGGTTTGGCAACTATTGGCCTTTTTACACAGTAATTTTGGGAGGCTCCTGGAGATCCTAACCCCTGTCTGCACATTAACACTTGAAACTGGTTTTAAGAGCTCATTAGACACCTCAATGTTATGCCACCCAAGGGCAAGATTATCTCTGATCTGTGTTACCCAGCTGGTGTTGCACTAAAGTGTGGTAACACTAGTCTGGACCTTGGTGTAAACACACCACCTGCCTGCTCCCCCCCAGTTGGCCCGAATCAGGCCATAGAGTAAACTGGCATGGATGGGTAGCCTTTGATCATGTTTCTGAGTTACTGCAAGCTATATATCTAGTTAGATCTCAGGTAGCTTATTCACAAGTATCATCCAGAGGCAGGTGGAGATTGCCCCTGGAGGCAGGCAGTTCCTTGATCATAAGTTTCAAGAGAGAGAGCAAATTTCAGATGGTCCAGCTCTTCTCTCTTTGAGTTTTCATCCTGGCTACTCCCCCTCCTCCTGGGCAGGCCTTAACTTATATAGCCCTTATGACCTCATTTAACTGGTCCGATGGAGACCAGCACCTGTTGGCTGCCAGGCAACCAATTTGAAATGCATCACTGGTTGCTGGGCAGGCTGTCAGGGTCTCCAGAACACTACGGTGCCCAAGCCCCTCACCCAGGTATGTGATGCCAGTCACGTAGGCAGAGGGAGCAGGTTTCCTCCCTCCCTCAGGAATGTATCCAACTCAGGGTACCTAAAGAGATAGGATGTCTGCCATCTGCATGGCCCATGTTAACCAAATTGTCACAGAGCAGAGTCTTTGGGGAGAGACTGCCAGAGTACACACAAGGATCATGCAGTCCTTTCTTTTTCCCTTCTCAATGCCACCCACATCCACCCAACATGGTCAACAATACTCAAGTAGTACAGAGGTTTTTTTTTCTTTTGTCCTTTAATTACTGGTGAATTCCAACCCAAGTGAATTAAACTATTTTTTATAACAGTGTTGAACATTGTTACTCTTTAACCTTCATTTTCCTTTAAAAAAAGAAGGAAAGAGTTGCTCATAAACTTCACTGAAGCTCTGTTTTAAACTTTTTAATTGTGATTTTCTATGGTCATTGTGTTTTTAAAATTTGCCATAAGCAAGGACTTAAAAAAAATGTCTTTAACAGAATCCTGTTCTTTCTAATTTAGGAATCAGTGAAAGATATAGCCAAAGGAGAGGGAAGCAACTGAAAGACAGCAATTAAAATGCTTCATTTGGCACAAAACATCCACCTACAACATAGACCACAAGGGTCTGATTCTAAGATCCTTTCCCAGATCCTAAAGAGAGGTTACTGTAGTTTTAACAATGAGAGGACCTTGAGATAGTCCTATCAAAAAGCCAAGGAGACTTCCTAAGGTACAGTCATGTACCTGAAATAATATATTCTCCAAAGCAAAGATTTCATTAAAAAGTCCCTCGATAGTATTAGGCACTGCAAGGATTTTTTTTTTTCTGGTTTGTTATAAGGAAGCTTAAGAGTGTCTTGATGAAATTTCATCTTTCCAGTTTATTAAAATGTGACTATGAAGAAATTTTACATCAAAATGGCTGGCTCAAAAGGATCACACAATGTGGAGTTACAATATGAAAGATAGGTTTATTTGCCTTTAAGTAATGGGTTCTTCTTCAAGGCTTTGTGAATTTAGCCTGTAGAACATTTTTTTCATCTACATACTTCCTGTAAAAAAAAATGTATTTAGCCAGAACATCAAAACGTGTTTCTTTTTCCCCCCTTAGCTCCTAATAATTAAATGTCTTTATTCAAATGTATTGCTATGCATATCAATCCTTCTTAACATCCTCCTCTCCATCTCTGTTGTGGTAACCATTTAATGACTATGCAACAAGGAAATAACAACAAAAGAAAAAAGGATTGAAATTTCTTTTCATATCAATTTATCACTAGCTCCGAAGAGCAGGTGTCTGGCAAGCATCCTTGATTTTGCAAAGCATCACTGATTCTCACATTTGCAATGTACAAAGGAAAATATTTCATTATTCCACATAGCTTTAAAAAAGTACTTTTCCCAAGACAGAAGACTTTCTATATTTTTCTCTTAACAGCTATGAGTCAACAGAATAAGGAGTATGTCTGGTGTCGGCCGTACTCAATTTAAGCTATGTTTGGTAAACATCTTTTTTCTATTCATGTGAAGTAATATGATTTGATATGAACTACTGTAAACAACCTTGCTTTATGCTAAGCATGTGGTGGTATTCCAAGTTAGGGGTGGCTACAGCTCCAAACGAGAGTTTCTATTATAACCAGGACCAGTCAGGATTGGCCATTTTGCCATTTACACCCAGCTGGATCTTGAAAAGCTTTGAGCAGCTGAATTAGTTCAAGGGCACTCTAGCTCATGCACACACATAAGAATGCTATTTTAATTCCACCCTCTCCCAATTATTCACCAATTGTATAGGTTTAATTACAGAGAAAGATGTCACTCACAATTGTAAAACTTCCTGTGCTGGACACTACCCAGGGTACTCTGTCTTGGCCTTATACACTGTCCTATTTGCTGTTCAGCTTCACTAGTACGAGTGAACTACAGCACTGCCTCTCCCCTTCCCTCTCCAGCACAGTTGAAAATAAGCTATCCCCTCCCCAGAAGTGGGATCTTGCTGGAGACCAAAATGTCCCAGGCTCCTGATGCACAGGGATATGGGTTTTCCATCCATCATGGAAAAATGTAGTAAAACTAGGAATTTCTCCTTTAAAGGGAAAAAACCCTGCAGGAAACAGTAGCTTTCCCCTTGCAGGCTGGCAGAGTATCTTCTTTCTCACATCTCAGAATCTTTCTGTTGTATAGCCATTTTACTTCTTTATCAGCTGGTCCTGCAGTTAAACGGGACTCACTTGTTCAAAAGTATGCCTTCCACTTTGTCTCTCCTACTGGAGCGCTCTCTGTCTTCAAGTCACTCTAAATTCTCCTTGTGTGTTCTGAGATGTGTGTAGTAGCTGTGTTGGTCTGAGACAAAAAGAAATGCAAAAATCTAGAACTCTTGGTTTCAAAATGATACCTTTTATTAGAACAATTAAGAAATTGCTTTGGGGCCCAAAAGCTTGCAGAAAAGGAGTTTTTTTGTTCTTGCAATTTCTCAGTTGGTCTAATAAAAGGTATCATTTTGGAACCAAGAATTCTAGATTTTTGCATTTCTCCTTGTGTGTTAATATTTGACAACTTTTTTTTTTCTTTCTTTCTTTTTCCTCTGTGAATTTCCTAACAAGTCCCCAACACTTCAAACAATTTTTGACAGATTAATTTCCTTAGGATTCAGCTATTCCTTTGTTCCAAGGTGCTTCCACCTGAATGAGAGGTTTAATGACCCTTCATTATCTTCCTGGTGTTTTATCCTAAAATAGGCAATGGGCTTGATCCTCCTTGGAGTGTTGGGTCTGACAGCAAACCCCAGACCTTACAGGCTGATAAGCCTTTTATCCCACACTGAATAATTACAAATTAATTAGCTTTGGTTTGGAAAAATAATTAGATTCTCTACATGGAAAATTGTAAACAAAGTTATACTTTTTCCATGTATAGACTACAATTATTGGAGGGTTTTACATTCAATATTATCTTGCAGTGGGTAAATACAGAGTTGATTTCACCTTAACTGGAAAGATGATGATCAATGTGAGGGTTCAAATGGGAGGCAGGTGGATGAGCCTGCAGGTTTCTGTTAATCCTCCTAGATCACAGTGTATGCATGATGGCCACCCAGACCTTCAATACATATGCCTGGACAGGAATTTTTGGTGGAGTGGAGGCTGCCTAGACTTTCTATCCTCCCTTTCAGCCACTGAGATAGAATCCAAAGACCAGGCTGAGTCCAAATGTTTGGTGCCTCTCCATGTCTGTAATAGTATAAGTGTTTGGGACTTGAATTCAGATCTCCTGTGTGGTAGACAAGGATTCTACCACTGAACCAGAGGGGACTCCCATGCCTGCAGATAGATCCTGAGGAGAAACTAAGGGGAGCAGATTAGCAGAGCACTGTAGATCCAAGAACTGTAATCCAGAAATGGGCCAAGATCAGAAGGCAGGTGTCTAAGAGCAGTGCCTAGTTCCAGGGAAGATCCGAGATCATGTCAATAAAATCTAAAGCTGAGTCAAGAGCATCAGAAGAAGCAGTGAATACAAGGCTTGGCAGACAAGGCTGACTGAAGCTGTGTCAGGGTATGCCTGCAGCCAGGGGCAAAACATAGGGGTGAACATGGGTGCACCTGCACCCCCTGAGCATGGCAGCGCACCCCATACAAAAAGGCGTCACTGACAATGTTGGCGGTGCCTGTGAGCAGTCGCCACTCACCACCCCGCTGCCAACACCACCGGTGGAGTCTGTGGATGGTCCGCAATCCCCGCTGGCCACCACTAACACTGCTGGCAGTGTCTGTGGGTGGTCGCTGATCCTTGGTCGGGGCTTGCCACCACCCCCCCAATCAACAGCACCGGTGGCATCTGTGCGAGTTCCCCTGCTTACTGCTGCCATGCTCCTGCCACTGCTGTGCCCCCACCTCCCAGCCGCTGGGGGCATGTGTCATTCATGCCTGCATCTGAGACAGGAGGTGTTCTTAAAAGGATGAGCAGTGCTTGCAGCATCCTACCTGGTTGCTTGCCTCCACAGAAAACCAGGTCAGTCTTGTCAGCCAGGTATCAGTGGCAGTTGTGATGACTCAAGTGCTAGCCCAGCCAGGCCTGATTGATCAGAGGCTCTTACAATCAGTGACTGGAGTGACCAAAGTTTGAGCTCCATTCCAACTCCCATTATAAGTGACGGTCCCTATGGAAAGCATATTCGCCTCTCCATCAAGCTTCTATGATACTCAGCCTTAGCAGCACTTGCCACCCAATTATATATTTACAAACCTATTGGAGTTCAGATATAGTGGTACAACTACTGCACAAAGAAGCAAGGACACATGCTGCATATTACTGTAAAAGCATGGAAAGATGTAATCCTTTCCAGCAACCCCGTGAAAAAGTACTTGAAAAATTGATCACTTTGGATGAAAGGATTGGACAAATAGTGTAAAGGCAAGTGGAGTGTACATGCAGATCACACATTGATACCTTTGCCATACATTGTTTCAGCCTTCTGGAGTCCCTTTAAATGAGGGCCTGCAGATAATATTTCAAAAAAGCCAGGACAGGAGTAGACAATTTCCATCACATGCTTCTGTTTCTGGATGCAGCTCTATCAGCATGTACTTGCCTTCACCGCCAACTAAAATTGGCTCTTTATGTATTACAGTAGATAAGCATAATGGAGTGAGTTCATATGGTCAGGTTGACTGCCTTTAAATTCAGACTTCTATTGTCTTTGCCATTATAATTTCATATTTAAATTCTATTTTAATAAATGGAAATAAAAAGTATCAAGACAGTAAGAAAAACATAAAAAGCAAAACAAAACACAATTTAAGAGTCCATACAGAAGAATTCAACTGCTATTCATGAAACAGCCCAGGAAACTAGTCAATACACAATCTATGCATGTTTTAATGTGGGTATCATGAAATAATATGTCCAATGGGACAATTTATAGCTTGTCACAATTGATTTAGTATATAATAAAGTGTAAATTACTTTAATGATACATATAGCCTATAAAATATATATATATTTATTATTTGTCCTGTTGTCTTTCCTCTCTAAACACTAAGAAAATATCCAGAAATATTTTTGGAAGCCCTTGCATTACTTTCACTTGGTTCTGTTTGAACCTCTCTTTGCCCTAACCCCAACCGCAATCCAGCACTGACTTCTTCCAATATTTTGGTATCTACACTATAACAATTGGCTAAAATGTGTGTGTGTGTGATAACCTTAGACGTAAACAAAGAAGAATCTTAAAAACAATTTCTTAGGCAAATCTTACGTTTCAATATACACTCAAATATATTTATGTAAACCTGTTAGCAATTGAGATTTTTTTTATCAAAGACGAAAAATTCTATTTCTGAAACCTCTTTTAGCAATGACTAAACCATTTTGCTCTGACTTTCCAATAAAAAATATCTTTTTTAAAAAAGAAGCAAGCATTGGAATGCATTAGAAAATTCTGAATGCTTGAAAAAAAAAAGCTGTTGAAGTAAAACTGCAAACATAGCTATAATGGATACTCACAAATATATCCCAGTTTGAAAGATTTACCCACTGAATGGAGGGTGATTTTGCTGAAAGTGGTAGATTCTTTCAGACTGGTAGAATTGTTGAAGTGCACAAACTTTGGTGCATAGCTGACTAGATGAGTGCCAACTATTATGTTACTTACATGTTCAAAATGTTGAAGGTACTTAATCATATGTTCATTTTTAAACAAGTCATAAATACCATAAAACCAGTGATGCATGCCTTGGTGTTCCCTACTGAATCAGGGCCAAGACACCATGCTCGTCTTCAAAACACTTCAGCATCATTACTGAACTACTGTTCCCTCCACAGCCTCTGAAAATATCCTTTTAAAAACTCTGTTTTTCCAAGTAAAGAAAGGCTTTGAAAAGAGCAGAAGTTTTTTGTGGGGGGAATTAAGCATCAAATTTAAAAGAAAAGAAGAAGAAAGTTCAGCGTGAAAGCAAGCAGCTCTAGGACTGCTTAGCCCTACAGGTATCGAGAGAGGTACTGTCAGAATCATATTTATATCAACCTCACTAGCTTTTGCTCACATCTGTACACCTAGGAGACACAGGAAAATCTATCTTTAAAAAAAAAAACACAATATGTTTACATTAAAGATAATGAAGCTTTTGTTTTTCTTGGCTTCCTCGTGAGAGGTATGGGGAAAATCAAACCTCTCCTTTCAATGTACATTATCCTGGCTAGATGGATAGATTGTGCCCAGCTACAAATTTATATAGTGAATGCTTTTGTATTTTAGAATATTTTATGAAAAAATAGTGGCCACTGTTTCTTGCCCAAATTATATTCTACTAAAGCTGTTGGGAAACGTCAGTTCATACCCATCTGAATTGTAACACTGTTTAATTTTCTGCTAGGAAGAACAGGAAAAAAGCCTTCTATTTGCTCCAGTAGTAATCACAGTATAAAGTCAATGGGAAACATGTCTACTGATGCTGCAAGCATACTCCAACTTGTTAGCCAACAGAAAAGGAGGTAATAAAAATGCATTTCACCAGGTCATCACCCCTACTGTACAAGCAGGTAAACACATTTGAGTTCTGTCTATCATGCAGCAGCATCTAATGGATCTTTAAAATACAGGCAAGCAACACAACTTGAATCCTTAAAATTGTTAAGTGTTTGGCAGTGTGTTGTTATCTCTGTAAATCCAAGAAATGCTGCTCATCTGATTTTCCCCTTTGCTTTCCTTCCAGACAGTTAAAAACGCCTCAGCAACATACATTCATGAGTTGAGTTCTGTGCATATTAATGTCAGTGCTACAATTCCTGTCCCAGTGAGAGATACTGGGGGGAGGGGTGTGCATGTGGGCGTGTGCGTGTGTGTTATGAAACAATAATAGGAAAATGATAAAGTACTTAAAAAGCCATGCCTTTATAGTTTTCTTTCTATGAGATTTTATTATATCTATGACTAGATATTTATATTATGGACATAGACATTTTTTTCCCCTCACTTCCCTATATAGTTGATTTATCTGTTCTAAGTTCAGCGACTGCATTTGGTAACCCCAATATTTTATGAACTTTTGATAATCGACCAATCAAGTATTGTGTATGTGTGTTTTGGGGGTTTTATTAACTTAAACCAGGTGAAACTACTGCAATGGTAACATTGTAAATTGAAATTGCCATTGAAATACTGTTACATATCTATAGACTGAGTTAAAATATACAGTAAAGATAAAAGGACAATAGATAGTGTTAAGTTTCTGTCCTATTTTGTGGTAGATTCTGATATTATGATGATGACGATGACAACAATGATAATAATAATTAATCCCATACTGACATGAAATACGTCTTCTAGGTTCTTCCCTTCTTATCCAGTTTCTCAGGTACATAAGCTGAAGACAGCTCATTATGCTTTTCCAACATTCAAGGGGAATACTTAAGATTTGAAAATATGTTATCTACCACATCATTTCAAGATACTGTTTTGCTGCTTTTTTTAGATTTAGATTTTGTTTGAGATACAGATTTACTTGCTACAGTCACAAATAGATTGGCTTTCTTAATATAGATGATGGGAGCTTGACATTGCTTCATCTTTTATGTTTACTTTTCTCTTTAATTTTGTTTTTATTGCTTTCAGTTCTTCCGGACTTGCAGTAGAGGCACACATTACTAATCGATCATAATATCAAAGGTATAGAACTTTGATTTTAAATGGCAATTCCAAAAAAGATTTGTCTGATAACGGTAGAGGTAGGGTGCTAAGTTTTCTAGAGGTAATGTAACCATTAAAGATATTTATATTTAAGAGGTATCTCATTAAGACAATAGAGGATAATTATCTTTAGTCCAAAAAAATGCAGGTAATGTATCAGTCATGAAAAGTTGAAAAGAACCTTGACCCCCAAATCCTTTGAGCTGCTCTAGAGTGTGAGGGAAAGCAAAGGGAATCTAAGGAAAATTTGGAGGGGCAGGAGCAGACAACGCTTATCTCCAGTGCAAGGAGATGTAGACCTGAGAAGAAGACTCAACCACTAAGATTTTGAAGCACCTGATCCTTCAGGATTGGAAGGAGGAACACAGGTGCTGGTATTGCAGCCCGGAGGAAGGGCAGAGCAGTGGGGAGCAGCTGCAGAGGAAGATGGGAACCAGAAGTAGCTGGAGCTGGCATTTTCTCACAGAGAAGAGAGAAGAAGAGCTCGAATGCCAAAGCTGAAAAGGTTAGAAGAGCCCTAACCAGATCCTGGACTCAGATGGCCGGGAAGCTGACTGAATCACCAGAGACAGCCAGACAGAGTAAGAAAGCAAAAGTAAGAAAGCGGCTGTCACTTCGGTCTGTGAATTTTAAAGAAGCCATACTTTTTCTTTTCAAGCTCAAGTTTGGTTTTTTTCCTTTCTCTCTTTTTCTCAGTTAATTTTTCCTTTTTTCCATCTCCCTTCTGGACTGCATCAAAAGGTAAAAGAACAAGGTGAGATGTTCTGCTTATCTGCCTGATGGAGGGACCGACTGTTTATGAGTAGAATGACTAGGTCCATGAGGAAAATTATTTGAGTTTTGCCTCAGCATTGGACTGTTCTTTTGTGAGAACCCCTTAGGGGAAACTGATAGGCCCATATGGAAGGACGAGTTGGATTTTGTGTTCCTGGTTTTGTTTTGTTTTAATTCAGGATGGATTGTTCAATTTATACTCAAGTGGCAGATTGATTTATACTCTCCATTGTTGTGACTTTTGGCTGGGATGGCTCAAGGTTAAATGACAGCTACTGTAGAGAGCCAGAGCTAAATGACTGATGGCTCAGTCTTGACTATTGCAGACTGAGAAGTGGTTTGTCTAAGCCATAAAACCATGGACATTGACTCCAATGCTCATTAAGATGAAGACAATATCCATGTGGTTGGATGTGGTACGGGTGAGGTGTGAGGGGAGGAGGAGCCCCATGAAGAAGACCAACCAGGAGAGAGGGTTAGTACCCAGACTACATTAACCTCCTGATATATATCAAGAAAACACCAAGATGTGGCTGGCAAGAGGCAAACATCACAAACTGGGTATTTAAAGAACTTTCCTAATTTTCTCATGACTCACTTCCTCAAGACCAGGCCATAGGGAACCGCAAGCATATAATGCCCCTCCCCAACACAGTGACATAACCAGGGGATCCTGGTTTTCTGTGATATAAAGTCCCCAGTTTTCAGCTTGAAAACAGTAACCCAAAATCCACATTCATTCCATCCAGGAAGAGCACACACATAATAACTAGATGTTTTTTCAGCCTGACGAAGGGTTTTTAATTGGAAACTTTGCTAAGATATATTTCTCCAACTATTCAGTTGGTCTAATAAAAGATATCAAAGGTATCATGCTGGGTCCAGGACCCAAAGAGGGGTCAAAGGCCAGGGGCCCACAATGAGGAATGTCCAGAGCAAGAGACACAAGATTCTGACTGGCCTAAAGAAGGGCCATGACCTAAGGGGGAGCCAAACGTCCCAGAGAGGGGACCATAGCTGGAGGGGGTGAAGGATGCAATCTGCAAAGCATGGACTATAGTGTTAGGGGAAGTGTGGAGCTGTGGAAGGGATGCCACCCCAAAACACCTAAATGAGCTGCCTCCTGCCTGGGAAACATCTGAGTCAGTTTTCCCTCAAGGTGTGGTAGGGAGAGAGGGCTGGGCAGTTGGCCCAGAAATAGGTGGATGGGCAGAGATCTAAACAGCACTGGTAGGCCTCCTGTTACAGGCTACCATTCCTGCTGGTTTTATCCCACTCTGCCAACACACATACAAGTGTCACCAGCTTTGCTTTGAACAGTTTGAGGTGCAGTTTCACAGAAACCACTAAACCTATCTTCTTGAAACTTGGCAGGCTTCATGGCCTCAGAAGGGGCTGCCATCCCTGCATGTTCATCCAAATCAGGCAAGACATGACAAAGATATAGGCATTTCAGTGATTCCCCATTATAGCATATGGTCAAATCACCAAAGCAGCATTGAAACTTTGAAACAGATTCAGCTGAATCAAAATGGAACAGTGATCAGAAATACTGAAATGAATCACTGCCCTCTGAAATGGCCAAATCTGAAACCAAAATGAAACAGCCATTTCACACAGCCCTACTGTGTACCGTCTCAGGGAAAAGACTGAGAGGTTGGGAGTATTCACTGTCACATCAGCATTAGTGAGCCCAATATAGGTTCTGGCACTGCCTTATTCTGCCTTTTGGCAGATCTGTGTTGTATTATAGTTAGTTATAGTTAAACACCAGTGTACATTGTCTTATTCATATAGGTGTGTTTTCATTGTTATATTTTGACTTACAATACACTTTGAAACTTACCTTATCTCCATGTACTTATTAAAGGTTGCATGGGGACAGGTTGTAGCTCAATGTGCATACCTGTGACCTCAAAATCCACCAACTACTGAGACATTTTGTGAAAGACCCCAGGCTTTCTGAAGGAGGAGTAATGACCCTCTGACCCTTTGGTATTTGCTATAGAGACTTTGTGTTTGAACACAGAAGTCCACCTTTCAGATTGGTGTCCCTGGGTAGGCACTAAGGGGCTAATTTTAATTTATGATCAGAGAGTATATTTTCCTGTGGCAGTTCAGGGAACATTGGGCCTGAGAAGGGGTCACCACACCCAATGGTTGAATAAATGTATTGGAGTCTTCAAGGAATTTTCATCTGCATTAGAGAGCTGGCTGACAAGGCCAAAAAGGAGACAGGTCTAATGAAAACTTTGAGGGAAAGAATTGTGTTGCTTGAGCAAACTAAGCGGGTAGATGATGAGCGCAGGCAGACAGAGGTAAAAGTGCTCTAGGGGCTTGCATGAAGAGATGCAAAAGAAATCTTAGAGTTAAAGGATGAGTGAGAAGCAGTGAAAAAGGAGATCAGTTTACAAATGGAAGGGAAGGAGCATTGGAAACATCAGGCTAGTGACTTGGAGGCTAGATTTTGTGTAATGAGGAGGCAGCATGTGCAGGAATTGGCAAAATGTGCAGCTGTTGTTCCTCAAGTAGCTCCAGCTTGTCATGATTTGTGTGAAAGAAGGATTACAGATTTGAAGAGTCATCTTAGGGTCTATGAAAAGAGCATTGCCGATTTGAAAGGACAGCTAAAGGTACATGAGAAAAGCTATTGGACTGCACCAAGCAGAGACCTCTAGTGATATCAGCTCTTTATGTAATAGCACTTTCAGTTTAAAGAGAGGTAAGGCTCTGGAGAAGTTCGCAGATACACAACCTAGCGCACCAGTTACGATAGATGCAAGGGCAGCACTGGTGATACTTTTCATTTTAAAGAAGTAATTAGATCAGGGGTAAGAGGGGGAAATACTGTGGAAACAGCTATTGTCCCTTTCATGGCAGAACAGATAAGGGCAGTAGAAAAGCAGATTGGTCCACTTTGGAATGGCAATGCTATTATCTGGTTAATGGAGATGGCCATGATTGGGAAAAGTGCTGGCTATATGATGTCAGACATGCAAGAATTTATGGACAGCAAAGACTTCACTGCCTTGCCATTGATTATTAGACACTGACAAGCTCCAAATAGTGTGGCAATACATGATAAGATTTTAAAGTTATTTTTCCCATTAGAACCAGCAATTGTTTTGTTCCACAATGAGAAGCAGGCAAATGGAGAGCGCCCAGAAGCATATGTTGAAAGGAAAAAGTTATTGTACATGGCTGTGGGCCTGGCTAGATTTCATCAGGGCAGATATGATTTTGGTGTGCTAGATTTTAAATATCCTCTGGTAAAGAGTTTCACTGCTAGACTTAAACGTATCTTGGTGGTGGTATAAAGAATGCACCTCTGGATGAGATTATAAATTAAACTAGTGAAGGATATGAATTGGAAGTGAGAAGGGGCTTGGAGGCTATGAGAGGAAAGGTAGTGATAGTTTCGCCTGAAAGTTCTGATAAGAAAGAGAAAGTCTTTCGGAAAAGACATGCCCGAGTGCATTTTCACAGTAATAGTACAAGCAGTGAGAGAGCACTGCAGCAGAAACAGTCACATGTCAGTGCTGTACAACCGTCAGAGAGCTCCAAGCAACAGCCACCAGCAAAGGAACAGAATGATGGGCATGTGCAGACTAACTGAGCACACACCTGGAACCAAATTGCAGAAGCTGGCAATAAAAGCTACAAAGACCGTGAGAAATGGGAGTTCTGCCCCTCCCATTGAAATTTTAGAGATTCCATATAAAAAGAACTATTTCTTTTACCTGTCAGTAGAGAGGTAATTTATGGGTTGCCTATACTCAGATTATTAGAGTTGCTCACTGAGTATAAGAAACGGGATTTTACTGGTGGCAAGGGAGACACCTCCTAAAGTGGTGCATAGCTAGGACTGAGACAGCCTTGTGCTCCCTGATCCCCAGATGAGAGAGAGTAACTTGTCACCAATGATGTATGATCACTGGGGATAACCTATTGTTTTAGTTTATTTTAAGGATTTGGTAAAAGGAGTGCTGTGACACTGTCAAGGGATGCTGATTGATACTGGTGCCACATATAGTCTGGTAAGCATTGAGAAGCAGCTGGTTTCTAATTGGGCATCAATATGAACTACAGTCCAAGAAGGGTCCAATGGTTCCAAACAAAGAGTGGGTTTTTCTGAATTAAATATAGTGAAAATTGGCTCCCAAATTAGAAGATTTTGTTTTGGACTGTTTAAAAAGGATAATGTGGGTATATTGGGCAGTGACATCATGAAGCAAGAGGGTATGATTGTGAATTTTCAAAATAAAGTCCTCAGACTAATGAGGCCTTGAACAAGTGGTGGTTGTTCTGAGCAGGCACAGGTGCAAGGCTGCAGAAGGCTGCAGAAGCAGTGACACTCCTTGAGAGGGAGGAGGATATAAAAGTGTTGGTTTCAACTTTTAAGCAGGTGTGGGCACCACACACGGTTCAATGTAGAAAGATAGATGTCTGTGTGGAGGTGAAAGGGGATGACCCCCATCCACAACAGCAGTATCAGTTCCCTCGAGAGGCTGAACCCAGCATCAGAGACAACTGGCATGCTTGTGAAACAGCAGGTACTAATAGAAAGTCACAGTACTGTAAACAGCCCCATATGGCCCTTCATGAAAACTGATGGAGTCACCTGGAGGTTAACTGTTGATTATCAGCACCTGAACAGGAGTACTCCAGCACTGGTGCCCATTGTGGTGAAGTTCCCCAAAGTTTTGGCAAGCATTATGCATGAGGCAACATGGTTTTCAGTGACTGACCTTGCCAATGCGTTCTTCATGATCCCAGTGCGCCCAGACCATTGGTCCAAGTTTGCATTTATTTTTTGTGCTAAGCAGTTTACATTTACCGGGCTTCCACAGGGATACTATAATAGCTCGTCGCACTGTCACGGTTACGTGTCAAGGATGTGGGAATGGCTGCCAAAGAATGACAACGAGCATGTCATCTACGTGGACAACATCCTTGTCACAGCAGCTTTGAGGGAGGAATGTTTAAGTAGAATTAAGACAATATCATTGAGGAAACAGGGTTTAAGGTGAACCCAAAGAAAGCATAATTAATTCAGCAAAGTGTCCAGTATTTAGGTTTAAAATTGGAAAAGGATGGATGCAGTTCAGACCTTCAGAGTGTAAAACTGGTCTGTGATTTACCAGTCCTTACAGATCAGAGCACTCTTTGCTCTTTCCTAGGCCTCATAGGATTATTAAGAATGTTTGTTGAGGATTTTGCAAGTGTGGCCACGCCACTGTATATGCTTTTGAAAAAAGGGGTCCCCTGGAGTTGGGGCCCAGATCAGAGGTAAGTTTTTATGGTGTGGAAGAGGGCAGTGGTTCAAGCTCCTGTATTGGCCTACCCATAGCTGGGAAAGCCTTTCTAGCTAGAATTAGCCACCACCAGTTCACACATTGGGGCTATCCCATATCAGCAAGCCAGAACAAGCTGAAAGCCTGTGGCTTATGGTAGCAGAGTGTTCTCTGAAGTGGAGAAGAATTTTAGCCCATGAGGTCCTTGCATTAGTGCATGCATTGGGACATTGGGGTTACCTTATTGCCTGTCACCAGTGGTGTTATGCTCGGTGCATTCACCAGTCAAGTATATCACATCAGGAAAGACAAGTGATGCAGGAGTTTCCACACCATGCCTCACCAGTTGGACTATTGCCCTGTCTAATGGGGATATTACTTGGGAAAATATTCCCAATCAGCCGATCACACCTTATGCCCTTGTCATCACAGGCAGTGAACACGAATATCCAATGTCAGAGGTAAATCAGGAACCTCTGGAAAGGATATTTAAGGAGGGGCCTAAATTAACTGAGCAACTGTTTCAGAAAACTGATACCATATGGTTCATAGATGGCAGTTGCTTTTATGTTAAAATTATTTGTCTTCTCACCATTTCAAAAACCATTGAATATCTATTTATGAACCTACTTACTGAGCTCCAGCTCAGCCTAAATTCTGGGATTATGATTGCCACAAATTATGGAATCTGAAATATAAAAAAAATTTCCTTTTGATCTGAGAAAGAGAAGCAATGATGGCTTCTAAGTGTCTAAGTACCGCTGGAAGCAGTAGTATGCCTCAGACAACTTCTTACCTCTAGCTGTAGCCAGTGATCACATGTAGCATAACCAGGAACCACAGTTCCTACAGCTGCTAACCAGTAAAGAAACAGTGGTTCCCGTTATCATAAATAAAGGGAGTCAAGTAATGGAAAAAAATATTTGAAAATTGAGCTGTATTTAGATAAGAAAAGTGGTGGCAGGTGAACGTAGGTGAAATACACAAAGTCTTTGCATATAATATGAATAAGCAATGTCTTCAAAAATTAATGCGTAACTGTGAGTATTTGGGAGAATAAATCACAATTCTATGCAGTTCCTTGTTTTACCGGGATCATCATCTTCCACTCTAAATAAATATTATACTCAAATTCATTCTAATTGTGTATTTCCTTTTACTAGTGAATCAATGAAACATCTTTCTATGATTCTGTCTCTTGTCTTCACTGTTTTTATTCTCTAGAGTGCTATCATTTCTATAATGGACCAAAAGGAAGTGCTCTTGAAGACATATATAGCTTCTTATTCATGTAGCTAACCTGGCGGGACTTGCATCTATATCAATGTGGCTTCTCTCTTTACAGGAAGGGAATCACTAGCTTAATAAATAAATGTCATTAATATTTCTTTGCAATACTTCTTTGGGGCAATATTTTAATTAGCACTGAATTTCAGCTTTACTTACAAGCTTTAGCCACACTTCAGTTAACTTTTCCAACTTTTCAGTTGAGGATAAAAGTGAAGACACTAGACTTGGACAGTTTTTACATCCATAATAGGGCAGGAGGTAAAAAAAACCAAACAGACTGGCTCTATTTTTCCATGAATGCAGCATTAACAGACAGTGGAAAAATATGTGCACTTCTAAAGGGATTCAGAACTTTCTCCATCGTGTTTGGACTCGTTTTTCCATCTGGCCATCCTCACTTCACCAATATTTTTCTGCACAGTACCATTCTGTTTTTAGGTTTAATTTCCAATCTGTCAGAAAATGTTAATTGTTGTCCTTTCCCAGAAGTGAAGAGATAACTTTAAAGTTGGAGCTGGAGGCATCTGCAGGCTAAGCAACAGCAGCCACATGAAAGTCATTATTCTATTTGTTTTATGTTAATTTATTCAAAAAGAATAGGTTCCTATCTCTACAAAGCAAGGAAATAACATCTGTCTTAAAAAAAAGAGCATAATGGTAATTCCACTCAATAACTGCTCCTGGAAAATGAACCTGATTTGTTAGAGGCCTGAGCATGCCATTATGTAACATGATGCTGTGTGGCTAGCATGTAGGCTGAATGTTATCTTTGCTATGTTTATTTCTATTATTATTATTATTGAGATAATAATGACAAGTGTTCTACACAACTATCACCTTATCTTTTCATAAAAGTATTTTCTATCGTGTGCCTTTTTCAGTTACGTTCCTCATTCCATTTTTCAATTTGTCACTGATCCACAGTGATCCTACTTTTATTATTGTAAATGATTGATATCAATATTATGTAATATCATGACTATTCAGTAGAAAATATAATCCTTAATAATGTAATCACCCTATACTGTTCCTTCCATTTTTCAATCTTAATTTCAATTTTTTTTTACTATTTTAAAAGTATGTCTCAAATTTGGGTCTTTGTGTAAATATTTTTTTCAACTTTGTTCAAAGCAGTTGTACAAATTTTCATTTATGATATTCATATCTTATTAGTTACCTTTATACAAATGGAACAGATACTAATCAATTTCAAAAGTGCCTCAACTTAGGTGTCACAACACCTGAAATTTACAGGATTCTTCTGGGAAGAGGGTGGTATGGATTTAAATTCCCTCAGAGTGAAGAAGGCCTAGCACGCACATCTCTGACTTCTTCAGTAAATTGACCATACCGGTAAGCAAAAGTGGTGCAACTCCTTCATCTCTCACTGTTTTATACTGAGCTTATTGTGTGCAGTCAGCATCAAATAATCACTAGGTATGCTCTAGTCTTGTCCCAGGAACTGGGGATTTAGGTGCTTCACATCAATAATTTGGAATGTAAACTTCAGCCATAACCTTGAGAATGTTTGGTCCACAAAGAAAAATCTAGCATTTCTCAGGGTAAAGTCACAGCCGATTTCAAATAATACTAACTATAAAGACACCAGTCTACTAAAAGCTATAAAATGACCTTTTTCTTATACATGGTCTTTTTCTTAGACTTTTGTGCATTGGCAATGTGTAGGGGGCACACGGGTGCACGTCAATCCCCTGAGAAGCCATGTTTGCTGCTTAGGTGATAGCCAGGAAGGGCAGGTAGGAGCGCTGATGCCTCCACTACAAGCGCTACCCAATTGCTGCAGCTGCTCCCAGAAGCTGGGATTGGCTGTGCCCCCCCCCGGTCAGTGGGACTGCTTGCAAGGGGGCATGTGCCCCCACAACTAAGGCAGCACCAGAGCACCAGTCACCCATGCTTTTGTGACAGAACCTGCCACCTAGGATGGCTTTTGTAGCAGGGTACTGGGACGTGACTGCTCCTTTACAAGAGCAAGCAGACTGAGAGGCTGCTTACAGGTGGCAGAGGGGAGTTAATGAATGACTTACCTGACCAGAAGAGGGCTCAGGCTGGAGCTATTTTAGTCCAGATCCTACACCAGTCATTTACTATCTCCCCAGCAACCATGAAGTGAGGAGCTCCTGGCTGCAGGGACCTAGATTTAGATAAACATCACTTCTGTGAAACCCTTAGGGCATGTCCATATGAGCCCATACGTGCCTTCTCCAGCATCTCAAACCCCTTTGAAACACTGCAAGAGGCATGTGCAGGAATGGGAAAAAGCAAAATTAGACCCCTGGATATCCAGGGGTCAAAAAAAAAAAAAAAAAAATGCAGTGAAAAAAAGCAGGGCAGGACAGAGTCCTGAACCATGCCCTGAGGTAACTGGAGGCTATGTCTGCCACAGAGACACTCTGGCAGTTGGCCCTCGCCCTAGTGCTGAAGCATGGTGCCTGCCCATGCTGATAAGGCAGTGTGCCAGCCACAGGGAGGCTCCAGTGCTGGTAAGTAAAGGGTAAGGGGGCTGGAGGAGGGGGTAGGGGACCGTGTGCACCATGGGGGGGATCCCTGCTGGCCCCGCCAGCTCCCCCAGACCTCTGGATCCCTGCCCCACCTGGCCCCACCCCCCACCTGCCCCTGAGCTCCAAAATCTCTGCCTTTCCCAGCCTCCCCCAGTCCCTTGGATGACTGCCCCACCTGGTCCCATCTCCTGCCTTCCCCCTGAGCCCCTCGATCTCTACCTCACCCAGCCCTATCCCCTTCCCTGCCCAGCCCCATCCACCCTGAGCCCTGCCCCTCCCAGTGCCCCTGATTCCTTTCCCACCTGGCCCCAACACCGTCCTGCCCCCTGAGCCCCCCAATCCCTTTCCTACCCATCCCCATCCTCCCCAGCCCCACCAATCACTGTCCCTCACCCCAGCCTCCCAACAATTAAAACAAACAAACAAACAAAAAACCCATTACTCACTGGCAGTACACCTGTGCATCTGGGTCACCGGGGCCCAGTGGCCCCATCCCAGGCCCTGCTGCCCCATTCTGCCAGTGGGACTCTGCCAGGAAGCCCCACAGTCCCTGCTCCTGCAGTGAGTAGAGGACCTTTTCTGTTTTGTTTTTTAAGTGCTGGAGGGCTGGGGGTGCAAGCAGTGGGGGGGCTGGGGGAGGCAGCCATGGGGGGCTGAAGGAACTGATGGAGAGGTGGGGCGAGGGGGGGCAATAATCAGGGGGATTGGGGAAGCAAGTGAGGGTGTGGCACATGGCCCTGCAGGGAGGAGTGGTAGCCCCTTCATGGGCCATTTGGCCCCTGTGGGGGGGTCTTTGGCCCCTATGGGGGAGCCCCCCCACAGTTGGGCAATGTCTTATTGATATATTAACAGTGTTAAAGCAACTTGGAAGCCCACCAGTGTCTCTATCATCATAATATAATGAATTCTAAATAATTGTTTTGCTGCCCAGCTCCAGGGACTAAATAGCCCTTGCAGGGGTTACCACCCCTCCATGCAGGGCCAACATGCCCCACCCCAGTCCCCCAGATGCTACTCTACCTGGTCCCATCCCCCTTCAGCTCCTGAAGTCCCCCCAATGAATGCTCTACCCAGCCCCCCTCCAATCTCACAACCCCCCCCAATGCCTGTCCTCCCTATCCCAGCCTCCAGCACTTAAAAAAAAGCCCACAAAATGTCTACTCATCCCAGGAGCAGGGGCTGGGCAGTTCTGGGGCTTCCTGGCAGAGCCCCCCTGGTCAGCACAGGGAAGTGGGAGGCAGCGGGGCCCCAGCTGAGGCTGCTGGAGCTGACACCTGGCCCCACACTGTGTGGGGGGTGGGGCCTAATGACTCTGATGTGCAGCTGTACTGCCACTTAGTATCAGGGGCAGGGGGTTGTTGTTTTTTAAATTGTGGGAATACTGGGGTTGCAGGGGCAGGGATCAGGGGGGTTGGGTGCTGGGGCCAGGTGGGGCAGGGATCAAGGAGGCTCAGGAGGGCAGGCAGGGTGGGTGGGGCCAGGCTGGGAAGGTATCAAGGGACTGGGGGAATGGGTGGGGATCCCTCTACCATCCCCTCCCCCCTCCTGCAGCCTCCGCAGCCCCTTACTTACCTGCACTGGAGCCCAGGTCTAGCTACCTGCTTTTGCCATGCTGCTTGCCCTGCACAGGCAGGCAGCTTGCTTCAGCACCAGGGTGAGGTCCAACCACAGAGATGTTTTGGCTGCTATCAAAGCATCTCTCTGGAGGACCCAGCCTCTGGTTGCCTCAGGACACAGTCTGGGACCCTGCCCTGACCCAGTTGTTTTGCTCTAGTTCTTTTTTTACCACTGGATATCCAGAGGTCTAATTTTGCCCTCATGCTGAAAACCTGCAGTTGGGGGAAACTTTTCCTGTTCTCACACGTGCCTCTTGTAGCATGTCAAAGGGGTTTAAGATGCTGCAAGAGGCACATGAGGGCCCATCTGGACGTGCTACCAGAGGGCATCTAGCAGAGATGCTACTTGTTTATTTAAGTTGTTACTGGTAATTTAATCTTGAGCCCTGCTGTGGCAGGATCACAGAGCCTATAAAAAAAAAAAAATAACACAACAGCACTTATCTCTAGGCAGTATTCACCAACTCCTTCCTTCCAGAGGTTCAGAGCCAGTCTAAGCCTCTGTCTCTGTGTTAGGCTTATATAGTCCTTTCTCCTTCCTCTTCTGGACACCTTACCTCTAGTCTTCAGAGCCAGGCTCAGTGGTTTCTCTTTTCCCTAATTAACAGCCTTAGTGCTTTAGACTTTTGTGACAGACTTTTTTGTGTACCACCTACACCTACTGCCCATTTATCCTAGCAACAGATGTACTGCTTTGTAGGTACCTTCCTGAGGCACTGCACTTACTTCTCTTAGCAGGGAAAGGGGGGCCTGCTAGAATTTTCTTTGAAATCTGGCATGTGAGTCATAGAATACACCAAAAGGTTATCTATTACAATTTTTGTTAGTCAAATAGCATTTTGTACCTCACCCAGAAATGAACTTGAAAACAAGGCAGTCCTTGGAGGAAAGATGTGACATGTTTCCAACAAGAAAAATTGTTAAGCAAATGAACTACGGCATTATGCACCACTTGAAATTGCTGGAGTGGTCTTGAAATGTCTCCATAAGCAGGTAATAAGTGTCACTGAGGTGGTAACAATAAGAAATTAACTACCTTATTTTTTGAAGGGCTGCATTGATAATCTTTGCTAATTATGAGCCCAGTGTCTCCCTACTTGAATTTATCAGATCAAGACGTGCATCAAATGAATGCTACTTGCCCAACCCAAGTTCAGATTAAGATGGATGTTTCTTTTTCTCTTTTCTTTGTCCCTTCCATCCTTCAAGATAGTGCACCATTCACCATGGAGACCAATAAATTGGGCTAATTTTGAGAAATATCATTTGTGAAGTAAATAGCTAATTCCTCATCATAAGAAGCCAACCGACTCCATGTGCAGAAAATGATGTCATTCACCAAGTGGTTTGCCACAAAGATAATTTTTCAGTTTGGAGTTTTAGGTGCTGAGCAATGAAGTGCTTAATTGCCAACACATTTTTCAAAGATTTATAGTGTCATACTCAGTCATATTCAATATAAAACTAATTTCATTTGTGCCATGCATTTCTTACTACATTTCCAGCATTCTTTCTAATCTGTGAGTATGACAAAGGTGGAGGTGTAATAAGGGAACACTTAATAATTATTTTACCACTTTGCTCTCAATAATTTTTAACTCCATCCTATTACACTGATTCGCTAGAGTCACCTGAAACATAGCACTGTCACTTGACAGTAAAGACCACTAATACCCTAGCAATGACAGCATCCTACTACTACTCAAAGTTAATGAGTACCTTGTGGTATCCAACAGTCTCCAACGGCTAAGGGAGGTCTATGTCAAACCTATTAATGGCCATCACCAGTTTGAAGATAGCTTTCTGAGACTACCTTCTAGAAGTGAGAATGAGGAAACGACCTGAATCCCCACGCACACCATAGACTTGTGAAGACTGCTAAGGTCTTTCAACATTTACCCCAGCAATTGTACATTGCAGTTGTTAAACCAGTGCCTAAGAATTCCTTATAATTTTATAAACTTTGTATCGGTATGGGTACCATGCATGGGTCCTGTCTCTCTTCTTTTCATAATGTTGCATTTTTTTACCACTTATCATAGGCTAACAAAATCTGCATTACTAATTGTATGTCCTAGATAACATCGATATACACCAACTAGGTACTTATGTAGCTACATTGCACTGGGTCCTTTATTGTCTTTTGACTCTGCTAAGCCATTTAATAACTATAATTTTAACATTTTCTTCTAGCTCTTTTTCTATGTCTTTTATGATATCAAAACATAACTGTGGCTGTTAGTACTGCTGAAGTGATGTTGTAGCTGTGATGATCTGAAAAGCATGCAGCTTGAACAAAGTCACGGATAGAACAACCTGTTTGAAATACAGTCATCACAAGCAACCAAAAGAGCTGGAATCTTATTGTCCAACCCTCAGATACCACTGTTTCTGGTCTGAGAAGAATATTTGGGAAACCCACCTCAACGACCTGAAAACTGCTTTTACCTAACAAGGATATTGCAGACGGTGTCTGTGAAAAGGCCACTCAGATACCCCTCAGTTACATAACACAATCCAAAAAGAAAATCTCCACTGACTGTACACCTCTGCTTATTACCGCTACCATCCCACATGGGAACCAAACATAAGAATCAACAAAGAGTACTTGAGACAAATATTGCCAGACCCTTTGTTCCTGGCTTTCAAACAAACCACTATCTTTACCCAGCTCATTAGAGTAAACTTCATGTTGATTAACAGACAACAAATGAGAAAAAGCTTTGACTTAATGTTAAAGGACCTGTCAATCCATTTCTACTGCTACCATACTTAAGACCACCCATAATAAAACCATCAGGATCTATGGATCTTTGACATGTCTATTCCAAAACATGGTAAATTATGATGATTATTATTTATTTGATTTATATGCTGTCCTTACCAACGGTGGCTTAAAGCAGCTTACAATAAGAGAGCAGAATAACTTACAAAACAGGAGAATGAGCAAGAGAAGAAAACAAGTTAGAAGGGAATAAAAGAGATCAACAGAAGACAAAAAAAACACCTAAACAGCATCCCAGCCTAGCTTTGTTTGCTAACAAAGACATCTGTCTTGTCTTCCTCTGAAGAGTCTCCTCATAAGTGCCTCATCTTGTATGTATCCTCCAATATATAAAGATAGGAAATGCACATTGTTGCTGTCATTGTGTAACTCAAGTAATAGAAACTGTCAGTTAACCATGTCTAAAGCCAGACTTTCAAGTCCAGATTCCATGTGTAACATTTCTGCCAGTTACAAGATGGCAGTAAGAAGGGATCCAATTTTTAGGAGCTTTACATAAATTGTCTTTTTTGACTTGAGCCTACACACAGAAACCTGGGAAAATAAAAGCTATTTTGGTGTTCCAGTGTGAGCAGGCTTCCCCACTCAAGAGCAATATTATGCTATACTAAGGTTTAATGAAGGGGAAGGTAAATGGGAGAAACAAACAATGTTAGGAAACTCTTAGTAGTCGGTAGCCCAAGTCAGCCAACTATTACTGAAATGCCTTAACAGGTGTGCCGTGGAAAATTTATCTTAATGTAAGAATGCCTTGGGCTGGAAAAGGTTGGGAAGCACTGTGCTAGCCCAAGTTTCTCCATTGCCTCACTGCTGCTAGGGGGCACAGCACCCATGTACCGCTGGAGTAGCACAGTTCCATGACGGGAGAAGATCCATTGCTGCTCCTCGGCACCATCAGGGTGTGCTGCTTCTCTGCTGAAGCTTGCTTCACAGTCCACTTCCAGATGCTAAAGCAACCCAGCTCTCCTAGACCTTGACCAAACTTTCAGACTTCATCTCTTTTTCAACCCACTGCACAATAAGTACTTCAGATATTTCAGCTCTTTTAGAACACCAAGCTAACAGACAGGAGTGCATCAATGGGGATGTACTGGTGCACTTGTACCCCGATTTGCTTCCTGCTCCACCCAAAGTTTAAAGCCAACTGCCTGACAGCAGCAGCAGTATTTTTAGTCAGACAATATTGAGGGTGTTACCTGATTAAAAAATGAATTGGCTCTATGGCTTATTGTAATCAACTGGATCCCTTCTAAATGTCTCATTTCACAAGTGTTAATGAGCCTCTCTTCTTTTTAATGGTTTTGATGCACCATCAATCAAGTCATCCTTTGTCCTACCATCCTGCTGTCTGTTAGCTGCTCTTGGTAATGAAGCTCCCATTTCACAGCCCTGCAGATTGTTTTTATCTCATTCCAATGAAGTTATATTTCTTTTTACTTCAATCTTAAACTGAACAATACAGCCCTAGAACCCCTGGCATATTAGTAAAGCTTCTAATTTATTTTAAACTGGAGAAAAATGTGTGTTGTTTTATATGTGATGATGCACCTCTCCATTTGCACCGCCCTTTTAAAAATTCTAAATCCACCCATAATAACAGGTCTCTATTACAGGGATCATCTGTACATTACAAGTAATCTTCACTGTGAGGCTGGATGACAAAGTATAATGTCATCTCAAGGAAACAGCTTCCTAAAAAGAGATTTCCCAAGCCTCTTTTGGCACTCCTGAGCTGAGGATCCCTCCATCTTAGACCTTATACAAGTCATGGTGAGCACTGAACCCTCAGCAACCTTTATTGAATTTTCTTTTGCAGCATCAGCACCACTGTGGGAGGAAAGAGTCATACCAATTAAGGCTCATTAATCCTTGCTAAATATAACAAATGACTTCCCTTGAGCGGGGGTGGTAGGTGGCTAATTTTCTGACTAGCCAAAAGTTATTCTGGCCACAGACTGGTGAGGGGTTAATTATACACAAACACACAGGTGAAGGTATAAACAACAAAAGTGTATTTGTATATAACAAAAGCAACAATGATCACCAATGCTTATTACATACAGCAATAATAATACACAACAATATACCCAATCACCCCAACCAGGTGGCTCTAGAGAACAATTTTTGGCTCTCTATCACTGCAGCAGCAGCAATGCAGGCAGTACCACTCACACCCAAACAAAAAGGACGGTCTTGGACCTATATGGACCCCCATGCCACATACACACAAAAACACAGAGCTGCAGGCTGTGGTACAGTCCCTGCCACACTCACAGGCATAGACCCAGGCACACTCATACAATAGAAACAAACAGAGAGGAGAGGTGGTATTGACTAACACAAGGGTCCACATCCACTCATACTCACCAGGCCAAACACCCAATGTTTTTTTCCCATGCACGCTAAACTTGTAAGGCATTCATGCACTAGATAACACCAGGCTTTGGCCTCCCACCCTTTTATGTGGACAACTCACTGATACCTGTCAATCAATACCACATCCAAGCAAATGCTTGTGCACATGGCCCCATTCTTTTCCACACATCATTGTCAAGCACACAGCACTCAATTGTTGCTCAAAACAACATGGTCACTTTTCCCCTCACTCCTTCCTGCCAACTGTGGGGTACTCATGGGGCATGCTTACAACAATGAAAGTAGGTCATTACGTCATACAAAGTGGGAAGGTCAGCAAGTCCAGAAGATGCCTGCTGTGCTTTTTATGGAGCATGCTCTGATCTATTCCAATAATGTAAGTTATACAACCTACTTACAAAAGGTAACTAAACAATTCAACTGAGCCTAACACTAACTTTATAATACTTTACAATTTTAGGAGGCAGAGCCAGTGGACCCAAACCTAACTCACTCAACCTCTTATGAGGAAGTTACACATTAAAATTAGAGCAGCAAACAAAGGAGTTTGCTTTTGGAGTTCACTCCAGGAGGGAGCTAGAGAGCAGAAGCTTTTGTATGTGTATGTGAGCAAGCAAGCAATTAACTAAATAACCATAAGCAAAGGGTAATTATAAATAGACCCATGTCAAACTTACAGGAAGTTTGGAGTGAAGTCCCACAGGGGCTAGTTTTGTGCCCAGTGCTGTTCAATGTATGTATTGTTTTGGTGCTGGTATAGAAAGCTTTTTCAGCAGGTTTGCAGAAGACATGAAATAGTAAAAGATTGTGAATATGCTGGAGGCCAGTACCACAGTTCAGAAGGATCTTGACAGATTGAAAAGCTGGGCTGGAGCTGTAAGGATGAAGTTCAGTGCTGACAAATGCAAGGCACTACACCTTGGGAAGAATAATCATAAAAAGAAATACGAAGTGGGTGTGGTAGGGCACTGTTGGTGCCTGCCACTTTAAGGGCTGAGCCAAACAGCCAGCAGGTACTTGATTATGGTGGCCATTTTAGAACTCTGGCTGCCTATATAAACAGAGCAGTTTGCTACTAGTGGGCCAGGCATAAGAATTGCCTGGCTGCAAATCTGTATGTAACATCCTGGAGGTAAGGGTAGGAGCTTAAGGGGATAGTTTGGATGCTCCTGGACATGACCTAAAACTGTACCCTGCTGGGGTGAGTGGCTTGGTGGGGCTTCCAGTAGTATGAGAGCCCCTGGGAAATATCAGGCTATTTGCTACCCTTGTGAAAGGCAGGTTGGGGTATCTTAATAACCTCAGCTCCCACAGTTGGGTAGGTTACACCATAATAGGGCCAAGAAGGCAGACTCAGGTTAGAGAGTGGGCTCCCTGCTTGCCCTGCAGCAGGAAATGAGCTACTGGCCTAGCAGGCTGCCAACCAGCCATATGCTGCCTGAGCTCGCAGGGGGGGTCAAGGCAGTGCCATTTGCAGGGGATGGTGTCTAAGTCAAATATTGGTAGTTAAAAACTTGGCTTACACACTGTGAAATATGGGACTTAAAAAACCCCAACCTGTTACTGGGTGAAAGATTTGGGGCCCATCCTGAACCCTAGCTCTTAGCAGCAAATTGTTTCTGAGGCTCTGGCTCTTCATTTAGTCAGATATTCTGCTTTACCATTATGAATTCTCAAAAATAGTGATAATAACTCCTTTACCAGACTGGCTTGAGTTGTACACCTTTAAACAGAAGCTAAGTGTCTTTGAAGCTTCTATCTCCTCTGTCTTACTCTGAGATTTGTAGTTGCATTTCTTTTGAAGTTTTTGCTCTCTGGGATTGCAGAAGCCAAGTACAGCTGGACAGGGTCAGACACTGTCTGAACAGATCACAAATGGTAGGAGTGTAACATAAAGATCATTGCAGCCTGACTTAGTGATGACAGTGTTGCCTGACTGCCTGCCAAAGATATCGGGCACTCTCAGGTTGAGTAATGCAAGGTGAAAGGTGGAGAAAATTATTGTATTTCCTACTACCCAAGCCATGCATTTTTGATATATACATGGTGAGCTGAGACACTTGTCTAGTTATCATGAGAATCTTACTACTCTTTCTTATCTTCTACATCTTTATAAAGTTTAACTGATCACAGGTAGGTGAGAATCCAAGATCAAGATGTGAAGGCTAAGTTGCTGTTAGGCAAAAGCTCTTTCAATAATCAAGCCCAGATAACTTGCACTTATGATTCCAAAAAGCATTGGCTAATAAGGCTTCAGGATCCCTGACATAATTTTGTATAGATCCTAGATTTTTTGATAACATGCTGGAAGACTAGACTAGTGCTGAAGTTGTGTAATATGTAGAAAAAAAGGTCTATAAAATGACCAGAGTAACTTTATAACCTGACCTGAACCTTAAACAAAATTCTTAGAAATGTTAAGATGGGATTTAACCATTATCCCTAGTCTTTAAACTCTTTAATGTTAATGGCTGGGAATGTCTCACAGATTTGCCCCAAAACTGAGTTATCTTTGGAGTCCACCATGTAGCATGCATGGATATTCTAAATTCAGATTTAGTCCTATGGTGTTTGGCTTCTATTTATAGTTAGGGTGAAGCTGGGCTCAGTTTTGTCACTTTCGTATCTGTATTATATTTGGTATACTTTATGAAATTTTAAAAGTTCATTTAACTGGAATATATCAGTGACATACTTTGTACATGCCCAAGAGATTGTTCACCTGGAATGGAAGAAGTCAACTCCACAACAGACAGGGAGTAATAGCCCTTTAGCCAGAGGGGTTCCAGGTGTAGGGGCCATTTGTACACGTGCTAAGCATTTTCTAAACCACATTAACTGATTCACATCGCACAGTTCAAACCAAATTTCAATTAGAGTTAAGGGTTAATAGATGTTCATTGATAGCCCCTTAACAGACCCAGTTCTCAGCCTCTGTGTGCCAACGTAGGCTGTTGAAAATAATTGGGAAGCAATAATAAGTCTGTGTAAACACTGCTACGTTGCTGCAGTTATCTGAAGTGCTGTGCAATTGACCTGATACTTAGTCAGGGTGAGGTGATGTAGGCACATCTGACTTTTTATAAAGGTTTTACTTTATGCCTGATAGGCTCTGTTGTGTTGCAAAAACCCAACTGAGTTTCCCTTAAGGGGATTGATATTTGCAATGTTTATCTGAGTTACTAAGGACTCTTTCTTTCCTAAAAGCAATGCCATGTATACATGTTAATTCATAGAATTAAATGTCCCTAATTTGGACTGCCTTAGTCAGCATTAACCTTAATTTGGACTGGAGTAAACTTTAATTTGGACTATAGACTTTGCGTGTACATAGTGATAGATGTAGTCTGGATTAAACCTGGAAGAACATAACATCTATAAACATCTGGAGGATTCTGGTGATTCATGGGTAACTAAAATTATAAAGATGAGGGGGACTGGCCTCTAAGACACTTCTAGGATCTACTTGAGATGGAATCAGTGTCTTTGAACCCAGGGCCTGTGGATGCAATGATTCCCATTACCAGGACTGGTAAAATCAGCAGGAAGGTTGATCTGGTCACATCTGCTGATGCGTCTTTCAGGAGGGGCTAAGATGTAGCCAGATGAGATTGAAAGAAACTTTACATTCCAGTTTGGCTCCTTACTGATTTCCTGTGGAAAGTGTTTTGTTTGTTTGTTTGTTTGTTTGTTTTCCCTCCCCCGGGAAAGTAATGTTCAGGCTAGCTTTCTCGGGTGGAATTGGCGGGGGGAGGGGGTATAACTTCTCAACACAAAAAGGAGGCCCACCTAGATATGGCAGAGAATTCTTTATTGTGTCTAGAAGGTGCTTCAGGTAGAACTGAGGGTTGCTGGAATAGGGAGTTATCCCTGGGCAACTTTGGTCTGTTCCTTGCAACAAGTGGCAGCACAGTGAGGAGAAACTTGCACTTTTGGGGGTCCCTCATGGACAGTTTTGTGACGATAAGTAATGTCAGTCAACTTGGCGTTATGAAAAATGCACCCTGTTGAACAAGTCTAATTTAATAACTTGATGAGATGAGAAGAATGACTGATTTAAAAGTAAATGTACAGCTATTGTAGCAAACCCCCCAGTTTTTTTTCTTTTTTAATTTATCTTAAAATGCATTCCCTCCCCTTCCCCAACCATTTCTGACTCTTCCTCTCCCTCTCTATTCCCTATAGATAAGTATAAGTGAGCTCAAACTTAGGATAAGCTTTAAACATTTTTATTTTGGTAGCAAATTTTTGGTTTTGGATATCCATTGTTCTATTATTATTAGGTTGGTATTAATTTTTACTGTTGTATATTGTATTATTATCATTGTTATATTGATTTCTATTCTTTCATATGGATATTGTAGGGTTTAGGCCTGTGTTTTGTCAGTGAACCAAAGTCATGTCAAGTTTCCATTTTATATGTCAAGCCTCCATCTTCTGTCCTCTGCCTGGGCATCCCATGTTGCAACAACACGATTCATTGTACCCCTCCAATGTAAATTGGTTCCCTGATAAATATGAGTGATTGGGAATGATTGACCTACAATGGTAGCAGGCCTCCACTGGCCTTTAATGACTGGGCTATCACCTCACATTGATTCATCCAGGAACCACAGACCTCACCCAAGAACAGAGACAAGACTAGCATTTGAAAAACAAAAGACTCTGCAGAACCAGTGACTCTATCATTGTACCCCACCAGTACATGCATCCAAAACTTGACATCCCTGTGTAGAGCACACAGGCTTAGTATGCCAGGGGCTGACCCTTTGCTTGGGCATGCCTCCTGTCACGAGTGTCACACACGATCTGCCTCTATAAACAGGGGCAGTGAAGACAGACCTAGTGGGAACACCATTTCTATCTGGACCAGACCAGCTTTGTGTCACCTATCCACCCCAGAGGCCCTGCTGGCAACCTCCTCTGGACAACACCAAGCTGAAGGAAAACCCTGACTGGCCATCAAGGATCAATTTCCGGCCTGGGATAGGTAGACATTACCTGGATACCTCCTCCTACAATTTGGACTCATTCTCTGTCTTTCCTCCTGGACTTCAGTGGACGTCAAACCCTTGCACCAAGCCTCTTTAACCTCGGGGGGGGGGGGGGGGGTGCGTGCGTGCAAGGGAACCAATTTGGCATTGTGTCACTATTTCCGCTGTTCAATCAAAGCACTGTCACTTGCAATCCTGAGTTTGGTCATGTTTTACTGAATCCGAGTCCCTTTCCTAACTTAAGTCCCAGTCTCTCTCCCTCTCTCTCATATAGTATATGTGCCTGTACTGGTAGTGTGAGTGTGTGTGCCTAATAGGGGTGTGTGCTTAATTGACTTGCATACAGGGTGGGTTACCCCTTTATGTATAGGGCCCAGGGGGTAGACCCCTAGAGAGGGTGAGGGGCTAGAGACTCAATGCCGATCAAGAGAGTACCCTCAACTGGCCCATGCTGGGACCAGGACCAGACCAGTCAAAAGGGCCAGGGGCCCACTGCAAGGGATGCCTGAGAGCCAAGGGCCAGGGGTTCTGACTGGCCTGGAGGTGGGCCAGGGCTGGTAGCCAAAGGTCCCAAGGGGACCACACCTGAGAGGGGAAAATGGCTTCAGAGAGCTACGTAGCCTGTAGGAAGGTGGATGAGTCTGCCTGATGACAGAACTCTAGGTTGGGGTTCAGTCAGAAGGATTATGGGGCCCCATGTGGGGCTTATGATAAGAACACCTAGATGCCATCTGCGAGGCTTAGGCTACAGCATAGGGGAGGAATGGAGCTGCAGATAGTGCCCCTGGCATACGGACAAGAAATGGGCAGCCTCCTGCTTAATTAACATCTTTATTAATCAATTAATCAAGGCATCATGGGTGAGAAAGTGGGTAGTTAGCCCAAGAACAGGTGAGTGGGCCACATGGAGATCAACCCCAAGCAGGCCCCCTGTTACAAGGACCTTTATCCTGACCCAGTTTGGCTGCTCTGATGTTAGGGACTGGCTATTAGGGCAGAAATATTGAAGAGCATCCATCAATGACCTGGAAATAAATATAAAATCACTTCTTGGATGTTTACCACTCTGTGAATCATCATCATCATCATCATCATCATTAATGTAATTATAGTAATTGGGATCATGTGCACCTTCAAGCCAAATGTGATTTAGCTGAGTACTGACAACCAAGAGCAACCCTACAGACCATACTGGTCCTAAGAGGGATCCTAAAATCACTATCCACCTGGGCACAGAGTCATTGGCCCAGTAAGTAAAGACAAAGGAGCCAAAAATCTGGTATTACCAGAAAGGCAACACACGTAGACACCAGGGGAAAAAGGAGAGGAGGTCTCTGTCTGCCTCCCCTATTAGCAAGCAGAAATTAATTAGGTAAATAGGACTCCCTAATTGGCTAGAAATATCCTGCCTTGAAAGGGGTGGCCCTATAAAGTTATGGTAGCCCAAGATTACTAGCTTATCTGGCTGGCTAGATTCCTTGCTTAGTTTACTGGATTGAGCACCCAATGACTGACGTACAAGAAAGATTAAACAAACTAGTTACTATTAAGATTAAACAATTAACAACACCATACAAAATCATATAGAAATATTTGATCAGACAAAGGGGGAAGTAAAAGGAATACAATAAAGGGGGAGGGTGATACCTTACCATAACTTTCTGTTAAAGCAGCAGCTGGGATTTCTCTAGCAGGATGGCAAGGAACTGGTTAGCAGTGGTGCCATTACCAAGCAAACCCCAGTGACAACTTATCTTCTTTCACTCGCACAAAGTTATTAAATCTCTTACTGCCACAAAATCTAGACAAGGCTACAACCAGCACTGGCGGAATGAAAACATACTCAAATATGAACACCACAGCGCCTGACACCAAGATTAACTGTTACAGGTATATTGGTTGTAGCCGTGTTGGTCTTGAGGCACAGGCAGACATAACTCTTGGAGTAAAGGTAATATCTTTTATTAGACCAACAAGATAGTTGCCAAAAAAAGTATCTATTTTATTCTTTATAAGAAAAAATTATACACACATACATCTGAACCAAACAGAGTCCTCTCACAAATCCAGAAACAAAAGCTTAAAAGGACGGAGAGCCTCTTTGGTCAGTCTAAAGAGCCTCCTCATTTGATTTAGAGAGTTTCTTTGCTCACTTTTTCCTCAGACGAATCTTGGTGCTGGTTCCATGGCAACTGTGATGAGAATTCAACACCAAAGAATCCATCACACACAACATTGGTCAGTTCCCTTTTTATATTTTCTAGTCACCCCACTCACTCCAACTGCTCAGGGGTCTATCAAACTTGTTTATCACCTTGTTGGTCATTTAATGGATAATTTCTCAGTCCTACTTCCAATTATCTCTCAGATCGCCTCAGTATCACACTCACATTTCACTTTCCCACCAATTATCTTATGACACTGTTCATGCTCTAAATCTAATCTTTGGACAGATTTCAACAAAAGTCAAAAGTCCATGTTCTTCTGGCATGTTCTAAACATATACAATAATGCACATGTTCTGCCAATAATGAACTGAACTATACCCCAGGTCTTCATACCAGCAGGCCCAGAAAACCATTTCGTTCCCTAAGGCTGTCCTCAGTGGGCATGATCTCAATCAGTCACTAAGCTGTAGGCTTACTTAGATCAGTAAACCCAGGAGATCCAAATGGAGAGGTTGCCTCTGGTGGTTTGAGCAGGGGTGCCAAACTCAGTGAATGTTGTAAGTGTCTTCTCTATCCAGTCTGGAGGTGGTTACATCCTGGGAGGGGATGTTATACTGTACCTGGAAGTCCATGTTTTAATGATGCAAGTGCAGCAGAGATGGGGCCTGTCCAAGAAGGTCCAGAATTCCTGACCTGGGGTGAGGGAGAGACCTGCTGTCTTTCCTTATTCAAATGATTCCCCACATTTCACCAACTCTGCTGCATTCCAGGAAGACTTAATTTATTCATTTCCCTTGGAGTATTCTTGGTGATGGCCAACTTTGTGTGTCCAGATCATTGAATCAAGGTGGGAAATGGAATTTTTTTATTCCTGGATGCCTCTGGGGTAAGAGAAATCCCAAATGGCTGATGTTTCAGGCCATCCTGAAATATTGCAGACAGGAAAACAAAAAAATGGTCTCTTCTCCTTACATGAGCTCACAATCCCCCAAGCCAGATCAAGAAACAAACATCGAGAAAGAATGATGTGGCACAGAGGGCATTCAGCTGAAACTAGCTGACTACAGTCTGCCAGGGAGGGTAACTGCAGTGAGGCCCAACATTTACAAGACTGCATTGAGAGATCCTGTCCAGCATGAGCAGCAATGGAGAAATCAAGGAAATATGAGAGCCCCATATGGAGGAGGACAGGTATGGGCACACAGGAGGAATGTGCATAGAAGTTTGTGGCTGCAAGCAGACCAGTGATGTGAGTCTAACATCACCACTGTCACTCACAAGGTTTGCCTCAGATGGTTAAAGAAGCTCCTTCCCAGCAGAAGCAGAAGGAGCAGCAACAGCACTGAGGGAGTAAGAAGCTCCTCAGGGAGAGAAAAAGGACCATAAGGAAAAGCAGTCATAGAAGGAAAGGACAGAGACAGGAATATGTCCCCTGCAAGGACTCAGTATCAGCGAGGCACCCCAGAGACACATGGAAGGCTGGACACTCTGGATGCCCAAACCATTTCAACAAGATGCAAAATGAACAGTTTTTACTTCTGGATGCCATTGGGGCCAGAGACATCCACCATGATAGATGTCCCAGGCCACTGAAGTGCATCACTTTCTCTCCTTCTGTAAGATCCTCCAGGCCATCTCAAAAGGCTACCATGCAGGAGGAAAGAAGAGGAGGTACAAGGATCAGCCAGGGGAAATCAGATGGCTACAGTCTGCCAAGATGGATAATTGCAGTGAGACTCATGAGTTATAGGGTCTGGTTGAGAGAGAGAGGGAGAGCTAAGAAGCTTCACAGGGATAGGAAAAAGATATTGAGGAAACACTGTCACAGAAGGCAGGGAAGAGAGGCAAAGAGAATCCACTTGGATGCAGCAAGAATGCAATGGGGCACCCCAGACACTTGGGATCTGACTTATGCATCTTGACTCATCACCAGGCAGTCTATTCATGACCTGAAATGCAAACTCCTGATGGAGCTGCTGAACAGCAGCCTAGTGGTTCCTGTGGTGGTGGAATATCCCATTTCCCTGCAGTGCCCCAAATGTCTCAACTCCAGCTGCCCCCACCAAGGACATTACAAGCCAATGACCCTTCCCATGCTGCCTACCTTTCACATATGGGTTGTAAAAAAGATCCAAAGGAATAAAAGTAAGATAAAGATGAGCCCAGATTTATCCTGAGATTACTCAGGAGGCAAGCTCATGAGTGGCAACTAACAGAAGTCAGTCGGCATGTGCATAATTGCCGAGCCATGTCATAGCACCCTCAGTGGCCATGTGCAGTTCCTGTAATCCACCACTGAACTTAGTCAGTGAGCAGCCATTGACAATATGTGACATGGTGTATGTTTTGCCACAGCTACAGTCTGGATTGTTTTGAAGACCCCAATGGTGGAGGCTGGCCACACCCAAACCTTGCTGTACCCAGAGCCTATTCAGCAAGACACACTGACAGCATGGCAGGTTAGAGCCAGGTGGGAAGACTATAGGAATCTGCAATAAGGAACTTGTTTGGTGGTAATGTCGACCTCCAGAGGGTCTCCATCATATGATCCTGGTGCAGCAGTTTGGACCACAGTGGGTGTTGTGATGGTAGATGTGCAGCATGTGGATTTAAGATATTGTTATATAACAGCAGGCTTTGATTGGTTTAAATCTTCTCCAACAATTTACCAGTTGCAACTTCCCATAAGATGTGAGGGGGAACAGTATTGCTTAGGACTGAGTCATGGTAGAGGGGTCAGGTGGAGAGTTCCTAAGATGATGCATATTGTCAAATGTAGCTGCATGAGTTTGGTGCGTGATGACCTGTTCCTGACTGGTGTGCAGTACTTTGCCACAGCATATGAGATAACAAGAGCTGACATCCTTAGGGTTGAGGCTCTTGTGCCCCACAATGACCCAGCCTGCTTAAGGAGATAGTTGCTTGTTTTAACTTTCATTGCTGTCTTTTTCAAGTGTTCATGGTAGCTCAGTGACTGAACAAGCATCACACCCTGGTAGACGGGTTGTGCTTCATGCCTCAGCCTCTGACCATCCAGGTGGATATTCAGCTGCGAAGCATTGGCATTGTGTAGGTGGAAAATGCTGGAAATTGTCTTACTGATGCTTGGTTAGAGATGCCAAGTCTTGCAGTAGTCAGCCAGCTTTGCAGCATCGCTGTTCAGAGTATGTTCTAGCTCAGAAAAAGCCTGGGCCTAGAATCCACAGCAGATGTTGTCAGCAGAGATGAATTTCTATGACTGGGTGAGTGACAGGTTATAGGTGTAGAGATTGTGAAAGCATAGATCCTTGAGGCAGTCCGTTGGTCTGTCTTCTCCAAGTACATGTCTTCTCACCCATGTGCACCCTTAATTGTCTATTGTGAAGTAGCAGTTCACAAAAGGCAGGAAGGAGGACCCGGGAAACTAAAGGCCGGTTAGTCTTACCTCGATCCTAGGCAAGCTGTTCAAGAAAATTATGCTGGCACACATCCAGGAGGGGCCAGCAGGGGACTGCATGCTGAGGGGCAACCAACATGGGCTCATCAGTGGCAGGTCCTGTCAGACCAACCTGGAGGCCTTTTATGATCAGATCACCAGATCATTAGATGCAGGGGTAGCAGTGGACATAGTCTTCGTGGACTTCCAGAAGGCTTTTGACACTGTCTCTCACCCCGTTCTCATTAAGAAACTGGGGGGCTGTGGTGTAGACACCCACACAGTCAAATGGGTCGCCAACTGGCTTGAGGGCCGCACCCAGAGGGTGGTAGTGGATGGGGCCTTCTCAACCTGGAAGGACGTGGGCAGTGGGGTTCTGCAGGGCTCGGTCCTCGGGCCCGCACCGTTCAACATCTTCATCAGTGATTTGGATGAGGGAGTAAAAAGCACCCTGTTCAAATTTGCTGATGACACTAAGATGTGGGGGGACGTGGTCACATTGGAAGGATGCAACAGGCTACAATCAGACCTAGACAGGTTACAAGGGTGGGCGGACGAGAATAGGATGGGCTTCAACACAGACAAGTGCAAGGTGATGCACCTCGGGAGGAACAACCAGCACCATACCTACAGGTTAGGGAACTCCCCTCTTGTCAGCACGGAGGTGGAAAGGGATCTGGGGGTCATCATTGACTCCAAGATGAACATGGGCCGGCAGTCTGGAGAGGCAGTTAGGAAGGCCAACCGCACCTTGTCATGCATCCACAGATGCATCTCGAGCAGGTCCAAAGAGGTGATCCTGCCCCTCTATGCGGCACTGGTCAGGCCGCAGCTAAAGTATCGTGTCCAGTTCTGGGCGCCACACTTCAAGAGGGATGTCGACAGCATGGAGAGGGTCCAGAAGAGGGCCACTCGTATGATCAGGGGACAGCAGGGCAGGCCCTGTGAGGAAAGGCTATGGGACCTGAACCTGTTCAGCCTCCAAAAGAGAAAGCTGAGGGGGGATCTTGTGGCCTGTTATAAACTAGTCGGGGGGATCAGCAGGCATTGGGGGAGTCACTGTTCCCCCGAGCACCATCAGGAGTGACCAGGAATAACAGTCACAAGCTGGCAGAGGGTAGGTTTAGGTTAGATAGCAGGAGGCGCTACTTCACAGTCAGGGCAGCTAGGGTCTGGAACCAGCTTCCAAGAGAAGTGGTGCAGGCTCCTACCCTGGGGGTATTTAAGAGGAGGTTAGATGAACATCTTGCCAGGGTCGTTTGACCCCAGTACTCTTTCCTGCCATGGCAGGGGGTCGGACTAGATGATCTGCTCAGGTCCCTTCTGACACTAGAAACTATGAAACTATGACAAATGTCAATCACCCATGAAAGGTTCTCTAAGAAAAACAAATATGAAGATGCAGAAGACAGAAGCATCTACCAAGTCTCTGCCATAGTCATAAAACATGGAGAACATCTAGCTTTTCATGATTAAGGCTCCAGACAAAGTCTGCCAGAAGTGCAGTAAGTCCTGATGGAGGAAGCCAGCTGGCTGTGCAGGCACTGATTTTTCCTAGGAATCTCCTGCAGAGCCACAGCGATGACCTCTAGGTAACTGAAGAGTGCCATCTAACCTTAAGATGAGGACTGAAGAAGGGAGAAAAAGACTACACAGAGGTTGCATGTACATGAGAAGTTTAGTGTAGAGCTGCCTAATTAGCTCCTCAGTAAAATCTCAGCGTCTACGTGTGGCTCTGCTAGGTCACAGCAAACTCATTAACTACACCATAGGTTAATCCTTTAAACACAACTATTATTCCGTGGCAGTGTTATTTAGTGCACAGCAATGCACTAGCACCCTCATGCCCCAGCCAGCCCCTCCGTAGCATTTTGAGCCTGGTCGAAACAGCAACCCACCATTGAACTCCTGCATGTGTACCATCTGCTGCCTGGGCATAACCAGGACTTCAGACCTACTGTTATAATTTCATAGAAGATGAGACCTGATTGAAAACACAAAACAGCCAACTGACCTTGCCTCAAGGATTTACAAACCACACCAGGCCAGCAGTGTAGTAAGGAAACAGCCATATTCTGGGCAAAAATAAGCAGAAAAATGTCTGATAGCACTGATTTCAAGACAGAAAATGCAGTGCCCAGGAAGTACAAAGCACACTGGATGAAGCAGGAGGAATGGAATAATGTACCCCTCAGCCACACACTTGACAGCCCTACTCAGTGCCCCAAAAAAGCACACAGGAAACCACTGAAGTTACAGGGGAAATATTCCTTCTCTGCTCATGTTTTAGTGAACTGTGCATGGAATAAAGCCTCTTTCTGCCCCTCCAATCACAGTTGGAGCATCTAATCCTTGAGCATCTAAACAGCTCAAGACATAGTAAAAAGGTTTTAAAAGACCAATAAGCCTGTGCATTCTTCATGCACCTTTCATCTACAAGGTTCCCACCATGCTGTACATATTGCTCCAGGCTGGGTTTCTAGGTGATGATACATGGGGCATTGGAGAACACTGGGAAATCGGCACTGAAAATAAAATTATCCCTGGAGGTTTTCCCCTGGGGTGTTGCAATTTTCCTGTAGCAGTATGGAAGTAATAGTCAGGCACGCAGGGTGTGTGAACAGGTATGTGATTTTTTTTTAAATCACCCAAACCAACGAATGGTGCCACCTCATGGTAGGGCCAGTTATAGGACTGACCCAGAGGCTTGGAAGACAAGTAGGGCAGCTCAGGTATTCAAGTTCATCTGGGCCCCCTGACACCTGTCCTGTAAGTGCCAATTTCACAAGTCAGCTAGTACTTTCAAAGATATCTCCAATAACTTGGCCTCCAGGTTACATATACAAGCCTTCAAAACTTGTCCAGAGCTGATATTCTAGACACACCTTGGTCTCCTATGCATGATTTCCATGGAAATTGTGGGTACACCATGCTGAAAAATATCTTCTGGTGACAACAGAGCTATTCTATAGCTAAACATTGTCTATTCCCCTTACAAGCATTAAGGGGGGAAAGACAGCAGATCCAGATGTGCAGCTAGTACTCAGGAACAGTGTCTATGGGAAGAGGGAATATCTCACCACAAATGCAAGACAACTTCCCTTTCCACAACTGTCCAGGAATACTGTTGATTTCCAAAAACTGCAGAAGGTACCAACAATCTTGGCCAAAAACTTGGACCACTATATTAGGAAGTCCTTGGGACTGTGCAGAAACAAGGGTTTACTATTGCTGGGAGTAAATAAGCAGGTACCTTCACTCGCCACCAGACTCTGCCCGCTTCCCAGGGTAGCTTCTCCCAGCCCTGCCAAGACATGTACCAAGATTCCTGCTCCACACCAGGTACCTGGCCTGCATGCAGAGAACGCCTCACCTGGCCACCAGCACAAGGACTGATGACTGCAGAATCCAGGACTGATGACTGCAGAATCTAGAGATTCATCCCACACCTTCCTCCTACTCAGTGCAAGATAATGCCTTCACCAAATCAATGGGGGAAGGGAACCCAACTATTCTGAAGGACAAAATAATCAAAACTCAATGCTTACAGGGTGACTAATGTGGAGCAGCTGGTTGCACTTTACAAAATATATTCAGAAGATGGCCTTCATAACCTTACTGGACATTAAAAACTGGGGACCAAATTTGAGTATCGATTTTTATGGCTCATTTCAATCAGTCTGTGATCTCTACTAATCTCTTGGCACTCCAGAGGTGATAATGACCCTCTTTCCTCTTGAATGGTCTTGCTCTTCCATTCAACCGGGAAGATCGAGTTATTATTTCTATTGCATTTCTCTTGTCTTTTAGGCATTCCTGATTATTCTCTGTTGCTATTTTACAGCCCTGTTCCATTTCTTTAAGCAGACTTTTTATTTACATATGGAGTTTTTCACAGGTTGTTACAGGCTATTGATCTATCTGTTACTTAGCTTAAGATGTGTCTGCTTCTTTCTTAGACCTGAGGGAGGGTACATGGAGACTAAAAACCTTTCTCAGATCACTTCCAACTATACTGTTAGTCCAATAAAAAATCCTTACCTCTTGCATAGTGTTGAATCAAGCTTTCAGATATCAGTGAAGACACCTTTTAAATGTACAGTTTAGAGATACTGGCTGGAACAGTGTGTAACAGTCTCAGCCCTGGCAGACTGGATAATACAATTCTTTAACCATATTCTTAAAGCTTCTAACACTCATCTTTCCTATCTCAGCTCTGTTACTTGCAATAGTTGCTACCTAGAATTTCTGCCCCTCAGAATTGTCTGAGAATGTTATTTAGTGAGGTAAACCTTCACTGCTATCATACTTCTCCTTGGGAAAGCTTTGATACTGATAGAGCTATGAAATCAGCACCCACCATGCCAACATATCTTCTGTATACAAGGACCTAGACATGGCCAAAGAATAGAATTTATAACTAGTTCCTGATCCCAAATACTGCAAAGTTCAGAATACCTTTTGCCAGCCAGCACTGAAGGCAGGAAAGAAGGATTTATACCAGCAGTGCTCAACTTTTTGGCCCTGTAATCCAGATGAGTGGCCCAGATTTGGTCATCTGTGTGGCATATTAAGCCATCTGCAGACCAGGTTGGGCCCTGGGGCCTGGCACTGCACTCTCCCTGCCCTGTCAGGATTGGGCCCTGGGGATTCAGCATTACCCCTCCCCAACATGCAATGGGATTGTGTCCTGGGAGGCGAGTATCACCCCATCCAACTCCTCCCTATGTCCTTTTATGGAACCAAGGGGCCAGCATTACCCCCTCCTGCTCTGTCAAGCTGGGATTGGCTCCATCTCCTCTCAGCCCCACATTCTAGGATTGGGCCCTTGGGCCCAGTACCACCTCTGTCCAGCGCGGCATGTTGGGATCAGGCAGTGGATCCAGCCAGTGTCACTGCTCTCCCGCTGTCAAACTTCTAGACCCATGAGGAGCTCCATGGGCCAGATGACAAGGATCTGCAGGCCAGATATGGGCCTGGATTTATACAAAAATATCCATACAACTTTACCCCTGCTGGGTTTTGTAGCTCCCATTCTAATGACCATGCTTTGATGCTCAGCTTTTATTATGCCAAGTAATTACCTAAAAATGACTGCCTGGTCTTGGACCAAATCCTGTATCAGCAACATTCAGCATTATTATTATAGAGCAAGGCTGTCCAGCTTCTCTGTGGCCAGGGAACCATTTCTCCTCAGGCCATATTAACACAGGTCACACTAGCAAGGCCATGGGTCCCAGGGGCTCCATGCCCCTTTGCACCCTGTGCCTCCCAACTTTCCCCCACTTCACTACTGAATACCCAGGGAGACCTGGTGCTGCAACTTGCACCTCCTTCCCTGCTGCAGTGCATGCCCAGGAGCCCCTACTGCTGTGCTGCATACTGCACCCCTCTCCCCACTGCTGCACCATGTGCTCGGGAAGCCTGAGTGACCCTTAGATCTATGGTCACAAGCCTCCCGCTGCACCATAACTCTCAGGCACCCTGGGGTGCAATCTTCTGGTCCAGAAGGCTGTCTGGCACTTCCAGAGGAAGGGGAAGCTGGAGGGAGGAGGTGCCTAGGAGCCCCTAGCTACTACTGCACCCAGAGCAATGGGAGAAACAGTGACTGGCTGGAAGCCCGGGGGCCACAATTTAACCCCTCATAGGCCACATGGAACTCACAGGCCTGTTATAGAGAGCAAGGAAGTCTGCATATACTCCATACCCTAAAGACAAAGAACAGATTTTTTTTAAAAAAGTCTTCCATAATGCATTCTTTTTCTTGTTCCTTAATTTCTTAATAATTTTTCTCCTTCTCTTCATGCCCCCTGCTACCCACTACCCCAACAACCCTTTCTTTCTAAACTGGTTACAGAACAACTGACTAATGATGTGTTATGCAGTGCAGCTAGGTCAGTAGCGAGCATGCAGTGGTGTCAGTATGTGGTCTTGATTTTGTGCAGCAGCAGTCAAATATTGCTGAGACAACTCATAAACATTTTGCACTCAGAAAGTGGTCCATAGACATTAATAAATTCCTTTACAACAGACACAGCAGCATTTAAATCATTATCTGCTTCTTTAGCCTTCTCCACTGCTGATCAAGTGATTATTTTGACTCAGAGTTTACTGTGTCGGCTCTTAAAATGTTTACAATGTTACATATTCCCTAATTAAATATAATTTGTTATTTCTGATGTTCCCCAGGCTTGGGGATCATGTGGAGTGGCCTAACTTTCTTCTACTGTGCATCTCATATCAAAATTAACAGTGTGTGTATCATTATGCAAGTAACTGGGTATAATACCTGCACTGGGTTAATTTTACATAAGCAAACCCTGCCTCCCCTCCCCCCACAACCTGTTCTTCTGCTATAGCCCCTTTTCTGCAATTCATACATACATATATATGTAAAATAAATATTAATATATTAATAAAATAAATCAGACTACATGATGGATTACTACATTCCCTACCTCTTTTTTGCCACATCGGCAATCCATCTCCTTTCCTCTCTTGCTGCTCCTCCTCCCACAAACTGGGTCATTCTCCCTTCCCCAATAATACTTTCTTCCTTTGCCAGGAGTCTTCTTCTCCTTTCATATCCTTCCCTCCATACCACAGTGTTTCTTTAAAAGCCTCTTACAGTATCCCCAATCCACTCAGCTCTCTCCTCTCTAGTCAGACAAGCTCCTTATTCTCTGACCACCGACTGCCCACACTCATCCATCCGTTCCCTGTCCTGAGTCCTCCACAGCTACCATCCTCTTCTTTCATCTCTTGCTAACAAGCTCTGCCTTAATTTCTCATATTCTTTTCCTACAAGTTTCTCACTTAATCTCAACCTCCCCTTTTTTTCAGCAGTCCTCTACAGTGGATTACTAGGGTACCTTCTCTTTGCATGACCTGACTTGGTGAAGCCTACTTATTTAACAGCTGAAGAGCAACAAAAAACTTCTGTGCTTCCTAGTTAGCAATCCCAACATTGTGTGTGTCACCTCACAAGTAATGAGGCACCATACTAACATTGTTACAACCTGCAGTTTGGTCAATACAGAGGAACAGGAGTCACTTCTACATAGATTTTATCATGCATATTCAGGTTAAATATCTCATTAGTTGTTCTCCTGACCTCAATGGGATTAATCCTGGAGTAATCCTTCTTACTCGTATAAATAATGGTCTTGTTATCATCAGGTTATCCTGTCTTCTAAAATGTTGCTGTCTGTTACCTATTACTGGTAATATCTCTTCTCCATTGCACAGCTATGCAGACTGTTTTTAGTTTTAGCTAAAAATTTAACACAACTCTGGTAATGATAATTCAGGCCTGGAAATAATTTAATGCTGGATGCACTGTCAAGATGCTCAAAAAAGGCATATTTTACTTTACAAATCTAAACAAAAGATTTACATGTAACTATGATGAGTACAGAACTAATAAAGTGATAGCTATGGACTATACACTAGTTTGTTGTGTTTTTTAAAATTTAATATATAAGCTAGTGCACATTCTAAAAAGTTATATTAATTTTGCTTTGATCTTAAATGGAATAATGTAGTGCTGGGTATCTAGCATATTAGTAAATCTTCCAGCTTCTCTTTAACTAGAGAAAAATGTGTTGTGTTTTATATGATGGTCAGCAGGGAACTTGTTTTTCTCTATTTAAAAGGTGCAGATTCTCTGATTTATTTTTTAAATCCACATGAAATCTCTTATTTAAAAAAACAAAATCCATGTTTTTCTGTGACTAAAATGAAACACCACTATATATATCAGTTGGACAGTTTTATTGATATATTTACAATTTTAAAGCAATTTGGAAGCTTACCAGTGCCTCAATCATTATAATAAAATAAATTTTAAATATCTATAATTTTTGGCATTTGATTTTGGGTTTTGTATCATGGAAAATCAGAACTTCCCCTGCCCCCTTCACTCACCAGGACACAGGCCCAGCTGCAGCTGTCCCCCCACACTGCTTTGTGGTGCTGAGCAGCCCTAGTAAGCCAGTGCCCTGCCCGTGCTATTGCCCTTCACTCCCAGGCCACAGCCCCTCCAGCCTTGCTGGTGCCCCTCACACCCCACTCATATCCCCTTTGCCCTTCCAGTGCCCTTCACTCCCCACCTAAGCCCTCCACCTGCCAGCCCTGTCAGAGGAGGCCACCAGGGCTATGGGACCAGGGACCTGGGTCCACAGCCTCCTGCTCCCATCAGAAGTGCTCAAGCTTCAGCTGCTACCCAGAGGCAGTGGCTGTTGTGGATGGAGTGGAGTGCAGAGCCCAGCTCCCCTCTCCTCCACAGGCACCACAGCTGCCCTGCCATGAAGAGGGGCAGATGTGGCCTGGCAGTTAAAACCTTAGGGCTCCCTGCCTTACTTCCCTCCCCATGGGGGCCTCACAATGCAGCATGTGAGACCTGGTGTGGTAGGGCATAGAGGAGCAAGGAGGCTCAGTGCTGCCACCAGGAATCCTGCACCATAGCGAGGTACTCCCGCCTCACCAGCAGCAGTGGGAGCACAACTGTGCCACCACCCCCACTGCTGCCAGATGGGCAGGGGGCACCTCGCTATGGTGGTACAGGGCTCCCAGTGGCAGCAATGAGCCTTCCCTCCCTGCTCTGCCCTGCTGCATTGGGTCTTGCTTGCTGGTGAGGAGGCCCGCAGAGGGAGGGCAGGAGGCAGGGAGCCCCAAGCCTCCAACTTGCATTTGTTCCCACCCCACACACAAATCTGTGGGGCACATGCACTGCAGTCATGCCCTAGCCCAGGACTCCAAGCCCCAGGCCCCATGTACCACCCCAGCTGGGAAATGCCCCCAGCCTGGCTCAACTCCCTCCCTTCCTCCCTCACTATGGGGGCTTCAGTCCTCCCTATCCCCAGACTTACCTGCAGGGAGTGAACACATGCAAATGGTGACCCCTGGCTAATTGTCCCCCTCCTGCTCCTCCCAGCTCCTTGCAGGTTGGAACTCTGCCAGCCTGCAAGGGGAAAACCATTGTTTCTCATGTTTTTCTTGTTTAAAAGAGAAAATCTGCATTTTTATTCTTAAAAAGAGAAAATCTACATTTTTTTCTCCTTAAAATGATAAAGTCTATGTTTTTCCATGTTTTTCCCTGGATCCCTGATAATGATGCACGCTACCACCTGCAACCCCTTTTTAATATCCTAGGTCCACCCATGTCCATCATATAATATATAAGGATATACAATATATAGGTGTTGTTACTTTTACATCAAACTCAAACAAGCTTTCTAAACTTTTAAATTGAGAAAAAGTAGAGGAAAGAGGAAAATAAATGTTCTGATATTTAACAGTGTAGTCACTGTATGATTTACATTCTGCCAGTCTTACTCACAGTCGGCACATCTACACACAAAATGGATGTGATGCAATAAACTCTGGGCACTGCATTTATACATGCACTCAGGTATGCAGCCCCAGCTGACAGGGACCCGGGGTTTCAGCCTGCCAGCCTGGGGCTGTTCCTTCAACTCAATGTGGTGTGGAGGGGCTGGCTGGGATATGAGTGTGCTCCAGTGTGGGGCTAGCCAGAAGGCAGTTCCTGGACTGAAGCACCCTTGTGTCCCAGCCAGCCCCATCAGCATCTACATGTGCATTGTTATGCACTAAAGCATGCCACTGTAGGATAGTGTTTGTATACATGCGCCCAGTGATTAATACCTCACTTCTTATATAGACTTACTGATTTCCAAGGAATAGTTGGAAATAGGAATAAAGTTCTATAAGTAATAGAATTAGACATTTTTTCTAGTTACCAGTACCAGTTCAGATGTCATCTAACTATATGAGTGCCAAAGGAGGCTGAGAACTTGCCATAATTTATTATTTTATTGAAAATGTAGCATATGTACTCAACAAAGATAGACCAAGGTATATTGCCATACTTATTACTGATATTCTTGTATTCGCTACTGATATTTTGGTATTCATTCATTAGTGATATTCTGGTAATTTTGCCACTAACTCCAAGTGATTTGCAAAAATGAGCAAGAACAAACTTCTCCCCTCTTCTTCCAGTTAAAACATAAATAAATAAATAAAAGTAGTTTTCAATTCTATTTACTTCTGATATGGAGTGGCCAGCAGCAATGCCTTTTCTGTCATCTTCTCCTCCAAATCTTTAGTGTCACATACAAATTGTTCAGATTTGGCCTGTGGGAATTAACATCTGCTCTTAGTAAGCTGCATAGCCACCTGCAGAGGGTGTTTTATGTTATTTATAAAACAAATCTCTGTCATTTAACAATGTGTTCAGTGGAGGAGGAGGAAGAGACAATCAGCTCTTTAGTTGTATTTTAGTAGTATCCTTAACTTTCTAAAATTGGAAACCAGCAGGATACTGCAGAAGGTGCACTACTAACAAAGGGTGACTGTAAGTGGCTGTGCAAAGATGACAAGGCACTTGGGGCTTGACAAATCTGATTCATATGTTAGCAAAAGTTAGCACAGACTGGATCTGCTTTTCAAAATTGGGGTGGGAAGCACACACAGCAAAAACAGATGACTTTTTAATATGCTGTCTGGTGAAGCAATTGGAAACTTCCCTTCTGTTTACCACAGTATTTACAGCACTAATCAAACCAGGGGCCCATCTACCTTGCTATATCTCCTCCTTGATGATGGAGAGCACAGTACAGTTCAGAATATGGTGTAAGAACAGATGTAGTGGGACATTATGGGATAATCATTTACTGCGAGAGTTTCTGACCAATTCCAGGTAATTGATTTATGCCCCAAATCATGAGGATTTAATAGTCCTCATTCAGTTTTGTCCTCTTTAATGTTGCTTTGGTTGTTTTCATTATCCATGTGCATGTCTAATCCTTTAAAAAAAATCTATTAAGCTCTTCATCTCAGTGATATAGGGTAGCATAGAGTTCTATACATTAATTAAGAATCATGTAACCGGTGTTTCTTTTTATGAATTTTAAATATGTTGCCTTTCAGTTTCATTGGCTATACACTTTTAAAAAGCTTCAATGTGAGAAATAGCCTGTCCTACAGATCTGTTTTATTCTATTTACTAATTTAGATACATGTATATTTTTTGCATTATTCATCTACTTTGTAAACCAAACAATTTTGAAGTTTTCTTCATATGGAAATCTCTACAAATCTATTAACATATTTGTCACCCATCTTCAGACCCCATGTTTTTATTTTTTTTTTTATTTTTTACCACATTTTAGGTAGTTGAACAAAATTAAATTCAACAAGTTTACTTCAAATATATATGAATATAATGACATTTTAATATATTTAGTATAATTCTGTCACTCGTTTCTGTATACCTGATGGATAAAAATTGATATTTAGAGGTGTGCTTTTTGGAATTGGCTTCTAGGTGAAGTAGATATTGCATTAGAATAATAGTCTTGGGGAAGAGCTAATTAACCTTTGTTGGTTGTGACAAAGTTTCCTGCAAGACCCACTGTGTCTGGAGTGGGCAGACACCCAGGCTTGGAAGCTGAAGACATGTATCACACTGTTCTATAATGTGAGATAAGGGACTCTGCTGGGTTGACCAGGTCACAACGAACAGTTGAGGGACCCCTTTGGGATTTTTGGTTTTAGTCGACGGATCAAAGGAGGGATTTTAGAGCAACAACAAGTCACAAAAGTGGGAACCCAGGGTCACCAGGGACAGAGGGCACACCACCAGCCTGTCTCACCCACTCCACTAGGGAGGGAGTGGGGAGGTGGGCCTCAGCCCTCGACCTCCAGACTGCTGACATCTGACATTCAAGACAGAACCGCAGGGTGAAGCTTGTTTACTGGCCAGACATGCCTTCCCTCTGTGACAGCCCTAGGACTGGAAGATATAGAATCAGTGGGGTGGGGAGAGGATATTTTGTTTTCCTCATTTGCATTATTCTTATGTGCTATCAGTGTGTATCAATAACATTTGCCTATTATTGAATGGAGAAGTTGTGGTCACCTGAGGGTTTGGGTCCACCCAGTGCAAGGTATCTGGGTCATAAATCCAATTTAAAAAACCTTAACATTAAATTAGCTTCTTTTGACCACTGCTAGTCATTCAGCTGAAGTTTTTGTGACGATGTCCACAGTGATGTCCTGCTAGTTATCCAGAATTGATTAGGTTAGATTAGAATTATCACTATAAAGAAGTTGTTTACATTGGTCCTTCCAATCTGATTTACATTGCTCTCATCTATAATGAATTTCACTTATTTTCATATCACATACTTGCCTAGTTTTAGGTCCCTTTGAAATCTTCATAGTCTTCTTTATCTTCACTAATACAAATCATTTTTCTTCCTCCACATATTTTTCCACCTTGCTGCTTATCTCTTTTCTACAGCATCAATTTCAGGAGTGCACATGGGGCCCCAGAGCTGGAAACTTCAATAAGCTGATGGGACTCATAGTTGTGGGGCACAGGCTACCCGTGGAAATTAAAGCTACAATGTTAGTACACATTTTTCAGTAAGAACTTTAGAGCTGATTGAACTTTTTAAGCCACCATACCTACTTGCCCATGTAAATATGACATTTTACCATCTAGTCCGTACAAGATGAAGTACAAAGATCACCCGTGGATGAAGCAAGACATGTAGGAGATAATAATATAGGGTTTTATACAATTTACTCAAGACCTAGCCACCATTTTTAAGAAAAAAATAATATGATTTTTCCAAGTTTGAACTTTTGAACAATGTTATCTATATTAATGAATTACCAGTATGAGAGGTACAGTCCGATATTGGATCGGTACTGATATAAACAAAATTGGCTGTATTGGAAATCAGCCTGAAGAGGCCAATAATTTGGGTAATAAATGCCCATGTGTGCTCGCAGCCACAGCATAGCATGCAGGCAATGAAGAGTACGGCCCAGCAGCATGCAGCTGGTAAGTCTGTTGTGGTGGAAGTGGGGAGGAAAGGGATGTGGGGGGCAGATGAACACCCCCTGTGGTGAGGAAAGGAGGGGGCAGGGAAAGGCACTGCCCATCTGGGGCGGGGCATAGGACGGAGCTGCAACTCTTTGGGTGGTGGAGGCATCTCCTGCCACAGTGTGCACCCTAGGAGGGCACTGTGGGAGGTGTGCCCCTAGATATATGTGGGGTGAGCTGGGCAGGCTGGAGCTGCGGGCTGGAGCTAGGGCTGCACTGGGCTCTTCTCGGTGGGGGCTGGGCTTCGGGTGGGCTGCGGTGGTGCTCGGAAGGGGTCTGTGGAGGGGGCTGCAGCCACCCCAAATTTTGCCATAGCCCCACTCCCAGCACTGCTGTTGCCCACCCAATGCAGCCCCAGCCCTAGTGTGCGGGGAGGTGGGGGTTGAGCTGGGGTTGCACTGGGCAGATGGTGGTGGCAACACTGGGAGAAGAGCTATGGTGAAATTTGAGGTGTCTGTGACCCCCTCCATAGCCCCCCTCCCAGCACCACCACTGCCCACCCCAAACCCTACTTCTGCCAAGAAGAGCCCAGTGCAGCCCTGGCTCCAGCCTACAGATACAGCCTGCCCACCCCACCCTGCACAGATCCAAGAAACACACACCACCCCCCCATGTCTTCCTGGGATATGTGCAGTGGCAGGAGCTGCCCCCCGCCCCTGCACAGAGCTGCAGTTTTGTCCCTGCCTCCTCCCTCCTTCACCGCGGGAGGTGTTGATCTGCCCCCCTTTGTCCCTTCCCTCCCCAATCCCCTTCCGCCACAAAAGATTTACCAGCTGCACACAGCTGTGTCAGAAATTGTACTAGTGTCAGCCAATATGCCTTCTTAAATATTAGCTATTGGTATCAGCCCCCAAAATCTCTACTGATGCATCCCTAGTCAATATTACTTGTCAGACAATTCCATACGTTGTCTTTGTGTTTGCCTGTAAATAATCCTATTTGAAGTATAAATGCCACATGTTTTAAAGAAAAATGTAAAGTTCCCTCATAATGCATTGTTTTTCAATAAAGTTGTTATGGTGTTATTTTTTAGTTCACCTCTAGCAGTTGCTTTTGATTCATTCACCAAATCTTGAAGAATGATATCACTTACATATTTTTTTCCTACTTAGTTTAACTATAGTTTAGTAGTCATGTAATATTAGTCTTTTTGGAATCCATCTAAGCACTTGACCTCAATAATATCTTATGATAGTGACTTCATAGGTTAATTAGGCTCTAAATAAATCTTTTATTGGTTTCAAATGTGTTACTATTTCATTTAATTGGATGTCTCTTATTCTCTTGTTTAATGTCTATTTCTAGGTATTTTCAGTTTTCCAGCTTTAGAAGCCCTTGGACTTCATTTGTCTCCTAGGAAATTAATGTCAGTAAATGCTGTATCACTTCTTTCTGAATAATTGTAGGACCATAGGATAATAAGAAATTAGAGGTGGAATGGAACTCATGAGGTCAGTGAGTCCAAATGTCTGCTTAGTGCAGGATCATCCCTGACAAACTTCCCAACCAAGTGTATGTCTAATCGGCTCTTGAAAATGCCTAAGAATGAAGTTTCCACAATTTCCCTACGTAGCTTCTTTCAGTGTTTTACCACCCTTATAGGCAGAAAGTTCCTTCTAGTCTCCAACCTACATTTCTCCTGCTGCAGTTTACAGCTATTGCTCCTAGTCGTGTTCCCTATGGCCACAGAAAATAGTCTATCTCTATCTTCTCTATAATCACCCTCAGTCTTCTGTTCTCTAGACTAAAGAACCCTAGTTCTTTCAGCCTTTCCATGTAAGTCATACTTCCAAGGCCTCTTTCATTGATATCTTACTAATATGCCATATGACTCCTGTGTAGGGCCCTTGCCATTACAGTCCTCGCAGCACAGGCAATGGAAAAAAATCTGAAATTCTTAGAATATTTTCAGAACTTGACCCTATTATACTGAAGTGCAAACTGAAGGTGCTTAGTACCTCAGGAGTTTTCAGCACTGCACAGGTTCAGAACCTGAATCTCCTGTTCCAAAATTCCCTGTGTCCTTTTTATAAGTGATGATGAAACACATGTAGTTCCTCTGGTATTTAGTCAGTCATGAGAAAAGTCAGTGTCTTTGAAAACTCTGACTATAATGGAGGAGTCACAGAATTATTTTAATTCAAACTGAATGAGTTCCTGAATTCTCTTGTGTGCTTACAATACTTTGAGGCATTCCTTTATTACTTTGGTATATCAAAACTTTGGACAGAGCTTCCACTCAAATATGCAATGTTAACTGAAGCTTGCTCTTACTATTTTAAACCTTATTGTATCAGTGCGATGTACCTGCACTTTTCATTTCAAGGAGTGCCGTAAGTCCCCAGCAGACAAACTTCAACTCAGATGCTAGGTACTTTCTAAGCCATGAAAGCCTTTTATTTTAAGTTTTGTTTTGGACCACTCTAAAACTTCACAAAAACTGTATGAGCAGATGCTACCCTGAAGCATCAAAGGCAGGACCATGAAAAGTCAGCTTGAGGGAGTCACTAATCCACTCACCCTGAGAGGTATTAAAGATAACTTCTAAGGCTATGGGTCTTAGTGACCTGAATATCCCCTCTAATAAGGCTTTGGAAATACTGCCTTTATGTTTATTATATTTTTTCTCTCTTTTTCTGGCTGTACTGCTATTTTCCTTGGTTAAAATTCTATATCTTCATGTCTCTAACTCTTGAAAAAAATGGCAATCCTGTTGATAGCAGGAGAGTTTAGTACTATCTTGTTCTGAAAGATGCATTAACAACATTAACTCCATCGTGTACTGGAATGACTTGGACAGGATTCAACTGTCGATTCATTCTGTTTTTTCTGTCTCGGGAATTGCAGAGGGATCAGTGGCATGGCATTTGAAAAGCTGGCTTTTTTTAGACTTTAACAAGTCCTTCTGCTGAGATAATATTGGAAATCCACTTCTACCTTTTGTTTACCTTGTGATCAACTCAATGAAGAAAAACAACGGGTAACACAAATCTTGGGCTTTATATATTCCTCCCCCCATCCCCACTAGTTTAAGCGTCCTCTTCAACATGAAGAGGTCAATGGCACAAGTCAGTAAAACTTATACAAATGTCTCTCTGGCTATAAACAGACATGCCAGTTGTCACAGCACTGGTGTGTCCTGTGGGGAATGAGGCCTGTGATGAAGAGTGCCATTACCTATTCATCACCTTTCAAAGTGGGTTTAAATAATAGGGGTTCTGTGTGTGATTGTTGGCTCTGGCTGGGTCAGCTCCAGATCTAGTTGGAGATCAGGGCTGTCCAGGCAGGGGCCAATAATCAGCTGATTGTCACAACCCTTCACCCAGCACCTCTGGCCAGGGTGTGGTGGAACAGAGGGTACCTACTAAGTGGAGGGGGGCATGCTGAAGGGTTTCCCTTGGTAGGGATTTTAAAGCCTGCCAGAAGCTTCTGGTCATCTGTGCCCTGCCCACCCTTTTACCTCTGTGTCTCTCTCAACCCTCCTGTGGGCAGCTAATTGTTGGCCTGGCCTCAATTTACTGGGACTTCAGAAAAATTGTGTGTGCAGCCAGAAAAATTGTGTGTGCCGCCAGGCTGCACACGTGGTTTTCTGGCATCTCCAGCATACATGGGGACCCTGGGATCAAGGCACATTTCCCTTATCCCAGGGTTCCTATGTGCCAAGAATATCTAAAATCTGCTATGTGCAACCCAGCCATGCTGCACATGTCCTGGGGTCCCCATGTATCAGAAGGTAGGGTGCAGTGCTGCTCTTCAGTGGTGTATTTAGCTAATGCACCATAACTATATAGATGTCCACTGTGATAAAGCAGAACAAACTATAATAGGTCATTATAGTACCTAAAATGTCTAATAGGTATTATTGCACAAACATTTGGGGGCATTTGGCACAAGCAGCAATGACATCTATATTTTTGTGTTTTGTCCCACTATAATTTTGTTGTGTCACCCTACACTCTGTCTCTTGTATGCAGCTAATAGGAATGTTGGGATAGTGTTAGAGTACCTTGAGAGAGAAGAAATCCAAGTCATTGGGAAGAGGGATGGATTGCCAAAGAAATGTTGTGGGGGGAGAGAGATTTAAAATGAAGGTGAAAAAGCTGGAAAACAGAATTAACATTCTATAAGAGGATATGGCTCTGTTGTGCCTAAAGATCAGAAGTTCCTGATCCAGTGGAGTATTTAAGCATGTCCTTAATTTGGAACTATTCATGTATGTAATTGTGCTTAAACAGTTAAATATGTGCTTAAGTGCTTTGTTAAAGCAGGACCAAAAACTGCTCCACGCTTTTTAAGACTGAGGCTTAAATCAGGTGGACATTCCTCCTGCATCCAATTGTATTTATCTAAACAGGCTTGCTTTTTCTAAAGAAAGTTGTGATATTCGCGTTGTTTTCAATTAATCAAATCCTCTTTTCAGTATATTCTTAGCATCTCAAGGAAAAAAAACAGTTCCCATTAGTACTCAAAAAGTTATGCATACATCCTCAAAGAAAAATATTCTGTGTTCCAAAGATTTGTAAAGCTGAAGAAAGAACAAGGAGAAGGTAGCTAAATGGAAATCAGTACAGTACATTATAGGTGTATGACAGATTTTTTCCCAAAAATAAAGAGCTAATATTTTAAAGTTAAATTACCAGCATTTGGAACTTTTGTATCAGACTTACAATAGCTATCCAAACTGAATCACTGACTGTAATGTGCTTTTAGATGTATTTTTTATTACCATTCAGTAATCTAAACTAAAATGGATATGTAAGATGCTGCTAAGGCACCTCAATAACTTCCACAGAGATATTTTAGTTATTTTATGATGTGGTTAAGCTGTTAGATTTTTAAACATTTAACTGATCCAAATCAGAAAAAAAATATCAAATCAGTAAATAGTAAAAGACACTATGAATTCTTGCTATTAATGAAATCTTATTATTTATGAAATCTTGTTATTTATCACAGTTCTACCAAACAGGTCATTTCCAGCATTAATTTCCATGATTCTTGTACAACATAATGAGAAATTATTTTATAAACTTTTCTACTTCCATTAAGCATCGATAATGTAAAGTAGGTTGATATTGTCTTTGACCTGCCTTTCTTGAGCTTTCTGAAAATATTCTCACCTCTTTCAGTCCTTAGCTTTCTTATTTTCGTTGTCTGTTTATCTCTTACTAAAATTTGGTCAAGTGAATGTAAGCAAATGCCATACATTAGGCAACTTAAGCAGTTTAACACCCTACTAAAGCCTACAATTTGCAGTTCCAAAAATTTTAAGGTAAGAGGGTTTGTGATCCTACACAGCTCAGGATACAGTTTCACTTAATATTATCTATATTAAACAATAAATTGTAGCTGAATTATTTCAGAAAAATATCCAATCATAATTTTAAATGATGAAGAGTTCACCATGTCCCTTTTCACTCACCTCCAACAAAATATGAAAACTGAATGTGGTCTATAATTATGCATTATTTAGGGTTTTCCTTTATTATAAAAATAAAAAACTAAGCAATTCAACATAATATGAGGTCTAACCTTTTCTATCATTTAAGTATTTCTAGGCCTTTTTCTTGAAAGATTCTCTGATTCTCCATCCCCTTTTACTCTGTGATTGGAGTTAATAAGATCAATCTGATTCTACATCAGTTAATCAGAAAAAAAGAGAAAAAATCTCTATTAAAATATTCTAATATCTAAGAATAAAGTAAATTGGAAAAAAGGACACCTGCTGTTCTTTTCCAGAATCCCTTCCTGTTTGGTACACTTGCTTAAAATAGGCTAGAGATATCACTGTGCTCTGAGCTAGGAATCTCTAACATGTGTAATTTTAAAAGGTCAAAGTTGCTGCTGACAACCTTAACATGTTTTATATATCTGTGAAAGTTGCTAGCAGTAGCAGTGTGAAATTATTTTTCATTTCCTCTATCAATGTGCAAAGCCAACACAGATGTTCCATTCAGGTGGCTGTGCTTGCAGTATTTCCAAAGAAGAAGTAAAATGTTATTTTTGTCTTATATAATGGGAAAGAAACATCTGCCATATTGAATGTTTGTTTTAAAGTATGTTTCTTTGTGTATTCTCTAGCCAATTTGATTTGAGTCCCAAGGTTTACTAGAACTTTTAATGCAGTTAGCAGATACTAGGAAAAATACCCAATACTAAGAGACAGTGGGCACATCTACACAAGATGCCTTACTGCAAAGTAGCATAGTTTACTGAGCAATAAGCATGTACATCTACATATGCACATGCCTACTGTACAGCAAACCTCACTATTCATGAGTAAATTTGCCACCTGCAAATGCAAGTAACACATTTACTTGCAATTGGTAATGGCACAGTAGCATTCATGTAGATGCCTGACTGGGAGCAAATCTGCTCCTGATCAGCTAGCCCCCGGAGGGTGGGAGATTGCTCCCTGCCCCCAGGAGCTGCCTGATGCTGGGGTTGGCTCCACCACTGGAGCCCAGGCAGAGACTATATCCCCCTGGCCCAGTAGCAGCAAGCTCCAAGCCCCACCTCTCTGAGATCATGATCAGGGAACAGAAGCTGGGAAATTTTTATCTCCCAGCCCCTGTTTCACCATCACAATCAGGGAGCAGAGAGCTATGAGATCATTATTTCCCACCACCAGCTCTACAGTCACAGGGCTGGTGCTGGGAAATAAGGGTCTCCCAAACCAAGCCTTGTGACCATGGAGCTTGGGCTGGGAGATAAAGATCTCCCAGCACTGGCCCCATGACCACAGCGCTGGTGCTGGGCGCTCTCTGCTGATGGGGGCTGGGAATCCTGTTCCCTGCTCAGTCCTGTAAGAATGGAGGTGGCTGGGAAACAGGCTGGGGAGTTTGTTCTTCGCTCAGCTCCACACTCACATAACTGATTGAGGAACAAGCTCCCCAGCCCGTTCCCCATCCAGCTCTGCACTCACAGAGCTGAGTGGGGAACAGGCTCTCAAGTTTCCACCCTGCCATCATGGAGTAGGACTGGGAACTGTCCCAGTCAGAGCCAGCTTCCAGTCCCATGCTCTGAGTGGGTGATCAAGGCATGGGGCTTGGAAAGAGCTACAGGGGTGGGGCGGATAGCTGCTAACTAGCTGCCCAGAAGAGGATGGGGCAGGGGGCTGGGACCTGCCCCTCCCCTGTGGCTCTTTCCAAGTCCCCTGCCCCTGATCATGAAACTGGGGCAGGAGCTCCCTTCTTCCTGGGCAGGGGGACATAGTCCTTGCCCTGGCAGCAAGCAGCTCCCCAGGAGCAGGGTGCAGTGTCCCAGTCTCGGCTAGGAGACATCTGTTTCCTTGCCTGGTGCTCCCTGCCAGTCCTTGGGTTTATGCCTAGGGGAAACCTAGAGCTCCCCTTGTGGCAGAAGGGGCCCATTTCATAGGGCTGTGTGAGTCTTCAGATGGTGCTTTGGATCCAGTGCCACTTTGAATGCTTCAGTGTCCAAAGTGGCATGCCCAGATTGAAGTGTGGGCTCAGTTAAGCTATCTGAAGCAGTTTGGAGCGTACAAAGCACTTCAAAAATGCTTCAGATGCTTTGGACAGCTTAACTGAAAGTTAGAAGAGGGAGGGGGAGCAGGAGAGGGAGGGAGACGGGCAGCGGGGAGGGAGAGTGGGGGGAAGACTGACATCTGTAGGTGACCAGTGGCCCTGGCTGCCTTGCTAATGACAGAGTCTGGGGTGTGGGACTAGAAACAGAATAAAAGCCTCTGTTTGGAGGAATTCTGTATCTTTTCCAGTTTGTTCCCTGTCAGGAATTGTGTGAGAGAGGAACACTCAGACTGAGGCATTGCAGCTTGCTGGCTGCACTCAGAACTAGTTGAACTTGCCTGATCATTTTTCTTGTTACAAAGGATTGGGTAGGATTTAGCTTAGCTTAGCTCAGCTATTCTATTCAATGACTATTAGTATTACTATTCAATTCATTTCTTTGAATTTATATTTGATCTTTTTTTTGTGGAAGCAGTGCATGCAAGCAACAGAGGGAATAGAATGCACAATACAAAAGGATTCATACACACACAGAGACCTTTTGCAGCACAGGAAAGCTCAATATGAAGTGTGCTAGAAAGGCAGGTGCCAGGCCTTCTGGCGGGGGGGGGCAGTAGAGCTGCAAGCTCCCTCTCCTCCACAAACACAGACGCATTCTATTCCCAAGCAGCCATGACATCAATGCTGCCAGTGGAAGCCAGGAGGTGGAAGCAGTGTCTGCACCTGATGTCCCTGCACCTCCACGCAGTCCAGAAATGGGCACCAGCAGTGGAATCACTGCCTCCTCCACCCCAATTTCAGCTCTCACCATGAGCCTCCCACTGCCAGAGGAGGTGGAGCTGGAACCAGGGATGCTAAGCGCAATGGCTCGGGCAATTCTGGGAACTGAGGGGGAATCATAGTTTGTGCTCCACACCCCTCACATTTCCCCTAGAATCAGGTCTCCTCCAGAAAGCAGCATCTTGGAGAAGGCTGAGGTTGTGGAGGCAAGTGGCTCAGGTAAGGCAGCTCCTCCTGCTGTTCAGCCTCAGCCTGCTGAAAAAGGGGAAAAGGCAAGATCCTCACCCTCAACCCAGAAGCGGGGGTGGGGGTAGTGTAGTGTGGGAGCATTCTGAGATGTCAGATGATCCCAGGTTTGCCATCTGTCAGCACTGCTGAAGGCACATGAGCCATGGCAAGGAAGTGAGACACTTCTCCACCATGGTGATGCTGCTGCATCTGAGGAGGCAGCACCCCCTTGCCCTTCTTCCTGCTCAGCCTGGCACCAGTGTGAGTGTGCCGAAAGGGAAGTCCCTTACTCACTCCAAAGCCCCCTTACCCCTAAAGCAGAGGCAGGCCACCCTGGACCAGTGGGGGAAAGGTGGACATAAAGAGGTGCACATTCCCAAGGCGTGTGAGATCACCCAGAGCTTTGGGGAGATGCTTGCTCTGGATAGCCAGCCCTTCTCCCTAGTTGAGCAGCCAGGGTTCATAGCACTTCTGGCCCCATTTTACAAAATGCCCACATGCACCACCTTTAGCAGGGCGGTGGTACCCTCCCTCTTTGAGGCGTGCAGGAAGTACTTGAGGGAGGAGCTGTGCAAGGCAGGGCTGCAGGTAGCCTTGAACTTCACCTCCAACATCTGCAGCAGCCAGGATGGCAATCACGCCAACCTCTCCCTCACGGGGCACTGGTGTGATCAGTCAGGCCATCGGTGGGCTGTACTGCAAGTGGAGGTGCTGCATGAGTCCCACACAGCAAGGGAGATCATGGGGGCCATGCACCACATGGTGCAGAGGTGGCTCATTGGGCAGGCTGAGCTCACCGACAACAGGGACAATATGGTGAAGGCTGTCCATAATGTGGACACAGGCTGCACCAAATAGTGAGGGATGCCTTGGAGGGAGACAGGGCTGCTGGTGATGGCACCACCACCAGTACTGCTACAAGTCAGCTGATTTTAAAATGCAGGAAGGTGGTGGGCTACTTCCACCAAAGCATTAAAGGGGGCAAGATGCTGCAGGAGAAAAAGGCAGAGCTCAGCATCCCGCAGCACAGAATCATACAAGATGTGGGGACTCGGTGGAACACCACATACTTGAGGCTGGTGGAGCAACAGAAGGCCATTCATGAGATGGCCTTGCTTGGGGAGATAGGATGTTGGTGGTCCTCAAGCCCTTCCTTGAGGCCACCGAGACCCTTACTGAGGGAACTAGAGAACCAAATGGAGAAGTACCAGGGGATCAATGTTCCTGGCTGGGGCAGGCTGCTGTCACCAGACATGCAGGCACTGGTGAAGTGGCTGAAGGAGGGCATCAGGAGACAGCTGGATCCCTTATGGTCCAGTACAGTCCACATGATGGTGGGCATGTGTGACCCGAGGGTGAAGGGGAACATGTGTACTGGCAGCCCCCAAACCCTTGACCACTGGATGCAGGTGCTGGTGAACAAAGTCAGGGAGGCTTAAATGCAGAGGCAAGGGGATGTGGAAGAGGGGGATCCACTTTCCCATTCCAGCACTCCCAGAACCAGCACCAGCCAGTTTCCTCCACACCAGTCACTGCCAATGTGGGCCATGGGCATGGCTTCAATGCTGGGGTCCAAACACACCAGAACCCAGCCTCGGGCACATGGCGCTGAGGCTTCAGTGGCTACCTGTCTTGCTGAGGATGTGGAACCACTGGACTGCAACCCCTTGGATTACTGGGCAAACCACAGCCAGATGTGGCAGGATCTGGCCACGGTTGCCTGATAACACCTGTCCTGTCTACCAACCAGTGTTCCAAGTGAGAGGGTGCTCAGCATTGCTGGGGATGTTGTGACACCCCATCACACCTGCTTGGATCCTACTTTGGTGGAGCAGCTGGTGTTCCTAAAGGTGAACCTCCCGCTGCTGGGATTCCCCAAGCTCCACCTGCAGACAGACTGAGTGCCACCCTCCTCACTCCATCTGTACCATTTTTGGTTTTTTTAAAGGTCAAATAATGTCCCACTCTCAGCTGGAGGGGGCCCTAACTGCATCACCAGCCAGCAGGGGAAGAACATAGTTTCATAGTTGGTAGGGTTGGAAGGGACCTGGGCAGATCATCAAGTCCAACCACCTGCCATGGGCAGGAAAGAGTACTGGGGTCAAACGACCCCAGCAAGGTGTTCATCTAGCTTCCTTTTAAAGACCCCCAGGGTAGGAGCCAGCACCACTTCTCTTGGAAGTTGATTCCAGATCCTAGCTACCCTGACCATGAAGTAGCACCTCCTGATGTCTAATCTGAATCTACCCTCTGCCAGCTTGTGACCGTTATTTCTAGTCACTCCTGGGAGTGCTCGGGGGAACAGGGACTCCCCCCAATGCCTGCTGGTCCCTTCTGACTATTTTGTAAATGGCCACTAGATCCCCACTCAGCCTTCTCTTGTGGAGGCTGAACAGGTTCAGGTCCCGTAGCCTTTCCTCATAGGGCCTGGCCTGCTGTCCCCTGATCATACGAGTGGCCCTTCCCTGGACCCTTTCCATGTTGTCCACATCCCTCCTGAATTGCGGTGCCCAGAACTGGACACAGTGCTCCAACTGCGGCCTGACCAGTGTCGCATAGAGGGGGAGGATCACCTCCTTGGACCTGCTTGAGATGCATCTGTGGATGCATGACAAGTTGCAGTTGGCCTTTCTGACCACATCCCCACACTGTCAACCCATGTTCATTTTGGCATCAGTAGTGACTCCAAGATCCTTCTCTGCCTTTGCACTGATGAGAAGGGAGTTCCTCAGCCTGTAGGTATGGTGCTGATTCTTCCTCCTCAGGTGCATCATCTTGCACTTGTCAATGTTGAAACCCATCCTGTTCTCATCCGCCCATCTCTGTAACCTGTCTAGGTCTGATTGCCTACTTCCCCCCACATCTTAGTGTCATCTGCAAATTTGAACAGGGTTCTTTTTACCCCTTCATCCAAGTCGTTGATGAAGATGTTGAACAGTGCAGGCCCGAGGACCGAGCCCTGTGCAACCCCACTGTCCACATCCCTCTAGGTCGAAAATGACTTGTCCACCACCACTCTCTGGGTGTGGCCCTCCAGCCAGTTACTGACCCATTTGACTGTGTAGGTGTCGATGCCACAGTCCCATAGTTTTTTAATGAGAATGGGGTAAGAGATATCGAAGGCCTTCCTGAAGTCCAGAAAGACTGCTGTCCACTGCTATCCCTGCATCTAAGGATTTTGTGACTTGGTCATAGAAGGCCACCAGGTTGGTCTGAAAGGATCTGCCTCTAATGAACCCATGTTGGTTGCCCCTAAGCATCATCTGCCCTGCAGGCCCCTCATGGACATGCTGAGCTTATTCCCCTGCCAGGAAAAACTTGGAGGTATGGGATTGGGCTATGGGGAAGGAGGAGGTCCCAGATCCTGGTCATGACCACTAAAACTGCACCCTGCCAGCTAGGGAGGCCTGGTGAGACTGCTGGCAGTGCAGCAGCCCCGTAAATGCCAGGACCAACTATCTCTTGAGGAAAGGTGGGTAGAAGGCACCATAACATCCAGCTAAAGCATGCATGCACAAAGTCCTGGCTGCGTAATGCCCAGACCTGTCATGTCTTTGACAGGCCTGATGCTTACCGGTTGCAGTGCAGTTGTGTGCTCCCAGTGAGCTCAGTTTAGCTGCCTGGGATGCTACTGTTAGGATTAAAAACCCCTTTGTCAGGCTGAAGAAGTACTTGCAGTTAGTCCTGGATGGAAGGAATAGTAAAGAAGCCAGAGGCTGGCCTGGCCCGCAATTCAGGCAAGAAAGCCAGTCAGTGAAAATGGAAATGGAGACATCAGCCGGGGAGAGACAGGCTTGGCTGCGGGGTAGGGGAGAAATGGGGATGTAGCAGTGCAGGTAAAAGTGAAGAGATGCCTGGGGTGTCAGATGTCCTGCAGGTTGCAGTGTGCCAGAATTCCACTGTCCGTATTGAGTCCATGAGTTTCTGTACCAAATACCTAGGAGGCTGATGAAGTGCAGTTCATAGTCCCAGCTCTGAAAAGTGGTTTGCATTGTAATTTGTTTCCTCTCAGTATCAGGCCTGAGAGACTGGAGGAAAAGTGTTTTTTATCATTAGGAATGTACCCCCACAGGTAGTTGGGTTTTGTTGTCTTTGATAGATTTTGGTGTGCAGTTTATGGGGGTACTGGAGATAGTTGGCAGGTTTTGTGTTTTAAGCTGTAGGAAGTTGGCTTCTGTTCTGGTGATGAGGTGTTAGGTGCTTGTTTGAATGTACAAACTATTTGTAACACTCATAATGTGAGCCCTAAGGCCACCTGGCTATCTAGTAACCCATTGTGGGGCTCATGAGTGGTACAACAAAATTTTTGGGACAACCACTGAAAAAAACAGGATAGGAGTTTCATGTGGGTCAAAGGGTCAAAACATGAAAATAAGTGCACCTAAGGGGACACCAAGCAGAGCCCCTCAGGCTGTACCCACTGATCCTCAAAGACAACCAAGGAGCTGGTAAATGCCTCCCACTGGTGCTCCTCCCAGAAACATGCACAGACAAGTGAGAGGAAAGTGGCCCTACAGCCTCCAGGGACCTTCCCAGCCAAAGCCTCCTTCCTGATCAAATACAGGGCCCACTTGGCCAGGGCCAGGAGGAGGTTGACCAGGAGGCATTCAGTGGGGTCACAGATGGGTTCACCAAAAACAGAAAGGTGAGGGGTGAAATTCAACCAGAGGTGAAGGGGCTGCAGCCTGGTGCACTCTAGGGTCATGTGCACCAAGGTATCCCTCTGCCTGCAAAAGGGGAAAAAGACCGGAGTGTCCAAGAAGCTCACCAGAAAGACACCCATGGCCCCAGCTGGCGGAGAAGCCACCAGCTAAGGTCCCCAGTGGCTCATGGGATGAGGGTGGAGTACAGAGTTAGCCACTGGCGTGCCCCAGACATGCCCTCGCTGAGTAGGTCCCACCACTTGGTGTCCATCATGAGGGTGGCACGATGGACACTGTGGCACATGAGCATGTAGAGGTCCCCAAAAGCTCCTGAGGGCAAGTAACCCTGAGCTGCTGGCCAGGGCAGGTTTTTATACTGCTGGAGACCGCACAGGTGCTGGCCCTGGCCTCTAGGAGGAGCCAGACAGGGTTATTTTGCCCCAAGTGGAGCAATTTGCTCCACAACAAAGTGCATATCCGAGCATGCGTGCTGAGGAAAAAAGCCCCAGCTCAAATTTGCACCGCTTCCATTTGAGCTGCTGCATGTGCATGTGCTTTCATGTAGGGACACACCCTATTTGTTTAAGGGCTTTTGTCCATGCATGAGGTGGTATTTGATGCCCAGTTGCAGTCAGATTATATTATTGAAATAAACAGCAATTTCTTTCTGTCTGTCCTGGGCCAAGAGATTTCAGCTGTTTCTTTCAAATGTAAGGTTTATTCCACATGCTTTTGTATACAAATAAAAGATAGCAAACATCAGCCCACTTAATAGATACATAACATGTTGTGAGCAGTTGATTCCAATGCTTTAGAATCTGCATTTGCTGACTGTTGGTTTTCCCATGGAGCATCCATAAACATCTTGTGACCTGATTGGGAGATTACAGATATCCCTGTATGATACTTCTACAGCTACACTCAGTAAAGGAGATGTCTACTAAAATATTCTTGACAAAGCTGCTAACAAAGTCCCCTTGACTCTACTTGCATCACTGTACTTGAGTTTAATCTTTTGAAATGAGATATTTCCTTTAATGCATCTGCTTAATAGGACTTTTGGGAATGGCAGCAGGTATAGACCTAATGGGTATGTCTATACAAGATGTTTATTGCAGGGTAGACTTATTAGATGTGCAGTAAATGTTTCAGGTCTACATGTGTGCCCTTATTAGTCTGGAATAAACTAATTTACTCCACCACAGGATAATACTTGTAAGTACAAGTAAAAAACTCCACAGCAGTGCATACATAGACATTGGAGGGGCTGGCTGGGCCACAAGGGTGCCTGCTGGTTAGCCCCAGGCTGAAGCCGCCTTGTACCCCAGCCAGCCCTTCCACAGCATGCTGAGACAGGGGGATAGCCCCAGGGTAGTATGCTGACCCCCCTGAGCTCCTTGCCAACCAGGGTTGCTCCACCCTGGTTCAATGTGCTGCAGTCCCAGGCACATGTGAAGATGTACACTTGAGAGCAATAAACTCCACAGTTGATTCAAGCCCATTAATATGCTTGTGTAGATGTTCCTGATGAGGTATATTTTGCTGCTTTGAAGCACTGGTTGGTTAATTTTATTGCATTATGTGTGGACTTTGTTACCAACTATTGACTAGTTATTCCTATATGATAATCATTGCAAAAGCACCTTACAGTATATAGATAAGATGGGAATTTTAAAAATTTAAATTAAAGTAAATGTAATATATTTAGGCAGATTAAACCTAGCTATATGCTACAAACGTGCTTCCTCCAGGTTCAATTATAACAATTAAAACTGCTACAGGCTATGCTAGACCACCATCTAAAGAATACAAGAACACTTGATTCAATGCCCACTAAAGTAAATGGAAATCATTCCATTCACTAGAGCTGGCACCAGACTAGACATGGAAGTACATGCCCCAATGTTTTGCAAACTACCTTCAGGCCTCTGCTTTGTTCCAGAGTGGCTGATTGTTAGGTAAATAGGTTTGGATAAATATGATCTCAGGGAGAACCCCATTATAGCACATATCTCTTTTAGTACAAGCCTGAAACTACTTGCTTTAGGTCAAAAGACATACTGTGTAAATGTACTCTTTCATAAATTAGAAGCTGAGGTATAGTAGAGTTCAGCAACTGAGGGGGGAAAAAAAGCCCACAAAAAGAAAGACACAAAAACAAAGCTTTTATCAATCAGACACTTTCCAGAAAACATAATTAGCTAATCTGGCACCTTCTAGCTTTTCACATTTTTTATGTATTGTGTCTCTTAAAACTGTCAAATAAATCATAATAGGCTTAATGACCCAACACTGTGATTCTTTTGTATGTATTTTTTTTTATCTTGTGGGTTTTTAATTTTTTTTAATTTTAAATTAAATTGGAGCTAGAGAAGATAAATTGGGGCAGAGAGAGGGAAGAGAATTGTTGGAAATTCCCTGTGCAAGCAGCATTTTGTTCTTCCAAGCTCAAACCAATACATTTCCTATATTTCTTTTGCCATACATTTGGATTCCACACAGCCATATTTGCAGGAACCTCCAGAGACAGTAGTCATGCCGAAGGCCAGGAGGTTCCTCTGGTACCATGCAATGATTCAGCCCTACCTATCAACTCAGCCATGCATTATCTTCCTCCCATGTGGGGCGCTTCCACAAAGGGTGACACTCTTACCTCATTTATTGAAATCTGGGAATTCACTTCTAATTAGAACTGACAAAAACCTGACCTACTCAGCAGCACCACAAGCTGAAAAAATGGCTTCTTGAGCCCAAGAAAACCTTCAGTGCTTTCATTTTTAACGTTTTCATCCCTGAGGATAACAACAGAATGTAAGGGAAGGATAATATGATCAAATAAGGTGGAATTTTTCACAGTCTTTATCAGTATCATGAACCGTTTTTTTGAACAAATGTGGGTAATAGGTACCTTGTGGTCACGTTAAAAAACACTACAGTTTTAGATAACTGGAGAACCACTAGCTGTAATGTACTAACTGCAACCTTCTATTTAAAGAAGATTAACTTGTTAATTGCTTTAGAAGAAATAATGGAAAGAAATCAATACTTGTCTATAATTCTGGCTACAGCATCTTTATTGTTCTCTCTGCTCCTTTCCGTGTCTCTTCAGCTATGTAGGGATATAAAGAATTGTGCCTCAAAAGCTCTGTATATACTGTGACTCACCTTTTCTTTCAGGACCCTAGCTTTTCCATTTATAGTCCTGATTTATAATATGCAAAAGGCTACGTTTTCATCTCAGTTAAACCTGTCAGGTTTCAATGGCCACCACTATTCCAAAATTTAAGAGCAAAAATTTTGTTTGGTCAGGGAGAAATTAAAAATGAAGTAGGTTTCACAGTGAATTCACACACCAGCCTTCTCCCATGCCACAGGAGATCTAGGTTCAGTTATGAATCTGATATAAAAAGAAATGCATCACTGGCAATCTCTTGCAATCAAGGATGATTGTCTTCCATGACTGCTTTATCAGCAGGTCTGAAGATAGCTGATGAGGCTGATCCAGGATCAAAAAACTCTGTCACAACCCCGGCACATGTGTCTCTGTAGGTTGGGTGGCTTTGGATTCTTAATTCAATTTGCAACATGCTGCTTCAGCTGCTCCTGCTTTTCCATCTCCTCTTGTCATTGTAAAGTTTTAAAGTACTGAAATTCTTGCAGCAGTCTTCCTCCATTTGGGACAGTACTGGGCAATAGTCTCCTATGAGTTGATATCGATGTTACATTTTTTCAAGTTGGCCTCAACGATGTTCTTGAAGCACTTTCTCTGCCCTCCTTTTGAGCATATGTTTGACTGAGCTGGGAGAACAAAACATGCTTTTGGAGTTTGCAGTCAGATATCCAGATGACATGGCCAGCCCTGTGAAGTTGACATTGGATGATCGTTGTCTCACTGATCGTGATGTTTGCTTGTGAGAGGATGCTAATACTGGCGCATCTGTCTTCCCACTGAATTTGATGGAGGAGACCTGATCAAGGAAAGGGGCCTGTTGGAAGGAGCACTTTGAAGACCTACTCAATCAACCCTCTGTTGTTGATGAGAGTGCCCTCAACTCCATCCAACAATATCCAGTCAGAGATGATCTCAGAATCCCTCCAACTCTTGACAAGGTGAGGAAAACCATGAAGCAGATGAAAAACGACAAGGTATCTGGAGCTAATGGAATCCCTGCGAAACTCTGCAAGTGATGGGGCCGGGCAGGTTGTCACTGCATGTGGAGTAGCTGAGAAGCCCCAGACAGCCATGAGCAGTGGGCCAGCAGGGCCAGTGTGTTGGCCAGCAAGAGCTTGGGGCACTGCTCATCACTGCCAGGGGTAATGGTTGAAGTAGCTATGTTGTGGAGAGGCATAGGCAGTGAAAAGAACACTGTCACATGCTGCGTCTGTGCTGCATGTGCTGTGTATGCTGCTCCTGGCCGAGGAAGTGCCTGGACAGGGAGCAGAGAGTAGACCTGGCTTTTCAAAATGGATGCTGGATGCTGGCAACTGCAGCCAGAGCCTCAACCCCTCCCCAGTGGTGGTAAGGGCCCATTGCAGGGCTGCAGGAAATAGCACTACTTTGCTGCTAAGAGCAGCAGATCTGCTGCCACATCTCTGCATGTGTAGACGCCTACCTGGGAACATTTATTTGAAAGCAGTTTACTTGAAGTAAACTAATCTATCAAATGCATGTGTAGATGTGCCCACAGAGTCTAAAATTATTAATCTTTGGCACATCCTATAATTTTTCAAGTTTCTCTAAAAGGATTAAATAATATTTTGAGGCTTTATTTTTTATGGGGTAATGCTGTTTTCAGTTCCATTGTAAATGTTCATCATGGCATTAAAAATTATACTTTATATGTAATAGAATGAGCATTTTGAGTCTCTAAACAGATAGCAAAAGGAAGCATTCTCATAACTCAGATATCATAGCAAGATGGATGCTCGAGGACCAGGAGGATAGTCTGAGACAATATGTCATTGTGGTACAAAGAGATCTCATGAAACAGCTTGCTTCCTGATTATAGGCAAAATGCTCAGCATTATTACACACTGATATCTAGGTGACATAGAAGATCTGTGTCAGTTGAAATCTGAGTCAGTGCTTTCCCCAAAGGGAGAGTGCACTAGGGAAAGAATTCAAGCTGAATCAATGTTTAGAAATCACACTAAACTAAACTGAATCATGATAAGTGTTAAATGCACACATACACATATGGCTGTTAAAAAATGATTTATTTTCCTTCAGTTGTTTGTCTTGATGTCCCTGTTGCAATTTTCTTTCCAACTTGGCAATTCAGCGCTGATATTTTGCAGGCATTTTTTTTTACATAGATCTTCTATCTACTGGCTATGGGCTAGGATAGAAGTTAACCTTGTGAATATGTTTTCCATGAATACATCTATATATGCATTTGATGTAGAACCAGTTTACTTGTGAGTAAACTACTTGCAAATAAATGGTCCTGGGCAGCTGTCTACACATGCAGGGATGTGGCAGCAGATTTGCTGCTCTTCAGCATCAAACTGCTGCAAAATCTCATAGCCCTGTAATGGGTTCTTGCTGCCAGTGGAGGGAGCTTCAGGCTCTGGCTGCAGCTGCCACCAACTAGACGTCATCTTTAAAAGCCAACCTTGCTTTCTGCTCCCTGGCCAGCCACTCCCCTGGCTAGGAGCAGATTGCATAGGGCAGCATGTGGCAGCATTCTACTCACTGCCCGTGCTTACCCACAATATGGCTACTCTGGCCGCTACCCCGGCAGCGAAAACCAGCACCCCAGGTTCCTGCTGGCCACTGCACTGTCTCTGCCAGCCTGCCGCACTGACTGCCAGCTGGCCCACAGCTGCCTGGGACCTTCCAGCTCCCCCATGTGCATCAACTGCCTGCCCAGCCCCAACACATTGTCCCAAGGCTGCTGCCAAGACATACCTGCTTCCTGGACCCCATTTGGCTTGCCAGTCCCCAGCTGAGGCCTCCCTCCCACTCCTGAGACTTCCCTCTCCTTCCCAGGCTTCCAGCCCTGCCTCCTCTAGGCCCACTGACCCAGGCAGGACTGGTGGCTACACATGGTCCAGCACACCTGGGATGATGAGCAGTAGCTGCAGGTTTTCAGGATGACCCTGGAAACCTTCAAGGATCTCCTGGAACATATCTACCTACACCTTGAGTGGGAGGACACCAACATGAAGCTGCCCTCCCTGTGGACACCCAGCTGAACCTTGCCCTGCTCAAGCTAGCCATGCCTGCCAACTTGCATTATGTTGGCCATATCTTTGGCATGGGCAAAGCCATTGCAAGACAGGCTATTCTAGAGGTGTGCAGCACCCTCCAGAACATGATGGGGATGGGGCACTCTGCATACACAACTCGCTGGAAGTGGTGGTAGGGTTCCATGCCCTGGGATTCCCCCAGTGCATCAGGGCCCTGGGTGGGACCCACACGTCCATCACCCGCCTTCCCCGTGGCAACCAGCCTTGCCACAGCTGGAGAGGCTTTCACTCTGTGCTGCTCAGCCCATTGTCCACCACAGCGGGGCCTTCATGTACATGAATGCTGGCTGCACATGCAGTGTCCATGATGCCCACATCTTCAGGAACTCTGCCCGCCAGCTCTGTGGCTCAGTGGATGCTTTATACTGGAGTGTTGGACCTGCAGCTGAGTGCTGTGTTGGGCCGGCCCCTCCTCACTGGGGCCCTTCCTACCCACTCCAGTCCTAGCTTCTGCAGCCATATGCCAGCCAGCTGGATCCCCACCAGACCTACTTTAACCAGTGCCTGGGCCAGACCCGCACCCTGGTCAAGTGCACTTTCAGTTGCTTCAAAGGATGTTGGCACACTCTCACTACCCTCCTTGAGTTCACTGAAGACAACTTCCCCTGGGTGATTGTTGCAGCCTACATGCTGCATAACATCTTCAAGGCCCAGGGGGAGCTCTTCTGTTAAGCTTGTATGGAGAAGGCATGGTGGGCAGAGGGTACCTGGCAGCAGAAGCACCACCTGTGATGGCAATGACAGTGGTGGCCACCACCCACTGAGGCCCTAGGACAGCCACATAGCTGGCAGTGGGGGCCAGGGAACTAGGTGCAGGGGCCACTGGCCAACCACTTCTTCCTACACTCCCTGCTCTAGCCTGCCTACATCATCACCCATAGACCCCCTGACCCCCACTCCCACCCATGCCTAGCATCATATTCACTGCAGACACATCTCAGAAGAACAGGTTTTTATTCCCCTTACAGACCCATCAAACAGACCCATCTTCCCACCTCCTCACAACAAACAGAACCCCTGCCGCCTCTTGCCCCCCACTAAACAGAGTCCCTTCACCACCCACCCCACCCACCAACAATAAAACACCTTCTTCCCCATGCAAACTATTTACACTTTGCTTTGTGCACTGTCCCAGTATGGGGGGCCATGGGGTGGGGTTGCCTAAGGGCAGAGCCCGAAGACAGGCAACCAACACCCCAGCCTTTGCCCATTCCCCCACAGGTGCATACACCATGGTAAGCCCAGTGGTTGGGGGGTTCATCCAGGAGCTGCAGTAGCTGATGGTCCCCCAGCACAGGTGACTACCCCTCCAGCAGCTGGTGTTCAGGGCCAGCATGGCCAGCATGTGATCCTGGCCCCACTACAGGCAGCTCCAGCTCCAGTGCCACATGGAGCCAGGGAAAGTGGTGGGCCTGGGCCAAGGCAGAGGGCCTGGTGGTGGGGGACCCAGTGTGGGGGCCAGATCAGGGGCTGCTGGCTGGTGGGGTGGCACAGGACCTCATCCCAGGCCAATGGGAGGGGGAGGGCTGCTGCTGGGTGGCAGCTGGTTCCTATGGGCCAAGTGTAACTAGAGTTAGGGACTGGGCAGTGGGCAGCATGAAAGCAATGGTCAGAGCCAGGATGGAATTCAACATGCAGCTGTCATCATCCATGGCCTATACTTCACTGCCCAGGACTGCAGTCTGCTTTTCCAGGGTCTCCGCCCACACACAATCCAGGAGCTGCACCCAGAACTCCTAGTCTTCCCAGTCTTACATGTTCAGTCCTAGTCTTACATGTTCATGTCCTAGTCTTCCCAGTCTTACATGTGTCATCATGGGCCACATTCTCCACCACCTGGCCTAAGTGTCTGCCAGCTGGTCCTCTGATGCTATCACCAACCAGTCTAGGAGGAGGGTCCTGTCCAAGGTATTCCTCTGGAAGAGATGGTGTGGATGGTGGTGATCCTGAGCCTGCAACCCAGCTGCCAGCTGTGGCCTCTGCCCTGTGTGCAGCTGCAGGTCCTGTAGAACCATGAAAATGAAACTGTTTGAGTGAGTTTGCAACATTTCTGAGAGAATATGCTCAGTACCAGAGACCATGTGATGGCTGGCCTCAGATTGGGAGTCAGGCAAGCATGGATGCTGAAGGACCATGGTCAGCCAGCTGGACAGGTCTGGGCCCAGGCAGCCACTGGCTGAGCCCCCAATCCCTCCTCACTCCCTTGGGACATGCAGACTTCTGAGTGCTGGTGCTGAACCTGCACACCAACACGGGACTCTGATCTTTGACAGTGTCGGGAGCAAGCCCAGTCTGCCCCATTACCTCTTCTGCCACCTGAGGAGCTACCTGTGGCTGCATTACATGTCCCTTCCCCCCACTGCTGAGGAGGACATCAGTGCTAGCATCAACACATCCCTTGACATGTGACAGGCCTATGCTTACCTAGCTGCGGGGGCATGCACTGTTCAATAAAGTTTTGCACTGTCTTACACCTCTCTGTATACTGTGGTAGGAGGAATTGAGGCCAGGGGAGTGTGGCCCAGCTGGGCAGGAACAGTGTAGGGCTTACCACCTGGCTGGACTCTTGTGGCTGATGTGTCGGGTTGGCCCTAGACTGTGGCTCCAGGCATGGGCTTGGGCAAGGATGATGCCATTGGGTGTCCCATGCTGGCTCTGTCGGCTTCCATGCAGTTGTCCCTGTGCTGGCAGGCCTGGGCAGCTGTCTCCGTGGTGCAGGACTGAGAGCCATGCGGTGGGACAATGCCCACAGCACGTGCAGGATCTGGGCAGGCTGCTGAGGATGAGTTGCAGTTACCTGGAGCTGGCCTGAGCAGCCAGAAGCTGCCTGAGGCTGGCCTTGGGTAATGGTAGGCCTGGCAGAAGCCTGCAGCACTCTGTAGGCCTGAACAGCACAGGTCTGGCAGCTGTGTAGCACTGCAGTGCCAAGCAGCAGCTCTGGGGTGTAGGCCAGCTGGCACAGATGGCCTCCAGCCTGCTCAGGGGGACTCAGGGGCCTGAAGAGGCCTCAGGCTCTTTGCATGTGTGCCCCAGGGCTCAAAATCCCTGCTGTCTTTCAAGGGTCTGAGGTTGGGGCTGCCACAGAGGCATCCCTGGAGCTAGCCTCAGGCTGCCCCCCTAATGGCAGGGTTGACCGAGAAGGCATCTACACATGTGTAACTATGTGGGAACTGATCATGAGTAAATTTGTGACCTGTATTTGCAGGTCACAAATTTACTTGCAATTAACATAATTTACTGTGCAGTAAGCATGTGCACATGTAGATGTGCATGTTTACTGTGCAGTAAACTAGGCTACTGTGCAGTAAAGCATTTTGTGTAGATACAGCCCATATGCATTAAGATTTATGTATCTTTCCAAAGCCACCATATCGATAACCTGATCATCACACCGAGGATATATTTTCAGAAGTGAATACAGGATCTACTTCTGGTAACCAGTATATAACCTTCCATTATCCATGGTGGATCAGATTGTGCCTCATTCTGTACTCATACAGGAAGTACACTGTGCTAGTTATCCATCCCATTGGTTCCCGTGCATGGAAGAAAAACAGCCTGCATAGGTCTGCTGCATTTTCCCATTCTTGCATATGTGGACCAAAAGGGTCAGGAAATAAACTAAGCCTTGGCTCCATCAATCAGTGTAGGTGAACGATGGAATGAATTTATCACCCTGGTTAATGGCACTTCAGCTCTGAAGCAGGAGCAAACCAGAAGGAAGATTTGCTTGCCCCTTGCTAGTGGTCCATAACAGTGTCTCAGGCTAGCTTACAATTATTACAAAAAACAAACACATAATTACAAATAAATATACAAATATATATCCCTCTACAAAAAATAAACATGACTTTTGGTACCTTTTGAGGGTAGCAAATGTTTATTGCTCCAAAATAGCAAAATTAAAGCACAATACATTATTTTAAAATGTATTTTTGGATTTCTGCAGTACGTATATTAAATATTTTGTCATTCCACAAAAAAAAAACTTCCTCATCAGAATGAGTTATTAACTCTTTTCCAAACTACAAGCTGCTAAGCACTGAAAGGAAAAAAAAGGAGAGACTAACTATTAATGTAATGTTTCTGCAATATTTGACACTCTACTTAACATGACCATTATCTACTACAGCCTACAAAATTTATTCTTCATGCTTCCACTGTATTGCTAGTGTGCCATATGGCCATGCTTGTTTTTCTTCAAATAATTTTTACATAAACAGCTGGTGAACTGTTTTCATTGTAACAGAGCACATATTTCCTGAGACAGTTAGGAAGGATTGATGTAACTCTAGTAGCTGCCATGCTTTTCATGTCAATGTTGTAAGGAAACTCATCTCTATTATTCAAAAACTTCAAGATCATTCTGTTTGTTTCCCCTCCCTTTATGGACTATTGAGCAAAAGTATTCTTATGTCAGCTGATATCTTTTAAATTAGAAATATATGTTCTTTGAAACAAGAGTTAATAAGTAAGAATGCATAACCTAACATGAAACACTCAAATTAGAGCTCCTTGTAAAGGCAGACTTTTAATTCACTGATGATTAAAAAAGCTAAGGTTCAGATAAGTCAGGATTTGGTCCCAGTTGTTGTATATGAAGGTAAATTTGACTTTACTAAAGTCAAGAGAATTATTTCCAAACTACATGGCCAATTTGTTTTATCTACAATGTTATTGTATGTAGAGCAAAGCTGAGAATAACAAAGTTGAGTTGAAACTGCATTTTTGAAACTATTCTTTGGCTCATACCTGTAAGATTCTTTTTTTCCCTAGGTATAATTCAAAACCTATTGAAGTCACTGAAATCTTTTCATTGACATTAATGATGTTTGATCATGCCCTGTATCAGCGTTCCCTCTAAGTTGTGTGGTGTGTGTGGCCAAGCCTGGCAGCGTAGCACGAGTGCACCTGCGTGACCGTGCACATCACACAGCTTAGAGGGAATGCTGCCCTGTATGAATGCAAATATTCCCAATGAAATCAGTAGCCTTAGTATGTTTTTCAGCACTGAAATGAAATGAAGGCAATGTATGTTGTAGCTGTTTCAAAAATTAAAAAAAAGAAAAAGTTAAGAAAGTGATAGATGAGTACACAGGACTGTATTTTTAAGAATTTCTTTTTCTCATCTATGACTCAAATTGTTCAAGATAATGCTAAAAGCAGTCAAGTAATTTTACAGATGATTTGCTAAGGGTGAAGGCAGTTGCTTCCCTAGGAAATGCAGAAACCTTTTGAAAGAGGAATACTGTGGAAAACTTTCCAGGATTCATATGGTGTTCAAGATGGGTGATGTAGTACTTAGAGTGAATGAAAAAAACATTTAAAAATGTAGGGCCCGGGTTCTCTTATGCATGCTGTGGTTAATTCACTTTTGAATTTTTTTAGTGACATCAGTGGAACCACATATCTAATAAGTCTAATCATTGTGTGTAAAGGTGATTTTCATTTTCTGAGACATCTCTTCTGCTTTATATAAGCCCAGACCGTAAGAATAAATTAATAAACTAGAAAATACATTAGAACACTCACAAATTATCCAGGGAATTCTTAAAGGGCCAGAAAAGACATCAGAATCATTGCCATCCCTAAAATATGACCCTATGGGCCAAAAGCCAGGTACTCAAGTGTATTTGGGTGACTGAAAATGCTGATGGATACCAAATATAATTTTCAAAATCATTGGTAGGCATCCAAATCCCAGTGAATGTAAGTAATGTTGCCCACTAGGTACATGCATTTTTAGGTCCAAAGGGACTGTCACAAAGTTATGGCCGCTACCACTACTACGAAGTAATAGTTTAGGTCATGCACTGGTGATCTATGGGCTATATCTGGTCTCCAGTTATGCCTACATTTTCCTAAGGGTGTACATATTCCCAGCCTTTTGATTTGGTCCACATTTGTCTAATGGCATGCCAATCACCTCCAGCTGATCCGGTCAGCTGCTGTAACCTGCATCCAGGGCTGCTTTTCCTCATTGCAGCCTCTGCTAACCAACACTGGGGGAGAATGGTGGCCCATGGTTCTGGCTGGATTGCAGGCTTTGGCCCACAGTTGGAAAAGGTTGCCAACCCCTGTTCTATGCTGAAAGACTTCCTGGAATTCAAAAAGTAATTAATTCTTCAGGAAATAAACCAGTTTTCATACACCATCTGTGATGCCATGAATAACATTTTGACATAATGTAGGATGATTATTTTTCATAGTCTCAGTGGAAAAGTCATTCAATAGCTAATGAACCTTCCTTGAGACATCTAGGATAGACAGATCACATTTCTAGAGACAGAGAGAAGAAAGTAAAATGAGCAACAACCAGGCAGCTGCAGGGCTAGAAAAAAAACAGCACAGTTTGGTTTTCCCTTGCATCTTTGATTTGGGATTGAAGAGTTGCTGGGAAATCAGGACTTAAATGCCTTTCTTTGAGCCACATGGAGCACTGTACCATGGCAAACATTTCTAGGGGAGGAACAAAACCTTGAGGATCAGAGAAATTCTGACCAGAGCCAATGCAGGAAAAGAGCTAAAATGAGACTCTGATCAAGGGGACTACTCATGTGGCTACATGTTTGCGGTTTTAAGGCATGCGGGGATGGCAACTGCTCAGACAGTCAATGTACTGGAGTCTCCTTCACTGTTGTAATATTTTGTTGTAACTGTTCAGTGTAATTATTTTGCCTCATAAAACAGAATCTATTTCATAATATGCTGGCCTATTTTACTCTTTTGTTTTCAAATAACTTCGGGCAGCCTTGCTACATGTTCTTATTCTAATTGTATAGTAATATTGTTTTAGTGTGGTGATACTGATTATGTGATAGGCTACTTCACTTGTTAAACTGCTGGGGCAGGGGGTTATGACTTTGTAACTGGTTTAGCTGTGCACATATACACTGTAGTTTATCTTCCATTTATGCAAAACTGTTTTTTCTCTGTTTACTACACCACACCTATGAAAAACATGCTCACCAGAGATCCAAATTCCAGTAAATAACAATTAACTTACCTACAATGTTATATTTTTTTAAAGGTAATGGAAAACAATAGTGCTGACCTCACTGTGGGAGCATAGGGATCTGGGCAAAATGAAACAATTTCTAAATATTGAATACTAGACCAGATCACATGTTTGCCTTTTGATTTAAGAAATTATCCTGGAGAGTAAGGGGTAACAAATCTCTGAGTAACTGCTAAACACCAGGTGAGACATTATGTCACAATGATTGAACAGTCTTTTTTCTATATTGTACCTTTTAGTTGTTGCTAAATAATATGAAACCATATAAATCAATGAAGAATATTAGAATATGCCCAAATAATAAGGAATGGGAAAATATAAAAACCTGCTGTGAACAGCAGAGAAATTATCTTTATTATTAACTCCTCAGCTCTTAAGCACTAGAGGAACATATCTGAAGAATGATTTCTTTGTAGATTTACTTTTAAAAGTCTACTCCTATTCACATGAAATTATTCCATGTTTTTTAAACAAATTCATAGGTTCATAGATTGTAAGGCCGAAAGGGGACCTCAAAAGTTACATTAACTAGGATAAATAATTTGAGATGTTACCTATAAAATGCAATACATAAGTGCTTTGCCCAATATTTAGCACCTAAATAGGTCATGGAAGAGAAGGTGAAATAATTATCACCACTGCATGGTAACATCTTCTGATTTAATTCCAACAGCGAGGGGAAAACATCTGTACTGAATTACAGAATCGGAAGCCAAAGTAAAAATAAATGGTCTGATTATCGGTTGTACATTAACTGGTTTTACATCTGTGGCACACTGGTGTCTTCATTGGAATTACTACTGATTATCACTGGTGGAAATGAAGTCAGAACTTGACTATGAGCAACAGAGTTTTCTGTAAGGAAACAAATAAATGAGATTTTTTATAATGCTCGTTCTCTCAGTATAAAGGGAAATATTTTTTGCATAAATATCAGATCATATGGAAACTGAAAGTGTATTCATGGGTAAAAATAGAATTTGATTCAATCTAGATGTCCTATATCTGAATATAGTGTCACAGATATTTCCAAGGTGCCTAACACTGAAGTATGAAATTATGGCTACAGTAATATTGAGCATGTCACAAAGATTCTCATGGTCTTTCTCTCCCTAGTATAGTTGGATTGATAAATATTTGGAAAAAATGATGGAACTAACTAGAGCTTATATGTTTTCCCTTTATACACATTTTCATTACAAAATCTTTGCAACAAATATTTGGTGTAAATGTTTGCTCACACAACAAGGTCAGAATCTGTTTTATTTAAAATAAAATGTAATTTCTGATTGAGAATAAGAATTTGCAAACATGATATAAGTGCCATCTGGCTTCATTATTACTCTGTGGTAAATGTACTCTGAAGTAAGGAGTGGGGAAAGAGCTAAGTTACTCAAGCTCTGTATGAAAAATTACAACTTCTGGCCAATAGGCGGCAAGAGCACCAGTTTGCCTTGACTCCATATGAAACTAACTAGCGGAGCAGTCATAAAATCCATACACCTTTTAAGCTAAACTGATGTATGGTTACTTTTCACTTTCAGATGAATAACTTTATCCCCAATAGAGTGAATTCCCTATGTAAAATTGTACATTTTTCATTGATTCCCCTTTTTCCTGGAGGAAAGTCCAGTTATTCCAAAATAAACATATTATATTTCCACATCCTTTGTTTGCCAGGAGCCTGAACCAATGACTTCATGCAAGGAGGAAAGGAATGTATTGTAGATCTGTTTTTGGTTTTTTTACAACTTTAAAAACATAACAAAGACAAAAAAATCAAGGTGTCTGTATTGGGAAACTTGGGTTGAAAATGTCTCAAGAGCTCATTAAAAGCAGCTACAATAATTAACATATTATGCAAAGGAATATCAAACTCAATTACTGCAATTCACATTTAGATATTTGTGATATTAAAACATTACAGTGCTAACCAGTTTTGCCTCACAACCAGTCCAATCTGTGCTTGTTTTACTTACAAAGTATGTTTTGGTATCTGAAAGATATTTAAGATTTAAGCAATATTATAAATTAAAGTTCTACCATCAAATTAGTCATTAGGAAGCTGGGTTTTTAAGATCTTAATCACAGCTAAATTTCAAATTGACTCAAATTAACAAGGTCATTTTATTCTTTTTCAGAGCCTCGGTAAAAATTCATACAGGTAATATAATGAGAATTACTGTAGCTTCAAAGTTTTGCAGCAGTAGAGACAGAGCAAGAAACTGAAATAACAGCACAAATTCTCATAACAGCTTTGCACAATGTGACAATTGCTTACCTATGCCCCTTTATATGTGTGTGTGGGCATGCACACATACATACACACGCACATGTGCATACACATATGCACACACTTTCTGCTCAAGATCCTAATTTCGTCTGTGGGTTTTATCCACAGAACCAGAATTTGTCCTCTGCCATTCTTTGTAGGCTCACGTAAGTGCTCCTAAAGGATTTCTAAAACACACAGTCAACAGTTAGGCCATAATATGCCTTCAATTAATCTGGAATTTCAGTTAACCACAGTTCAGTCGTTTAGCTGACCTGTATGTCTCCAGTGCATCTTTTTCACACAATGAATGATTCACTAATCACAGTTCAATATGTGTGCAGATCCACTAGGAAATTGCCTGTCTGGGGCAAACTCCACCCTACTTGTCATTAGTATGCTTATTTCTGTTTCTAAGAGAAAAAACTACTTTTCTTTGGTACTGGAAATGGATATCGTGATAGATGTGCAAGTGACTACAACACTTTGAGATACACAACTGCTTGTGGCCACATAAGCTTATCTGCTACTTATAAACGTTGCAAATGGCTGAGAATATTTACATGAAATCTTCATGAGAAAAAAAATCTTGATGAAAAGGAATAAATAGCCCTTATCTTGGCTTCCCTGTTCCTTTTTGTAGCTGAATTTTTCTAACCAGCTACAGTTTGGTTGGTGTTAATCTGAAGCTTTTATTGAAGGTAATATGGCAATGGGAGAGGAGATACTACTTTGATCCTACTACCCACAGAATGGGGAGTTTATCCTGTGCAGTTCTGAGTTCAGAGCAGAAAGGATAGAGATGACTGCGTCAGAGGTTGTGCACACCCAGTAGCAAAGGGTTCTGTCACCAGCCTATGGGAGAGAAAAATCTTTCTCCAGGCCACACTCTCTGCTGTTTCTGAAGTGGAGGGCTGCTTTTCCCTAATGGTGACAGGTACACTACAGGTAGGATTAAAAAACTACAGGTAGGTTTATAGAGCAGACATACCTGTTTCTCTCAGATTTCACAGGTGCCTGCTATCTTTACGGGCCTTAATTCTGATTTTTTTCAGTTGAATAACTGCAGATTTGGAATGTATCCATTTAAGCCAACAATCAGAGTAGAGTGACCCAAATCCTCATCTGGACTCATATGTTTGTTTGTTTTTTTCTTTTTTTCCCCCTTTCCACTAAAAAGCTCACAGGACTTGAGAAATTATGTATTTTTAGTTTCTTGTTGAAGCACACTATCATGGCTCTTCCATTACATTATGCATTGTACATTACACATATTTTTTTGTTATATCCCAGTTGGAGCAATAAAGAGTCTCAAAAACTTAGAACATAATACAAGGTTAACATGAAAGAACAGAACAGACAAAACAAAAGGCTCATGGAACATATAATAAGTATAAACTATTTAGTATGTCAATACCATTGGTTCAGATTGATGGGACAGATTTTTTTATGTGCAGTTCTTAGTATTGCTAGCAACTAGGAGGATAAAATGTATTTACAATTTCTTTTTAATACAAAGACAGAAAAAATAATTGGAATGTATTGCCAAATTCAGCTCCAATTTTTGCTGGTATAAATAATCCCACAGTTTTCAGTGGAGTTATACTAAATATACACTGATATAAATAAATGAGATTAAAGTCTGGCCTATACTTCCTAAAACTTCTTTCCTATACTTCTGAATAAGTAGTTGCTATTTTTTAGAAACTGTGGGTAAAAATTATTTGAACTAGTCTACTTTTATAACCACAATTTAGGGAAATAATAACCTTTGAAATCTTCTCCATAGGCAATGACTGCAGCATCCAACCTAAAAATATTCATTACTGCCTCTCTAATGTAAAGCTTGTACTTAATGAGATGACTTTAAAATAGTCCACCAGTTAAGTTGGCTGTTTATTACAAGTTCTAAGTATTGCTGCTATAAAATATACACTGACATAATTTAAAGTTTGTATTCCTTTGTTAATCCAGCACGTAACATATATGGTCATGTATAGACAAAACAAGAGGCATGTGTACACAACACTTTAAAGCATGTTAAATGCTTTTGCACCACTTTAATTGTGTTAGTGTTTGCAAGTATCAGTGACTTTTTATTTTATTTATTTATTTATTTATATCAGTTATTCCAGCTGCTGCAGCAAATTCGGTGGCATAATACCCATTAAATGACTTGGGGCACAGCAAACTAAAACTCCTCCAAGATATTTTAGTTTGTTGCCCTACAGATGCAAAGCAAAGCACCAGGGGCTCTGCAGGAAGCCCATGCAGGCAGCCTGGCAGCAGCCTGGGAAGACAGGCCCCACCTTTTCCCCTGGAGCCTGCCTGCCTGCCTGACTGCCAGAGCTGTGCAGGGGCCCGGTACTTCCCTCTGAGGCTGTGGTGCCCCCTGGGACCACCTGAGTCAGGTGCCTGCAGGCAGGTGCCACCTGGGGGGATGGGGTGCTTCACTACTGCAGAGGGAAGCACCAGCCCAGCAACAGCCCAGGGACTGCTTCACCCACCAGTAGCTCCCCCTCCCCTACCCTCTGCCGGAGAGGCAGGTAAGTGGGTGTGTGCATGACACAGGGGTTGAAAGGGCCCTAAATTGAAGTGGTGCTTTTAAAAACCCACAGCTTCAGTTTAGGGCTCCTGTTTAGTCTACATACACTCTATGTCACTATAATACAGAATTATTTATTTTACATTTTACATTTCCATGTGATTGTTTTATGTGTGTGTGTGTATGTGTGCACACACACATGCATGCATAATACCTATAAATCATAGTCTCCATAAATCCAGGTGCATGTACTAATTCATACATAAGATATAATTTAGTAAAAGCTAAATGAAAAGACTCTCTGTAGACTGAAAAGGTACAGTCTATACTTTGAAGATTAACAGATACCTGTACTTTCAATCCCATTACAGAAGACATTTACAGAGCTAAAGTCCTTTTGCTAATCATGTATTGGCAGGGCACTGTTATATATATAGCTACCACTCTTAAGTGTGTCCATTTTTTGGCAAGTAAAGTTACTGGATGACAGACTTGAGGCACTCAAAAGGTAATGGTGGGGGAACCCATGAGTAAACCTTGATAGATGCAGTTAAAATATAAAAATATTATATTGAGGTGTATAGCATCCAGAGGGGAAGGGAGATATGTGAGAAGGATGGTGGGAAAAAAAACAACTTGATGAACTCTTCCATACACTTATCTCAATTAGTGATCCAAACTCAGTCTAAATATCTGTTTCTCCCTTTATTTTTCATTTTCAAGTACAACTGCACTATCTGATTGCAGGTGCAATCAAAGATTACTTGAACACATGACAGGGACTTAGTCCTCTAAATTGAAAGGGTAGGCTTTTTATTGTCATGATTCAAAATCTACTGTTGCAATTTAGAAGCTTCCATAAAGGGGACCAATCTTTTTTTTTTTTTTTTCTTTTTCACAAAGCCTATCCACCTCTCCCACGGTTGGGGGCAGGGGGAGGGGGAGAGGATGAGCTGTTGGCAGGCCAAGCATCCCCTGAGCTGTGGGGGGCCCTTCTTTCCATGGTAGAGGCACCCCTGGGGCCACTTGTACAGGCTGCTAGCAGCTTGGGGGCTGTCTCAGGTCAGAGGCACCCAATTCAACACTTCCCTGAGCTTGCCCAGGCTTTCAGTGCACCGTGCACCATCCCCACTGCCTTTCTTGGCTACCAGCACACCTAGGTGTCCTCCTTTCCCAGGGGCAAGCCAGTCTGTTCCCAGGAGGTCCCCGGTGGTGGGGACAGAAAATAAGGCATTGCTTCCCAGGTGGGCTTGGGGAAGAGTTGGATTGGGCCGGGTTGCTGCCTCCCAGCTGGGACAGCACCTGACCCATTAACAGCCCACCCTGGGGGGTGACACCACCATGGAGAAAAGGATCGGGGGCTCCTGCAGCTCAGGGGCTGCTCAGCCCATCAGCAGCTCAAGCGGGCAGGCTCCACCAGGAAAAAAAAAATAAAAGCAGTGAGGGCCCTGATCCTTTTATTTTTTTTTTTCCTGGAGCCTGCCTGTGGCTGGGGGGTGAGCTGCTGGTAGGCCCTGATCTGCAAGGCACCCTGTTCCTTCTTCCCTTTGTAGTGGCAGTGCCCCTCAGGGCAACCCAGATAGGCTGCTAGTGGACCAGATGCTGTTCCACCTTGGAGGCAGCAGCCATCAGATCCAACTGTCCCCCAATCCTGCCCAGATAGCAGAACCCCATGCATTGTCCCTGCCACCTTCCTACTGCCAGGGACTGTCTAGAAACAGGCTGGCTTGCCCCTGCGGCAGCACAGGAAGGTGGCATGAGGGCAGCTGAGTCTAGTGGAGGCCAAAAAGGTGATAGGGATGGTGCACAGTGCACTGGAAGCCTTGGCAGGCTCAGGGAAGCATTGGATCAGGTACTTCCAAGCTTCAGCAGCCTCTGGCCTGCTACCAGTTCACCCAGCTGGCCTCAGGGGATGCTGCTGTCACCAAGGGAAGGAACAGGATCCCCCACAGCTCAGGGGCTGCTTGGTCTGCTGACATCTTGCCCCCCAGTCATGGGAGACACAGGCAGGCTCTTGGAAAAAAAAGGAGCACTGCTTCTGCCTTCAGCCCCTCTCTCCCATGGCTGGAGGGGCATGCTGGAGGGGGCAAGCTGTCAGATTAAAGGCTGAAAGGTTACAAGTACAGCAAAAACTGTGTTATCCGGCACTTTATCAATTGCAAATCTTCACTAATCATCATCTGAGGGCCACGGCAAAAGCGAAACAGGAAGTCCCACTTCTAGTTTTTCTGCTGTGCGCCACATTCTTCTTCTTCACTTCTTCAGCCCACAGCCTGGGTCAAAGCAGCCTGTGCAGGGCAAAGCAGACTGTGCAGGGCTCCCCTTCCTGTCCCCCCACACACTGATGCTAGGGAGTGCGCTGGACTGTGCACATTTGATTAACCGGAATATTTGATTAACCAGCATCCCCCGGGAATGGGGGATGCTGGATAACACAGCTTTTGCTGTAGCTACACTGCAAACTAAATTACTTGGGGATGTGGTTTAGTTTGCAATGTAACAAACTCATTTAAATCACAAAAAAACCCATACATGTAAAGTGTGACAATTAAATTGCAAAAACAGGCAATTTTTGTCACGCATACAAGCACCCAGAATGCTAATATATCCTAGTAAAACGAAGCAGACATACAAGATATGAGGAACTTCAAAGTAAATCTTATTTTTGTAATATTAGTTAACCAGTAGACCCATCAAATTATCATGTGAGCATGCATATTATTAAGGTGGGCAAGGGGATGGATGGTTGGTCTAAGGAGGAGTGCTAGAGCATGGGTTACTGTAGACTACACTGAAGTGAATATGAGTATCAGTCCAAGTCCATGATATCAAGCCAGGGTTCATGACACACTCATCATCATGGCAAGCCACTGGTCATATCAAAAAGTCCAAGACAGGGACAGGAGCACTTATGAACAGGCAGGGCAGAAATAAGATGGAAATAGGCGGGTAGAAGGAGAAGAGACAGATAGTTATTAGACAAGGATCCAGGTAGGAGTGAGGTATTGATTTGAATTAGGTAAGGTGCAACTAGGTTGGGGCAAGGCACAGTTTTAAGCTGCCAAAGGTGCAGACAGGAACTTAAGCTAGGATCAAGGTGTAGAGTCAGGCTAGGCAAAGTTCAGGCAAGAGCAAACAAGTTAACTGGGCTCCAAGCACGCCACGTGGCACAGCCAGGCACTCTGACACTCTGTTTGCTCAGAGCTGGAACAAAGCCTGGAGCTTTAAGGTTTGAACAGGAGGAGCCTTCTTTCTGGAGGCCCCAGGGATGGCTCGGCATCAGCTTTGCCTAGGCTTATTATATGGTTTTAGTTTTTTAAGGATTTTGGACCCCAAATGGATATAATTTCTAGAAAGGATTTATCTTTTTAGATCCAGATTTTTAGACACAATATCTTAGCTATAGTTCCTATGTGAACTACTGAACCTTTTGAGTTTCACCTATAAATGTCAATGATGTACTATTTAAATTAGATTCCCCAACAGAGTCAGAGAGCCACAGTTAGAGAAGATGATGCATGTGGGAAAGGCAGGCTCAAATGGCACATATTTTTCCCTTCCTAATCTAAGCCCTGCCTGCAGAAAAGCCAGTGGAAAGAAAATGAATCCCAGAGCTGTATTATTTTTTTCTGTTCTTTGCTTAACACACGATGAGTTATTCTTAAAGGGGAAGGTCTGGGCATAGATTTTCTAGAGAAAAACTAGATAATTTTTTTGTGGTAAGCATTTTAGGGGTTCTTTAGCTCAGCTTTAGAGAAGCATATCAGAAGGGATATGACAATTTGGAATGGGGCTAGAAAAGAGCAAAGACAGATGGCTACCTAGACTTTTCCTCATCAATTAGCTTGTTTCTTGTCCTTCTTTCCTTCAATTCCATACATTTAACACTGTGTTGGGAAAGGCCAGTTTGAGAACAGTTGCAAAAGAGAGTATCACCATGCAATGACATGAAGAAAGTGGGTACTTATCTATCCTGTTAAAATATCACTGACAAAAATAGCTATTCCTACTTTCAGATGAGCAATTTGCTTGGATTTATGAAAAATAGCATAGTTGTGTGTGCTCATGCATGTGTGTGTGTGCATGTGTATGAACATACATCTATGTCCATTTGTACATGTGAGTAAAACTGACACAGGTTATGAAACAGGTCCTTAGACCAGCAAGATTCACATTTTTAAGGAAATAATAAATCACTATATTCAAGGTAAATTGTGTGAGGGCAAAGTTCTGGCAGTATAGCTTCAAGGATGTTGTCAGGGAACTTGCAAAGTCTGCAGTGGTCAACATTGTCAACTTGCTGAGGCCTTTAGCCATTTGTGGATCCCCCGGAATCCTTGTTGTTTAGGGCAGAGGTTCTTCTCTACCAATCAGACGACAACACCACCCATAAAAGAATGATATGAGGACAAATCCACAAGGTAGTACCCATAAGGTGTTTGCATTAAAATAGATCATATTAAAAATGAATAAACTACAGAAAATAGATACCTTTACTTTTAACATCATAGGCCAATTTATCCTCTTTTTTTCACCACGGTCAAGCCAAAGAAATCTGTGGATTTTAATAGTTATGTGCCAGTGCAACGGTGTGGAGTAATACTCTTGATTTAAATCTAGAGTCCTAACAACAGAAATGTACTTGTCTCTCCATCCTTTGTTTCTTAACTTCCAGAAAAACCTTCTCATGGTAGTATTTCTGGGCATGGCCAGACAAACATGCACATGCCTCTTGCTGCGTCTCAAACCCCTTTGAGATAAGGCAAGAGGCACATGATTGAATGAAAAAATGTTCCCCATGCTACAGAGCCACAGCAGGGCAGGCAGTGCTGCTGCTGGAGACCGGAACTGGCATAGCACGCAGGGACTGTGCACTGAGCCACTCCTTCCCAGGCAGCCTGGCTGCATGAGTGGCCCCAGTGCTGGCAGGACCCAGTGCGGTTTGACACACAGTCCCTGCTGAACCCTGCTGGCGCAGTCCCTGTGGGCATGTGGTCCCTGCTGCAGAAGGTAAGTTATGGGCCCTGCATGAGGGGGCTGCAGCCCTGCAGGGTGCCTGGGATGCTGCACGGGGTTGTGTGGCCCTGCAGGGTGCCTGGGGTCCTGCATGGGGGTGCTGTGGGCCTGCAGAATGCCTGGGATCCTGCATGGGGGCAGGGGCTGTGGCCCTGCAAGGTGGAGCTGGGGCCCTGCAGGGGGGGAACGCCATGTGCTATGTGGGGGGGCTGCCCCCTGTGGGGGCCAAGGGACCCACCCCTCCTGAACAGAGCCCCCCACGGAGTCACCCCACACCCACAGTCACCCCACAGTTGCCCCACACACCAACCCACATCCCTCCATACCCATCCTCCTTCCCTCACACCCTTTCCCAGCCCCTTCCTACAAACCCCACATCCCCCCATCACACACCCATCCTGTGTGAAGAAAGCCAAAAGCACATACAAATTTGAGATTCTTTCCTGTTTCTAGTACCCAGTGTCGGAAGAGTCAACAAATACAAAAAAGTTATTTGTTTTGACTTTATCAACTCGACTCCATAAGCCAGTGATATCACAATGGAGGAAAACAGCATTGTATTCTCCAAGTGGTTGGATTTCTTACTAGACCAGGATTCAAATAAATAAGAAGAAAAACTGCACTCTGTATATAATAAGAAAAACTGCACCCTGTATATTGTACTATGTCTATTTAAAACATACATCGGAAGAAATGTTCTATACTTTCAACATCTTCCCCTCCAACTCAGCCTAATCAAAAATAGGCAAGGAGGGGTTCTAACAATTACTTAATCATTTGGGTGAATACAGATCTAGAGCTTCTACTGAATTTTTGTCATAAAATTTAATGAGAGCTTGAACATATCCTGAGAGCACTATTTTATTGTAAAAATGAAGCTGCTTTATTAAAAAAAATCAATCAGGAGAAGCCCATCAAAATGTAACTTGACCATAGATCATACGATTAGCAAGGAAAGATGGTATCCAATGAAAAAAGAAAGGATAGAAATTAAACTCTTCATTAAGTTTGACCTCATTTTTGTACTCTAAGGGTAGAAAGATTGATTGGTCTTAGCTAAATAAAAACAGTGTTTTCAAGCTACTGTATCTCAGTTTTTGTCTCATGTTAAACCACTGAGCCTTTTTTTGACTCAATCTTAATTTTGTATGAAACAAATTCTATAGCTTATAGATTCTGTTTATCCAGTACCTATATGTATTTTGTTGTGCAGGAGCCAGTGAACTGGAGGACTTAGCCTTCCTAGGAGCACACATAGAATCTGCAAATGAAATTTGAATATCTTTTTAACTTTATTTTTAATATTAGCTTATATTTGTGACCAGTGGCCTTGTTTATTTCTTTCTGTAAACCATTTTGCTGTTGCTAAAGCAGACCATGCTGTTGCTTGAGGATTGTAGTTACGTTTCACTAGAAAATATAGATGTACAGCTTTAGTAGCCAGTTACACGATGTAAAACACAGCTTTGTTTTTTACAGCATTTCTCATATAAATTATATCCAAAGATAAGTTACATAATAATATAATGTAATTGTAGAACTAAATTACATAAATACAAAATCAGAGAAATTGTAGGCATAATTTAGTCAGCTTTAATTGTGATTTGAAGAGAGACAAAGACAACATAGAGAACACATTTTAAAAAACTATTATAGATTACTAATTCTACAGAGAAGAAGGCTCTTGCAGAGCATAAAATGAGATTTGGGAAGGGACAGAGAGGAGGAGGATGGCAGATAAGAAGAGGTATCTGGAGGAGAATAAAGATGAGAGATGAAGTCAGGGATGGCTTATAAAGGAGTTATAAATGGATATCACATAATATAAAACTATACTTCAAAAATAAATCTCTAAGTAATTTCCTATTGTTTCTTTATCGCTGAATGTAGAAGGAAGCTAGTGCATGTAATTACTGTGGATGGAAGTGAGCTATACAATTCTTACAATTATAATATGAGGAATAAAAGATCATGCAGCAATGGTCTATCTTGCCTTGTTTGTGGCATAACTCTCCGAGGATCCATTGACTGGGAAGATTTTCTAGCTTTGATTCATAGGATGGTGTATGTAGATTAGGCATTCTGTATTTACAAAAGAGATTGAATGAGCACAAAGCTGATGCTAAAAAAAGAACATTGCTTACACACTAAAAAGAAAAAAAAAAACAAGTTATGTGCCCAGAATGCCAAGTTACGTGCCTAGAATTTTAACTAAAGATACAGATTGTTAAAGGAAACACTTCATGTACACAATATGTCAAAGTCAATGTGCATTACTTCAACTGTCAACCAGTGTTCCTGGAATAATCAGAAATTTGATTCATTGTTTTTTTCTGAATTGATGATAGTCCAAACCAGCATCATTGGCCCCCCTTCTGGAAATTATAGCACTTGCTACAGTAGAACACAGTTCTCCTGTTGGTAATCTCACTTTAAAAGTCAAAGTCAAAGGCCAATTTTTCAAACTTGTTTTGCTGTACCTTTGTTTTCCAAATATTCAGCTTACAGTTGGTAATAATCACCTTAAAAATGGAAGATTTCATAATGAAGCATGTAGATAGTCATCAAGGTTTAAAAATATGTGCATATATCCAGTGACGGAAGGGGCTGGAGCGGGGAGAGGGTTATGAATATTTGAAGAATTTTACCCCCAAAAATGTCCTCTTGATTCTATTTTAGAAGTGGATACAGCCAGAGAGATGGTAGAGTATCTAAGCTGTCACACAAAAAAGTAGAGAGAAAGAAAAACTGCACTCTGTATATTGTACTATGTCTATTTAAAAACATACTTTGGAAGAAATGTTCTACACCTTCAACCTCTTCCCCTCCTGACTCAGCTTTTTGTTTTTTACTTTTTTTTGTCTTGTTTTGACATTTTTTTTAGTATGATAGCATAAGGGCCAAGAGCGCTGTTAAAAGAAAAATGACAGTCACTACAGATGAGTACCACTTGAACCGTTGTGGTTAGTGGCATTTTACTTTCATAGAGAGGAAAATCTCATTTACTGATGCACCACTCAGACTGCAAACAAAGAGGTTACATGGATGTAAAGTAAGTGTGAGAGCAGAGTCAGATCTGTTATGGCCTCTCTGGATCCCAGAGAGAAAGACTTCCAGAAGCTGCAGTCAAGGATACAAACAGGTGTGTGGAGGATTGAGGAAGCAACAGAAAAGTCACTGGCCACATACTCATAGTTATTTCAGTATCCACAGCATTGCTGGAGGAATTAGCCATGTCCCTCGTGTACAAAACCACATTGTGCTTCTTGCCTGGGAGGGGTTATGCTGCTTGGGGAAGTAAATTGCTTCCGACCTTCTACCACCCACACATTCAACTTCACACATATCTCAGTTAAGAGAGAGAGAGAGATACTGCAAACATGTCAGTAGTATAGGCAGAGGGAGATGGCAACAGTGGAGATACAATTCTGAAATAAGGGCATATAAATAGGATTGAGAGGATGTGCAAAAATCATGGCAGGATTAAGTTCAAAGGGCAGATACCTCCATTATGATGGCACTAATCCAGGCAGATGTTAAAAGCACAGCAGCTACACTGGGGAGGAAGACAGCTGTAACTGCTCTGGCAGCAAATAACATACATAGTATGAAGTGCATGTCTTTTTCTAACCCCTAAGAACTACCAGCACCTCTGTATGCTTTCTGATACTGTTCTGTACAACATGTGCCTATGTAACATGAATCTCCCCAGGCATCAACAGTACTTATATTTATCTTGTGTGCACATGTTGGGGGAATCTTGCTTGTTGCTTTAACTATATATACATATGCTCTAGGTGATATTGATGATATAGGTAAGATTTTAGATATATAATGCTTAACTTTCAAACTTTGGGCACTCTTCCTGAAAAGATGTTTTCTGAGTTTCCAAACCACAAAAGCCCAGGTCTGCTTTTATTTAAAATCTTACTCTGGTTCCATACTACCAAAAGAGAACATTTAAGAGGTGGTCTTCCTATTCATGTCTAGGCATCAGAAAACCATCCTCAGAACACATTGGTTATTGACTGAATCTTACTTTGTGTGTCTTCCAACTTCATGGATGGTTATGTGAATATATAAATACAATATCAGATAAAATAATGTAAAACAGCATTAAAGAGATAATGTGAAAGGCAGGAATAGGTAAAATAAAGGATCCTATGTATCCAAAGGTTAAACACAAAAATCATTGCTGTATTTTGGAAAACCCCATGATCAGTTTTGCCTTGGTTGTCATCATCAGTTCCTGGATTTGGGGATGACCAAGCCAAGGCATGAAAAGCCAATTAATTGAACCATGACAGCCTGAAACCACCCTACTCACTTCACTGAAAGATTCCTAGCAATACATATGAGTCACTAGGCCAATTTGTGGCAAAAACTCTGATTGTATTGCATGCAATGCCATGCCCAATTTATGGTAGAATTATACTCTGTGACTTCTGACAGTTGAACCTTGCAGATCAGCCCTAAATCACTGAACACAATTGGCTTACTGTTTAGGTATCAGAAGAGTAGATTTTATGTTTTGTTATATTATCTGATTCATACTTTCTCCAACATTTATTGAACCCCTTAGGCCAACTATAAACTATAATAGGTTATTCTTACTTTACAAATAATAATATGGCAAATTTCTGTGTAACTGTCCGTTTCCTATCCCTTCATGGTCCAACAGTATTTACTTCCCTCTTCTACACTTACTTTGATACATCTCCTGCAACTCATGTTTCCTGTGATGGGTCTGTCAGCTATATAACCTCTCCTCGGGGTGAAGCATGAGTTCATTGCATACTGCAGCTTATCTGACTCTACAAGATAACTAGAAAAGGTCTCCAATGATTTCCAAGAAGTTTATTTAGATACATAAAAACTAAGGATTTTCTTGTGGATCAAAAAAAAATGATTTTGGAGCCCAGGAAGATGGAGTGAGAATCTAAGGCCTAGAGAAGGAGGAGGAGGCATCTTGGATGAGAATGGGTAGCAGGAATAAAGAATAATGTTGCTATTTGTTTAGGATCTAAATGCTTTAAAAAGGGAAAAGAAGTAATATTGTACAAGATTTCAAGTTTCTAATTGAATGTAGTGCATATGAATGGTGTTAGGTCAATAGTTCTAAGAAGCATACTCCTTTTTCCACAGGAAAAATACATCTTGGACAGCAGAAGAGTGTACCTCCCAGTCATGCCACATCAGTGTAAGTCAGCCTAGCCCGTAAGAACCAACTCGTATTGGGGTAAACAGAGTTCATTCCAGACTTCAGCACAGAGCTTGAGTGCATGAAGGAATACTACTTTTAACTGGAACAGTTTTGGACCAGTTTTCTGAATAGTTCTAAGTCCTTTGCCTATCAGTAAACTGGAACAGCTTCAAAGAAAGGTTAAGATGATACTCAGAGGGGTGGAGAGCCCATCTTAGTAGAACAGACTGAAAATACTTTTTAGCTGAACAAAATGAGAGCTTCTGTTTGTAGCTCTATAAATGTATGAAGGGTAACAGCAGAGAGAGGGAAGAACTATCAAAACTAAAGGACACTAAGGCTAGGTACAGGCATTATACCTATCTCACTTCAAGCAGGCAGAAAGTGCTCAAAAGCCATGACTGACCAGACATTCACAGCTTTTACAGCACTTTAAAAATGGTGGATTGCACTCTAAGGTAACCCTCAATGAATGAGGTATTAGATTAAAGCGCTTTCTGTTACAGCGTGTCATTGAATGTCTGTGTCATACATTATCAGGGGATAACTTACAGCCTGATTGCTGCTATCCCAGGCAGCATTGTGCAGGGCTCATCTCTCGCCTCTGGCAGAGCTCCTGTGCTCTGCCCAAGCTGGCCCTAACTTACTGGCTGTCATTAACTCAGTAAGTGACAGCCTTTGTTCCTAGCCCGGTGGGTAGCCTGGCTGGGGGTGGGCGGGAGGGGGGGAAAGCAAAGAGGGTTTCTGCTCTGCAGCTGTTTCAGCCCCACAGTGTGCTTCTGCCTGGCTGGGGGGGTGGGGCTGCAGGGGAAGAGCTGCCCAGTAGGGCTGTGTGAAGCTTCAGGTACTGGTTTGATTTGGAGGAGATTTGGCTTGATTGTTTTTTTTAAAGGGATGGAGCTGAGGCAAGCAGGACAGCCATGGGGGGACTGGGAGAGTGGGTGGGGACTGAGGGGGGGGCTTGTGGCAGAGACCCCAACATGGTGTGGGGCAGTGGGGCCAGCAGGGATCACCCCCCCAACTGGCAGCAGCTGGTGACTGGGGGCTTTTCTTTTCTAAGAGCCAGGAGCTGGGGAAGGCGGACCAGCCATTAAGAGTGGGTGGGGGATGGGACCTGTGTGATTCAGAGATTTGGCTGATTCTCCAAATCAAATTCAGCCAAATCTATTTGGGACAGTGTTTCGAATCCCTGAATTGAATCACTGTCCCCTGAATCAGCCAAATCTGAATCTGAAGTGAATGCTGGCCACTTTGCACAGGCCTGATGACAGTTGCCAGCTGCTGGGTGGTGGGGCAGGGTAGGGCTGGAGAGAGGACCTACTCTGGTAGTCTGCTGGGCAGCATGCAGAAGCACCCACAGTGGCCAGTGCAGGTGAGCTCTGAGCCTCCCCATTTGAATAGCCCTCATCTGTTCAATTCACTCCAGCTCTAATTTATAGCACTGTAAGAAAAGCATGATAGTTAGAAGGCTTCTGCCAGGGTCTTTTTGAACATCTGTACTTAGCCAAAAGGCATAACAACAAAATGGCTTTGAATAAATTTAAGCAAAAAATTAGAATATCCATTAGAGGAATGAGTCCTTCCAGTAAGATGACTGTATGATGTATTTGGGGAACATGGCTATATGCAACTTAGGATGTCTGACTGTTTTTATGAAACTCTTGTATCATTGAATGCCTCAGCAGATATGGAATCTGCTAGTCACATTCATCCCAGACCAGATATAATGGACTGCCATTAACATAAACAACTTCCATTTAATTTGGAGTATTTAAGGCTAATGAGATAGCTAAAGGCTGGCAGCATCAACTCATCACATAAGCAAGAGAACAACTCTAGTAAAACAAAGAGAAGACAGACCTGTAAAGAGAGATTCAGGAATCCTGCTGATCAAGAGTGGTGAAAATGTGGAAGAAAAAATTAGAGTACAAGTATTTCTTTTTTTGCCTATATCTGTAATGTGTCTTGTGTTTTTAGAAATCTTCTTCAAACTTTTTAACTAGTTACTTCACTTAGCACATGTACCTGGAGACCAAAACTGTAACCAGTATCACAGTTCTTGGAAAATGTGTGCCTAAAATATCAGAGTATATTGGAGGGCAAATATAATCTCGAGCTGAAGGCAGTAGATCAGGACGTCATGGTCATGTTCTTATTAAGAGGTATAGGAAAGAAAATTTTTGCCTAGAGAGTATTACAGAGGGGCAAGAGACAGCACCAAAGTGGTGAGACATCTTCATCAATGACTTGGATGAGGGGGTGAAAAGCACCCTGTTCAAATTTGCTGATGACACTAAGATGTTGGGGGATGTGGGCACGCTAGAAGGAAGCAACAGACTACAATCGGACCTAGACAGGTTACAAGGGTGGGCAGATGAGAATAGAATGGGATTCAACACAGACAAGTGCAAAGTGATGCACCTGGGGAGGAACAACCGGCACCATACCTACTGGTTGGGGAACTCCCCTCTTGTCAGCACAGAGGTGGAAAAGGATCTTGGAGTCATAATTGACTCCAAGATGAACATGGGCCGGCAGTGTGGAGATGCAGTCAGGAAGGCCAACTGCACCTTGGCATGCATCCACAGATGCATCTCGAGCAGGTCCAGGGAGGTGATCCTCCCCCTCTATGCAGCACTGGTCAGGCCGCAGCTGGAGTACTGCGTCCAGTTCTGGGCGCCACACTTCTTGAGGGATGTGGACAGCATGGAGAGGGTCCAGAGGAGGGCCACTCGCATGATCAGGGGACAACAGGGCAGGCCCTATGAGGACAGGCTGCGGGACCTGAACCTGTTCAGCCTCCACAAGAGAAGGCTGAGGGGGGATCTTGTGGCCTGTTATAAACTACTCAGGGGGGACCAGCAGGCACTGGGGGAGTCACTGTTCCCCCAAGCACTGCCAGGAGTGACCAGGAATAACGGTCACAAGCTGGCAGAGGGTAGGTTTAGGTTAGATATCAGGAGGTGCTACTTCACGGTCAGGGCGGCTAGGGTCTGGAACCAACTTCCAAGAGAAGTGGTGCAGGCTCCTGCCCTGGGGGTGTTTAAGAAGAGGCTAGATGAACACTTTGCTGGGGTCGTTTGACCCCAGTACTCTTTCCTGCCATGGCAGGGGGTCGGACTAGATGATCTGCTCAGGTCCCTTCCGACACTAGAAACTATGAAACTATAAAGACTACCTAAATGAAGGGAAGCTTAAAAGCACACAGGTTGGAGGGGAAGCTGAAATTCCAAAACACCAGCTTAGTAAGGGTCCAGCAGGGAAAGCTTAACTACATTTGTGATAGGTGCCTAATATTTGGTCCTACAGTGGGATTAAAAGAATCTTTTCACATAATTAGAGATCTTTAAAATGCCCAATTTGTATCCTTTAAAATTGTCAGATGCAGTTGTGCAAGCAGCCAGAGATCTGCTGAATTTTAAATTGAAGTATTTGCTCTTCAAGTATTTGCTCTTCAGCATGCCCTTAACTTGACAATTTAGCTTAGATGGCCTCTTTGCAGTTCATCCATGTAATCACGGTATAACAGGTGAGTATTAGCAGATCAAAGTTGAAATGCGCAGGAAGGCACAAGCAATCTTTCAAGAGAAACAAAAAATAAATTACCTGCCAGCATAATAGCAACAGAGATAGCTATGCTTGCTGTGCTTTATATACTGTCCAGGGAACTGCATACTGTATTTAGAAAAAAAAAATTAAATTCTAACTATTTGAAACCTTGCTCACTGATTTCCAAGTATAAAATAAATTTAATAAAATTATTAAAATGACTGTAGTACCCGAATGAGATTCAGTGCCTTGTGTCGTCTCTTTGTACATGCTTAGGAGCTTTGCTAGAAAAAAATTATGCTCCTTTTGTGTGGATTTTCCAGTGAATTTATTCCTTAAAAGTGTGCACCTAAAAAGTTAATATATCCCACAGGCTTTTTGTCATTATTTTTTGGCATTCAGGAGGAGACATCGCCTGAGAAAAATAGCCACTGTTTCATGAAGTTCACAAAGGGGAATATGCCCTAAATCATCTGTTTTCAAAGAAATAAGGAAGAGATCATATTTCAATATAGCTTTTGTAAAATTATTTTATGTGCTCATTATTCAGCATTTGGTTTCCAGTTCCAATTTGCTTGTTATACACCAGGAGGAAGATTTTCAGCAAGTATAGATTATAACAAATCCATCAAAATCAATTAAACTAAACAATTAACAAAATGTAAGATGGAGACAGAAACATACATGAATTCATTTGAATTTTTTTCTATGAATTATATATTAAAACAGTGGCATATATTTATATTAACATCATTTTGAAAACTAAATGTCTCCCTTTTTCTGCAGAAGAAGGTCTGCATGCAGACTAAGGCCTTTGCAGTTTTAAATACTTAAGCTGCCTGGGAATGTTTTGTGGGAGGGAAAAAGGTTCAGATGGAAAATGCTGTCTTTGCAAAATTGAAATTTTCAGTAGGGGAAGAACTTTCCATCTGCTTGTATGGGGTGGACATCAGCTAAGGACACTGGCATTCAAGAAGACCATGGTGGAAGCTCTCTAACTTTTAAGATTTACTCTAAGCACCCACAGGTTGGGAGGAAGCAGAACACATTAGCATTTGTCAGGAAGGAAGGGCACTCGGAGCCTGCCTGCACAGCCCAAGCACAGCAGGTTGGGCGGGGGGGCGATTTCTCACATGCCGGACGAGCCTCCTCCGGTTCTCCAGGAGGAGAAGGAGGGAGGTCATGTGTATGTGTGTCAGGGGGGAAGGGGGGCGTTCTAGGGAAAATTCCTGTTTCCCACTGTACCTTACCTGCAGCAGTGCTCATCCACAGTTGCTCTGGGTGCCAAACTGTGCCCAGAGGATCGCCAGCAAAAAGGCATAGTTTTGTCTGTTAGTTATACATTGACTATGGGGCTCAATAAAAGCTTTCAGTGTCTGTTTGGGTCAGGGTTTGCATCAGGTGGATCCAGGTAAAGATGCTAGCCTCTCTCAGGAAAGCAACTGACCTTGAGGAATGGGGCGGTCAGTTGTCAATTACCCAGATTTATGGCCCAACTCAATGTAACACTGAATTATAAGTCCCCAAACAATAGCCTGGTGCTTCATCTTCATTCCAAGTCAGTGGTGCAGGGATGGGAAGGGCATTGCTTGAAAAGCACAGGATCAGTGAGGAGCTTCACTAAATCAGTATCATCAGTCTTGCATGTGGGCAACTGTTGAGCAAGAGCATGCTGAATACCAGAGTAGGCAATCACATCCTTCCCTATGAGCATACCCCAACTTACAACGGGTCACACTAGATTGTTCCCTTATTCATAAACATCACATTCAGGAGGTCAGCAATAAAGTCTCTGCATGGGTATCTGCCTTAAGATATTTAGCCAGCATGACAGGGGGTGCCAACTTCAAAGTGCACAAAACTACCACTCTTGAAATGTTATATGCCTCAGCAGATTACTGTGCTCCTATATGGTCCAGAAGTTATCACACTAAAAAGCTCCATGCAGTACTTATAGTGCACAGAGACTCATAACAGGCTACACAATTTGCACACAGATGTATTCCTTGCATCCTTGGGCATTACACCAAGTGGCATAAGAAGACAGTCCTGAACAGCGCCCTGATGCGAGGTTTCTGGGCCCAGGGAGAGCCCGACAAGCTATGTACTGTGGCCTTCTGTTTCACTAAAGTTAGGTAAGTGGTGGGATGAATGGAAATGAAATTGTTCAGAATAATCTGGTCTGAAATCTATTCCTACAGCATTTTATACCAACCCCAGACATGTCCTCCATTGGGCATGACCTTAGAAACATGGGTCTAGTTGAACAGACTGAAATCTGGATACAGACACTTCAGAACCAAACTGTACAAGATGAACATCTTGGACAGCCCTCTGTGTGAATACAGTGTCCAGCAATCAGCACAACACTTAATTGAAGCTGCAATCTTTACAAATGCCCACATGGATAGATGGAATCCACACACTGAGGGATGATACCAGACAGTGGCTCATAGCTGGCTGGAGGCTGAACAAAAGGAGAGGCAGGGGTTGGAAACATGGGCTTCACTGCCTCAGGTCACTGGGAGCCCAGAGACAAGACCAGCTGGAGTTCAGGCAGAGAAGATGAGCTCTGGCCTAGGTGAGACTGCCACCTCATGAGGGATGGGGGCAGTGAGCAGGGTACTGCATTCTTCCAACATCTTCCAGCTCCATGGGATGTAGGAAGAATGCAGCCTACCTTGAGTAACAATGGGATGTGGTACAGATTTTCATTACAGCTGTCTACCTACAGTGCTGAAGTCTGATACCATATCCATCCAGGGTTATTTTAGAGTTGGATCTGCCACTTTTACAGTGTGCTATGTGCCCTGACCTTCTGTTCATTTATGGCTGTAGAGTGCTTTCTGCATTATTACCATGCAATAAGTGTAACTTCAGTACCTGGCCTGTGACTCACCCAGTATTACAGCCTGGCTGTCTCTAGTGCAGGTAGCCTGGGAGGAGAAAGCGAGTGGGCAAAGGGAAAGGATTGAAAAGGAAACTGAGAATCTCAGCCTCTAGAAGTTGACCTGGAAAACTCTTGCTAATTTCATTTGTATTCTGCAGAGGAAAAGTGAAATGGAGAATAATCTTGCAGTGACAGATCAGAAAATAGTGTTTCTATTCCCTCAAAGTGAAATGTTTCTTAGAAACCTTTCCTGAAAGAAATAATAGATTTGGGATGGAAAAATATTCAAAAACATGAATTCTTTTTATTGGGTGTTATTTACATTTCTGGCCAGTTCTTCCTTTGAAATAATTATTGAATTATTGAATACATAAAATAGAACCATGATATTTAAGGCTAAACCCTATTTCACTTTGTAAGCCCCAATGACATGTACACAGCCACCTAACTGCAATTTTTACACCTAAAAAAAGTGTCATACTGGGTCAAACCGATGGTCTATCTACCTTTTGTCCTATCACCTGCAGAGGCAAGTCTGGAAGCTTTTGAAGGAGAGCATTGAACCAGGTACATGTAAAAGGATCTACTTTCTGTTCATTACTATCCCTGGTATCCATCATCATTGGTTTAGAGATGCCAGAAGAAATATCTCTAGTTTTTCTGTTTAATCGTTAATAATTATATCCACAGTTTGGAATTCTATTTCACAATATGCTCCCACCTGTTGGGTGTGTTTTTTTACAACTGAAATTTGGGCCTCACTCGTCCTTACAAGCCTTCCTGAAAGATCCTATTTTATTGTTCATAGTCCCAATGAGCATGCTCAGTAGTTACATGTATCTTTGCACATCCAGGTTGAATCACAAACTGTGTGTATGTCCAAAACTGTGATTATTCAGCTATGTATGTGGCAACTAACCCTTGCTGTAGCTTGTCTTCAACTGGAAAATTTGGCCCCTTCTCTCTCTCCTTCACTTTCACATCATATATTTAAAACAATTTGATCAAGTGGATAAATTCCTTTACAAAATATGAAAACACACATTCAGTGGAACCCAAGGGAAGACTGAATTTTCAGTAAAGTTACAAGTAAATCTGTTGAGTTATTTAGGACATCAGAGTAGCTGCACATGGCTAATTAAAAATAATTAGTCTTGCAGCCTCGCCTGTTCTTGTTAGCTCCTGTTAGCTAACTGCCCCTGCTAGCTAACAAGTAGGTAGGTTGTAACACTTCCAAATTCAGGTCTATATTATGCTAGCCTAAACATCACTCATATGCTTTTTTAAAGTTATTAATATGGCCTTTTATAACTGTTTAGATTTATGGCAATGGAATCAAGGAGGAATACTTCCTTCACAAAACATCTGGCTTCTAGCTGCCCATGAAAAGCTGAAGAATGAGTGTTTCCCTCCCCTGTGTTCCCTGTGTTACCCAGTCCTCTTGCTCACCCTGTCTTATTGCAGCCTCATTCAGGATAGCTCCTTCGTTGTTTTCACCACGAACTGTTCTTTTCTTCCTCGCATAAATCCAGTGGGCACATCCCCACACGCAGGGGCATGCATTTGCTGTGACAAAAATAACAGTGGCACAAATGTGTTGCTGCTTTTTGCCACTGTGCATGCCCTTGCATGTGGGGTTTGGGGAGAAGCAACATGTCTCAGTTGGGGTTGGAGAGACTGGGGCTAGCACCTTTGCTGGCCCCAGCAGCCTTATGAGAGATCCTAGGGGCCCCTTGGGGCAGCAGCAGTGCCAGTTTAGCTGCACAGTGCATGGCTCTGGATGGCCAGGCTCCAGTTCTGGCAGCACACACTGCTGCCATGTGGGTTGTGCCACCTTTTTTTCCATGGCTTTTTTTTTGGCACTGGGATGTCCTGGTATCAAATGTTGGCACTGTACTGCCAATTAGTAGCATGGTGAATACTTGCACATGTGCCACATGCAGTTTCCAGTACCTCAAACAATGTTTGAGGCACTGCAAACCACATGTGTGCACTTTCCTGGGCACACCCAGCAAGTTTTTGGACAGCTGCTTTCTGGATTCTCACATAAAATGTACCAGGAAAAGCAGTACATGTATCTCATCCTTAAGACCAGATGTGAAAATACAATTTTCACTAATAAACACTGAATATAATTTGGCTGCCTGCAAAAAAAAAAGGGGTAACAAATTTCAAACGCTTATTATTGTATGGAGCCTATCTCCTTTGGTTGACCCAGGAAGTCTCTTGGCAAGATCTCCCATCTTGTTTTAAAGACTTCAAGTGCTGAATATGCATGAATATAGCAGATCAGTAGCAGATCTCAGAATAAAGCTGAAATTTCTTGATTCCAAATCTAGTGCCAAACCTTTTGGATCACATGGCTTCTGTACTACCTCTATCAGATGTATCATTATCAGGGTTTCGGTGTAGTGTACAGTGAATATCAAAGGGCTAGAATGAAGAAAGTTCAGAGAGGAAAAGCTGTCAAGCAAATCCTTTTTCAAGTGCATTTCTTTTATCCATACTATCTAATTACCATTGTTAGATGATAATGACTAGATAAGAGAACATCTCAAACTTATGACTAAAGAAATACATAGTTATTCTTTTTAAAAACCTACAATTATCTCAATATTGGCACATTCTGCACATAGCAATTCCATGCACAATATATTCAAGGCATTCCTTGGTAGACTCAGGCCGCTCTTTGGAAAGTGAAAGCTCTTAGCTTCCACTCATTTCTTGACTATGGAAAAACAGTAGTGCAAATCTTTTCTTGCAAAGAACTCAGGAAGAAAACAGCAGGTCAGAATGTTCCGACACTATGGATTTCTATTTAAAATCTCTGGTTTTGTCTTATGAATTATATGTAGCTTTTTGCATACCTAACTGCGCTAATATTGTGCCACACCCCATGGGAATGTAGTTGAGAATCACTACCTTAAACTTATATTTAAAGTCCGTTTTATGATGCCCATAAAGCCTATGAAAGTTAAAGGGAAAATGTACTTGCACCACAATGAACTCTGAAATAAATTGTTATGTTTGTACAGCTTCTAATCCATGAAAACCCGCAACTATCTGAGGCTTCTCTTGTAACATAAGGAAGTTTGTTCTTAAATACCAGATGTACTGTAGGATTACCTATCCATTCCCAGGTCTCAGCAGAATGGAGATTTTAAAACAAACATCAGATAGAGATTAGAACATAATGAAAAGTATATAATCTAGGAAGAACTAAAAGAACTGGTGGCTAATTATGCTTTTCTGTTAGAACAGAATAAATCAATAAGGTATACAAAGTTTAGTATATGCTAATTCTCAATTACTTAAGACATCAGGAACTCTTCACAACTTTTAAAAACATGGCAGAATCAAAAGTTGTGGACTGTATGCAAGAGAGACATCTGCAACCATTGAGATTGCTTACATTTTTACTACTACTTTCACTCAGAAATCATTCAGCTGTTCTTTTCTCAAGTCAAGATACACCTGTAACAGCAATAAAATCTAAAAAAGTGGAATGAAATTCAAGCAAAAATTAAACAAAAAGGTGTTTAGGTTAAAAAAAGAATTCTGAAATAAATATCACCCTTTTAGCTTAAAAATGATAAAGTATTTTTGGTTAACATGCTATTGGAGGTCATTAGTGGGATAAGTTACATGCTCTTTTATGAAATTATGTTATGTTTTCCTGAACTTGCCATAGTTACAATAGGAAAGAAGGGCTGTAATGAACTTGCCAAGGACATCTAATCCAGCCCTCTGATCAAGGCTGTAACTTTCTAGTAATTAGTCCCAAATGTTAATTTGTTGGTTTGAAAACCCATTCTTGTACTACAAATTCAAATTAAGAGCTGCACTTTCTCTTCTATATGTGTATACAGGGGTTTTTGTGAGTTTGAGGTGGTGCATAGTGGTAGCTATTTCAGAAGAATCAACATTTATATGTGAGGGGTTATAAGTTTAGGTAGAAAAGATACTATTCAGCATAGAGCTAGGTATTCAGAATGCTGCTCTTGATAATAGTGTTAAGGACTTGATTCTGTTGTCCTAAACAGAATCCTGCCCCACTAATCACTTTTTCTTATTTATTAGAACTTATGATTTGTATCAACTTGCTCTGGGAAAGAAACTAGAATTTAAGTGATAAAAAGACAATCATTTTGTTAATTAAAACAGTAGCCAAAATGTACTGAGTACATGGGAAAAATGTCAAAACATATTTTGCATTTAAAACTAATTCAACTAAAAATAAGTGTGTTTTGAAGTTAGTAAATTTAATTAATTCTTTTGGTGACAGTATTCTTCAAGAGTTTAGAATTAGTAGATCTCAGCTCGCATCTAGTTTTTATAACTTTATATAACTTGAATAGGAAAATAAGATTCCCTATTTTTTTTATCACCCAGTTCTATAAGTCATTGAACTGAAGTCAACTGAATAAACTAAAATGATGAAAGTATCCTCCCTGCATCTGCAGAAATGGTTACAGTTGTAAAAAGATGATTACTAGGGACCTACCTAAATCATGGTGGAAGTTTGCAGTGCAGTGGCACCCTTAATCTCACTCTTCACCGTGCCCCACTTTCCTGTCCTCTTCCACTCCCCCCCCCAGCCTCCCCATGCTGCTGAGTGGCTGAGAGGCAATTAATGCTGCATTTTTTGCCATTTGGCCACTCAGTGGCAAGGGGGGAGGGGGAGTCTGGCAAAAAGAGTAGGTGCTACTGTGCCGTGAACTTGTGCTATGATTTAGGTAGATCCCTATTTATTATTTAAAGGGACAAACAGACATTATTTTTGTGACAGGATCAGCTGTGTTGAGATACATCCCCATACAGATTCACTGGCAGAGACAGACATTGTCAAGGCCCTTGTCTCACATGATCAGACCCCTGAGCACCGGGAGCATATACCCAGGGCAGCTGGGGAACACAGTCAGCCATGGACTGACCATCCTCTTATGCCATAAATGAACATTCACCTCAACAAGGCAGCACAAATCATTACTAGAATTGTTGCACAACCTTTTGGGGCATTTGTGATGCAATCAGGGAAAGGATGTCTGTTTACTCAGATTTTGTGCTGCCATAATTTTTTATGGCAGTACAAGGGTGCATCTGTTTGCAGCCAAACAAACTCTTGTTCTATTAGCTTAGTTAGTTTAATGCTGAAGGCAAACATGAACTTAGTATATTATTTTCACTGAAATTAAATACTAACAATCACACTATGTTTAGGCTAAATTAAAATATATCATTTTTAAATAATAATTATTATTATTGTTTTTGCTGTTGTTGTAATCATCCATTTTTATTCAAAACATTTTAGAAATGTACACTGTTGGCTTCAAAACTCTCTGGCTGGGAAAGCTATCCTTCCTCAGGTTGGTGATTTGATAGAAAACTGTTATCATCATCTTCCCACTCTAACATTTGACAGCCTTACCCTTATAATGCTCTCTATTATTGTAACACCTACACAGTAAATCTCTGTTGAATGCAGATAGATAGCTGAAAAATGAAATCAGGAAGCTTAACATGGATGAAGGAAACTGATCTTAATTCAACTGGATGTGACACAACAATTTTTATAAAACTCTGACATAGCAGTGACTCAGACCAACTCTTCTATTAATGGATACTATTAGATTCTCCAGCAAAAGAAAAGCAGAGAATTGCAAGCCACTTTAAAAACACGTTACCAGTCTAAATAGTTTATTCTAAAGAACTTCAAGTTTGGGTTCTGCTTTTCACTATAAAGTGCTATCACTTGTTTTCCAAAGACTGCAGGTCTGCACACAACATATTTCTGTGGAAATACCCAAGTTACTCCTAAATAACATAGCTCATGCATGGAAAGCTGTAGAGCCATACACCTCGCGTTGATATACCCTACATCTCAAAACATTCACCACTAGCTTGGGAATCTGCATAGAACTGCATAGCACTGTACTTTTTTGAATTCCAGCATTTAAGTCTCTTCTTGAATGGACAGTGATGCAACAGACGGAACATATGCCCTGGGGTATGTTTTCCAGCCTGTTACATGGTGTGGTACAACATTATGAAGGTAGGTTTGTAAAAGCATGTTAATCCTCCCAATGCTGAGAAGCAAAAACACACACTTGATTATTTGGAATTCAGAATTTAGTCCAAGATGTTTCATAAGCCCTCTATATATTAGGACTGTCAATTAATCACCATTAATGTGCATGATTAATGCATTAATTAGTTCTTGCATTAATTTTTTTAAACATGTTAATTGCACAAGTGTTTTTGGAGCCCACTCCACCCAGCAGGAAGGTGGAGAGGACGGGGAGACATACACACAGACACAGATACACAGACAAGCAGCTGCAGCATGCAGGTGGCCAGGAATGCAGCCCAGTGGCTTGTACAGCAGCACCTAGCAGGCGGAGAAGGAGTGGAGGGGAGAGGGAAGGGAGACAGATCAAGGTCCCCAAGATAATGGAGAGAGTGGGGCAGGGACAGAAGCAGGGGCAGGGGTGAATGGGGCCCCAGGGCTGGGGCAGGGAGTGGGATGGAGTTGTGGGTGGCTTGTCCAGGGGCACGTGGGGGTGGGGCAGCTCCTCACCACTGCGTGCACCCCCAATATAAAATAGTGAAAGTCCATGCATGCACATTATGACTAGAGGTGAAAAGTTTGTAGAGGGCTTGGACTCTCAACCTTGATGAAGTCATGACCTACTGTTAAGGTCTGGGCATGTGCAGTGTATAATGGTAATGAAACCATTTACCAAAGTTGATATGTTAATTAATAAAGAAGCTATAATAATGTTGTGTGTATTGGTTTGAAATAGTTTGAGTTGATTGGTCCTTCTAAGTATTGCCCAGGTTTGAATTTGATTGCGTATTGTGCAAGAGGCGATGATTGAACTATTGGGTGAGTGACAGGTGGCAGGGTTAGAAGGCTATATATCCTCTCCAGAGCAACCAGCAGGAGCTCTGGAGGCTCAGCCTTGGCCTCGGCCTCACTCTCACTCTGGCTGAACAGTCCTGATTCCAGGCTTTTGGGGTGTGGGAGTTCGTTGAGTGCAGGTTCCTTGCTGTGACCTGGTCGTTGGGATTGAACTCGCTGAGGCTGACCTGTCTCACACTCTTTGCTTTGGGCTTTGGCTGTGGAAGCTGCAGTTGGGTAAAGTATCACCCTTTCCCTATTTCAGGTGCTGAGTACCTTAGCGGGAAAAAGCTAGAAATCCTCTGGGACTGTCAGAGGGTTTCTCCTGCTAACTAGGCCCAGAGTGTTCTTGCTGCCGCCTGTGGTTTCTGGGTTGCCTGTGAAGTTACACAGCAGTTAACTGTGTGGTGACCAAAGCTCATTGTAATGTGTAGTTGACATTGAGTCTGGGATGTGCGTCAGGTTATTGTCCCTTTGGGTGTATTTTATTGTGTTGCAGATGTGGTTTGGATGTCACAGGCATATTGCATCAGGTAGTTGTTATGCAGGTTTTCTCGTGTAATACAGCTTATATTGCTCAACCTACCTGTGCTGTAGTGTGTAGCGACCCTTCCTAACTCTGAGTGGGCTTGGGCAGTAGATCAATGCTCAGGGAAATTAACTTACTTTAATGCCCAGAACCTGACTACCTGTGGGTCATAGATGATTAATGACTCTTTGGTTTAATTAATTAATTGGAATCCCCATGGGCAGTACTTCACCAAGGGAGGCAGCGGGGGACACCCCACTCCCCAGATTTCTGTGCAGGGTGGAGGAGGGCTGCCTGGTGTGAACTTGGACTCTGCTCCCTCCTGCCTTTGCCCCAGGAGCTGCATGATGCCATGTTGTGCCTCCTGCCACTGGGCAGGCAGGGGACATGCAGTGTGGCCAGCATGCAGCCCCCGGGACAAAGGCATCAGGGTGAAGAGCCCCAGCCTACAGTGGGCTTCCTGCCTCCACTCCATGCACAAACCGAAGGGGGCACATGCCCTCCAACCATCCCCTGGGGTGTGCACAGCAGTGAGGTGCCTGGATGAGCCACCCATGGCTCTGTCCCACTCCCTGCCCTAGCCCCAGGGCCCAATTCACTCCTGCCCCTGCCACACTCCCTTTCTCACCGTGGGGACCTCGATCTGCCACCCCTGCCCCCTCCCGCTCCCCCTGTTTCTTCCCTTCCACAGACTTACCTGTCGGGCACTACTGTACAAGCCACTCGGTTGCATTCCTATATGGTTATCATATTTTGTTTGAAAAAAGAGGACACCTGTGAGAGGTAATACAATTGGGGGGCAGTGATATGCCTGTACCATGTCCCTGCTCCTCACTCCCAAGCCACAGTTCCCGCCTGCCCAGCCCTGCTGCTTCCCTTCACTCACAGTACCCCACATCCTGCCAGAGCATGCAGCCCCCCCACCGTGGGGTCCAAACTCCATACCTACCCACAGCCCCCCACAACTTCACAAAATCCCACACACACCCCAAACCCACCCCAACCATAAAAATTACCTGCATAATTTTGAGTTTTTTCTGTGCATAATTTTGAATTTTTAGCTGTGTGATTAAACTAGGGATTAATTGTGACTAATTTTTTTAATCATGCAACTAATAGCAATCAAAAATTGTAATTGTTTGAAAGCCCTGTATATATAAATAAAGCATAAATATATAGTCACTTTCTGCTATAGACAACACATATTTTGCTTAGAATATAATAGGAACAATTGTACTTCAAACTTAAAATTGCCGTGTGTGTGTGTGTGTGTGTGTATGTATATATGTGTGTGCGTGTGCATGTACACACACACACACACACACACACTTCATGTAAGCACTTAAAGAAGCAACAAGGAATTACCAGTATGTTTTTGTATGAAAAGAGGGGTTGAACATTATAGAAAAGAACTGAATGAAATTTGTTGAATGAGGAATATGCCGATGTACCTTGGACTAGAACTGAAACAGTGTTAAGCAGCACGGTAACTGAGTCCTGAGAATCCAAAAAGAAGTGTCGTTCATTAAGGAAGTCTATTGGCCCTGTCTTAATTGCAACACTGTCTTTTGTAGTAAATAAAAGTTAGGCCCAAACATGATTTTTTTCCACTGTAGCATTTGCAAAATGTTCTGTGCATAAAAAAAGTAAAACACAACCATCTACTGAATAGCTCCAGTAAACTACATCAAGAAGGAACAGGGACTTAATGACTTTCATGACTGAAATCAATTTGTCTTGCTTCTACTATAATCAGTCTATTGGAATTATAATTAAAGGAGCTACTCTAGCACCACTGCAGTTAAGGACTGTCTGTACTTCCATTATATACACCTATTTTTAGGGATTTACAATTCAGCCATCAAAATTAACTTCAGGCAGGAACTTAGCACACAAAGTTTTAGCTGTCAAATATTTTATTATTATTTTATTATTATTACTTTATTGTACCAAATCCAGCAACTTTCCAAAAGTGGAAAAAAATGAATTCTAACGTTAAATATTTGTAGTATTCCTGTCATTTCTCAATTAAACAAATTGATGGAAAATGATTCATAGTACGAATATATTTTTTCATATTTTGATTAGAAATAAATATACTAGAAAATATAGTTCAAGCAGTCAAACTATTATTTAATCTTGAAAAGTCTGTGAGAATCATTATTAATGAATCGAACTAATTCTTGTCTGTGGGAATGGCATTCTGTTTAGAAACCCTCCTGCTAGTAAAATTCCGTGGTCCATTTTGTGAAAAATCTGAGGGGGAAAAATTCCAAAGTATATTTTTGTGGTCAATCCTGTCTAACATGCCACTGACTGATAGATTAATAAAATGTTTTGCATTTTACCTTTAATCTATTATAATCTTAAACAACATGGGAAAATTCCCTTTTTGAGCAAGGGTGTATCTTGTAAAACAAAGGGTAGAGATGGAATTTCAATATCCTTTATTAAATGACAGTTTTCTTGCCATGTAAGTGGTATTTTGGGACTTACGCACAATTTGCTATTCTGTTACTCTGTCATGTGGACATGTAAGCATACACATGGTTAATATACATGTTTATTAGTCTGCAAACTGGCCAAGCAGGTATGCAGCTATATAGGCACATGTGCTGGCTATTCATAAATCACAAAGTTCTGGGTGACTGAAACCCATGACTAACAGGCACTAATGTGCTAGACGACCCTTCCTTAATAGCTTTAGGAAGGGGGAGATGTAGGTTCATGATCCCCTCAGCCAAAGGGGATTGAAATTTGTGTCTATCTGTCCAGCATAGTGCTTAACCACCATCATCCATTTGAAATTGTCGTCTCCAGCAGTGCAGACAAGGAAAACCATGGGACCAGGAGAAAGGGAGCAAGTAAAAAGGCTATGTAGTTCAGCAAAATGGCAACTACCTTGGAAAGGAGCAAGTATTTAGCCTGCATGTATTAAGGTGCCAACATGCCAACAACCGCTTAGAAAGGTGTCATAACTTGGCTTCAAAAAGAGGACTGGAAAAGGGCCTAAATAAAGCCTAACGTGTGCTGTGCTTCTGTAAGCTGATCTACTACATCTTGTATATAACAGTTAATGTATGGGGAGTAGTAAAGAAGGCACTAGCTCTTTCCAGAGCAGCACTGATTTAAATGCATGAAGAGTGATAGAATTTGGACTTAGATTGCACCAGCTGCATTTGCAAAGCAAGTGGCAGAGCAGCTAAGATGACTTGCTTTAGCTGGGAAGGCATTAGTTTGAACCCTTGCTCTGTGCTTGTGTTGAAAATGACCTCCTTTCAGCCCATGTATAAATGAGTACTCTGTTATTCAAACTGTAAAATCATAGGATGGGTATAATGTTAACTACAACATACCCTTGGCTACAGAAAGTGATGTGTTTTCCTTTTGCTAGTCAAATATTTTTCTAGGCTTAGGATAGACCTTTACTTGTACTCTGCATATAAAATTCCAGTTCACTTCTCAAACCACTATGTCCATAACATTAGCATGCCAATGATACATTGTAATTATATAAAAAATAATGTAAACATATCATATGATCAACTTCATGACACTTGAGGAGTGCCATGATCCACCCCAGTCTATTAGGTTGGCATACATAATGCATAATAGTTGATAGAGGCAGCAGCACATGAGGGAGCTAGTATTGTAGCTAGCATCACATGCAACCACTTTTACTCCCTAATCCAGATAACCAGGAATTCATTTAAAGCTGGGTCAACTGTAGGCAACTTTTGCATCATACTCAGACACCTTAACTGCTCTGCTGTTCTACACTCTGCTGTAGGATGTAATTAAGCATTACTATCCCCATTTTACAGATGGATTAATTGAAACAAAGTAGCCCAAAACCACACACTGAGATAGAGTTCGAACACAGGAGAACTAATCTTCCAGAAAACAAGTAACTTCTGTTGGCTTTAACAGGAGTTTTTGCACCTTGCAGTGGAAGATTAGGGTTTCAGTCTTTCATGACTCTCATGCCTTTACTTATTCCTCAGTAGTTCATACTGCCACTCTTTTATTTCTCACCCACGCTTACATAAGTGTCTTAAAATTTATCCTATCCAGCGTCTCTGAGAGAGAGAGTAAGTGGGGTAAACAACAGGGGATTCCTTATGCGTTTTTTGCGTCCCACAGAGATGAAATCCTGAGGAACAGATAATTTCAACTACCTTTCTTCTGCTTGGTCTAGGTGTAAAAAAGTGCAGCTAATACCACTCAGTGATTCAGTCAGTGTGGGCAGATGTCTTCTGTTACCTTAATGAACCAATTAAGGAGACCTACATAAAAAAGCGAAATTCTGGCTGACTTTAAAAAGAAAGAGGAGGTGGAGGAGGTTGGAAAAAAAAGATAAAAAGATAGCAAGGCTTATAGGACAGGTGTGCTAAGGCTGTAATAGTGAATTATACACAATAAGATTATTTTAACTGTAATAGTGTTTTTAGCTTTGGGTGTTAAACTATGATTATTTACACCAGACTGATATTTTGAGTATGAGTCACAAGAAGCATGAAAAAGTGGGAAAATTGTAAACCCTTGGGAGATGTTTCTTGCTTCACTCCAACTATTTGTGAAGTGTGTCTTTGCTTTCATTGACCCTAGACTCTTCCACGCTACAATTTTAGACTTAAAAATCTTTTTCTAATACCTTCCCAGGATGTTCAAATAAGAAAAGATAGATTTTAAGAATAATGAGGACACAATTTTTAAAATCAACAGAAGCCTTGAAACTGGGATTAAGTAGTCAACAGTCATCTTATAGTCTCTCTCTCTCTCTCCATGGCTTCATTTTATGTTTGTTTTCCAGTTATACTAACAGATAACTTATAATGTATAATACAATCCTTAAACAGACCTTTGCTGCAGCCTAATGAATGTTTAGGAGGTGCAGTCTTTCTTTTTTTTCTTTTATTTAACAGTATGGGTTTCTAAGAAAAAATCAGTCATAGTTATCAAATGCAGTGTGGGAGACAGCCATCTATTATGCAGTTATGCTTTTGTTCTGAATCGGCTCTGAGTTTGTTATCACTGGTATGGCCTCCATTCAAATAAACTTGTAGTTCCCCAGGAAGTACATGCTTACATACGTAATGTCTTCATAGTCATACCTTACTATACATAGTAACTTATTTCGGAAGTCCCCTACACGCCACAAAATATGTATCATTCAATCACTGCTAAAATGACTTCATCTTCAGGCTGGAAGGGAGCCCACAATAGTGCACAGCACCATTGATATCAACCAGGCAGAGCAGAATTACCCGCAACTGAAATCTGGCTGGCATAACACAGGTCTCTGCTCCACCTTGTTTCCTGTAGGTGCTCTGCTATCAAGGCAACTGGAGAGTGGTTGCAGTGCAAAGGACTCCTAGTTATGTTTGTCTTCACCTTAACCCACAGAAAAGTGATATTAAATATGCTTGCTTGTGCACAACTTGCAACTTCCTAACTGTACATAAACCAGATCATGTTTCTGCTATACCAGGCAGTCTCTGTTCTGATCAGTATTCTAGAGCTAAATATCACCATGTGAAAAGTGACCCTCTTTAGCACTCCAGCTGCCTCCCATATCTTTTTACAGAATAGCAGCTTCTCCACACACAAGCTTCTTCCATGTTAGCAGAAGGAAAGCCCTCCCTCATGAGGAGACTGAAGAAAAAAAAAAAGATAGGCTTATTACATGGGAATAAACCGGGGAAACTTTTGACAAGATGAGACATGATCACACAAATGCAGGCAGAGTGGCAAGACTTGGGCCATTCTTGAAGTGTATGACTTGTTATGAATGATAGTTAAAGACATATAAATACTTCACTACAACATTTAAACAAGTTTTTACTGTTAATTTTGGTACATGGAACCTGTGTGCGTGTCATAATGTAAATTCAGTATTGTGCATCATTCCAGTATTGCTAACAACATGTTTTGAAATTTTCAAGATTACTATTGACTTGAAGACTGTAATGTGAATAAACATATAGTCTTTCATTACAGAAAAATAAACAATATTTTCTCATATCCAAATGCACAATTCCCCCACAATTCAGTTGCTGGAAACTGGGGCAAACCTATAAACTAGAAAATATGGCAATAGCAGTCCTGTGTCCTAAGTCTTTCCTTGGTTGGGGATGGGAGGGGTGCAGGGGTAGAAGGAAAGTAATGCTGCTCCACACAGCAACACAATGAACACACCGGGCTCCCTAGCTTTTGTGACTTACTTCAGTATTTTCAAGGAAATATATTTTTCTTCATTCTATCTTTCAAAAATGAGATGTGTATCTTATTCCAGAGCATTTTGTATACAAAAAAAATACAGGAAGTAGCTTTATCTTACTATTTACATTTTCAAATACTTATTCAAGGACTTTCTTCTTTAAGTGGCCAAACTGGGGTGCTATCATGAAAAGTACCTTTTAATATCAAGCATGGAATTGCATTTCATACGGGGGAGAGGAAGAGATTAACAGCAACACATTCAGCTCTTGGAGAAAGTTAGGTTTTCTTGTTCTGAGTCATTTTTTACCATACAAAAGCATTACTGAAAAGATTTCAAGGAGATCATCAGTGAGGTCCAGAACAACAAAAAAATGGTGTCTTGTTTGAAAGGAGAGGGGAAGTCATTCAAGGATCATATAATTTTATGTCTAGAAGGTTGAAGCTAAAAGACGCTGAGATGTTGAGCCCTTGTCATCTACTCTTAGGATGAGTAATTTGAGTTAACACACCTTTTTGTAATTTTAAACCCATTTTCCCATCAGTGATTCGATATAAAAATATATGCATATTTCATAGAATGTGTGGTTTTCTTTTTGGCTTAATATTTAATAAGCTGCTAGAAATTGGGTGGACTGTGGAAAAGACACCTGCATCACTTTTTTGTTATATAAACCCTCATCTTGGCTTTTCTTATTCAAACTACCTGAAACCATACACAGCACAATGTGTCCATTCAGAGATTCAATACAGCTGTTTTAGTAACACCTGCTCTAATAGCATAGTCATTATAGGTAGCTGTTCCTTCATTAGTGTTACTAACTTGATATCTATCTTTACATGTCTCTAACCCATATTTCAAATACTCTGTGCTGCTTTTTCCCCTTTGCTCCCTCCCTTTTTTGAGCATCTGCACATTCACAGATAAGTGGAAGGTAATATAAACTATAGGTTGAACTAGATTTATGTAAATTCAGAGCTTTGTATTAATGCTTCTATGCTATTGTGAACTGCTAACAAAAGGTTTTTTCCCTTCTTGGTTTGGTTTGGTTTTTTTATATAAAAGTAAAGGCTTGACCTTTAAGCAAACTAGGTAGGCACAAATGTCTGCCTCTTTCTTCCTCCCCATTTTCCTATGTCTTTGGATATCAAATCCTACAGTCTCATTGTTAGGGAAAAGAAAGGAACAAACAGTAAGTTGAGAGACAGAAAGTGCGTGCTTAACTTTTGAAAGACACTCTACTATACTTATTATACTGAGTTTGCCTTAGAGATGTCAGTCACATGTGTTCTGAAGTATAAAAGCAGACCTCATATGCAATTGGCCTCTATCTTTTAAAAAGTAATTGTTTACATTTTGAACTGCCCATAGACATGTTAGAATGCAAAGTCTTCATAAGGAATCAGGGCAGCAAGCAGGCCAAATTGCCCCCAGATGGCCCAGTGTATGGGCATGACTGCCTGCTTATAAAAAGAAGTTTTTGAAGATCCCATCAGTAGGGATCTCTGAAATTGATGCTGGAAGTGCATGGCACAGCAGCTTTTTTTAATCTTGGAGTTTCTTCCATGCACCTCACCTCCGCTGATTGGTAGAGGGGCTTCATCACCTGCCATACACTACCCATGCCTGATGGCTGGGAGGTGAAAACTACAGCGTATTTAAAACCATGGTTTTCACCTCCTGGCTATCAGGCTCAGGCAGCAAACTGTGGGGAGGATGCATGGAAGAAACTCCAAGATTTAAAAAAGCTGCTATGCTACACACTTTGAGCTCAAATTCAGGAGATCCCCTACCCATCAGGCAACTTAATGAACAGATATGATTGTCGAAGTTGGGGTTTCTGCTCCCCCCCATGTCATTTTTGTTTCTCGCCTTTGATTATTAGTTTCCCAGATGCTGAATTTTGCCTGTTTTGTTTTGTAAACCTTCTGCCAGACACGCATCAGCAGCAAGAAGGGCTGAGTTCACATTCTGGCATATCTAATGGTTATACCAGTGGCTTAAGGCCCCAACCAGAAGTATGGGAACACTAAACTTGACTTTGGTATCCCACAGACAAAACCCGATCCTCACAAGCAGTATAAGCCAACAACTTCAAATTACCAAAACAAATAAAAAAAACAAATAAAAGAGCAAAATCTTAAATGCAGTGTGAATGTTATCTCTAGAACTACAGTTCATAGGTTGAACCTGTTTAGATATACAGCACCCCAGCTCAGGCCAGTCTGGGATTGGAGGGTCTCCCAAAGGGTTATTTCCAGGGTCTATGCTGGAGCTGTCTTATGATTGTGGTTCAGAGCACATTGGGAAGCTGCTTGTGTTTGGCGGGTTGGTTGATGCTCCTGGAAAAGCAGCAGAGCACCAGAGGATGGGGTGGAATGGACTGCGGCTTCAACCAGCATACAAACACCTCAAAATTTCTGGGCTGGATTACATGGCCTGCTGATACAGAAACTGCAAGCCAAACTCAAAAGGAAGCAAGGTTGATTACTAGCTACAACTTGGCCCCAACAACACAGCTTGGCTAGAGCCAAGGACCGTCAAAAGAAACAGAAGGGGAAAGCCCAGCCTGCCCTCTGGGACCAGGCTACAAGTAATATGGCTCACACAGCTCCACTGGGCGCAAAAGGGGTACAAACCTCAACCCCAGCCCAAAGCTGGCAGAGCCCAACCCTTGCCAATCCATCAGAATTAAAAACTCCCAGGTTTCAACCCAGGATAAAAGCTGCCAGGCCTAATTCCTGGCTAGCCAACCCAATGAATCCTCTCTGGTATTAATCCCTTAAAACCTTAGAAAAAGGGGGAAGAAAAGGAGGATAAAGGTGTTCTCAGACTCTGGGACAATTCTCTCTCTCCTGTGCTCTCTCTCTTCTACCCAAGTTTCCCCTTTCTCAGGTTGCAGATTCCTTTTCCCTTTGGAGGGGACTTCTCCCTTCAGCAACTCATAGCAGCATCCTTCAAACCAGCCTAGCTGACCTTATATCCCTTAGCCTTGTCCAGTCAGGGAGTGCTACGCTTCAGTCTCAGACCAGAGGATTTTACATAGTTTGTCCAGATACAGGGGCTACCTTCCTCACATGGCCAGACCATATGTTTTCTTCATAAAGCAACAGGCCAGAGGAGGAAAGGAAAACAGGTAAATACAGAAAAAATACACAATACGTAGCAACTAAAGGCACACACTCCAGGTCTTGCTTGTTGGAGGTAGTATAACTCCAGTAAAAAACAGGGCACAGCACCCCCCCACCAATTCAAAGGGGTGCCAAAATGGCAGCTCCTAGGGAGCCTGCATCATTGCCATTGGTGCACCAATCCCTATTTGTAGAGCATGTGCTGAAGCAGCTGCAGCCCAAGCCACTGCCACAATAGCAAGTAACCTCTTCAGCAGGTAAGCATCCCCTACCCCCATTACCATCATCCAGAGCACCAACATTTCAAACCATGCCTCTGCTTACAGGCTTCCTGATTTTCATCCTTGTTCCTGATCCTGCCTGCCATCTCCTTGGTCTAGGCCTCAGCCTATACCCCTTTTGCTGCAGACTGTCTGGCTGACTCCTGACTTGTGGTTTAGCTTGACATTTGCCCATTTCCTGGTTCTGAACAGCTAGGGCTGCCTGCTTCAGATCCCAATCTGGATCCTTACCCCACTTCCCTGCTGTGGTGCATGTGTCTACCCAGGGTGACTGCCTACATCCTAGTCCCTTAAAGACCTCAGCCTGTCTGCTCCTGATCCCCTGATTCAAGTTGGGATCTTTGTTTCCCTATTTCTCACCCCCTGGGTTGTGACCTTCTCTAAGGTCAAGCCCCTGGTCACAAACCTGATGGTCCTTCCCAAATATTCCTTCTTCTGATGAGCGTTTCTCATTTTAGTCACTATTTTTTCTATGTTCCACATAAATTTGATTTCCTTCCTCCATATTTAGGAGTGAAAAATCTCTATACCAGAAATAAAAGAATCATGAAATTAAGATGTATACATATTTATGCATGTCTGATTTTCTGCATCAGTTATCCTTTTGTATATAATTTTGGGACTCACTCATTGCCCAGCATCTGGACCTTGGCAGGCTGGGTGGGAAGGGTTGCCACGGGTAATATTCTTCCACAGTCCCTTCTTTGATAATTTTGCTAGATTTGAGAAATTAATAGGTTTAACGGTCACTCTTCAGTTTTGGAGCTCCCTGTCTCCCAAGGCTTGCCAAGAGACTGAGCCTGGCCAACTTTCAGAAAGGCTGCAAGACCTTCCTGTTTGTGCAGGCATTTTGCAAGCAAAAACAGATCAAGATTTGGTTTAATGGGTCTCTTCTCTATTGGTTCTATTTTGTTCTTTGTTTTATTTATTCTAGTTGTTCTGTTGATTTTGCTGTAAGCTGTCCTGAGCCTTCTTTGGGAAGGGCGGCCTATGCCTTGCATACACAAATAAATAAAAGGATTGTATTTTTGTTTGCACATTTATTTTATCTTTCCTAGACTAAGCCTGTGGGAGAACAGGTTGAACACTTAAATATTTATATTTTTCAAGGAAAGAATGAAAATACAATTCTGGAGAGTAATGAATGAGTATATAGGTAAAAGTCCTGCTGAAAGAATTTGTTTTGTTTTCTTTTTACCTATTTTGATTAAAAGACACTGATAAATATAGTATTATCAGAGTTTGAAGGCCTGTTTGAGGTTTGTCTACAAATAGTACATTGAACTTCTCAATAAGACCATAAGAAAGTAGCTGACATGAAAAGTGAAGATCAAACTGCCCCTTTCCATAGGAGAAGGCAAAAACTCATTCTTGGGACCCTGCCCAAAGAAGTCACCTTATTTGTTCCCCCTCTCCTGAGAAGATGCCCCTGCAGCCAGCCCTAATCTGGCCAGCCTCTCGTTTTGAGACCCTAGCTCTTCTCAGTCCCTGGCTTCCCCAGTGATCTGTAGCACCCCTACCTCTGAGAGCTCCTTCCTTTGGATTAGCTCCTGGGAAGGAGACAAGGTGTATTCTTTTTTAAAAGAAGACGGTTATCAGAGTGCTGACTTGTAGGGCTGTACAAAATGGCACCGTTCCATTTCGAGGTTTGGACAGAACAGCGTTTTGTTTTGAATCACATTTCAAGTTGAAACAGTTCTTCCGTTCACTTCATTGAAACAGTGAGGCTAGTTCAACTTTGTTTCGATGTTTTGCCTGACCATCACACTGGGGTTGCGAACTGGGGGGGTCTTCTCCATCCCGATTGTAGGGCTGGGGAGGGAAACTGAGCCAGGGTGGGAAACCGAAATGAAGATGAGCCGGGGATGGGAAACTGAGCCAGGGAGGAAAACTGAGCTGGGGAGAGAAACCGAAATGAAACACCCAGTGAAATTTCGCACAGCCGTATTGACTTGTCTCAAAAAGCACAGCAGACTTTGCTTCATAACAAGCCATTCCTGTTCAGTCTGTCCTTACTTAGACTTACACTGGGACTATTCCTTATTTCAGCCCACCCTGGGACCTTCTACCTAGCTCACACAGAGCTTCACTCCTTCTCTTAGGTTTAATCAGCCACACTTGCAACAAAAGCAGTTACAAAGCTGCAGTCTTAACCTGGAGACAACACAATGATGTCATAGGGAACCAGCCAGGGGTCTGGTGGCCTGCTGTCAGGCCTGCCCCTGGGGTGAAAAAGGTACCTAGGTAACCTACTTAAGGGACTATATACAAGAATTATTTAAAGTAAAACCTTACCACACTAATCCCCCTACCCCCAAAGTGCTCCTCACTGGAACTGCAGGCCTGAATACAGCTCACCTAGCCTTCTTCATCACAGTAGCTATGGAACTTTATTTTCCCACAACAGGGAGCATTAATATTAAAAAGTGAATGAGTGATGTATAAGAGTTAATTGGTATAAACTTCCCTCAAAACTCTCTGGGCAGTTGGCTTCTGTTTGGTGTTTGATTAAACAGTGAAGATCTCACTCTAAGCTTGCTAAGTTCTCTTCTGTGCCTACAAGGAATACTGTTTTGGCTGTGTCTTTATTTTTCTTTCATGTGATAAGTCATTTTTCACATCAAGTTTCCTCTTCCTCCAAGTCCTTCCTATATCTGTGCAACAATTTGCAGCTGACCATAAGCAAAAAATATGGTCAATCAGCATTAGTTAAACTGAATGGGCTTTTTACTTTTATCCACAGTGCTCAGCCAGTGCCTAATTTGGGGTTTTTACATTATCTATCATAAATTAATGGGGAAATAAAGTTATTCTAGGATTTTCAATAATAATTTTTTAGCACCAGAATGCAAAACACGGTGTTTATTTTTATTACCTTATAGAAACAAATGCTAAGGTCAGAAAGGTGTTTGTGAAAGGTTTATAATTTCTAACCTAATGAGAGTTTGTAAAATGATGTGACACCTGTGTGATTGCCTTTTAAATTGAAAAATTAAATACAATTGTTTTGGTTGTTTTGGGTTTTTTTAATATGTACACTAGGTAAAAAATTTCTGTATCCTTATTGTTGTTACAAAGAGGTCTTTACTTCTTTTAACATTACTGGCCTTCAGGATCACCCTTGCATGATGGATGTAAAATACAACATTCAAATCCTCTTCCAGATTATCAACACTGCTTCTCATGTCAGCTTTAGAGATGCAGAGAGAAGGCATTTATGTTTATAATTCAAATACTGCTCTGGAAAAATGCTCCTATAAATTACTAACAAATTAGGCACACCTGCCACCTTTGTCTTTTGCTTTGTAGATTTTTTTTTCTCTAGTCCCTTCTTACTTTTCTTCTTTTACTTATAAAATAGATTTTTAAAATAAAATAAAATTATATTTCATTAAGTAGTATCAAGGAATTTGATGCAAAGAGGTTTATTTTTCTTGCTATGGCTCCTGCCATTTGAATGTCAGCCTTGGCTTGGGATTTGTCAAAGACTATACCAAGTCAGTCCACCTGGAAGTGGATAACCTGTTGGTGGTGCAGGCCATGGAACTGCAAATGTCTGGATGCAACCCTACCATTTTCTGTAGACACTGACATGCCTTAACCACACTAGCCCAGTGGGCATTCTAGACTCATAAATGATTTTTTAAAATATTCAACTGAGTATTTATGATGTTTGAATATTCGGCTTCTTAACATTAATAATCAGAAATGATATATAGAGCATCTATTTCATCATTTCTCAGCTGGATTACGAAATCTTTCATTTACAATTGTGTGAGTCAAAGTAAGACCTCACTTAGAAGGACAGGTATTACTTCTTCACCTTGGTAAATACTTTACAAAATATGTAAGTGGAAGAGTTGGTGTGAAGCACCACAACTTGGTAGTATCTTAGGCAAGAAGCAAGGGGACACAAAAATGTAGGGTAAGAAATTGTTAAAGCAGTAGTTCTCAACCCATTGGGACTTGAGGAACCCCTCTAACTTCTGTGAATTGAGAAATACCCAGTCCAAACATTAATGTATAGATTACAGTGTTTAGTTCCTTGTCTGACAGTGGGGGTGGGGGATCATTTAGGTAGAGGCAGACCTGTGCCTGAATTTATCTGCCTATCTCCTAACACCTCACATTCCTCCTCATACCTCACAGATACTTTCCTTCAAGAGATTTGATCATACTGCATGAAAGGGATATGAACAGAAAACCAGTAGCAGATGAGGTTGATGACACTAAAGGCCTAAAGGAATTCATAGTTCCTGTGTTTATCGAAGTATCTGGCTGAGAATGCAATGAGAAAAGAATTCCCAGTTTATGATATTTTATGCCAATAAAAAGGAAAATTAATAGAGAGTATTTAAAAAAGCTTTGCCATTGCAATGGAGCATATAATTAGGCAATTAGTGCTGTTAAAAATCGAAAAACGACTAAACCCAGAGGAATTGCATCCAAGATTTCTGAAGGAAGCAGCATAGGGAATAAGGCCTTTAACTATGAGTTTTCGTTACTTTGCTATAGACTTGGTTATGATAGAACTAAACTAACCTGGCCATATTTAAGGAAAAAAAAATGTAGGTGGACATTTATAAGGATATGTACAACAGCTTGATGCATAATAGCAAAATCTTTACAAAAAGAAAAAAAAAACGATATGGTCATAAATCTTTATATTTCAGGGCTTTGGCTGCAAGTCCCTAACTCCCCCAAACCCTACTCTGCACCACCATGTAGTCTGTACAGGGTAGTGCACATACCCCTGTGCCCCCTGCCACATGGCAACAAGAGAGACAGCCTCTGGGGCCCACAGGCCTCATATGAACCACTCATGAGCTGCCACTTGGACAGCCCTGCTTGAGATGAACCTGAAAATTATGATATGCAAGAAGTTTATATTTCACACATTGTCTGTAAAGTTCAGGATATTTATAACATGTTATTTACTGAGCGAACCAGGGAATTCTCCACCGACATTCTGACCTTCCTTGTCTTCCAAAAATTCATCACCATCCTGGAGGGGGAAAAGTTTTTACCACATTTTAAATCCAGAAATATAAATGTCTTGTTTTTATTAATGAAGGGAATTTTCTCAGTAGACACATGGAGTATAATGTTGGGTCCAGATCCTGCAAACAATTAGGTACACATTTAATTTTACATGAGTTGTCCAGTTGAAGAAAATGTCTTTCGGGTCAGGACTAATTGATGGTGTTCTTGATAGTCATTCATGATGTAGCTGTATTACTCTGAGAGAGAGAGAGATCAGTATATGGATGATGAAGTTCTGTAGACAGGCCTGGTTAGTTAAAAATTTCAAATGTCAAAAATATAATGTAAACATTGGTACTATTACAACTACCTGGCCAGCTGTACCTCTGTCTACTTTACTGTCTGATTTAATTACAACTGCTTCCAGGCATAACCACCATCTTCACTGATCTCAGAGTGGAATGGAAAAAATTATAATTTTTTCTATTAAAACTAATAGCCAAGTGTGGTAGGCCCTGCTTGATCTTTTTTAGGATCCTGAGACTGGTGACACTGAATAACAGGCTTCTTCATATACTTCTATTTAGTGGGTAGCAAAAAACAAAGAAAAAATATTTTAAAACAGCAGTCATCTAATCTTTCACTTCCATGCAAGCAGCATTAGACAGACTTTCTTTTGAAGTGACAGGATGCAAACTGACCTCCATTCATGATTTTTTAGAAACCTGAGATCCTCCTGTGACCCAAACTGGTATTGAGTAGTCAGTGATGCTCTCTGTATTACCCCTCTCCAGTGTGCATTAAGTACATGAGGTAGCATTCATGACAGAGAGGATCCATTACCATGTACTTTGATTTAGGGTCCAGGTGTGAAGATTCCTTCTACACTAAACTGGTTTCTCCCAGATTTCTTGGGCACCCTTTTCAACTGGATGTACCAATCATGGCTCTTACTGTTTGGATAGTTTGACTTATTTATTCACAAAGGACTGTAACCACTGTTCTGATGCCTGTCTGTCTGTCTGTCTGTCTGTCTCGCTCTCTAAAGAAACACAGTTTTGTTTTTCCTTTTGATATATTTGGTAGGACTGGCTGTATAATTGGGAGAGATGTTAGACAAGTTTTTTTTCAGGACCATCATGGCTTCAATAGCTTTCTATATAAGGGTATTTAACTGTCTGTATAAGTGGAGTCCCTAACTACCATTGTTAGTTTAACTGTCTACCTCAGTTACAACAGTACCCAAGACTACTACTAAAGGTATGGAAAAAATCACATTTGCAATATTATGTGTAAGACTCTATTGTCTTGGCTAAGTACAGACAGTCAAAAAGCCTGAGGCTGAATCAATTTAAACTAGGCAGCTGCCTCAAAGTTGCGTAGGTTGAACTGATAACCAACTGAACTGACATTCAGGTTTCAATTGGGAAAGGCAGGGGGAGGTCTGCACTGACCCAGGCCAGTAGGCAGGACGCACATGTCCCAGTCTGCTGGCTATTGCCAGCCCAGCCAAGTGTCCCCAGCCCCCTGCTGTTCCCTTGCAGGGGGTTCAGGAGCCCCTGTCTGAGTGCCAGCCCACCTTGGGGGAGCTTCCCCCCAACCCCAGCCCAGGCCTAGGCAGCCCTAGGAGCTGAGGGGAATTCATTCCAACCCCATCCATTTGTCTTAATTGTCTGCTGAAGTCTCAGTTGGTATCAGCTGGTAAAAATAGGAATCAAGAACTCCTGTCTGGAGGCCTATGTTGAGGCTATTATATCACATCCTCATTTCTCATTATTTCTTCTCTATTTTCCTCTAAATCATGTCTGTTTTTCTAGAATCATATTTGTACTTATGCTGTCATATCTGAGCGATTACTATGATGTCTTTCCTAGGTGTGAATGACAGTACTGTGGCAGGACATATGGAGCAAGAAGTTACTTTTTTGTTCTGAATGCAGTGAGATTGACATCATAAAAGACTGCACCAAATTTTGTGAAAATTTCATCTGCCACAGCCACACACAGTTGTACTGTGCAGTCCGTTTTGTCAAAGGTACTTAGTAGTTGCATATGGCCAAAGCTGGGAGAGAGAAATGATAGCTTTGGTATTTGAAGCCAAAAGATGACTTTACTTGAATCTTTTCGATAGAAGCCTTAAGGTGGTTCTGTACAGGTGGGGTTACTAAAGAACACAGAGCCACAAGCACATTTTGTTTGAAAGTGACTTCTAATAGTTCTCAGTGTCAAACTATATTCTGAACATAGCAACTGCTTCATATTCTTTTGATACAGTGATTTATTTGTCAAATTCCTACAGCACAAGACATCTCAACAGTTTTGAAGCTGCAGACTGAGGGAATATATATGTAATATATTTAGCAAATGCCAATGGAAATCACAACATATGTATGAATAGGGATGGCACAATATTTCCTGTCTGAAAATAGCTATTTTTAGTTATGGGTCAGGAACAAGGTGGGGCTCTATGAATTTCCTATGAATGAAACATTTAGTTTCACTATGGATTTCCCCCAGATATTAAACCAGAAGATCCAAACAACTTTATTAATAGTCTTATTGAAAGGAAAATAACTTCAAAATGAGAGTTAAGGCTGACTAAAAATCATGCTTAGGTCATTTCCCCACTTACCTAGGTGATTAGAAAGCATTGTTGAGATCTGGTTTAGATTAAAGGAAAGTTACAGTATTAAGTATGATATTAGTTTGTCAATTCTATATAGCTATTGTTGTTACTACTACTACTACTACTACTACTACTACTACTACTACTACTACTAATCTACTTCGACTCCTAAAGGTAATACATCTTCCAAGATTGTCTGTTTTCTTACTATTTTCCACATCTGGGTTAATCTTCACAAGAAAAATCATATCTCACAAGTACAAAACAGAATCTTTCACATTCAGGAACTTGAAACATTTACTTGCGAACTGACCCGTAATTTTATTGGTAAGTGTGAGTTCATGGAGTCGTGTCTGCTCTCCTCACACACACACAAAGCAACCTATCTCCAAATGCTAATGGTTTTTCAGTTTTTCTGTTTTGCTATTTTCTACTTCTTGTTTGTAAAATATCTTGCCTTAAAAAGAGTGAGAGAGCAACAACAGAGAACCATTATCAACCAACCTCTTTGTTCCCTTTGTCTCGATTATCCTTGTTCTCTTCTATTCTTAATTCTCTGTATTCTTCCAGGAAGCCTTAAAAACAAACATAACAGGAAGCAGAACCGAATAGCTCTATCTATTATTTGAATAGTTTGTTTGTTGCATTCATGTAAAGGCCTTTTTAGGCAGGTGTGATCTGATGGATTATCAGGGGAGAGAGAAAGTACATTTATCTGTTATACACAGTTACCCAGACTAGTAAATTTGTTTTTTTTTATTGCATGTTATTTCACAAATCTGCCAAAAATTATGGCAACTATTCTTTTCAGTGAATTGTATTCACTGAATATAGTACTTAATGAAGTTTAGAGTATAGTTAGAGGATGATTTTGATGATTGATTTAATATTAATGTTATAATAATACCTAGGTTATATCTTATTTGCTATTATATGTCACTAAATCTAAAATGAAAAAAGAAATGATACAAGACTATTGTTCAGTTATAAATAAGAAATCATTTTTCAAAGCATTTGTTGGTCAAAAAGAAGACTGTTCTAAACACACAAGCAAACGCATAATAGCAGCATGAACAAAGGTATAAAGTTAAGGATTGGAAACATAAGGGAATGCTCCAGAGGACTAGGATTCATATAGGAAACATGTTGGGAATGAAATAAGATCCAAAAGATTATAGACAGGATATTTTTTATGTCCTTGAAAGTAAGCACACTTGAATTAAGGTAAGCTTCAAGAAGGAGGATGCGAGGGGATGATGTGGACCATGTGTTAAGAATGTTCTTCTCAGCATAGCAGGCATGTCAAGTATAGATTGACATGAACAGTAGTGCAACTAATAGGGTGCAACTGGAGCAGCAGCTTCTGGTGCTGAATTCTGGAGCAGGGAATGTAAGCATAGCTGGCAGTTGACCATCACTTGTAGTGCAGTAGCTGGGGCTGCCCCATGCACCATTGCTGCCCAGGTCACTGAACTGCCCTTTTATGTCTTTGGTAATGAATGAGGAACAAAATACATTATTTATGCATAGGGTGATCATACATCCCGGTTTAGCTGGGTTCAGTAAGCTGATCCTGGCCAGTTGGTCAAAAGTTGTGGGCCAGAGTCTAGCGGGGAAGTTAAATGGTATGATGCACCCAGCAGGCAGGCTGGCAGGTACTGCTGCTGCTGTGTGGAAGCTAGGAACACAGGATATCTAATCTTAGTACGGTGAGCATAAATCCACTCCAGCCTGGGATTTTGACCAACTGGCTGGGATGTATGGTGACCCTATTCATGCAGAAACATGGATTTCGTCTCACCAGGGAAAGTTGGGTATTTTTTGAAAGGGTATTTTTTGAAAGAGGTATCTTAAGTATGCTGTAATAGATACAAGTAAAAGTGTTTGTATTTAATTTGCTTGGCTGCCAAATGTTGTCAGTGCCAGAGATTCTTACGTTTCCCATAAAAAAAATATTGGTCTACAGAACTACGAAGTTTTCATCCCATCACAAATATGCAAGTCATGTTAAAGAATATTTAGTTTTAGGTTTGCCAAGAATCCACTTTCCAGCCACAATGCTTACATTTTAATGATGCCTCAACTCAGGTTGCTTACAGCAGAATTCCCGAAGGTGCTACAGGGTGTCCTGTTAAACTCTGGCAAACAGAATAGATTATGGGTAAGTATACCAAAGGAGCATGTATTTCTGAATAATGAAAAACATTATCATCCCCACCTGCCACCTTCTATTACTGTACATCTGCCAATAAAAGGTTTTCCTGACATTATGCTACAAATACATGTCATTACAGGGGTGGGCAAAATACGGCCCAGAGGCCAGATCCAGCCCACCAGCTGATTGGATCCAGCCTGCAGCAGGTACCCACCAGTGAATTGTATCTGGCCCCACCAGCAGCTGCCCCTGCTGCTCTCTGCCTGGGGCTGAGTCCTGCAGAGTGTGCTGTGCTCCCAGCCTTCCCCACCAGCAGACACAGCTTCTGAGCAGGGCTCCTGCTGCTGCCACTGCCCAGGGAACTGCTGGGCTCCCCCAGCCTCCAGCAACTCAAGAAAAGCAGATGCCACTGCCAGCAGCAACAGAAGCCCCTGCAAGAGGGGAGGAGAGGACAGGGAGCCAAGCCTGGCATCACCTGTTCTCTTAGTCTCTGTTTCACATCTGCCCAGCCGAGCTGCAGCTGAGGCTGCACTAGGCCCTGCTGCTATTGCTTCCCTCTCACTTGCCTGCCTGGTGGGGCTGCACCAAATGCACCCTGGCTCCTGCTGCTGCTCCCCTCTCCTGTCTGCCCCTGACTGTCCATCAGGGCTTTGTAAACAGCCAAGCTCCTTCACACTCCTGCCTCCCCTTTCCATCCATGAGCATGTGACACCTCCAACATGCCCTATGCACACCATACCCATGCCCAAACACCCAAACGTCCCACACACCACACACTTCAACCACACCCATACACACTCTACACACATCCCACACCCACACTCCCCTTCTGTGCCTTCACACACCACACCTGCACCATACTACACCCCTTACATCTCCTGCAACCACATACTCCCCAACCATACATCCCCCACACCCTTCCACACACAATATGCAAGCAAACTTCCCCGTCCCAAAAGAAGTACTTCCTGGGCAAGGGGAGAGACTCCCAGTGACAAAGGTCAGGGGTTTAGGGGGCAGGACTTCCCATCACAAGATGGCAACTAGGGGGTGGAGCACCTGCCAAGGGATGGGGCTACCCTTGCGGCCCTCAACATGTCACCAAAACTTGTTAAGCATCCCTCCACCCACAATTATTGCCCGCCCCTGTGTCAGTATATACATCTTATATGGTCTAGCACAGTGGTTACCAATCTTTTGAGATTCAAGGCACGTATCCTTAGACTTAAGACATCCCTCAGAAAACAGCACCTCTTAATTTTTACTCATTATTCTGATTATTGAAAAAGACTATATTTACTTGAATATAAGACAAAATGAATATAGGATGACCCCAAATATATACCCCTTCAATAATTTTATATTCTATAGATGGAAATAATGTAAATTTGTTGTTATAGGTCTAGAATCTAATTATTGGAGGTTTGCCTTGAATTTTTCCCCATTCCAGAAAAGGGTAAATAAATCTGGGGGGTTAAAGAGTCCTGTTGCCATCTTCCCTCTGCCCATATTCTTTCCCCTGAGCACCCTTTCCCCCTTCATTACTGTCAGACCCCGCTCTCCCTAAGTATATGGAAAGGAGGGGCAAACTTGAAAATATTGACCTTGAAATAAATGTCTATAGTAATTTACATATAGACAGTTCATCCAGAATTGATGCATTTTACCTTTTTGGAAACTGCTGCAAGTTTTAGTACAGGTCCTCCACAATGACCCTTTTAAGCTGCACTTTTATACCTGCATAGGTTATACAACCTATACATTTTTATTTATTTAATTATTCATTTTGTGGCTCAGGCCAAATTAGCCAAATCAGTTCCTAATGATGTCAAATGAGCAGACTTCACTTGCTCAAATCTGTGTAGCATCACCGCTGGCAAGTATCTTCCCTCCTACATGCTTCAGCTTGGGGCTTCAGATACTCTCAAATCCATGGTATGCATCCTACATGTAGGTCCCAAACCTGGAGGCCTTGGAGTGCAGATGCCCCCACATCATTTCAAGCTATGGTGACTCACAACTCAGCACTGTGTATGTACTCCAGATATCCTATACAACGTATCCATTCCATGTGCTAATTAGTCCCCACTCAGGACATATCATGAGTATTCTTACCATGAGTCCTGGTATCCTTCAAAAATGCATATGCAGATGAGGTTCAGGGCAACCTTCTGGTTCTACTTTGTGGAAGGAAGGGCCACATTAATCATATGAAATGGGCTGAGGGGGAGGGTGACAAGGATTATGGGTGACTGGTGCCTCCTAATACTGGGGGGGGCACTAGCGGCCAAGTTGGGGGGTTCCCACAGCAGCCAATCATTGATGGGGGGGGGAGTGGCCAATCAGAAGTGCTGGTGACAAACCCAGAAGTGCCAGTGGGGAGCGCAGCCAATCTTAGAGGGTGCACATGCACCCGTGTTCACCCCCATGTGTCACCAATGATTCTGGGTAAACTGTTTGGGGCCCAGTCTGGTGAAGAAACAGGAATCACTGGAAATGGGAAAATAAAGCGCAACTTAGCTGTGGGAGTGAAGAGGGAATTGAAATGAATGCAGTATAGTGGTCCATTATGACTTGAAAAAGGGTTGGTGCTGAAGGGGCGCTGAAGGGGACTGATATATGGTCGTGCCAATAGGCACGACCATATATTTTATTCAGATGGGCTGTACAACATATTCCTAGGTAAGTTCCTATCAGCATATCAGTCTTTTGGCTAAGATCAAGCATTTTTGGCACCAAGGGAGGGTATCAGAGCTGGCTGTGGCTCTCCCAGTGCCTGCCTGGGATTGCAATACCTTCAGGCCTGGTGCCAGTTGCCCGTGGAGGGAACACCAGGTTTTTTTTAATGAGACGTAAAAAGGTTCCCATCAGTATTCTTGCTCAGTATGGGCTGTGTGTTTTATAGTCATGCACAGTGTTAGCTGCATTTAATCAGCTTCATAGCTGGTATCTTACTAAGCATGCACTGTTTTTGGTGGCAGTTTAATGATACACAATGCATTTCATGAGGTTTCTGTGTATGCAAGTCTGAGGGGGTTTTTTGCACCCCCTGATGCTGTTGGGGGGGGGCAGACCTCAGTCTTGTATCTGAGTAAATATATATATACACACACATACACACATTGCAAAGAACTCAGACCACAACAGAATCTGTTTAACATTATGACGCACCTATACACATGCCTGACAAATTCTCTGACCAGTTCTAATTAGAATCCATTGGAACAGACTCAATTAACCAAGTCTGTTGGAGTGTTCTAATTAGAATGCACCAACAACCTTGACATCACATGTATTCAACATCCCCACATTTCAAAATGGTAGTGGGGGAGCTTTAACTAAATCTCATTGAACAAGCTTTAGTTAAAGTGTCCCTGTCGTCATTTTGAAACATGGGATGCTGAATGCACAAGATGCTGCAGGCTTCTAAGAGCCACTCTAATTAAAATTCACTCTCACCTCCCTCACCCCAGAACATGTGTAAAGACACCCATGAATTTCTATATGAAATTTTGGGGTTTATCCTGTGAATCATGTTTAAGCACCTAACAGTGCTTACATTGTATGGCACCCTGCAGCACCACTGAAATGCTTTCAAGATACTCCAGAGTGCTGCAGCACCCTAGTTAAGTATCACTAGGCTAGTAGTTAGTTACCCCACTAGGATAGCTAAGTTGTCTTATTGTCGCTCAAGGAAGAAATTTGCAAACACATTTGGAGTGGCAATATTTCACTGTTTTACTAAACTACAAAAGGACAAAAATATAAGCTACCAAACACTTCTTTTTCCCCCTCCCATGAATGTATAGCCACAGAAAAACAGCTTCCTTTATAAGCAAGGTGCTTTTAAAACTCAGCCGCTGAATAAATCTCTATTCTGAATCTTGTAGAGATCGGTTGTCCTTGTACACATCTTTGTGGAGTGAGTGGGACAATTATCAGCAAGTCAGCAGTGGCATATTAAATGTACTGTACTTCCCCTACTACATGCATTGATTTCTACATTATTCATTGGCTTCTGCTCATAACAATAGAAGGTATCATAGTAGAGCTGGGATGAGTATATGTTCAATATTGTATTATTTTGCTGTATATGAGAAGCAAGACTACAAGTTTGATAAATTACTCATAGAACTTCTGGAGACCTATATCTATCACCCTGTTCTTTCTTTGCCCTGTCAGCAGCTAGTTTTCATGCTCCAGATAATTCAAATCAAAATGAGAAGGTCTTTCACTGATCTTGAATTTATGTGTTGCCAGATCTTCTTTTGTCTGTATACTAACTGTCAGTAGCAAGATAAGCGGGAAGATAATGCACAGGCAGAGAAAACTCCTGTAGCTAATGTTTCTTGACCTATATAAGGGAGCAAAAGACTCTTGCCTCTCACTAAATCTTCTAGCTTATTAAGTCATGACTACAGAGCCAGCTGCACCTCTGTTGCAGGTTCCCCACCTGTGAATCTGAATGTGTGATTCTACCTTTAAATCTGTCCCTCATAAGACTCATATATACACACATGCACACCAACTCCTCAGTGGATCTGCAGTCGCAAAGGCTTGATGTTTGGATTTTGAGGACATGTCCTGCAGTGATTAATACCTGATTCATTTTAGCAGGTTTAAGAACAATTCATAGCATATTGTGGAACTACATGTTTTTCCTTCCACTTGTGATATTGGGAAGATTTGCACTGTTTTATTGTGCTGGGCATCTACTTGCTTTATGGTAAGAGGGCATGAGTAGGCTATAGCTTTCTGCACTGTACAGCTGCTCTGGGAGCTTGAGGAGCACGATCCTTTGTGCTCTTGAAATTACTGGGCAGGATTGGGCCCCCCAGGCCCTGAGAATGCTTGCCTGGTTTTCCCCATTTACAGAGATGAATCTTCCACTTTCTGGGGCACACCTTAGTAAGCAGGGAAAGTACCAGGGCTTGAGGGGCCCAATCCTACCCAGGACTTTCTGGTACACACAGGATTGGGCCCCTCAAAACCCAGAAAACATCACTCAGTGTCTCACAGTATCAATAACGGGCAATGTGTGCTTTACCCAATGAAGCAGTTCAGCTGGGCACACACCAGCTCTGGACACATCCCAGCTTATCTGCTTCATTTCACAGCATCTGTTTCTACCCTGAGATGTAGTCAGACAAAATACAAATTTAGATCTCCTCATCTCTCTCCTTTATTTGAATCTGGAAACTGTTACCTACTCCTCCTCCTCAAGATGTATGGCAATCTTATCTAACCACTGGGAAACCTCATGGTACTCTACTGCTGTTTGCAACCAATGGTTTCTATAAGAGAGATTGTTTTCATAAAGTAGTAGGAGATCCTGGCTCCCCAAATTTATTGTGTTATTTGTCTAGCTTTATCTGACTGCAAATCCCTAGTTACTCTGGCACCAGCTTCTATTATTACAGGCATTTTAGGTGTCAGTTTTCTGTTAAACAAAATGTCAGTGGATGACCTACCCTGCTTTATTGGTTATCTTCTATAATTTTAGTGTGCTAAAGCGGGGTTGGGGGAAGGGGGAATCACTTTATACCCTTTTTCACTAAGGCTTTTATTAGTTTGACAGTGTTTCTCATGATCTTGTTGGATGGGGGAGATCAAAGAATTGTGATTAGGTATCTATATTTGAACTTCACTGCACACCACTTCAACTCATGTCCACAAAGATGGACATGGTCAGCTCTTACTATGTCAGGCATACTATAGTTAAGAAAAATAGGTTTGAGAAGCTCAATCAACAGTTTAGCTATATTATCTTCTAATAAATCTACCTTAGGAAAGTAAGAGTAAAAGTCTAAAACTAGTACATTTTTCAGATAATATAAATACATCTCTGCTGTATGGCTCTGGGAGTAATTTATCCTGACCCTGTAATATAGGCTGTTTCACTCAACTTATCTTGTATTTTTGGTGTATGCCACAAGCCTTAAAAGCAATTCATTTGAGACCAATGTAACATATCTCTTGCACCTCTCATGATTTTTTTTCATTCCCTAAAAAACTCATATATCTTTCTTAGCATATATTTCTTTAACACCTAAGGAACAGCATCCAGGTTCTTTTAAACAAAGTTCCATCTAGATCAGGGAACTGCACCTGAATTGATATTGGGAGCAGGAAGCTGGCTGCCCTATGTATTACTGTAAGAGCCTCACCTGCACTGGTCTAACAACCACAATCACTGTTTTGTCTATAAATGGACAGAGGGTTTTATTTTATTTTGTGTTTAAATAAAATTAACATATACAATATCTAGCTTTGGACATTGCTCTATTATTCTTCTGTCAAGTGCTCTAGATTGTGTGTTTGCAGCCACCAATATTCTCCTGGATCCATATTAAATTTATAAATGACACATTTGTAGCTGAAAAATACTCTGTGCATTCCCAAATGGGAAGAACATTTGCCAACCCCAGTTTTGGCAATAGCAGTAAGTGATTTATAGCCAATTTCAGCCAACACTGGCCTCCCATAAATAAAAAAAAAGTGTGCAGCTTCCCATGCTGAATCTGTTGTATCCAGCCTTTAGTTTCCACATGCTTTTCTCCTACAGATCTCTTTTCATGTGGTTATTTTTGGATTCTAAATTATATCTACAATATCTAGACATGGTCTATCCTCCATAAGTTTCATTCTGAACTGAGTGACTTCTGTTACTTAGTAAATTTTGATTTCCTTGTCAGAACTTAATTCTAGACTAACTAGGAATGCTTTTTCTGGGGATTTTTCTTTCAAATTCTAATCACAGCCTACCTCTTTGACATAGCTCACCTCCCGCCGCTCAAACTGTAACAGAGGATCTCAGCCCCTGTTACTGAAAAGGAAAGAGCCAAGCAGGATGGAGCTAGCAAAGCAAGTGCTGCTAGCAGGGGATCTAGGTAGAAGGGACAGCAGCTGTGAGCAGCACAGTTAAATAGAGTTCAGGACCCAGGCTGCAGATTGCAGACGTCAGAGTGCTGGAAGTTGGCAGGGCTAGCTGCAAAGCACGGGTGTGGCCATGGGGATGGCTGAAGGCCACAATCAAAGCCCTTAAGGCACCATTAGAGTTAGGAGGTCTGATCTAAAGGCAAGACAGCCAGGGATTTGCACTGGAGATGGTGCCAGAGGGGTCAGAGTCCAAGAAACTGGAGTTTGGGTGTTTAGAAGTCCCAAGTATTTGGCCAAGAAAGAAGGCATCAAGAAAGAAGCTACTTCAGTCTCTAGAGACAGCCTCCCCACATAATCACATTAAGATCAAGGAATGGCAGACAAGAGACAGGAGGTAAAGGAGACCATAAAGGGTATCCACCCCCATGGCCATGCCCATGACTTACAAGTAGCATTCAATTGCAATTGTTTGGGGCTCTCTGGCTCAACCAGCAAACTTTGTCCCTCAGCACTCAAACCTTTGTTCAAATGTCATGTTTCCTAGCTTTGGCCCTCTTCCTCTAACTAAAACTCTCAGCCCTGGCCCACTGTCTCAGACCTCAGCTCCTCAGTCTCAGCCCCTAGTGTTCCTGCCCAGAGTAAGTCTCAAAACACAGATTGCCAAAGACACCCTGATGCATGGCCACTAAACCATCTCTATAGCCACAATTCTACCCTCTGGTCAGAGTGAAAGCTCCAAAGGAAAAATAACTATAAAACAAAGCATAAATCATGGAGCCGTAACTCAGATCCACCTTGGATCTCTAACAGCTGCTGCACTCCTATGTTAAGGAGCTGGCTTGTTCCCTGAGCCTTCAAGCTCCTCTCCCTGCAGCCAGCAGTTGTAGATTGCCTACCCAGCACCTAATCTCTAATCCCTTCTGATCACCTGACCCAGCTCTCTGTTAACAGGGTCCAGGTACAGCTACCTTTCTGATCAGTAGCCCAGCACTCTGTGGCCAATCAGTTATCCTTACTAAGGACTCTGACTCTGTCAATTGAAAAGCCTTGTGAAAAGTACTGGTCAGATTTGGATGCCTTGACATAAATTAAGGTATTGGAGGTTTCTCCATGACTGGGTGACTGCAAGTGTTCTTTGTAGTGTAGCAGAAATCCCCCTTTATACATTTCCCTTCTGGACAATGATATAACAGAAATCCCTTCTTGCCTGCACTGCCCTCCACCCCCAATTTTTTGTATTTCTTTTTCCTTCTAAGCATTGACAGAGACCTAGCACACTTGTTGCATGGGTGTGGCAAGGCTCAGAGCAAGCCAGAAAGCTGAAGTAGCTTTCTGTGGAGAAACCTACAAACTACACCTACATCTCAATTAAGCTCACTGTCGCTAAAGAAAATAAAAGAATTAAAATATCGAATTCAAAGACTGTAAATATATCCTGGTGCTAACCTAACTCACTTACTGTCCCCAGTAGTGTTTGATCCCCACTACCTCACATTGCGTTTTTATATATTTCTCACTGTGCATTTTTATATTTCATCTATCTCATCTTTACCATGGCATTTTGTATTTTATATTTTATACTTTTAGACCCTTAAGGAATGTACTCCCTGTAGAATGAAGTTACACCCTGGACCATTGTTAAAAACTGCATTGAAATTGTAATTTTAAATTGATAAAATCTGCAATATTGGGCAGTCCCTTGAAGGAATGCAGGCGTGAATGACAAACCAAGTACCTCTGGCTGTTAATTGACAATAGCCTAGCCAAAGGAACTTACCATTACAAAACTCTATAAGCCATTTCAAGCTAATCAAGCCAATGAACTGATCCCTGAAACTGAGCACCCACCCTCCTGACTATTCCTATAACCCATGACAATACAGCCATTAAGTCAATAAGTCAAGAATGGACTCCTGAAACTTCAGGTACCGGCAGGCAGAGACCCCTGTGACTAACAGCTGTCAAGTACTACTCAAAACCTACCTGGGACAGCAACCTCTGGATCCTGGGGGATTACACAAGTCTGCCAGAAAGGGATAAAAGGCAGTGAAGCGTGACCCTCAGTGGCACCCTCTCATCCAGCCCCTGATCTACCGAGACAGAAGGTCAAGCAGGCAACCCCCTTCTGGAGAAGGCATCGCCTTGAAAACTGACCATCAACAGCAGACTGCAGGTCCTTGGAGAGGTAGATATACTGATACCAGTGCTTTCACAACACTACAGCGGCTACTGAACACTGTGCTACATGAGTTTAAATGACATGGATTTGAATGAGTGAGTGCACGTGTGTGTGTGTGTGCGCACGCTAAGGTGACCAGTACCACTTATAACACAAAGTTTACATTTATGATTTTATTGGTAAATTCACATCCCATACAATAAATTAGAATTTATTATGATCCTGAGAGTTGTTCCTTTGTAGCTAACAGTAGCAGTTCAGAGACCAATCCATTCATCATCAAAACGGGTCATGCAACGATGCATTGTTTCACCAACTTGTTTTCCATTTTTGATGGTCATATGGGTTCTTATTAAGGATCATCTCCCTTCTGGAATTGATGATGAATCCCAATTGGATGGAGAGATTTTCAATCTGGGACATCTTTGCTTGAAGAGCAAAGTAGTCAAAACAACTGTCCTTGACCTTCGGTATGCTGACTGTCATCCTTGTGTACACCAAGAAAAATTTCTAGACTGAGCTGGCTTTCTTTGAGAAACCTGCTGAACTTTGGGCCTCTCTGTCAACATCAGTAAGACTGAAACTCTGTATCAGCCTGCCCCAATCCATGAATGTGACTCCTTTCCTCAAATTACCACTGAGGGAAAGATTCTAGAAGCAGTCAAGCACTTCCTTTACTTTTGTAGCCACCTGTCTCAGAGAATGAACATGGATGAAGAAATTAAGCACAGGATCCAGTTCACAACTGCCTCCTTCAGAAAATTGCTTCAAAGTGTTTTCATTGATCATGATCTCCGGGAAAATGCCAAAATCCAGGTTTATACTACAGTCATCAACCACACTCTTCTTTACAGATGTGAAATGGGAGTGATATCTTGCCTGGAGAGGTACCAGCATTGCCTCTAAAAAATCCTCCATATTAAATGGGAAGATTATCACACAGATGCCAGCATCCTTGCTGCTAAAGCGAATGTTACTGGCGTTGATTCTCCACTCCCAAAACAAGGACTTTACTCCCAGTTTAGTTGTGACCTGAGATCTTGCAGCAGCCAGAATAAATGCTACAAAGACACATTGAAGACTACCTCAAGAAAATGGGCACTGACATCAAAAGGTGGGAGAAGCTGGCTGCTAACCAACTCTGATGACACCACAACCTCAACCAAGTGGCTGCTTATTTCAAGGTAAAGTGTCTTCCCATAAAGCAGAGAAGAAAGAGAGGAGGAAGGAAAATGAGAGGAAACCTAGCCTCCAGCCTACGTTCCCCTCTGGAAAGACCTGCAACTGCTGAACATGGATTTGTGGTTCAAGGAAAAAAGGCATCCCATGTAACTATGCTGCATGTAACTATGCTTTGCTGGGAGATATCCACCCTGCTCTGATATCTCATTTCCAGTAATAGAGGTAGTTGTCTTGTTGCACCAACCCAGCAAAATTGTGAGAAAAACTGTTCAGCCTCAGGGCACTCCCACTTTCTTATATAGGGATCATGTTATTTTTGTACTCTCAGGTAAAAGCATGTCACTTCTATATAAAGTTCTCATCTGTAATGGAATTTCCTAGTTAGCCTCCTTTGCATCAGATATCTGAAAATTGTTAACCACATCAACTTCATCAGAGCTTCCTTTCTTATTGCCTTCCTTTTCACTAGCAGATATGAAGTGAAAAGTTGTTGAAAAATGTTCCAGTCTATTTCTCCATTTCCATGGAATTTCATCTCTGGAGACTGTTATCCATTCTTATACTAAGGTTATTTTCTTCAGTTTCTACCAACCCACCCATTTCCAACCCATTCATATGCTAAGGTTATTTTCTTAATTTTCTGTTTGTTTATGCTACCATGCAGTGATCAACAATTACTCTGGGCTCTTAAAAGTGATTAAATTTATTCAATGACCAGTTGTATTTTTTACAGACCATGGGTTTCTCCAAAGTACCAACCCACAAACTGCTTTTCTCTAAATCTAAACCACTTAAAATTTAAAATTCTCAATACCATTTTGGCTCATTGATACCTTTAGCTGAGGCACAGCCTGCTTTGCATTCTCCTCATTGCTGTCTATTCTAGTAAGTATCGGGTGATGGATCCAGCACCACTGCAAGAACTCTTTGCCAGTTTCTGAAATGGATTATAGATGAAGAGCATGTAAGATGGTAGTAAGCACTTCAGCAGAACTTTCTGACATTTCAGTACAATGCAGAGTGATAGCAATATATATATGACCAGAAGGAGATGTGGAACTTCTGTAGGAGGACACAGATCTAGAAGTTGTATGTGAAACTTTTCCTGGCCCTCCAACATAGGAGGTTATACCAGTTCACAAGCAGGTGGTTACTGCCATTTGGAAGCTGGCAGACTGGCAATAGTGTCACTCCATTAATGAAGATTTTTGGGACATAAATATGGTGTTTTACCCAGGGGTGGTGTATATAAACAACATGAATGAAATAACATCTAATTCTGAGGAAGCAGGGTAACTGAATTGAGTCAGTGTTGCCAGCCTTGACCATTTTCAAGGAGCCTAGGCCAAGCTGAAGAAGTGTGATAAGCAGAAGCCCCCAAAGCCTGTTTCTGAGTGACTGTAGCATGAACCTTTGAAGCTATGACAATTAGGTTGGTTAGCAAAGTCAAGGAAGCCATCCACATGTCTAACTAAATCAGTAATAAGATACAATTACATAAAGCACAAGCCTGAATGGAGATGTTACAAGGGGAGACAATTAATTAAATAATTCAAATATACCATATCATAACTTTATCTTAAAAATATTTTAGTACTGGTTGATGTAATGAAATGTATTCAATGATATTTTGCTATAATAGATATATTTTTGCTAAGATGCTTAGATAAGTTACAAAAACAAAACAGCCTGTCAGAGAAAAATATACATTAAGGTAAAGAAGAAATAGGACAGTGTTGAATAGCCTTGTACAATGAGAAAGGAAAGTAGATAACAAACTCTCCCTTTTACTTTCCCAAAATTGGTTGGGATATAGTTGGGGATGGTCCTGCTCTGAGTAGGGTTTGGACTAGATCATCATTTCTCAACCCATGCATCATGACCCAAAAGTTGGTTGCAAGAATATATGAGAGGGTTGCAAACACACTTTTAAAATGGATTTTCCTTTAAAGGAGAAAAATCTGGGAAACCATGGGTTTCTTGAGCATATGTTGACATTTCATAGAAGCAGGACATTGGCTCCTGTGGTTTTGCTGCTTTACCTGTAGCAGGTTTAGGGTGTTAGGACTATGTTGTGTCAGGGTTGACAGTAGTTTTATGTAGAGTTTAAATTATGGTTTGAATAGGATGGTGTGGATTGCACTGATCTTGCCTCAGGCGAGGGCTGGACTAGATGACCTCTGCAGGTTCCTTCCAGCCCTACTTCTCTATGATTCTCTGTGATTCTAAAGATACAACTCCCAACTAATTGATACCTTCCAAGTCCACAAGAAATATGGTTCAGTCCAGTTCCAAAGGTTTCAGTGAAACAAAGAAATTTAAATAAAACCAATCAGAGAACATTTATGAGAATATTAGAACTAGCCATTTATAAGCAGGGGGGGAAATTCAGCAAATTCAAGAAGACCTGCTACTTTTCTGCGAACTACTCTCCTCCCACCTCTCAAGTCTCCCCAGCCAGTGTAAGTGAGAATCTATGTTGTGCTCTCATGGGTAGCCAGATAGACTTTGGGATAAATGTTTGTTTTGTGCTTTGAAGTACAAGCAGATAAAAGGTTGGACTGAAGACCTGTTTCTGCCTCTTTTATCAGTAGCCAACCCACAAGGTTACCTGTAATCTGGGTAACACCAGGGCTATCAGTGATACACATGTAACAATCCTTAGCCCAACACAAATGGTATGTGACCACGTCAGCTGATGCACTACCTGATCATTCTACAGTCCTTGGTTGACCATAGGGGCAGGATCATAAGCCTACGTGTATAATTTCTCAGCCTATTGTGGGCTAAGATCAAGTTTTGTATTAAAAAGGTGAATTATAACCGTGTGCTGAGGAATTCCATGATTTATCTGTTTGGACAACTTAATTATCTTAATTCCCTCTAGATAACATAGCTACACATAGGATGCCAGTGCCTACTGTTACTTTAGGGTTCTCTGCAAGACTTCTCCTGTAAGAGTTTCTGACCAATAGCTTCTGTTGCACAGTATGTGGGTTGGAAAAAAAGTAGAAGAGCCAGAGAATTGTAATGTCACTGCAGGACTATCTGAATATGAATTAAGCTACATGTGTTTTAATTCAGGAAAATGTGTTATTTTCTAAGTACTCTTAATGATTTGTTTCAGCTTGCAGAAATCCAGGCTGTTGCAATTAATGTGAGCAATATGAAGTATGCTCCTTTTTTTCGTTTAAGTAAAAAGGTTAATAGTTAAACATTAGTAAGTTATGTTCTCTACACTGATGGTTGAAATCTGACCTCACTCCATATGAAGTTCTCTAATACTATAACTTAAATTTTAAGAGGAATTACTGTAATACCATTTAATCTAGATTCTCTTAAAATCTGGTTAAGAGCATGTTTAATGTTAGTGTTGTTTCTTCTTCTTTCATCTGATACCTGTTCTGAGACCACTGTTATATTTTGATGCAGTGCACCAGCATCCACAGGGCAAAAATCACTAATGATACTGTTGTGGTAGTGTAAGAAAGAAGGCCAAGGACTGATTAGGCATGGAAAATGAATTGTTCCTCCATTTGTCTGTGGTCCCATTAATGCATAGTTAGGAAGTATTTCACTAACTTTGATAAATGACACCTGTGCCATACTGGGCTGTCAATCTAACAATGTTATGATCATTAACTATTGTTTTTTAAACAAGTTAAACATATACAAATCCCATGCATTTATCAAAGCTATTAAAATGGAGACCAATATATGAGTTTTTCCTTCACTTCGTGAGATTGTTCCAGTCTTAAAAACCTAATATTGGGATACCATCCTCCCCGAATCTGCCCCTCCAACTGGCCTAATTTTTAAAATCATACACTCCCTAATCTTCCTAGTAATCCATCTAAAATACTTCACTGGGTCTATTAAAAGAAGCCTTTTCATCTGTTTGCAGCAGCAGCTTGTTTATTAATGTCCACACATGTTATTAATATATTTTCACATCTCCTTTTTACCATTAATCATTAACAAAGTTGTTAAATAAGATATTCCAGCACTTGCACTGTGACATTCATTTCCTGACAACTTGGCGTAGTTCTGTTTCTCTTTGCCTTTGCTTATATTCCTTCAGTCAGTGTTGGGCTTTTTTTTTTTTTTTTCAATTCCTTTGATAGTGCTTGCATCCCAGTCAATTTGACTGAATTAAAAATAAAAAAATATAGCAAAGGACTGCACTGAAAGCTTTATCAATGTACAAATCTTGAATATTCAGTGCATTGCTTTTGTTTACTGATTAAGTAACTCTGAAAAAGAACACATATGTCTGTTGTCTATTTATTATCATATTCGTAATTACTCAAAATATTGCAGTATCCTAAGAAATTTACAGCATCTCTGCTAATATTTGTTTTACTGCTTGGTGACTAGAGGTGTAAAAAGCAGTTTTCACTCCCTAACAGTGGGGGCAGCCAGAGCAGGAGCAGCAGAAGCCACACATTTTCCACCCCTTTTAAGTCAGTGCCTGGGGCTGATACCTGCTCAGCCATGCCTAGTTACACAGTAGTGCCTCTAGATATATTTACGCTGCTAATAGAGTATGAGGTGCTCTTGTACCTCAAGCATGCACAGACCTCCTCCTGTTCTCCCTGACCATCCTTAGGTGCTTGGGACAAATACAAACACTGCTTTTCCTTTTGAATTACCTTGTTGTTTAGGAGATATGGTGAAGGAGCTTTCCACATGGCTCACTTATCCAATGTCTGATTTATAAATGTGTGATTATTTTTGCCCTAATTTTTCCACATCTTATGAAAAAAGGTTACATACTGTCCTCTTACTTCATAATTTTTCCCATCACGAAAAAGACCTGAAACTCTTACAAATGATCTAAAAATTTCTAGTGCAGATATGTTTCCATACTGTAATAATCAATGCTGATATGAACAAGTGACTTGCTAATTTATTCATTATCCATTTATATACCCTTTCTACTGAGAAACTGGTAGCAGTATTAATGGATTTATTGGCAAGTCACAATCTGTGATTTAATATATTGCCATACAGTTTCCCAAAACTAGTGCTGAGGCAATTTCACTAGCTATGAATAAGAGCTCCCACTTGCCCACACTGTCTCAATAGCTAAACAAGCTGTTCTATATATTTCCTTAATCCTTTGTACTACCAGATGCCATACATACATTATTTTGCAAAATACATTCTTTTTATAGATGTGCTTTCTATCCCCTTGAAAAATAAAATGGCACTACAACATTTATAGTTTATTTAGGACTTGTGTAGTTGTATATTGTTCTGTACCTTAGTTACTCATTTATTTTACAGTGCTTTCATTTGACCCCAGTATTCTTTACTGCCATGGCAGGAGTTCGGTCTAGATGACCTGCTTAGGTCCCTTCCGACCCTAGAAACTATGAAACTATGCATTAGCAGCTGCATCACAAACAGGTATAAAGAGGTGATACTTCCCCTTTATGCAGCACTGGTAAGGCCACAGCTGGAGTACTGGAGTACTGCCCCGGGCCCCCTTGGAGTAACTAGAAATAATGGCCACAAACTGACAGAGACCAGATTTAGATTGGATGCCAGGAAGAAATTCTTTACAGTAGGGTTACCAGAATCTGGAATGAACTTCCAAGGGAGGTGGTGCTCTCCCCCACCCTGGAGGTCTTTAAGAGGAGACTGGACAAGCACCTGGCTGGGGTCATCTGACCCCAGTGCTCTTTCCTGCCCAGGGCAGGGGATCAGACCTGATGGTCTACCAAGGTCCCTTCTGACCCTGAAAATGTATGTAATCTATGAAATCTAGCTATGTAAATTGTGCCCAGGCAGCCCAGACAGCAGGGGGCCAGACCCCTGCCTGATGCCTAGTCACACAACTCTGCTTTTTGGGTACTCCCATGCCTCAGCCAGCCCTTCTGCCACCCGATGCCATGGTCCAAAGCCTAGGGTTGACTCCTCAAGCCTGCTGTGACCCTGGGGCTGCTCCACCGTGGCTCAAACTTCTGTGGTCTTGTGGCGCACGTCTGGATGCTGAGTCCAAGAGCAATTAACTTCAGACCAAATGCACCAGGGTTTATCACGCTGCAATAAGTGAATGTGTGGATGCATCTGAAGTATGTGACCTGACCACTTAGTCACTCACTGAACAGTTTTTAGATTTTGGTTTAAAAAAATGCAGAATAGACATAGGAAAAGAATATTACTTCAGGGGGAAAAGTAATATGGTTAGGAAAAACCCATAAATTAAGGAAACTCTAATAAAATCTTATTGTTGGACTCTAGTTAAACAATATGGTACAATGTAAATAAGAATAAAATTACATTTTTAAAGATTAAAATGCTTTTCTGGTCTTATTTTTATCAACAGGAAATAATGAAGATAGGCTACAAAAGGCAAAGCCTTGAGAAAATGTAAAAAAAACACAAGGTATGGTAGTAAAACTTCATATTATAGTATAGACCATTTCAGAGAGCTATTGAAAAAGATTTACCATTTTCCAAGGTTTTTAAAATTATTGGACCATATATATCAACAGATCAGTTGTAACTGAGAATTTTCGGTTGAAACCGCTTTAAGTTCTGCTTAAAAACTAATGACATAGGTAGTCCACTGTTATTATTGAAGACGAAATTAAACTTATATTAATCATATACTTACAGAAATGGTAAGAACACTTAAATCTAAAGGTATGATACTGTCATTTGACTAGATGATCTCCTGAGGTACTTTTCAACCCTAATTTTCTATGATTCTATGATCTTACATGGCAAAAATTAGTTTGCTGCAGTCTAGTAGCATCCCATATGCAGATGCTTTACACCACAGCAAAGTTTATTGGGAAGTTAAGTGCACATGCAGATGAACCCAGTATGTCAAATTTTAAGCTTCTATTTTGATTTTTGCATTGGGAAAGTTGAGTTTGTTTTAATTTTTTATAATATTATACATTTCTGTATCTCTTCTGTACCTCAGTGAATATTGTAAGTCTTTTGGCAAGACCTTAAATTAAATCATTTGTATTATTGATGGGGGGGGTTTAAATAGTGTATACACTAGTGTAGAGTGTGCCCATTTCTATAAAAACTACATCTAAGAATTAACATCTATTTATTACTGTCTTTCATAAATATTTTTCTTTTACTGTTTTTCTGTTATAGAAAATATGAAAAGATGTTAAGAAAATAACATCTAAAATCAATATGGACAAACTTGTATTTTTTTTCCTAAAACTCCTAGGTTTCCTATTATCCTCAGCTTGTGTAGTAAAAGGAAAAAAGGCGTTGCTAATAAAATATAATCTGAAATCAAACCTACTTTCTAAAACTGTATCCTAATACATATATTTTTTGCACACACATTCCCATGAATAGGGAAAAAAGAGAGACTGACATTTCTCTTATTGGTGTACATATTTGATTTTACTGCATTGACTTATCAGAAAAACACCATTAAATATTGTTAAGTAGGTTGAATTTTTTCAGGATCAGGTTTTCTCCAAACAATGTAAAAAACAAACAAACAAACACACCCTGCAGTTCCACTTTTCTAAGTTAAATTCTTTATTTGCCTTTTCAATATAATATATATATTAGAATGAGAGAAAGAGAAGAGAGAGTGTGTGTGTGTGTGTATTGCATTCTGTCAGTCCCTTTTCCTTTAATCAATCAGAAATACACTAAAAATATGTTACTGAGACATTACTGACACTTTACTTGATTCTACTGTTGTTATTTGAAATGTGGGGATTGTTTTCAGTCTTACATGTCTATAAGAAATGATTCTGGATAGATTTTTTCCACTTCTCATTATAGACTGTATGTCTGTAAAGAATTATTTTTGTCCAAAAGGGAGAGAGAGACTACAAAGCATAATAGGTAAAGTTGCTCTCTTCAGCCTTATAAAAAGCTATTATGGTCGCTATTCTAAAAAAAATCTGAAAAATAGTCAAGTAGGAGGAAATAACAACCAGCTAGGATCTACTTACATTTATAGCTTTATGAATATAGGTTCTGGCAAAACTCTCCCCTTTTCATTCCCAGTTAAAAAAATTATGTTACAACCCTGTACTTTCCAATCGGTTGCTTGTAGATCGTATAATTGTGTCCCATAATTGTGTGAATTTGGTTAAATTTTAGTTATCGTTCCAGTTTTCAGGGCTTTACACTCCTAGCTCAGCTGATATTGTTCCCTGGACATGGGGCTCCATCATCCAACCTCTTTAATTTCTGAAAGCAGCATCTATTATTTCCTGAACTTTTCCAGTCAGTTAAACATGTTTTCTCAGAGTTCTACTTCAGCTGTGGGCACTTGACTTTGGGAATAATTATTTTAATTATAACAATTATTGTAACACCTTTGGGACAATGTAATGGAAAGAAGCCCAGGGTTAGTGAAGGAATTTCTTAACCTCATCTGTCTTTACTTTTAAAGCAAATAAATGTTAGGACTTAAAAAAATAAAATAAAAACAGTTAGTTTCCCAATGCAGAAATATTTTGTGATTTGATAGCTCAGCAGTAATTCCTTCTCTGTCTTGCAAGTTTGTATTATGGTGATTGTCAACTCCTGTGCACAAAACAGGACCCCCTTACTTAAAAAGTACCTTGATCTCTCTGTATTGAGTTCAAAAAGTGATTTCAAATCAGGAGGGTCCTTCCCAGTGAGAGTCTATTTGTAGAAAGTTTACTGTTCCATGGAGATGGAGCATTAGTCCAGTCAGTAAAAGTTGATGGCTCTTGACTGCATGTTGATGACTCTGGGAGATGGTCCTTCCAAAGCATAACAGCTGCCCCCAGTCCCTCAGGCAGTGCCTCAAAATGAGAATGGCAATCTTCCAATTAATAGAATAGTGATCAGTGAGTCCACAGATGACTAAGGAAGCTAGTCTGAGATCTGCATGGTCAACTGCACACATGGAAATAGTACCAGAAAGGAGGAGTAGATCCAGATGATTTCTGGTCACAGCTCTTTCCCTTTGTCTTTCTTGTCTATCTACCCCTGCTCCTCCCCCCCAGTGAGGCAAGTTTGCTCAAAAATGATCATGACTGCATAATTTGGTGTATCCTGCTTTTATAGATCTATCCAAATTTCCCAGTTCTTATTCATACTAATACTCATCCATCTTTGCCTTATTATTCATCACTCTGTCTCATGTATTTTCCTTAACTGCTGGAATCTGTTCACATTACCTGTGCATATCCTCCATTGTCTCTCACATACACAAATAGCTTTTACTGTATGCTTAAACATGTCTAAATTTGGCAGAAATTAAAACAACTCACAAAAAGACCTGCTTCTGAGAATTATAATTGTTGCTATTTTAGTTTTTTTAAGTTTTTCCTGGAGGAAAAGGAGGGGGGACATAAATTTTAAACATTCATTTAAGAGAAGACAATTTTCAGGAGAAAAAAATTGTATAGATGCCTCCATGTGGAACCTACACATACAACTATTTGTATTTTATTCAAAGATTTACAATGGAGAAAATATGGAAGCTAATTTTAAAATACAAATTTCTCCCTACAAATGTCTGCAGAAAACATGGAAAGAATTTGAGATGGCCACATATACTGACAATCCAGCTATCTGACATATTGACATAGAACACTGTCAGCTATAGGTGATATAAGGCTTATGCCCCTTCCAGGATGATGTCTTCTCCCCTGCTTTATCTTACATTACCCCTAGAGCCCCCCCAGTTGTTAGAATCTTACCTGCTATGACGTTACTGTTTTTTATCAAAATATTTTATTTTTATGGGAGAATGGACCAAAGTAAAAAAAGCCAGAAAGCAGAGAAAAAGTTTCATGCTGACCTGGTGGTCCTAGAAAATGTAGCATCCCTTATGCCCCTGCCTTACACCTCCTTAGCCCTGATATTTCTTTCAGGGCATTCAAAGAAAAAAACAAACAAACAAAAAAATTGAAACAAAACAGGTCCTCACCACTCCAGTGCCTATAATCTGGCTCTGATTTGAAACAGTTCACCTGGGCTCAGTTGGCTTCTTGCCACTATTCCCCAGGCCTACTTCTAGGTTGTCAATCCTCACTTACTTGACCAGTTCATGGTGGGAGCTCACCCTCTTATTATGACTGCCTCTGGTGCCTTGGGGTTCCTCTGATCCCCATTCATTTTCTCTGCTGAACCAGTTTCCTGCCTCACTCACTGCTGGACAGTTCTGGGCAGGGCGTTCCTGCCGGCACTGCACTGCTCAAAGCCAGGCCCTCCTCTGGGCTGCCCTCACTGGGGCCACAAATAGGCATCATGGTGTGTCATGGACCCATCCAGAGCTGGCATTCATTCCAAAAGTGTATTTTCTGGCTGTCTGTGTCTCCCGCCATCCTTGGATTTTTCAAGGTAAGGGCCAGGAAATGAGTTTTTCCTATGGGAGATCACCTTCCCTGGCTTCAGTCCTCCTTACAAACACATCAGAAAATGGTTTGACTGATTGGTCTCTTTTTTTCATAAGTTCAGGCTAATTCCTCAGTTATTGCTTAGTTTTGTTGGGTTAAATACCGGAGACTTGACTTCTTTTACTAGGGTGTTATTTCTACTGAGTATATTTTTTTATGGTAGCTATGAGGCAAGTCAATCAAAGACTGCACTAGATAGCACACTAATCAGTGCTGGAGCAGACAAAGTGCTAAATTAAGCTCTAGGAAATATCAGGAAAAGCACTAGTAAATGGTGTTTTACCACAGAGAAGACTGGTAATATTGAAAAAAAAGGTTGCTATAAGACGGGGTGGGCCAGATGCAGCCCACCAGGCCATTCTATCCAGTCCACGGGGCCCCTAAAAATTTAGAAAATTAATATTGATCTGCCCTTGGCTGCCTGTCATGCGGCCCTCAATGGCTTGTCAAAACTCAGTAAGTGGCCCTCTGCCCAAAATAATCGCCCACCCCTGCTATAAGAAATGAGGTTTGATGAGGATAATATTTCTGTCCTTAGAAAAATGGTAGAAAAGGCCCAAAACTCTGAGAAATCAATCAGTAGTATATCCCAATAGACCTGACTGAGTTGTTCTTTAGGTGGGTTCTTCTGTGTTTTAGCTTTAAATAATTATTAGAACATTAGCTTTGAGTAGAGCAAGATATATTCAGTATGAAGATAGCTTTTCTGTACATTTCAACCCAATGACAATAACTGAGAATTCTGTTTCTGTTAGCTTGGAATTTACACTGTCATGCAGTATTTATTTAACTTCCTATGGGCTTTTATACTTTATTAGACAATCCTAAATCTCATTTGACATAAATTATACTTTATATATATTTGACGGGAGAGAATTTATGTTCATGTTTTATCCAAGCTTAGTCACAAATATCAGTATTTATACCAGTATTGAAAGAACTCCATTGTTTTACAAAATAATCTCATGGGGTCCTCTAGATGAAAGAAAATTAAAAAGAGCACAGTAGCATGTATCTGTGTCTCCAAAGTCCTTATGTTAAACAATCATTCAATGTTTTTGATTGACCCCAATAAATAAACCAGAATTGTTATCCTATAGCACATTTGTGTAGCTACTTACTTGTAGTTTATGTCCCTATGGTTTTATAGCTTGGATGAAATCAACCTGTTTTCCGGCTGTTGCAATATCATTCCTCCTTCAGAATTATAATAGAACTGAAATGTGTGCCAGTACTGCTGTTGTGATCAGCTTTGGAGCACAATTTGTACGTGCCTCCAGGAACTGGAAGATGTAACCATGTATAGTCATGAGCCAAAAAGGCTCTTCCTGAAGGCTTTTTTATGACTGAGGCTTCCACTGCAAAGAAGTACCATGTACAAGAGATTATGGGGATAGTTTATCATCCTTTCTCTCACTACTCCTAAAAAGCGGTAAATCGTTGCTAATTCATAACAAAAATCCAGAAGCATCCCAGGGCTCTGTCTATAAAAATAGAACATATTTTACATGATAAAAAGAAAATTATATAAGTTAAATGAGAAGCAGAATTTTATTTTTGTATTCAAACATTAAATGGTAGGTTAGAGTGCCCTTAATTTGTAGAACAAGCAATTCTGTTTGAGAAGCAAAAGGAATATTTGAGAAGCTAGCACCCAGCCCTTTTATTCTATCATGTAAGAGTTAGTTCATTTTTCATGGTCAGTGTTATGTTGGGAATCTATTTGGCCTTGCCCATGGTTAACATTGTATAAGTATCTTTGGAACTTAATCTTTGGAAATTATGGCCTGTACAAGCTGGTTTAGTATTTTCCCCTTTAGAGATGGAAGTATTGCAGGAGTTTTGTGGGAGTCAAAATATAAGTAAAATATCTTCTCTACATTTCTCACTTCATGCTATTCTTACATAAATATATTGATGTGTATAAAATATGTGTATATAGTTATTTTTCTTCTTGTTTTATTATTTTTACCCTTCCCTGTTTCTCACATCTTTCTTTATGGGTGCCTTTACAGTACCAACATGTGAATGACCCTAAATAAATAACCCAATTTTATTAGATAGAAATGGTTGAGAATCTTCCAGTAAAATATGTATTTGCTAGAAAATGATTTAGGACAAAATGGAAATGTTCATCATACCCCTCACTTTTTAATTGTATACTTTCTTTTTTTTCACGCTGAAAGGAAAACATTTTCAATCTCCAGTTTTGATAAGTTTTCAAAGATTTTTTAAAATGAAAATGACAGCAAAAATGGGATAAAAGTTTACCAGAGAAAAACACAGGGCTTCTATACACATGCAGGGAGCCTGAGCCAATAAGCTATAATTCCAGCATGTCAGAGCAGACCTGATTAATTGAATCTGTTGGAGCATGGAAATTAATGTGCTCCAACAGAGTACCATGTCACATGTATCAGTGTCCCCATGCTGAAAAATGCCAGTGGAGCACTCTAAACTAAAGCTCATTCAACAAGGTTTGATTCAAAGTGCCCCACTACCATTTTTCAGCACAGGAATGCTGATATACATGGCAACCCAGGCTCTTTTAATTAAGACAGCTCTCGGAACTGCACTAATTAAAGTGCACCCCCATGCCTCCCGAAGCATGTCTATAAACACCCCGATTTGCCACCCCTATTTAAACACCAGATCACTAATGAGTGATCTGCATCACTGTTTTCTTTCGCTCTCGGTAAGAATTGGCCAGAAGGCTTCAGGGGCTGTATTGAATCTGTGAAAACAAGGATGCTATTGATGGAGGATTTAAGTGAAACAGAGCTTAAATTTTGTAACCTGTTATTACAGATCTCAGTGAAAAGAAGCTGTATTGGCTGTTTGACTCCTATTTCATGACCATCAGTTTCTCCTTGGGGAAGGAGAAGCCCTACTTGTTTCTGTAGGCTTTCTGTGTCTCCCACCCCAGAGCAAATGGTAGATCTTAAAACAATGGATTTTTTTAAATTGGGAGCAGGGGAGAGAGGGATTAAGGTAACTTATTTTGTTCTTTTTAATAAGAAACCATTTTTTTTTCTGAAAGTAGTGCCGCCTTTTGCCTGTTTCATCTTGTCCAAGGAAGTATCATCTGTGATGCCAACCACAGAGGGCAGGAAAGTTGTTCTCCTTCAATACGGAGAAAATGAAAGAAGAGAAGGCAAATGGATGATGGCAAATGCACATTAAACACTGAATTATTTTTTCAAGATTAGGGTCTTTCACACAGTATTACCCTACCACTTAATATGAAGAACACTTAAGAAATTGATGCACTTGCATTTTGAAAAGGCATGTAACACAATAGTTCTATAAAGAATTATGAATTCAAATGGAAAAACTGCCTTGGTTTTGCTTTTAACTACTTCCCATCTACTGGCTCTCAGGATTCTCTTCTGCCTCAGGCTATTTGCAGTCTTTTCTGAATGACTGGCAAAATCATTTATTGCTGCTTACTTCAATGGCTTCAGAGAAGAAAATGCATGCAATAAATTGTACACACTTACTAAAGAGGAAAGCATTACCAATATCAATTTATCATGCTTTATTTGTTTTACAGTTCTCTAAAAATCTGCTGTGCATTCTGACATCTGACATGATGTGACCACTTCTGTGTATTTTATTGATGTAATTCCTGTGGTCTACAAACTCCTGGGGGTTCTCAGACTATGTCTAAGGGGCCCACAAAAGATTATTATCCTTCAAAAGTATGTAAATACCCACACTTGCAATTCAAAGGAGCTTGCACCTCCATTTGAAATTCCCAAAGGGGCCTTTACCTGCATTCAAAATTTTTAGGGATCCACAAATGAATAAAGGTTAAATCCCACTGATATGTATACATCTTCATTGACACAACCTGTTGCCTGTAACATTTCAGCATATTTATTTCCTGTTTATGTATGCTAAGTGGCATATAACAACTAGCCAGAAGAGAGGATGTAGGGAATATTAAAAAACATAGACTTTGAATTCCTAATAACTCAGGTCAGAACATCTGGAATACTAAAGTCATTTACAACATAAGTCTTTTTTCATGGAACAGTTACTCAGTTAATTTGAAATGCCTTTTCTATCGATATGGACGATATAGATTACCTAACAGCTCAAGTTCACTTCCTTTCCAAATGATATTTTTTTTCAAAATATTTGTATATTCTGGGAGCAACATTTCATGCTCATGCTGTCTTATTCTCTTTGCATGCCTTCATGAAATAGTTTATACCTTGGTGATATACTACAGTTCCTTTATGCTGAGTTTATTTTCATCCTTCTGTTTAAAGAAGTGTTTGTAAAGCTAAAACCATCAAGATGAAATTATTATTATAAATGTGTTTTCTCAAGCAAGTTTAGAATGTAACTTAATTTAGAAGTAGATTAGGATGCAATTACCTCATTCAGAGCAGGATGTTTCATTTCAAGCAGTTGTGTTAGATCCAATGCGCAAAAGTTTCATTTTTCTGCCTAGGGTAACCAGATGGCTGGAGCCAAAAAGTAGGGCACCTATTTATGCCTAGTGGGATCTCAAAATTGACAGTACACGAGAAAAGCTAAGTAGCCTGGGAAGAACAACAACTGTTTCAAATATGGGCATTTCTAGTGCATAAATCACTACTGAGAGATCAAAACTGGTGTGACCTAAGATAGATTTCATGGCAGCACAGTTTGATAACACAATAGCATCACTTTTTGAAAAAATGGGAGAGGGAAGGATTTTTAAGGGTAATATCTTTTGTCTGTCTGTATAGTCAAGATAAAGTTAGATACGCTTTTGAATGCAAAGCATTATTCTTCAAGTCTCAGGGCTTTTTGAAAAAAAGATATTTTTCTTTCCCATAATTTGTTTTTGTTTGTCTGTCCATACTTTATGATAAAGATCACTTTCAGAAGAAACCATGGTGTCCAGGGTCTTAATGCAGTACCCACTATCTTAGGTGGAAATCTTCCAGTGATTTCAGTGGGCGATAGGGTAACACTGATACATTTATCATTCTAATTTTCAATAGGTGCTTAGACATTACTATTGCAGAGATTTGTAGAAATCCCTTTTTTCACATGTGGTTCATGTGGGTTAATGCTCTCTACGTTATATTTTGGGATTCAAGATGGAATTGCTTTACAGCCCAGGCAAGAATGGATTAAAAAAGCAAAGCATCTGACTTGGCATCAGATGGAAAACTGGCAACATTACATTAGACTGTAAAACTGGATCTAGTCCACTCAAATATCGTCTACTAGAAAATTATTGTAGCCTTATTTAATGGCTCAAAGACATTTACTTTTTTACCAAGTGTTGTCCAGGTGTCATATTTTTAATGTAACCTCAAACTAGCTGGGAGAGGAAGTCATCACGTCTTCCAAAGTATTTCTTGCCTGTTAGAAAGTGCCTAGCTCATAAAAGTGGCTTCTGTAATAAGATCATTTTTGGCTATTTATAAATTACATTGCAAAATATGCCCAGTATTTAAATTACCTCATGATCTGTCATTTTCTTTAACATTAAAATAGAATCCTCCCTCATTATGGAACACCCTTATAAATAGATTGAAAAATTTTCACTTTAAAATCTGTTTCATGGGCATTTTATCTTTTTCAACAATTTCCCAGTGTGTTCTTTTTACCATATTACTCTCTGCTGTTTAACTTTCCAGGAGCTATAGCAGCAAAAACAACAAGTCATGATTCTAGTTTTAACTATATATTAAAAAATCCATGATGATGAAGGTTTCCAGCCTTTGTCAAAGACTTGGCATCATGTATTCCTTTGTCCGGAGTGAAAAAGTAGGACAGGTGTGACAAAACACATGACATTTCACTACCCTGAAATAAGAGAGGTACAATGCATATTTGCTAGGAGAAAAATAGGAAATCTCACCAAGGATAGAATATCTCTTATTATTCCTGTTTCTCAGATGTCCACATTTTAATTTTTCATACAGAATGAAGGATTCATTCAGGACTCACTGTGACATAAAGCTAAAAAATTATTGTATTTCTCATATTCCTTGGTCCTTCCCCCTTCTCATAATGTGTATTCAAACTTCTACCAGAGGTCAAATGCAACATACTCGGGTACTTCCTGTATGATGAGACTGAGGCCATGTTTCCATTGTCTCTGGGTTTAGTCTAGGGAATGCGTTAAAGCTCAGCATGAAATGCTTCACATATGCTTAATCCTGAAATTGATATAATGTAGCCCTATTAGAGTGGTCCTGGGTGTACTGGGTGTGTGCCCGAGGCACAGAATTTGCCCACACAAAGGTGAGCAAAGATTAGGTAGAAGATAATTCACTTTAAAATCTGTGTCATGGGAATTTTTATATTTTTACATACATTTGGAGGTTTGGCATATTTGAAGCAGGCCTGCTGTGCTTCACTCCAGAATTTTGTAGTATTGTTTGGAGCCGGTGTAGACATGCTTTAAGAGTCCGTTACCAGCAAAGGCTGTTGTGAGCCTTAGGGAGGTTCTCAATAGCAATAATTCCCCAAAGCCCTATTTGAGAGGAATACTTCAAGAATATATGTATTTTAAAGCATGTTTAAGCACCTTTAAGCACTTTGTTTTGCAAATACAGGGTTGGGAGAAAAAAGGGGGTGGCAGTGCCTTATATGTCAAAAATACATATGCTTTTTCCCCAAGTCAGGAAGAAGATAGCAGCACATGCTTCTTTTTTAAAAAGGCAAGAAGAAGGACCCAGGGAACCAGTTGGTTAGCCTCACCTCTATCCAGGAAGTTCGTAGAGCATATCTTAAAGTCCAGGAGGAAACACCAATCATGGGCAGCCATCATGAATCTACAAAGAGCAAATCATGTCAAACAAACTTGATCTCTCTCTCTCTTTGATAAAGTAACTACTTGGATGGATGAAGTGAATGCTCTGGGTAAGTGTATCTGGACTTCAGTAAGACTTTTGGCAAGGTCCTGTGTGACCGTCTCATAAACAAACTAGAAAAATGTAGGCTGGACAAAACTACTGTGAGGTGGATAGACAACTGGGTCAATAGCTGCAAGCAAAGTATAATTATTAATGGATCCGTATCAGAATGAAGAAGGTTTTGAGGGGAGTTCCACAGGGGTTTGTTCTTGGTACAGTGATGTTCAACATGTTTATCAATGATTTGGATGCTGGAAACGATGGCTTCTTGAGCAAATTTGCAGATGATACAGCTGGGAAGGATTACAAATATACAGGAGTACAGGAACACAATTCAGAAGAATCTTGATACGTTGGAAACCTGGGCTGGAACGAAGAGGATGAAGTTCAACCATCACCACTCTTCTCTTTCTTCTTGGTGCAGTGGTCCTAGACCCCCATCCTTGGGTCCTAGGCTCCCTGCTCTCTAGACTGCTGAATCTGTTGCATCATGCCTGCAGATGTCCTCTCTTCTGCTTTATCCTCAGCTGTTGCACTGGAGAGTGCTTGAAAGTAGTTGCTGACTTCAGTCCACACCTCTTCAATTCTGGATGCCTCCTTTTTTGGAGAGGCACAAGCTGCCACTTCTCATTTCTTTTTGGCCACTCCAATATCAACCTCTCATGACTGCTGTCAAAGTAATCTGTGTTTTCCCTGATGTAATGTAGCATGGATACCTGTGCTTCCAACCTTTGAATCTTTTCTTCCAGGGCAAACACTAGCTTAGACTTGGCGCAGTGATGTAGTCTTGACTCTCTAGGAGGAATACGAGCATGGCATATCCCACTCAGGTCAAAACTGCTGACCCAGCTTCCATTTGTGCCTCCTTTGCTCCCCTACCTAAGCTGTAAACAAAACAAAACAAAAAAATCAAAACAAAACAAAATAAAACAACCCCCTCCCCCCTCAAACAAACAACAAACACAAAGAAAACCACCAACAAAAACCCATACACCAAATATCCATCCCTGGGCTATTGCACACAGTCTCCTGCTCGCTAGCTGCTTACTAGGGCAAAATTCCTAGCCAAATTCCTTCTCTGTTTTCTGGTCCCTCTTTTTATAAGGCTGCCTTGCCTAGCTCCAGCCATCACAGAGATATGCATAAAATGGAAGAGAATTCTTCCCTGCATGTCAGTATGGAAACAGCATAATTCATAGATTTATTTATTTTACCAATGGAATCATCGTCTAAATAATCTAAATTAAATCTTTCAAATATGTTCTTCCAAAATATACATGTATTGGCTGTAACACTTAATAGAATGTAAGCAATGAATGGTCATTTATTTTTTGTACAAAATACCTCTCTTTGTATTTATATTTTACTTTAATTGCTTATTTCAGTTTTTTTACTTAGCTGGCCATATCACACTTAAAATCTTTTTATACTGTCTGTTTGTGAATGTGATATTAAATTTGGTATACTTACTACTACTACTTTATAACTCTTTCTCCCAGACAAAATTCTAGGGAGATGGAAAGGGCATCACGCAATGAATAATTGAGATGTCTGCTTAAATATGTTAGGTGAAAAGTAGTATTATGTATCCTTCAGTGGTATTTGTGATCATCATGTATGCCCTATTAATACTAATGTTGCCATATTACTCCAAATAGTGGATGAAACATTGACTCATACCAGTAAGCGTTCTACTCTCTCTCTCTCTCCCCCTCTTCTTCTCTCTCTAACTCCCCTTTGATCTCGGGCCTATTTTATGATTGTTTTCCTCTGTTGGTTCCTTATTTGTAATTTATTTCATCTATGCGAAACTGACTAGGCTATCAGTTCTAAACGCTAATGTTCTTTGATGTATGTTTCTGTTATTCTTTGATGTATTTTTCCTGCCAAACCATGCTACCTTGACCTCAGAAACAACTTTTTTTTCTGGACAGCATCCGTATTTTCTTGCTGGGGAAAATTGTTAATTTTAATGCCTAGTATGTAAAATATACTACATTTTTTAAAATGTTTGCTTTGTCAGCATCACACTGCACACAACTTAGAATATAGGATCTGACACAGGTATGCATATACACAGATCAGAAACATACTTTTAAAATAGTTTTATCCATCATTTGCATTTAAGCATATATGGGAAGGGAAAATAAAAGAATAAATACATAAGAAGTTAAGCGAGAACACAGAAATATTACTGTATTTTCTTACATACTGTACACAGGTTTCTCCTAAAACCAGGATCCTAAATATCTAGAGGTGTGTTTTAGGCAAGGAATCTGCTTTCTTCACTGGAAAAGCAGCAAGCTTGAAGGAACTATGCTTGTCATAGAGTTACCAAGATGACACAGTCCTGTGTTAATCTTTTCATGACAAAAGATATTGGCTGAGCACTGTAGCTTGTGCCTGAAGCAGAAAGTGAGCTTCTTGATGAGACCTGTGATGTGGAAACAACAGTTTATTTACAGGAACTAGTATAAAGAGCTATAATGAAGAACTAGTAGTCTTACTGCTGCCCTTGCAAGGGTCTGCAGCCTAGCCTTGTGTGACAAAAATAAATCCTTCCGAAAACAAGTGTCCACAAAGTGTGGCACCCCAGAAGACAGTCTGGGTGAGACAGCTGGAATGAAGAACTTCCTGGTGCCACACTTCCTGGACAACTGTTATTAATAGAAAGATTTATTTTATATCACACAGTTGGCCATGACTCTGATAAAGATTTTTTTCTATTTTTTGGAACGCAGAATAAAGCATTTGTTTTATTTGAAGCATATTGTGTGCATGAAAATATGGTATATGAATGTTAGCAAAAGTCTAACATTTTTTAATTTATTGATACCTTTCCTTCAAGTTTGTCACATTCTCTATTATAGAAAATAAAAATTCCATGTAAAAAAAATAAAGATTTTTTCATTTGGTTTCATTCTGAGTTAGCCACATCTGACAGTTTTCAAAATGTATCACAAAAGGAATAGGAAAAGAAAAACAAAAGAATTGTGTTGACACAAACATTCTGCCCTAGCCCTCAAAAATCATGCTGAAAATTCTCTGAAAAGCTTCTGTTTGGACAACAGAAACAAAAGGTTCTATTCGGACAAATCATTTTGGACAAATATGTATGTGATGGCAATATTTCCATGGCAGAGCCCGCAACCAGCTGTCACCACTTTGAAGGAAGAATCAGTGGGTAGGATAGCATTCAGAAGCATTCAGTGGAGCAAATCAGAGAGATTTTGAATCAATAGCACCAGTTTAAACTATTGCTTCACCAAAAATAAAGCTATGATCTTGTTACTGTCCCACAGCAGAAATGATTTGATGTGAACAGTGTACATAAAGCATTTCAACCTGAAGCCTTAGGCCTGGAACAGACATTATACTTAAGATGCAATTAACCAGTTAATTGCATCTTAGGGTGCTTGTACACATGACAAAATGGCCCTTTTTAATGGTTTAATTGCCCTTTTATAGCAGTTTTATTGCATGATATGTTACACGTGGCAGCATATTGCAATGTAAATGACTTTGTTATGTAGCAAACTAAAACAAATCCCAATGTATTTTAGTTTGCTACCTAACAAATTGCAGTCATACATCCATCCCTGAGCCCTCCTGGGCTTTCAGCACCCCATGCACTATGCTTGCCGCCTTGTCTGGCCATCAACACACCCATCTTGCCCCTGGGGCAGAACAGGGAGGTGGCAGGAGGGTGGCTGGGTGTGCTGGTGGCTGGAAAAGGTGGCAGAGATGGTGCACTGGGTGTTGGAAGCCCAGACAGGGCCAGTAAAGTGCAGGCTTGGTGAGCTTCCAGCACCCTGTACACCATCCCCACCACATTCTCTGGCCACCAGAACACCCAGCTGCCCTCCTGCTGCCTTCCTGCACTGCCCCAGGGGCAAGCCAGCCTGTTTCCGGGTTGTCCCAGGTGGCAGAAGGGGGTGGTGACCGTGTACAGAGCACTGGAAGCCCCAGAGTGGTGGGGGGAAGAAGTGGAGGGGCCCGATTCTTTTTTTTGGTTGGGCTTGCCAAGCATTAGCAACCTATCAGGGTGGCCCCTGGAGGTGCCACCACCACAAAGGAAGGACTGGGCCCCCCCACAGCTCAGGGGCCACTTGGCCCACTGGCAGCAGGTAGGCTGCTGGGGGGGGATGGAGAATGCAGGGCCCGGTCCTTTTTTATGTTTGCTTGTTTCCTAACAGAACCTGCCCATGGCCAAGGAGTGAGCTGCTGGTAGCATCTGAGCTGGGTGTGGGGCAGTTCTTCCCTCCATGGTCATGGTGCCCCCCGCCCCCCCCAGGGCTGCCTAAGCAAGCTGCTAATAGGCCAGGTGCTGCCCTAGGTTGGCGTCACCACCCAGCCTGCTAGCCGCCCTCCCAAGCAGCCCCAGGGAGCACCACCATCATGCTTTAAAAGGAATGTGTGACAAGTGGGGTCCCCACTAGCCAACAAGCAACCGATTGCTCACAAGGTCAGGACTGCACTGGGAATCCTACTGAGCCCTGAGCAGTCTGATCACCTGAGCATCAACAGATTGGAAGTGTTCCAGGGCTCAAGTCCCACAGTGCTTCCAATCAGCTGATGGTAAGCATTTGAGGACAGTTTTTAGGTTCAGCTGATCATTGGCCAGCTTTGGGGACCATACTGGGATATGAACCAGTCCTGTGGGTCCCCAGAGCCAGCCAACAATCCCAGGCTCTCCCTATACTGCCAAGTAGGGTACAATTGCAATCTGCCCCTACAGTTAAAAAATGGTGCCTTCTGCCATTCACGTGTGGTGTGGCGGGGGTGTGACTGTGGATAAGATCCGATCGTGCCTTCAAACAAATGTCTGTCAGCAGCCTTAGATGACAAGCCATTCCCCTTTTCCTCTAGTGCTGGTATTTGAGTGCAAGTATTCTAGGGTGAAAAGGAACTCTATTGCACTGCATACTTGCGTTGAACTGGTTGCTACATGCTGTGGTTGTATAACTATTTTTCTTTGTTGTTCAGCAGATTTCGCCCACTTTAGTCTTTTCCTTTCTTGTGTCCTTGCAACAAGTATTTAGCAGAATTCACAGATTCATTGTAATCTGACAGGTCACACTGTGAGTGATTCACTATGGCCTCAAAATTGTAGCTTCTGGGCTATCAATGGTGCACTTTAGCCCCTGCATCATCCCAGCCTCCACTTTAGTCTCTAAACATCAATATATAAGTTTAACTGGTACTCAGTGGACCAGATGGTGAGTACTGATCCCTTGAAAAATCACATTAATTCAAACTATCGTGGGCTCTGGTTTTTTGCTTGGAAGTATACAGACAGGAAATGCTCCCTATAGAGCTGACTTTGCTCTTTACACATTGGTGATTTGAGATTAAATGGACTTCTTAAAAAATCATAATTCTTCTTATTCAAGACATTTTCACATATGGAACTTCACTGAATGAATTGGCATGATCGGGCCAATTTGTCCTTTGAATTATTTATGGCACACTGAGCAAGAGATGGCACCTTGAGTTGCTTGATCAACAGCAGATGTGCTGCTGTTGTGAGATTTACACTGTTTGCACTTCTGTTCTGCCACAACAGTTCTTCACCACTCATAGACAGTAGCTCCAGTATGGATGAAGCTTTGCCAGGTGGAATAAGCAAGATCTTCCCAAGACTTTGAGCCAATGTTGAAATGTTTCAAGGATTACTTGAGGGAGTCCTTGAAGTGTTTCTTCTGACTTCCTTAAGAACACTTTCCCACCTTTAACTCACTGTAAAAGACCTTTGGCAGTCACTCATCTGACATCCTGGTGACATGGTCTGCCCATCTCATCTGTGAGTTCATCAACAGAGTGTGGATGCTTGGAATGACTGCCCATGTAAGAATCTCAGTATTTGGGACCTGGTCTTGCTATCTTATTGTCATCAGTTTCCCCAGACAGCCCATATGAAAGTGGTTCAGCTTTGTAACATGGTGTTTGTACACCATCCAGGTCTCACATGCATACATTCAGACTGGAAACACAATGGCCTTGTAAACCTTCAGTTTTGTTTGTTGTCTGATGCCTCTGTACTGCCACACATTTGCACATAGTCTGCAGAAGGCCTCACTTGCTTTAGCAATTCTGGAATTGGGTTCATCACCAATATGAACTGCACCTTCCAATCTACTGCTGAGATAGATTAACTTGTCCACAGCCTGGAGGGTATGGCCATTCACTGTGATGGTAGGCTCTATGTAAGGCTCTCCTGATGCAGACTAGTATATCACTTTTGTCTGCTTCATGTTGATTGTGACAACTTTGGTTTCACAATCTGGAGAGAAATGGCCCATACTCCTTTGCGTGTCAAATTCAGATTTGGCATGCAGAGAACAATCATTAACAAACAGTAGATCACAAATAGTCACTTCCTTTAACTTTGTCTTTGCCTGTAGTCTCAAACTGAAGAATTTGCCATCAGTCCAGTAACTGATGTCAATCCCAGAACTAGGATTTAAGCAGGATTTAGGAACCTCATTTCAAAGTGGTGATTCTAGATTCCTGCTCAGCTGCTACCTAAACTTAGAAACATTAAGCATCCACAGGCTTTTTCTGTCTTGACTTTCTTTTTCTAGATACTGGTATTATGCTTCCTCACGTGCCCAGATGGGCACAAGTTATAAAAATGCTGAGCTACTTGTGTTATACCTAAAACTGATCAGGATCTATTGCTTTGCCAAACTTTCTTAGTCCCTTATTACATCTAGCACAGGTTACACTAGGCAAAGCCTTAAGTTCTTTGGGGTTCCTGACTTGTCCGTCACCAGCAATGACTAACAAATCTCTGTTGAAAATATGTAGACAGAATAAAATTAACATCATTGTCCCATAGCTATGTTGGTTCTTTTTCAGTAAACTAATCAGATGTGATTTTAAATATTCTGTAAACTACATCCAGAGACAAAGCTCCCATTGACTTTAGTTGAGTCAACATTTTCCCTCTGATTCTATCCTATTTTTTTCACTTAAGAAAATTGTTCAAGGATAGTCATCCAAGTTAGACAGACCTGTTGAGTAAGGTGTCATTTTTACAGACAGTATTTTTGTTGTTAAAGTATCCTCCATCCTGCTTCTTTCCAGTATAATTATCTTGAAAACAGAAGGGAAATGTTATAGACAATTCACAAAAATATTCAAGGAGAAAAGTTGTGTATATGCTACATATCATTACCATCAATAATATAAACCCCCTCAGTTCTTTATCTTTTCAGCAACTGAATCAGGACAGAAGTCATTGCAGTCTGACATCCAGAATATTGTTAGACATATCACAGAGATTAAACAAATTTGTAACTTGATGGAAAAGCCAAACTTCAGCATATATAAACTATATCCTGAAGACTATACATCAAATATATCTAAAGTTGTAAGCTTCTTATAGCAGAGATGGTCTTTCAGTGCTGCTAGCACACTGCGAGAATGGTCATAGTGCAAGTAATAAGGTTCCCTTTCCAAGGTCTTTATTTAATTAGAAAAATTTAATTCTTCAAGCAATAGTAATAAATTTGAAATCATTCCTCCATCTCTTAGACTGCTTTCAAATCACAAAGCAACTCTCAGTCCAAAATGTAAACCAAAAACTGGGGTTCCTCTTTAGGTGAAAGATTTATTCAGCCATGTATAATGGCATAATCAATCGAGTCTAAAGCAAATGTGTGAAACTTTCTTCTTGATCATCTTTGATAAATCTCTATGCATTCTCTCTCATGGCAAGTATATTTTAATGCATCTGAGTCATTGTGAAAGAATAGTCAGATCTTTATTTGGGGGGAGGGGACACTAGAACAAAGATGTACCCACTGTGCAGCTGAATGCAATATGGTCTTTTTATTAAAGGACAAAACACCTGATTAGAGATCATTCATAAGTTTTTAATTACTGAATGTAGCTAGCTAATTTCCTTAACTGCATGCTGTAGCAGGTCCATAGCCACAGGGGCAGCTGTGGTGTCCCCTCTTTGCTGTGCAGCCCCTGCCTGGTTCAGGCCTGGTTGCAGCCCTTCCCTTGAATCTTTCCAACCACACCGCGCTCTTAACGAAGATTGTAAAAGGGAGGTGGCCTATGGGCTCTGTGTGAGCCTGAGCCTGTGTCAATAACCACCAGGCTTCTTCTGGGTTTCCTCAGTCATAGTCCTGTGCCCTCAGACTAGTGACCTTCTCTGCCTGTCTGTACCCTGCTGGGCACTTGTTGCCTTAACAGCACCTTGTATGGCTCTGTACCTTCCCTACACCACACCCCAAATTTCACAGGTGTTTTCTTTGTGATATTGCCTACTTACACACTCAGCCCTCTTGGGTCTTTGGACCCCATGGTCCCTTACGCTTCCCCTTCTCTAGGCTCCTGGACCCTAGATCCTGGTTCTGCACGCTGGCCCTTCTCCGGGCTCCTGGATCCCTGGTCCTGCATGTCAACCCTTCGCTGGTGTCCCAGACCCCTGGTCCTGCATGATGACCCTTCTCCAGGCTCCTGGACCCTGGTCCTTCATACCACACCTTCTCCAGGCTCCTAGACACCTGATGTTGCAGGCCGTCCTTTTTCCAGGCTCTGTGGGCTCAAAATAAAACAAAGACCACTTGCCTGGAAAACTCAGTCCTTCTCTGCCCAGGTAACTTGCCATTGCTCTCAAGCTTGCAGGGTTATCTATGCAAGTTCTGGTTCTTTTAGGAGCCCTGCTACCCAGAGCTCCTCACCCTGTGACTGCCAGGAAGAGACTGCCTGACTAGCGCAGTCTCTGGGATTATATAGCTCCAGCCTGAGCCCTCTTTCAGTCAGGTGAGTCTCTTATTAGCCCCCTGCACTACATGCAAGCAGCCCAGTGCCCTTCTACATGTACACAATAGCTTCTTCTTTTTATTTATGAAGATACCAATAACAGTAATACATTTTCATCAAGCTAGCTATTGTTTCTCTATCAGAAAGAGACTCCTATAAATACACCTTTACCTGTGCAGATGTTTTAAATATTGCAGTGGTCTGATTTAAATGTGATCTTATATGGTAATTTGATTCAATAGAGGCAGTATAGGACTAGGAATCTTAAAATCTATTTTTAATCCCAGTTTTACCACTGACCTGCTGTGTCATTTTTCTGATCACTTCACTTCTTTGTAGTGTCCCTAATTATAACCAAAAAAAAGGGAAAAATTACTAAAGACAGTTGGAATATGTTAGCTGAAATACAGTTTCATCTAAGTATTGTGGTTCCACTGAAGCTGAGACATTTTATGGAGATGTATCTGTTTGGACAAAGCTTACAATCAGAACTTTTTGGAGGTCCAGGTTTGTCTCCTTGGACCACTCCAAAGAGAGACAGTGACCTGAATTGAAAACCTGACCTTTTCATTCTATAAGCATATGTTTTGATATAATCCTATTTTGAAAAAAAAAAAAACATTCTAAAGGTTTTGCTTTTCTGCCAATGCAATACAAAACCAAATTTTGAACCACTAAAAGGAAATGGAATCATCATTCTTTGACAAGCCCTAATATTTACCTTCCTTTCTAAAGCACTTGAATCTACAGATGAAAATTGCTGTGTGTAAGCAAGATGATGTCTTTATACCTTTGTATTACTGTAATTTTTCATTCCATTGTCTAAAGTAAGGCAACTTTTAGATGAAAATATGTTTTTAAAACAAAACCAGAAACATGTTATAGCCAAAAAAATTAAGTTAATCATTAACATGGGATATCAAAGTGAAATAGCAGACTCACAGAGCTAGGGAATATAAAATGTCCCCTCTGCTATAGAACTCCAGAACTAAAGGATTAGAGAGAGTTTTACTGTGGTGATCCCATCTGCATAGTAGACTTTCAGTGATGATATTATAGCATCAACTAAAAAAATAACTAATAAATGTTTATAGTTTCTTATTGATTGGGGAAATGGCATTTTTACAGATTAATATATATATAAATTTGCCTACAGTGGAAATGGTTGAACTAAATAAAATTAAACAGTGAATTTTCCATCAGTAGATGTGGCAATAAAGCATCGTATAAATTGTTCAATAGCTGAATAAATGACTTTTCCTTCTTTCCTGAGTCTCCTATGAAAACACAAACTAGAAGAAAATATAAAAAGAGCATTATGCATTTTGCTATGCAAGCGCGGTTCTCTCTTTCTTTGTTAGTTGCTTGATTCTTTTGTTGGCATACAAATTAAATTAAGTATTTACTACTGGAAACCCTCCACTTGCTCAAATGAACAGAAATAATTATGAAAGAAACAGAGGAGGAAAGATGCATTTATTTATTACCGGTTAGGTAACTTAAAGAGTTAAGATAGAGGCTATGTTTTTTACTAAGTTTTGTAATAACATATGCAAAGAGACACTTCCTGCCCAAAAATTAATTTTAAGATAAAATTAACTCAGTGTGGGAGGGGTTGGTATTAAAAACAGGTGATTGCACACTCTAATTAGGTGTATGGCTTGCTGGTTAGGTACATGTATTTAAAAAATAGTATACACTACTGGCTTTGTGCCCAGTGATTTTCTACAGACTTTTTTTCTAGCCATTACAACAGGAATAAATCATAAGAAGAGATTGGACAGAGGACAAGGTAAAGGCTTTATAGAATAGTTTTGGAAAGAACATGAAAGGAAAGTATAAAGACTTGTTTGTTACATTTTACAATTAGAACATGCTAACTGTAAGAAATTTTGCATTGTGTTAAAGTTAGTATGTCCTGTGAGCAGTCACATGTTAAGAGTTCATACCCTCTGTAATGGTGAGCAGAGGCATGGCCAGGAGCTGCAAGTCTGCTCTGGGCCTGGCCTTATTGGGGTCTCCCAGCTACCCCATGGCCTGGATCATTCCTTTTCTTTGGGCTCCCCAGTAGTTCCCATTTCACCAATGGCAGCCTGTGGGGGTAGGACTTAGTGCAGAGCGTGGCATTGGCATTGAAGCCAGACAGGCAGGTTCCCTCACCCTACTTGCTTCCATGGGACACTGCCAATCAGTGCAGGTAAGTGGGGGGCTAGGAAGAGGGGAGATGGAGCGTGGAGGTGGGGGCAAGCCCCAAGGTATGGAGTTATTGGAGGGTGAGCTCCCAGGTGATGCCCTGAGGGGTAAGGCCTGAGGGCCCAGGGGTGGAAGGAGTGAACTTCAAAGGACCAGGGGAATAAGAGGCCAGGCAGTGAGCCCCAACAGACTGGGTAGGCAGGGGCTGATCCCCAGGGAGCAAGGGAGGTGGGGAAGTCCAGAATGGAAGCAGGAGGGGAAAGGAGGGGATGTGCAAAGTGTGAAGAGGGAGGGGAAGATTCTTACATTTAGGACTTCCCATTGCCATCTTACCCTAGTTGTCCCTCTAGGAAAAGATAGAGGTTCCACATGGAGCGGTGCCTCCTGGGATGCTGGAGGACTGCTCCCAGTTCAAATTATTCCCATGGAGCAGTCTGATGAGACTGCAACATGAATTCCGTAACACCAGCTGAAAAACGTCCTCACCTGAAGAAAACTATCTCTGAGATAAGCAGAGGGCATTTAGCTCTAAGAGCCCTTAACGCTTTTGAAAGATAACATGTAACAGTACCATTGGAGGAGTAGGTAATCAGGTGACAGAGGCCTTGCAAACTAGGTAGTGTGAGTTATGATTCAGTAAACTGGATGGGAGCATACAGAAGGATTCCAGAAGAAAATGACATGAGTGAATGAAGATATTAGAAGCAGTACATGAGTGGGCTAGGACACGGGGTGGCTGATATCACTAGAAAAAGAGCTAGAAAGAATGAGAATGAAGACAATATGGGAAAGAAGTACTTGGGCAAAAATACACTTTTTAATCTGTTGAGACAGAGGAAAATGCTGATAAATATAAATGCTGTATTATGGAAGAGTTGAACACAGAGTGAATGTGTGAGGCAACAGGGAAGTGTGATGACAGGAAGGATATTGGTAATGTCAGAATTGACAACAAAATGGAAGCAGAAAGGGTTTAATAGGGAAAACAACGGTTTCTTTTTTGGCTATACTACATTTAATTTTTTGAAGTAGACCCCAGGAAAATGGCTGTGATGCAGGACTGAAGGGAGCAGCAGAGACAAAATCTTAAGACTAAAGAACTAGTTTTGCATGACTTTGGTAGACTTAGTAGTTGAAACTAATGGAATCTATGAGGTTTTGATGGCATAAACAAAAGCCATAGATGGAAAAGACAAGTGGGCCAAAATTATAACCCCCTCAGGACCCTACAGATAGGGGACTGAAAGAAAAGAATGTGCTGAAATGGCAACCAAAATAATATATGGAACTTAATCAACAGTAATCACTTTATTCATGGTAAATTTCATACTAAGCGTTTATGCCACTTTGGCAACTTAGTCTCTTTTTACAATCAGACTGTTAAGTTACAGGAGCAATGAGATTCTGACCCATGAGATGCAAACAAATTCTCTTGGGACTAATTTTATTTCTACAATTCCACTGTGATTCCGTTGACTAAAATGGAGTTATATAGGTATATATGTTTGTATTTATGTGTGTATCATTTTTTTTCAAGTGCTTTTAAATGCGATGCATACAATTTATATCTCAAAATACTAAAATATAAGCCTAAGCCACCCAATTTTGAAGTGTTTTCATTGAAAAAAAAAATCCACCTGCATTTGGAGACACCACCTAGAAATTCTTACTCCACTCAGTAACTCAACAGAAGATTGTTACACCTTCTCTCACTGTAAAATCAAGAATATATTCTTAAGACAGTTCATTTCAAAGTGCAACTCTATATGAACTCCCTTTAGAACAGTGTTTCTCAACCTGTGGCTTGTGACCCAAAAGTGAGTCACAAGAATATATGAAAGGGTCACAAACAAACTTTAAAAATGGATCAACAAATATTAACAATGGCTTCTCTTTTAAAGGTGAAAAAAACGTGGGAACGTGCCATTTCCCTTGTAGGCTGACAGAATTCCAGCCTGAGAGGGGTTGCTTGGGGCCCCCTATGTGCCCCCCCATCATGGATCCACCCCCTGCCTCACACACTGGAAGGCAGGAGCCTGGGGGCAGGATGCAGCGGGTCAGGAGTAAGGGGCACTGGGGTGGGACTGGCCATTGTTTACACATGGGGCTTGGTACAAAAAAGGTTGAGAACCACTGCTTTAGAATACAGAATTAGAATTAGCCTCATTGTAAATCTCCAGGGATTTCTTTCCGAATTCAATAAAAATATCATATGGCATTAAAGCAATAAAAGCTTATATTTAGTTCCACAAAAGAATAATGTATGAAAAATGAGTAGGTAACCAAATCTGTGCCAACATTCCTATTTTAAATTTACATTATTGCTAAAACAATGGGAAGAAACCTTGTTTTTCAACTCAGAAAAATGTATTTTCCAGGTAGGTATAAATTGTATGACAAAGTGCTACAGCTGTTGCTCATGAGGTGAGGTATTTTTTTTATTATTACTATTACTAGTATAAGCTCTGTAAAACCTCCATAAATTAATCTGTAATGAATGGTTTGCTTTTACTGTCAACTTATATATAGTTCTCTTTTTACTCTGTACATTTTCTTGATTTACCATACAATTAGAAATAAATACTTTTCCTATAGATTTCTTCATCAGTTGCATAAATTGAAACTTTTGAGTTGAATTTTGCAACCCAAAGTGGTAATAATTTTTTTAGCATTTGAATGTAAGTAGAAATAGAAAGGATTGTATTGAGAGAGTTCGGGTTCTTATTTACCCTTTTATGTATTTGATAAAGCAATCAGACTGTGCTGAGTCACAAAGAAATAGCACAACAGGTTTTCTTTATGGAAATCTTAATAAAAATCTGGGTTTAAGCCATCAGTTAATTAACTTTCTTGGAGATCAGTCATCTCTCTATCCTTGGAAACATAGAGATACATTCAAAAGCAATGATACAATTTATCAATAAACATTGCTTCTTTCAAAAGATGTACTATCATATGCACAAAAAACAAATCAATGAAATGCCATTGATTACTAGCTAAATGTCATAAACAAAATCCAGAGTTCAAAGAAGAAGGATGACATAACTGTAAACACTAGTGTGTTCTATTTTGGTCAGAAAATACAGCTTTTTTGGAAACTTTTTTTTCTGAGGGAACTATGGCATGCTTTGATGTTCTAAGACATTTCTGAATAAGTGATTTCAGTGAAAAAATATTTCTAAATTATTTTTTTCTCATTGTCCAATATTTTTGTACCTATTTTTCAACTCGCAAATGTTGAGGAAAACATTCAGAGAAAATATAGGTATTTTTGCCACTTTCTGTTGGTTAGAAAATAGTAACAGAGAATTAACCACTATCACACTATTTTTATACCTTTTGCTGCCTAATTCAATAGCAAAACGGTGTGTAAAAGTGCCTTCTCCCCCCAATTCATGCAGACACACAAACACACACTTTCCTTAACTTGGTTTCTGTAGTTTGTCAAAATGAAGAATAATTATTAATAATGGAGAAAATCCTACTTGTCAATAGGGCTTCCTAATGGCAGAGCTAGGACTCAGGGCCTGGAGATTGGGACTTTATTTCAGTTCAATTCATACGAGACCCCGAAATGTAGAGTGTCCCTGATTCAGGCCTGGTTTTATTTAGAATTGAAATTTCTGATAAACTTAATAGCCAATATTTTGTCCAGTTCCATTTGTAATATCCCCTGCCCTTGAACTCTGGTTACCTCAATTCTTAAGTTATGCATTATTATGAACATGACAATTCACTGCTCATAACTATGGATTTCTGAATAACTTCAAGAAACTACTGATCACATCTAGTAATTTTCATATCTTTTTTCTAAATATTTCTTGGCCATTTTGCCCTGCTCTACATTTTAAATAGGTTGGTTATCCATATATTATTTCTTCAACACTGCAGCCTTTTCTCTTTCTTTGGACTAAATTCCTGCTATAGTATATGGTGTGCAGGTTTCATTTGTTTCTAATGAGAAACCTGCATAACACATGGTAATATCAAGTGTCAAAGGAGAGAGAACATGAACTAACTTTGATAAATTAGTCCTGAGATCTCTCAGTGATAAAAGGAGAAACATAGAAAGTGCTCATAACAAGGAAAGAAGAAAGGAAGTATAATCAGACATTTCCTGAGAGGCAATGTCTACAGTGTCTTTAAATCTGTGGCTGGGAATCCAACAGGAGAAGATAGGCATGGAAAGAGGCTCTACTTTAAATTTCTCACTCTACTAAAGACCTTTTTCTGATTAAGAAAGAAGTGGTTCTTACCAGGGTGACAGGCATCCCAAATATTTATATAAACATTAAAATCCAATAAGTCAAAAAAGAATCCCAGTCCACATGTCAAAAAGTTTAGATGTCTTTACCAGAAAATATTGGGTCATCCAAATCAGCTCCAAAACTGAACTTCAGGGCATCATGAGCTATATCAACAAAAGTAACAAAGTCATATGCTCACTGTTAGAGAGGAGTCAAAATGTTTCTGTATTCAGACAATGAGAGGTAATTAGGATCTGATTCCATGACAGACCAATAATAGAGGAGCCAATAGATTTAACACAGTAAATCGCCCTGTGCCAGGGTGTTAAAGGGCCCATTCCCGTAACAGTTTGGGCTATGCTTACTGGTTCTTGAGCATGCATGAGTTGGCTTGAATATGTCCTTCCTGCCACTCTATTTTAAATGAAATAGAACATGCTTACTTTGTAATTACTGCTAATTTGTTTAAAGAATGTACAATGATGAGTTGAAGGAAGGTTTACTTGCAATAATCAGACAAGCTATGGGAACAAAGTGCCATTTGTCAGGTCCAGTGATGTCCAGTGGGCATCCTAGTGAGAATTAAGGAGAAAGGATGTACAGAGAAGGATAGGAGCCAAAAAGTGAACCTGGATAGTACATGGGACTTCTTCCTGAATATTGACTGCCATAAACCTCATACCATACCTTTGCTTTGAACTTGGCTGCAGCGAACATTGGCTTAGTTACATTTATCTTCCCAATGTTTACAATAAAGTTCTCCCCAATTATGTTTTCTTATCTGAAGAAACTGGAAACTGAAGAAATATCTCATGATATATATAGTCTATTGCAGGAACTGCTGAAAAAAGGTATTGAGTAGCGGCATGGCCTACCAGCCCCTTTTAATGGTGGAGTATCTTTTCCAACCAGTATATACTAGTGTACAATGGTTGTACACTTCTTTTTTCCAGGTATAGTATTAACAATGATGAGGGTGGAAGAAATTGGTCAAAGTTCTTCTTGCACAAAAAATGACAGTGAAGGGATTATCAAAGAAGGCCTTCATCTTTAACTGTAGAGTTGAATGGAGCTGTGGACAGTAGCATTGAGTCAGAGAGGTATTCAAGCACCTTTCTTATTTATCTGTTTATTGAACTGCAGCCATACCCAAGCATAAACTGCATTTTTATTGTGCTATCCTCATCGAATTGTGGGCTTTGTTTTGTTTTTTTACCTAAACATTACAGTAATTCCAGAAGAATCAAATTAACACACATGCAGAAGTTTCATAACTGTTGGCTCAGGATTTAAGACCCAGATGCCTTGTTCTGGGTCCCTCACAGCCTTGTCCCTCACACTGACCCCAACCTTTCATTTTATAACAGGCAAATTTATTGATACTCAGTGATAACAGAAAAGAATCCATACAAACAATCAGGAAATGCTATAGCTACCAATCCTAGGGCTGTCATCAGACTCACGAAACATCTGGCCAGGATGCAGGCTTCACTCTGAGGCTCTCTCTTAGGTGCCAGATGTCAGCAGCCTGGAGGTGGGATACCAAGGCCCCTCCTCCCCCAGTGGGGTGGATGAGATGGGCTAGTGGTGCACTCTCTATCCATGGTGGCCTTAGGGACCCCTCCTGGTGGAAGGACAGGCAGGAGAAGGACCCAAGTAGAGGACTTTTTGTTATTCTCATGTCTCTGCTTCTATATTCTCCTTCCCTCCTAATAACTGCTGATGACTTTCCATCTGTGGCTATCACTGATTGGTCTCTCTGTGTTCATCACACTGTCCACATCTTATGTCATTTTTATAAACCTATAACATGCTCACATCCTAATTTGGGACTTTACCAACATCCTAATTTAATCTGTTCCCCCAAAACTGGGACTCAGGCTCTAGGGCCTTGTTAGCTGGTGCCACTTTATTTCATGTTATAGAACAGTGTGGACATGCCCCTACTTTCCCAGGCTGTGTGTGTATCCATTGGTGGTGTTGTGTTATCCAACCTGTCTGCTTCTGAAGACTGAGAAACTCTATGAAAGTCCCAGGCTTTTAGAAATTAATTAACCCCTGCTGCCCATTCTGAACCATTCTAATGCATATATATATATATGCCAATTCCCTAAAAGCAAACCTTTAAATACCATTCTTAAACTATCAATATCCTCTGGTTGTTTTTGTTTTGTTATTTGCATGCTGATTTAATACTTTAATACATTTTTAATTTGGCAATGATTCAGAAAGCAAACACACTGTACAGTATCTTCAGTGTTCTGTTCTAGATGATTTACTGGTTGCAGGTCTAATAAACATCTCCACATGTCAGAATTACAGCAGGTCTTGCAGGAGATAGCCAATAAATTTGAAGTCCCTTTGGCAGAGGAGAAAACAGAAAGCCTCAACTCAATTATGCTGTTTTTAGGCACTGATTCAAGAAGAATGGAATCACTTCTCCCAAAAGGCTCCTAAAAAGTTGGTGGCCAGGTAACCCTCACAAAGAAGATTACATTTATAAGGCAGCCATTTGAACATTACCTTAAAGGTCACTCCTGCAGTTTACATAATCTCATGGTACCTCACAGTCTCTTCACAGCAGCCACGGTCCTTTATTAATATAATTAGGTAACAAAGGGAACATTTTGACATTTCGATACTAAGCTTAGAGAAAAGCCACACTTGCTTCAATCTGTATCATGAGGTAAGGTTATGGGAGAATACTAAGGGAAGACATACTTAGCTTGTTATACTAATATATAATTGCCACTTCAACACAAATGCATATATTCTGAAAAAAACTTTTATAGATATGGTTTTGAAAATAGTGAGACATAGCTTAAAGTAATGTAGCATTCATTTTTGAAGAGTCAGTTCGGAATAAATGAAGAAAATCGAAGACAGTGAAATCAGGATAAATATCTCCTTGGTGATGGTGTTATGCCAAATTGGTCCTCAATTTATCACTGAGTCTCAGGAATGCATTTAAGTATAGGAGAAACAAGAATACTTTCTGAAATCTCTGCAGCCTAATTTGCAAAAGTAACTTGTAATTTAGATATGTCAATTTTCAGATGTCCTACCTGAGATACCTTTAGAAAATCCTGATTTTCATTAGCACCAAGTACCCCACCTTTTAAATTAGGTTTCAAAATCAGTTTCCAAGATCTAAATTTTTCAAAATGATAAGGAACTTTTTAAAACATTTGTCCTCCCCAGTTATCATTTGCTCTGAAGCAAGATAGTTCATAATGGGCAAAATTATATTTCTCTTTGCACACCTAAATGACAGCTTTCTAGCTGTGTAAGTGGTATTTTAGCCACTTACATGAAGGTGCCAGTGCTATTCCCCTACAGTGTGGATGTTTAAGCATATGGTAGCAGACTGCATGCCAGCTGGTTTGGTACTTGCATCCATTCTGGAAGCGAAAGTGCATATAAGCCACAAAGATGTAGCCAGCTATGATTAACAAGTCTGAGAAGGATGCCTCTTCCATATTTTGGCCCCAGTAACTGAGTAACTGGGGCATTTGCCCAGGAAGCAGAAAAGATGAGTTCTAAGTTCCCCTTTCCCAGAGGGATTTTGGATTTGCATTCCTAGCTGGTTCCTCTAATCATCACACCACAGGTGAGATATTATCCAGTCCTCCCTGATAGCTGCATCTCCATTTAAAGCTGGCTCCCTGGGGAGTCAAGAGAAGAAGAGATGTGATTGGGACATGAGTAAAGCAAAGGATGTGTGGCTCATTGACTCGGCTGCTGCCTTAAACAAAAGGAGGTCTGGGCTCTAGTCTGCACCTTTGTTCCAAGGTGTAAAGGAAGACCTGCTAGATGAGGATTTCTTAAAACAAGTAGCAGAAGTTTCCCAATCACAGGCCCTGTTTTTTATGGATAACTTCAGTCATCCTGACCTCAGCTGGGAAGGCAATACAGAAGTGCACAGGCAATGTAGGAAGCTTTGGAGAGTACTGGGGACAACTTCCTGGTGCAAGTGCTGGAGCAGCCAACTAGAGGCCATGCTCTTCTTGACCTGCTCACAAACAGGAAAGAATCAGTGGGGAATGTAGTAGTGGATGACAACTGGGGCAGCAGTGATCACAAGATGATTGAGTTCAGGATCCTGAGGAAAGGAAGGATGGAGAGCAGCAGACCTGCTCAGAAAAGCAGACTTTGACTCTCAGGGAACTCCTGGGCAGGATCCCCCGGGAAGCCAGTCTGAGGGGGAGAGGAGTCCAAGAAATCTGCCTGTACTTTAAAGAAGCCTGACTGAGAGTGCAGGAACAAACCATGCTGATGTGCAGGAAGACTAGCAAGTAAAGACCAGCTTGGCTTAGTAGGAAACGCTTCAGTATACTAAGTCATGAAAAGGAAGCTCATAAGAAGTGGAAACATGGACAAATAACTATGAAAGAATATAAGAGCATTGCTCGGGCACGCGGAATTTAAGTCAGGAAGGCCAAAGCACAGTTGGAGTTGCAGCAAGCAAGGGATGTGAAGGGTAACAAGAAGGGTTTTTACAAGTATGTTGGTATTAAGAGGAGGATCAGGGAAATTGTGGGTCCCTCACTGAATGGAGAAGGCAACCATGTGACAGAGGATGCAGAAAAGGCTGAAGTGCTCAATGCCTTTTTTTGCCTACATCTTCACAGACAAAGTCAGCTCCCAGATCACTGCACCAGGCAGCACAGTTTGGGGAGGAGATAAGCAGCCCACAGTGCTTAAAGAACTGGTTAGGGACTGTTTAGAGAAGCTGGATGTGTACAAGTCCATGGGGCTGGATGGGATGCACCTGAGGGTGCTGAGGGAGTTGGCTGATGTGATTGCAGAGCCACTGGCCATCATCTTTGAAAGCTCATGGTAATCAGGAGAGGTCCTGGATGATTGGAAAAGGGCAAACATAGTGCCCATACTTAAGAAAGGGAAGATGGGGGATCCAGAGAACTACAGACCAGTCAGCCTCACCTCAGTCCTTGGAAAAATCATGGAGCAGATCCTCAAGGAATCTATTTCTAAGCACTTGGAGGTGAAAAAGATGATTAGGAACAGTCAGTATGGATTCACTAGGGGCAAGGCATACCTGACCAACCTGATTCCCTTCTATGACAAGGTGACTGGCTCTGTGGATGCAGGGAGACTGGTGGATGTGGTGTACCTTGATTTTAGCAAGGCTTTTGATGCAGTTTCCTACAGCATTCTTGCAGGCAAGCAAAGTTAGTATGAGCTGGATGAATAGACCATAAGGTGGATAGAAAACAGTCTGTCGCATTGGACTCAGAGAGTAGTAATCAATGTCTAGTTGGCAGCTGGTATCCAGTGGGGTGCCCCACGGGTTGGTCCTGGGGCCAGTTTTGTTCAATGTCTTCATCAACAACCTGGAAGATGGTATAGAGACACCAAGCTGGGGGAAGTAGTAGATAGGCTGGAGGGTAGGCCTTCAGAGTGACTTTGACAAATTGGAGGATTCTGCCAAAAGAAATCTCATGAGGTTCAACAGGGAAAAGTACAAAGTCCTGCACTTAGGATGGAACAATTCAATGTACCAGTATGGGCTAGGGCCTGACCGGCTGGGCAGCAGTTCTGAAGAAAAGGACCTGGGGGCTACAGTGAACAATAAGATGAATATGAGCCACCAGTGTAACCTTGTTGCCAGGAAGGCTAGCAGCAAACCGGGCTGCATTGGTTGGTGTGTTGTCAGTAGGACAAGGGAAGTGATTATTCCCTTCTTTTCAGCACCAGTGAGGCCACAGCTGGAGTACTGTGTTCAGTTTTGGGTCCCCCACTACAGAAAGGATGTGGACAAATTGGAGAGGGTCCAGTAGAGGGCAACAAAAATGGCGAGGGAGCTGGGGCACATGACTTATGAGGAAAGACTGAGGGAACTGGGCTTATTTAGTCTAGACAAAAGAAGACTAAAGGGAGATTTAATAGGAGTCTTCAACTACCTGAAGGGGGGGCAGGGGGGTTGAAAGAGAATGGAACTAGACTTAGGCTGTTCTCAATGGTGTTTGATGACAAAATGAGGAGAAATGGTCTCAAATTGCAGCAAGGGAAGTTTTAGATTAGATATTAGGAAGAATTTTCTCACTAGGAGGGTAGGAAAACATTGGAACAGGTTACCCAGAGAGGCGGTGGAAGCTTCATCCTTGGAGGTTTTCAAAACCCAGCTAGACAAAGCTTTGGCAAAGATGATCTAGTTGAGGATGGTCCTGCTTTTAGCAGAGGGTTGGACTAGATGACCTCCTGGGGTCCCTTCCAATTCTAACTTTGATTCTATGATTCTCCATGGAACAGAAGCTCCTGGATGACTCTGTATCTAATGACTACTTTAAAGAATAGTGGCTCAGCTTTATCCTTATCCTTATCCTCATGCCATTTTTTTCAGACTTACACTTAGGTACACACCTATATACCTAGTCAGTGAACAGCCTACTCTACATGCTCAGCTTATATATGTACTTCCACAGTGAAGGGCCAAAAAATGCCCATGTACACAACTAGAAATCTGCCATTTGGGAATACAAAGTAAAATGGCATTCCACCCAATTAACTTATATGATTTATTTGACCTCATTTTCCTGTCTAGAAATTCCTTGTTCTTGTTCCTGCAAGAAAAATGATCACCATGGCTAACATTTGATGTAGAAGATGGCGCCATAGAAATTAATTAAACAAAGATGAAAGAAGGGAATTTTTTGGCTATTGCTTCTACTTGAATGTCAGGGAGCACTGATGCTTGAAACAGCCTCAAAACTGTGCATCACCTAGATAACTAGAGGGCAGAAGCCATTCATAGAAGGTGAAGTCAAAGTTCCTGCCAGTCCTTGAAGCATTTGTCCTTTCCAGAAGCATCACATCTGTCTTACTCATATTGGCCTTGAGTCGTCTGATTTTTCATTTACCTGTATATCTGATTGTGACTCTGGGACGTATAAATAATAGCAGTGTCTGTGTGCGGTTTATTAAAACAAAATGATGAGTGTTGTCAGTGTATTGCTTTCACTGAAGCATTTCATGACCTGAATCAATTTTCATAGAAGAAAAGAACACATAATAGGTTCCTAGGAAATAGAAGCCCACTCTCTAGAATTTCTCTAAGAACTGAGGAAATCTGGAATTTTACTTCAGTCCTACTAGGTTTTGTAGACAAGTAAGCAGCCCATCAAGTCTTCAGTTCTGCCTCAAGTATTGCATATTTAAAGGCAGACAATATACAAGCTTGCCTTCTCTGAAAAAGGTGTGACAAATAGAAATACGGAGGGAGAGGGTGGAGATCACTGGGGAAAGATCAGAACTAGTTTCAGTTTCCTATGCTAAGCACAGGAGTGGGGAAATATTTTTGGCCCAGTATTGAATTGCTGTCTTCCTACACCACAAGCTGAGTAGAGAAGTAAAGATAGTTCAAAAGATTTTAGTTACAGTTCCTCCAGTGTTACTTGAATGAGGATTAAAGTTTACACAACGTCTCCTGCTTAAAATGTGTGCATATCACAGTCTAGCCTATGGCAAATAATGTCATTAATGTATTAGACTAATCCTATAGATGTACTTTAAAATAAAGTAAGTGTTAAAATAGCATTTATCTACATGCTTTAACTACATGGCTCCATTGATCTGAAGTCCATCATTTTAAACTAACTGATTTCACAAAAAGTAATTTATTAAAATTATTTTCAGTATATATCTCACTTTAAACTAATTAGAAGATGAGAACATGCACATTGATCAAATCCAGAGGATTTCATATGTGGTCACAGTCAATGATCTTTCATTTCCAGCAAGTAATATGATTTATTTCTCTTTTTTGTATTTGATGTATGAAAGTATTCAACTTCATAACCTGGACAATTCTTATCCAGTGGAATGTCTGATTTCAAATGAATCCATATAACTGATTTTCTCTTTAATAAATACTTCATTTTGCTAGCTGTGAACATCCAATCTATGTTTCTATAATCCAGTAATTAATTGGGCAAGTGATGGAATTTCAGGCCCCTAACAGAAGTACAAATGAAGATACAATGGGATCTGTATGTGTGGCACAGCAGGAAGTGCAACTGTAAGGATCCCGTATCACATCCCATCATACTTTTTTGCCAGTGGGGCAGCCCACCATGGGGGCTCCTCCTGCACCAGAAAGTAGCAAACCCCTGTGGCTGGGAGGTCCCATGCTGCATCTCTGTATGTGGGAGACCCTGTGGTGTGCCCCATGTCTGGGAGCCCAAGACATCTGTGGGCTCCTATTTGCAGGGACACATCCCACAGCTGGGAGCTCCAGCCTGGCCACATGTTCAGTTAATAGCATGATAGGAACCAACCACCAAGTTTTAAAGTATTTTTTTACTTATACCTTATTTTATCATACCATTAATTGAATTAACAACTTAAGATCTGATTTAACTAATCACACCTTAAGTGTAATGTGCCCAGGATCTCATAGGGCAGAAAAATGACTTGTCTATTATATCCAATAACATATATCCCATGTCTTCTGTACATAAAAAGTACATATTCATATAGGGTAGTATACTATTTTAATATGAATATTGAATAATAAACCATTGAGGGGTATGCAGTGGTAGTCTTTATAAATTTGCCTGTCTTGTTTAAGATTAATATTTGATTTTTGATTGTTACAGTATTTGATTTTTATTGTTACATTTTGTACTTACCAAAGCAAATATTTTAACAGCTGAAAATACTGAGGTCACCTAACAGCAAGTACTATTTTATATAAGGCTGAAAGGAAAGCCCACCAAAATAACATGTGTAGGAAAAATACATGAATATTGATATTGATAACCATTTAACAAACAATCTGTGATAGACAAACATAAGCACACATACATGTTTAGTGTTTACAGTGAAAAGAGAGAGAGAGAAAAAATATACTGAAAATAATTGTCTTCAACCCATTATTACTTGTCCTCCAAAATAAATTGGACATAATATGTTTTTTCTTTATTCAACAATCTCAATTGCCACACCACAATATTTTCAGCTTTTCCTACATGTACCACAGAAAATGTTACGTAATGTTAATTACTTGTAAAGGTAATTGTTAAGATTTTAATAGCAGCCACTGCATCTTCTCCAGGCACACTGGTTTTTTTTTTATTTTTTTATTTTTTTATTGAGGGGAACTCTGCAAGAAATGTTTCAGGTCAGCAAAATACTGGTAGTTTGCTACTGACTTTATGTATGGACATAGAGTAGGTCAATCTATTTTTCACTCTCACTATAAAATGTATTTGATGTAAAATGAAAGTCAGACTTTATTCTGAAGCAGAAGTGGAATTTTCTTACTAACTATTTAAAAGCTCAAGTTGTTTCACTGGTAAAGTTTCAATTATGTTGTGTGTTTTATAACTTCTCACTCAAGCTCATGGATTGTCTAGGTTTCCAAGGGATGAGATAAATCATTGAAAATAACTAAAGTGTATTATAATACACATATAGCTGGGAAAATATTTCTTGAAAAGTATTCCATTTATTAGATGACCAGGAAGGGATAAAGGCTAAAAAATGTCAAGCTTGGGACCTAAATTAAGCACGTTTTTTTAAATGCATATAAGTGGACATTTTACAGATGTACCAATGCCTTCCAGTTTTTATAAGGGATGTTCAGAATTATCATTAAAATAAAAAAAAATAACATCATCAACAACATCAGCCTCTTTGTTCAATTCACATAGGGATTCACTCCTCACTGCAATAGAAGTTTCAGTTATGAATGGGAGCAGGCTCTTGGGGGGAAAAAAGCACTTATTCAGATGTTCAAATTTAAGAGTTTTGTGTTAGGCCAGTATCTTGAAGGGATAGTCTGGTTGTCTATAGCATTTAGAAAATACCTAGGTATAAAAAAATGCGCAGCATTTCATAAATTCAGTTTTCAACTCTCTGGAAAAATGCATTTTGTATGTCTCATGAACTCTGGCTAGGGTTTTGGAAAGGTTGGCTGGTTGAAGGTGTTTGGGTCTTCCAGGAATTGGTGGTGGTGGGTATTTTGATTATGCAACTTTTTAATTTTTATGTATCTCCTCTTACAGAAAGAAGTAGTTAGTATTGTTAGTCTAAAGTCAGAGAGAAGTCAGGGCAGAAGTCACCTGATATACTAAATCAGAGATGTATGAGGTTTTGTGAGCCTGAGCTCACTTCATCAGATGCTCATGAAAGCTTATGCACTTCTGATTTAGTTAATCTACATGGTACATCTCTACCCTGCCTTCCCCTTACAAAAGTCATTAATCTGTCTCTCTACTTTGTTTTGCTAGTATTTGTTCCAAGCGTGAAGATCCTGATGAATTAATCCAAAAAAGCTACACACTTATACAATGTTACAAAAATGAAAGATGTTTTTGGAAGAAATGCATATTTGTTCAAATTTATACTGTGTGCAGTAAGAAGGCAGCAGGAGAGATAAGGACACCATCAAACCATAGGCAATATTCCACTTACCTTATCCCATTAATTTTTTCATGGCCAAGTCACATTGGTAAATCATGATTCTCCTAAAAGTGAAAAATACACTAAACTCTTCCTTCTTCCATAGCCTTCACCAATGATTCCACATTGTTATGTAAAATAATATAATTGTCAGTAGTCAATGAATGCTGAATTTGAATTAATTATCTCAATAGCCAGTAAAATAGTGGTTCTTTGTCTATTAAAAGCAAAATGACATTTAGCTGGAATTATATTAGCAGCTGTTATTTGTGATTGCATGGATTTCTGCTCTAATTTATGATTATAGGAAATCTATTTTTCTTAGCTGCAGCAATTTAGTCATCTAAATCTAGCAGAGAAGAACAGAAATCATACATTTTTCTAGAAAAAAAGAAAAAAAATCAGAGTCAACTAGATGAGAGGATTTGGTGAACTTGCTTTACAGTAGTGTTTATTGTGATCAGAGGTCCTAAAGGCTTGTATTCAACAACTGCTCCTCTGTTTTGAAGAATCAGTATTTTTGTGTCCCATGAGATTCAGACTTGCATTTGTAATCCCTCCACCTTTCTTTAACACCTATGGTAATGCAAAACTACTAGAGGAGATCATGAAGCACTTTGAGCTGCACTGCTGGTACCCAGCCAAATACATTATTTTTCTCTCCTGCCTTGTACTATTTGGAGTCATTTATAACTGCAAAGAAAAAGGTATAAATTGCTTCTGAATCAGCTCACAGTCCAACTGCTGGGTCATTTTTTCCTCTAATCAAATAAGCATTAACATGACATTTCTTTGGAAGCTCGTGTCAAATCTAACTTGCTAATCATATTGCTGATAGAGATTACAGTATATGTGCTCCTGTTGTGCATGTAACATTTCTCTGGTATATTAATTGGGGATGTCAAGAGTAAAGGTATATTTACCTTTAAAATCAGCCATTTTATTATTATTATTGCCATTTATATCTCCAAATTCAGATGGGACTCTCTCTCTCCCCCCCACCCTCCATTTTAATGTCCTGTTTCAGGGATTAGCAACCTCCAGAAAAATGTATTATCTGCCTCATACCTTGTATGTCATTTAAAGCAAAAATAACAACATTATTTTTTAAAAGTATGATGTGCAAATACTGATTTCATCTCATATGTGGCAAGATCAATAGAACGATACCAGCTTACACCAGCCGAGAAATAGATCTCTGATTACAATATAATAGATTGAATGTTAAGACCACTCATGTCAAATATAATCTACTTCATAAAAACAAGTATTTTATTTTTCCTTCCTTTTTTCATAGGTAAAAATGTCACTGACAATGATTTAATTAAATATTTGCTTGTGGACTCTCCTGAGTAAACCACATGGTATCTCTTCAGATGCAACACAAAACAAGTTAAATAACTAATTAATTTGTGTTTGACATTATCATGCTGTAGTTCCATAACAAAATAAATTATGATGATAAATTATTGGTGTTATTTTTGTCATACCTTTATTTAAAATGTATGAAAGGAGAAGTGTAGTGAATTAACATGGACTCTTACTAAAATATAAAGAACAATTATGCATCAGTGTCACATAGAACATGCATTTCCTTCCAGTTGTATTGCTGAAGTAAGTAGAGATTACAATGGCTCCCTCTATTAATTCTTTACCCACAACAGATAATTCATCAAGGATGATTCTGTTTGAGTACCTGGAGAATCTGATAGGGAGAAGTACCTCACTATCCAAAATTCACTCAACATAAAATAAACACAGGAAACAAAAATAACCTGCATAATTATAAAAAGATACAATTAGGAGATCTATTTCTCCTCTATCCAAACAGTATACTAATAAATTACGTAACTGAATGCTTGATTTTTCTTTTCGCGATTTTTTCTCAGAAACATTACATCTCTATGCTACAAAATCATAGAAATAATAGAGAAGTGGGGCTGGAAGGGACCTCCATAGATCATCTAGTCCAACCCCCTTCCTGAGGTGAGATCATCCTTTCCAAACCATTCTATACAAAACCATAAACTAACCTCTTCGTAAAACTACCAGCAACCCTGACACAACACAGGACATAATGCCTGAACCTGCCATAGTTTAAGTAGAGGGAACACAGCAGCCAAAATCCTGCTTATGTAAAAGGCTGTTAATATACAGCTAAGAGGTCCTAAGTAGAAGGCTGTGTCCTCACTACAGAAGAAAGCAAAAGCTTCCACAGTGCATTCCAATTTGGCCACAAGTAAAATTCTTTCCTGACCCCAAGTATGGTGTGTGATAGCCAGAACCAAAAGGGTTAATGAGCAACTTATAGCAAAAATGCTTTTTGAGTGTCTGATAAAGGCACATTATGAAACTACTTCTTGCAGACGCTTCCTGTCTGGAGTATAACTGTAAATAAAAATATATATATATATATAACTGTTTGTACTGGTCATGAGACAAACATAAGTTTTAAAAAAGCAGAACTAAAGAATATAACCGCAGACTTAGCTTATTTAACAAATTTTTGCTTAGGGTCAGTAAGTTTAACAAACCTAACCGCAAGGTATAATTAACATATCTTAAAAAAATTATAAGGAGGTTGAACTTTGGGTGGGAAATATGCTAATCTCAAACCCCAAAGTAATGTGGTGTAATTTGTTTATTGGGTAAACCCAAGCTTGGGCAGTAACCTATTAAAATGATTTCTAACACCTTTTAACCCCATAGGGTAACAGCTGTAGGGTAAGATTGTGAGTGGCTCTAAAGCCAACAGATTAGCATAAAACAGGTTATAAAAGAATGGGCACATTAAGTGACCAGCAGGAAGGACAGAACAGAATGGTCATTGCTATACCATGTCCCCAGATTTCTTACTCCCAGTGTGAGCGAGGACCAGATCCTGAGTGAAGGACCTTCCCTGGTATTTCCTCTGACAGCATGGATCAGGGACACCTGACTTCGCTGAATCAACTTGACGTATACCTGACACAGAGGGACTATTGATAAGCTGCTAACTAAGTGGAAACTCTTTGTTGATTTGTCTAACTGTTTTCATTATCACTGCCAATTTTTTACTTTTATTGTTATGTCTGTTTATTAGCTTAACTTTTTTATTAACTGCTATATATACAAACTATATCTTTTGTTGTTATAAGTAAAATTCATTTTCACTGTCATAAGTGAAACTTGTTAATTCTTCCCTCTCAACCTAACCTCCTCGATCCCAAACCAAACAGTCCAGTGGCCAATACAGTTGCAGTACTCAATCAGCCTGCAACTAAATTAATATACTCACAATGCCCAGCTGGCCTGTGACAATGGTGTTTGGTCTGACCTCTATCCAGGAATTACAACTTCAAGTCCCAGAAGCAGCATTGGCACATCCCAGTCAAAATCCCAAGCCTTGGCTGTAGCCAACACCCAATGCCTAGAGAAGGCTTACAAAAAACAAATAAAAGGAAAAATTGTACACCGTTTTCACTTAAAATTGCACAAGAGAATGTAGGAAATCTAGGAATTTAACACACATGAAACCAATTCAGTTCTGTATTTGTTTGAATACAAGACTAAGTGTTATTGCGTATGTCTCCAATCAGTTGGCATATGCCTTCAATTAGCATGGGAAAAAAGCCCCTCATCCTGCATTTGTATATGAGGGTACATCACTAAACACACTGGCTATAATTAACTTGCTGACAGAATCAAATGCAGCCAACACTAGGCATGATTAAAGAACACATGGTCCATATTAAGCAAGCATATATTGAGAAAAAACATATTGACAAAAACGAATGGGCAGCTTTCTATGTGTGTGCGGTGTGTGTGTGGTACTTAAACAAATAATCACTTGCTACCCCAGAAGAGATAAGCACTGGCCTGTAGGTACTGAAATACCAGGCTGGCACCCAAAGAGGCTGAAGCAAGCTCTGGTACCCTCCCCTGATGCCAAAAATGCTGATGAAAATCTACCACAAGATTAGATCAGTGCATCCCATCTGAATAAGATATATGATATTGCCCATTAAATGAAATCCCCTGTTGCAGTGTTACCAGGTAGGGTTGTAGCTATGCCACTGGTAGAATGGTCCACAAATGTACTTATTCATATAATGTATTGCATTCTCTTCTTCTCTCCCCCACCACAACTTGATGAAATGGGGAGGAAGAGTATATGGATCAGTTTAGTCCCTGTGTTCTACTGTAGAATCTTCTTGGAGCTCCTCCATCCCCTACACCCCCACCTGAACCGCACCATATCAATGTTATTATTTGCTTGTGGGAGCAGAGGTCTTTGCTCACAGACTGTCCACTGAACAGAGTAGCCTCTGCTCACTGGTTGCATATATTGGTACAGTCCAGTGCTAGTATCCAGGTTCAGTACCTCCCTCCTGAACTCTGGAAGCACTAAAGAACAAAGCAGGGAAAAAGATTTTTAGACCCTCTTCGGCATTGTCTTTCACAATTTGGGTGCCTATGCCCCAGCACCATTCCCATCCCATCAGACCCTCCAATGAGGAGTCTGAAATACTGGGAGAAAAAAAACTCAAAAAATTCACTGGTATCACTGTTCCACCAATCCTCCACTCACTGCTCTGGTAGTGCAGCTAAAGGTCAGGGTGCACTTCTGCCTTTGCTCCTGGTGCTGCCTCAGATGCTGCCAGAATGGAGGCAATCAATACACTGCCAGTACTGAGATGGCTGCACTCTCCCTGTCTCCCAGCTTTCAAAAGCTCCCTCTCTTTGCCGCTTCCAGTCCTGGCTGACTCTGGGAGTGCTCCATCCTCCAGTCCTCTGGGGCTCCTAGCAGGTTCTGGCTGGGGCTTAAAATCTCTGGCCCCATGTTCCCTCTGCCAATCCAGAGGGAGCACCAACTTGTAAAACATCATGGCATAGCATTAGTGGGATGCAAGGCATTGGGACCATATAGCTCACAGATTCCCTGCTCTTTCACTGTGCTCTCCAGCCCAGGACTCTCTATCATTCTCTCACATCCCCCTCAGCACTTAGTCTTTTTTAGATCATAGTGAACCACCATATTGCATATATTTTGACCTCCTCTTCACTTTCACAGTTGACCTGTGCCTTTCACTCCATTTTCCAATGAAATGTCTGGCAAACATCACCAACTGAGGTACCAAACTGTTCATCCAGAATCCCTCTATCATTCCTTTTCTCATTATGTTTCATGTGATTAGTGTAGCCCCACCCTCTATAAGTAGGGACCTACCCAAATTGAAGTGACAGATGGATGAGTTCACAGGCCAAATGCAGTGCCAGCTACCAGTTTTCATAGGCTTATGGCAGTAAGCCCACTCCACTCCCCCTGTTCTCCCCTGCAGGCTGCTTCTTGGACAAGGGGTCCTAGCAGCCCCACTCCTCACCACTAACTGCCCAAGAGGGATGCTTTCCATGTGGCCCTACCCCTTGCCACTGATTGGCTAAGAAGTCTGCCCTGCTTCCAATTTTATTTAAATTTTAGTAATTTTTTTTATTTCTAGTAAGCGTTTTTTTAGTTTTTGTTTTTTTTTAATCTGGTGATTCTGTGGAAAATTGCAGAAATTACTGTTTTTCATTGTGTTCACAGAAGCAGTTATTTTTTCTATGAGGTGAAGATGGACCAAGTTGTCCTGATCCTTATCTACATATACATTTTTAGAGGATCCCAGAATGTGTGACAAGAACACCTAGTCCTGTTCATGGCAGGCTAATTAGCACATGTATCCTTTGTGGCGGGTATCTGGAGGGCACATGCATACTGAGCAGTGCTGAACTGTGGGATCACCATGGCTTGAAATGCTGTTGACTCTGCTAGGCCCAGCCCAACTAACTATAAAGTAAGTCTTTTGGCTTTGACCACATAGTTTGTACTGTAGATAAGTAGATGCCAAAACACTATCTATGTAAAAATATGTTCATGGAGTACCTGTATTAACCTGCAGCAGTTTCAAAAAAGGTCAAATGCATCAGTTCTGGATGAACTAAACCTATGGGTACTTGTAATGTAGCCTCTATCCCATTACTAGAATGGGAAGGAAGCAGATACCCCTGGCCCTTTTTCTCTCTGTCACCTCCCTGCTTATACCTTTTCCTTCCTCACCTTTTGTGTGTTTGCTGGTACATGCTTTCCCTAGTAGAGATCCCTTCCCCCTGGTTTCCTGAGTACATGGTTTTGATTCCCCCCTTTCCCTCTTACTTCTTTCCACTTCATCTGTGTGCTTCTTTTGCCTCTGCCCTGGTGTGGTTACCCCAGAGGCAAGCTCACAGGTAGAGGAACCTAAAGCAAGATGGCCAGCAGGTCAAGGTACAGGCAGAGTCTGATGACTCAGGCTAGAAAATTGTATTTAGAAATTTGCTTTTAGAAATTGTCTATTGGGAAGATTAAATATTGTATTAGAACAATGGTCTGGGAGAGCAGCAAGGGTTAATTTGTTCCTAGAGTCTGTATGTAGTGAAGATTCAAGTTCCCAGTCTTTTAGCATTCAGTGTTCCAAGATTAGCATACGGACAAGCACTTACATCCTGAGAAATTTGAAACATAAATCAGCAAAACAACTATAGTGTTTCCATAAAAGCCATAACAAGATAGAAACTTGCAGAGTAAGCATCAGGTCACAATGATCGGCTGTAACCTGGTGAAAATCCCCTGGCATCTCTGGTTTTAAGGGAATGAACAAATCAGGAGACCAGGAACAGGAAAAAAAAAAAAGAATACAAAAGGAGGCATTACTAGGCAACAATTTGGCATCGTTTCTAACCTCCCAGGCTGCAAAAGTGCCCATTGGGATACCCAAGAGTTTGATTCAAGGAAGAACCATGAGGTGGCATTTGTGTACTAGCCAGATGTGCCATCTCCTTGTGACACCCTACATCTGGTAAATAAGTAGGACTGTGTAGTCATTTTGCTCACTTGGCTCACATTAGTCTTATTTGGCATCACTGTGCATGAATAAAATTATCCTATCATCAAAATGAGGTGTCACGGTCAGTCATTCAGAAAGGTTGTGCCCACCCACATCAAGGCATTGGAACTGGTTCATAAAGCCAGCTCCAACAAGAGGGGTCATGTGACCCAGAGAGACCTGTATAAGCCAAATACTCAGGCCAGGGGAGGCAGTGTGGCCATTGAAGCCATCAGGGACAGAACCCTCTCTGATAAATGTGAGGGCTGGAACCCAATAAGGACTCAGGAGGCAGCCCCGAGTGAAGAAAAGCTAGGGACCTGCATAGGAAGCTAGCACTTCCAAGGCACTTTCTCTTTACTTCCTTTTCTAAGTGGTGCTTGCCACCAAGAGGTGTGGTGAACCGCATGAGGGACATTGCTTTGAACCAGGACAGATGCTTGCATTTTGGGGTTTTCATTTTGTCCTGTAAAGCCAGATTGTGACTGAGGGGCAGACAGAGGTCACTGAAAGGGAATGACTGGGGGACATCCAGATTTGATATTGCACTGAGTGGAACCTGAGGCCATGGGGCATGACCCAAGTGTGTTCTGTGACCACAAGAAGCCAAGCTTGCCTGGATTGTGAGGTGGGAAGTGACACAGGAAAAACAGGATTCAAGACCCCTAGCTGCCTACATAGCAGGTACTGTGGGTACTGTAATCTAAGGTCACTGGGCATGACTGGATCTGAGCCAGGAGCTTGTGGCCATGAACAGTGGACCTGAAGCTAGATGGCTCAGCAAGAATAAAATTGGGACAAGGCCTAGAGGGTGGGGGAGCCTCAGACCAGATGGGGCTTGCCTCTTCAAAAGTGTGCCTTGTCCTCCATGCAGTCTCCTCTTTTAATTTTAACGTTAAAGTGTGATGGGTGAGACTAGAGAACAGGGAAGAGACCAGAGAGTGTAGACACTAGTAGGCATCTAGAGGTGGGTACACTATAACAGCAATTGTAAGCACACTATAGTGACCTACCAAGCTATATACAAATTACTACACCTAGGTTTTATTTCAAGATCAGGTTTTTCAAATTTTCTATTCACTTCCATGTGTTCAGGAAGAGCAGGGCCTGACAATAAGGGAGGGGAGAGGGGCTACATGGGAGAAGAGTTGGTGGGGCAAAATGCAAATGGGCTATTTAACCTCCCCAGACTTATTTTCCCTCCTGTAGCAGTGGGAAGGGGACACATTCAAGGCAAACTTCCAATAATAAGACTTTTACCTGGAAAATTATAACACGTTTCTAAATGTTCTATATATAAAATCTAATTTTTGGGTGATCATCTTAAAATTAAGGTCACTTTATATTTGAGTAAACATGGTACTTTAACCAGAATGCTTTCTCTCCTACCATGCCATGTGGTCATTTGCTTAGGAACCTTTCCTTACCATCCAACTCCTGGCTTCCTTCTCAAATTATGTAGTAGAAGGAACCAAAACCAGGAGCTTAATAAAGAATATTTAACACACAGAAAACCATCACTCCTCCTCTGCCATAAGAAAGATGAAAGTACTGTACATAGCTACTTAAATCATCATGAGACGAGATATAGCTAGTTATGTTAGTCTGAATTGAAGTGGAAGACAGAGTAGCTTTGCACCTGGACTAAACAGTGTGTGTGTGTGTGTGTATACCTACATACAAGGAAAGCAATCTATCGAGAAATTTTACCAGGACTTTAATAACTTTCACCCCTCCGTCAAACTAACACCACCATCTCAGCATTCATGAACCACTCCTGGTACCTTAAAGTATGCAGAAAAAACATATAAAGCTGCATCTATGGCCAAATTGCTAATTCTCCAAATCAGAATCAAATCTTCAGATATGGGTTCATCTGAATCAAATCAGGACAGTGATCTGAATCAGTGAATCAGATCACTTTCCCCCATATCTAAGCTGAATACAGCCCGCCTCGCACACCCTTAGTTTCTACATGTGCATCTCAAAAGACTTTATCATCTAAGCAAGTCACATGTACTACTGAATTTTTCTTCATAACATTAATGCACTGTGAGATAGTGAAGGGTTATCATTATCATCAGATGTTTACATCTGTATCCCAGAAATGACTTGAGCACTTGAAATATGGAATTTGACTGGATTTTAAGTTGCCAAAAAACACAATTGCAACCTGAGTGCCTATGTCTCTGGGCACCTAAATATTTGGTATCAGAGAAGCTACAGAAATGCCTCAGTTTTGACAGGAAAGATTAATCAGTAACTCTGGCCTAGATCTTTCATTCCTATTTTAGGTACTTTAGTCTACTAAAGGTTATGTTCCTAAGTATACAACTGTCCCTCCCTCCATGGGTAATCTAAACCCAAGGCCACAGAACTATGTTCATGGTTTTGAGTATTCTTTTCTTTTTTTGTTTTTTTGGGTTTTTTTGTGGAGGGGAGGATCTGAAACTCAGCAGTTTCAGGATAGCTGCAAAGTGTGCTTTTGGACATCTTGCAGTTTGTTGGAGGCGCCAAAGGGTGTGCATGAATGCCAGTGAGTGCAACATGCCCAGGTTTGCATGCTGCATATTGCCAATTTTTTTTAGGTTTTCCCTCTTTTTTTGGAGGTTTTTAGCCCAAACTCTCATCACCTCCCTTCCCTTGTCCCCAGCACATCCCTTAGAGCCTGTCTCAGCACCAAGTTGACCCCCACCTGCCCATCCTTCCCATTTGTGCCTGATCCCAAGGGACAGGTTTTGCTGAATGGGGAAAGTGTGGCTTTTCCCCACACAGCCAGACTTGTTCCTGCCATCATGGGGGAAAAGTCTGGCTGACTGGGGAACCCCAAATTCCCCACTTATGGAGAGGAAATCCAAGATTCCTTGGGGTGCTGCTCTGTAATCTTGGAAAGCAAGCAGTGTTCTTGGGGCTTGCGCGGCAGATATTCTCCTCAAAAGATGTGCACTTCAGTCTGCCTATACTCTCCCACCACCATGCTAACAGACATCTGCTGCAGTAAAGCAGCAGTTTATTCCTACCTTTTTTCATGTTACTTTGATACAGGGCAACAAAGGATAGATAGTAAGGTTTTATTAGGTCAAAATTTATGCTGTCATAAATTTAGTTCAAAATTATCTCAAAAAAATTTCAGATGTCAAAATGAGATGTCAAAATGTTCCTGATGTGGTGGCCTGTTTTGAACTGTAAAAGCATGTCCTCCTGGCCCCAGTTGGCCGGAAGGTGAGTCATCTCTAGCTGGGTCCAAGGTGCCAGCTCTGATCTGGCTCCTCTGCCTGGGTCCTGCCACTTGCCTCCCTATCAGGAATTCTGATGTTCCCTATTGGAAAGCTGAAAAATCCCTGATAAAAAAAATCCCAAAGTCACTCTGTAAAATACCCCAACATCCATGTTCTTCCACAATTAAAACAAAAGACCACTATAGAGAGAGAGACAGAGACAGAGACAGTGATCAGTTGGACAATGTTTTATTGACATATCTACAGTGTTAAAGCAATTTCGAAGCCTAACCACATATCTATCATCATAATAAAATGAATTCTAAATATCTATATGTTTTGCTATTTGCCTTTTTTTCTTACCATAGGGCAGTTAGAGTTTCCCCTGACCCCTTCACTATCCAGGATGTGGGGACAGCTGCCCCTGCAACCACAGCTTCTGCCAGCAGGTCTCATCCTATCTAGCATCTGGGCATACAGGATGTGTCCTGGGAGAATGTGGGGTTTGCAGAAGGGGGGTGGGAAAAGGGGTGGGGGAATGTGAGTGACTGTGGTGGGATGCCAGAGGCCATGGGGTGTGTAGGTAGGTGTGGGTGGATGGTGGGGAGACTGTAAAGGGGAGGCTTCTCCCCATGCCCTGCAGGGCACAGGCCCCCCGCACAGCTCATGGGCTGCCCCCTGACAGGGCTACAGCCCCCCCACAGGGGCTACATCCCCCCACTAGGGGCTATAGCCCCACAGCAGGGCCCATGTGCCCAATCCCCCTAACTCTCTGGATTGCTGCCCTGCCTGGCCCCATCCCCTGCTGGCTCCTGCAGCCCGCCTGCTGGGTGTTCTGCCTGTCCCCAATCACTGCTTGCAGCCCCAATTCCCCCCAATGGCTGCCTCACCTGGCCCCATCCCCTGCTTGCACCCCCAGACCCCCAATGGCTGCCCCACCCAGCCCCAGCCTCCCAGCACTTCAAAAAAAAGAAAAGCCCCACATTCACCAGCAATAGCAGCTGCTGTAAGGGTCACTGGGGCCTCATGGCAGAGCCCTGTATGGGGCAGTAGGAGTCAGCAGGAACCAGCCCCAGCCTCCTGGCACCCACACTGCCACCACTTCATTATGTGGGTACAGCCCAGGTCAGCAGGGTGCCACATGACTCCATGTGCTGTCAGGCAGGTGGGACCATTGCGGCTGTCACGCGGGGCCCAGCACTGCTCAGCCCAGGCAGCCCCAGCTGTCTGACAGCACACAGAGCTGTGCAGTGCCCTGCTGCCTCGGACTGCACCCGTACAATGGGGAAGTGTAGGTACCAGGCAGCTGGGGCCGGGGCTCTGCCATGATGTCCCAGTGACCCTGATGGCAGCTGCAACTGCTAGTGAGTGAAGGGCTCTTTTTTTTTTTTAAATCCTGGGATGCTGGGGCCAGGCAGAGCAGCAATGTGGGGGGGGGCCTCGGGAAACAGGTGGGGGCTGGGGCTGGGTGGGGCAGTGATTGGGAGGGTTTGAGGGCAGGCAGGGGATAGGGCTGTGTGGAGCAGCAATCCGGGGGGCTCTGGGAGTGGGTGGGGGGATAGGGCTAGCGGGGGTCTCCCCCATGGTGTCCTCCGCACTCCTCCAGCCCCCCCACCCTTTAGTTACCAGCACAGAGCTTGAGTCCAGCTCCCTGCAGATGGCATGCTGCCTGCCCTGCACAGGTAGTCAGCATGCTTCAGCACTGGGGCAAGGGCCAACCGTAGGGGTGCTCTGGCTGGCTACCAGAGCATCTCTGTGGAGGACCCAAGTGTCCAGTTTCTTCAGGGCACAATCTGCCTTTTTCCCTTGGGGTACTTTTTGACCCTTGGATATCTATGGGTTTAATTTTAACCTTGCGCTGCAAATTTGCAACACGGGGAGCATTTTTTTGTTCCCACACATGCCTCTTGCAGCATTTCAAAGGGCTTTGAGACACTGCAAGAGGCACATACACGCTTGTCTGTACACGCCCTACCATTCTATTTTTTCTGTATCTGGTATTCTGTGTAACAGCTTTACAGACTTCTCAGTTTCTTTTTCCAGTGTGACTCCAATAGCTTGACAGTATTTATTTTATTCCTATTAGTCTTGAATGGATCTCAGATAACTATTTTTTTCTTTTTTGCAATATGACTTAGATTTTGATTGCTTGTTGTTCTCTTCACTAATAACTATTTTGTTTGTACTACTCAGCAATGTCATAAAAATTAGTTTCTGATAACTGGGGAGGGGAGGGGGGTTCATCTCTACTGCATGCACTGCTACTTTTTTTATGAGCATGTAAAACAGTAGAAAATGCTTCTTAACAAATTTCATCTTCAATTTTAAACCTAGCTTGAAGATAAAAATATAAGATATATATCACTGGGGTCTGTAGTGAAATAACAGCTATTTCTCCAGCATGATTTAATAATCCCTATTACAAGACCCTCTGCATTCATTTCAAAATTGCTACACTGAATGACCATGATCTTTACAGCAGACTTGTTCAATTATATAATTTTAAGTGAAAAAAAATGCATGCTGTATTATTTGTGTGTTTATTTCTAGTCTTATTTGCTGAGCTTCAGATACATCAAGTTGTGCAGACAGCCATCGCTCAGTGAAATAGTTATTTCACTCTATGTGCAACACTAGTTGCATTGGCCTAGTCATGAAGATTTCTGTCCAACCAGCTTTCAAAACTATTTATATACAGATTTTCAAAGAAGCTGAGTTTCTGCAGCTCCCATTGATT